>NW_027223755.1:25524186-26148186 GCF_028538775.1 Myotis yumanensis
GATAAAGGGAAGTTACCTGGTCACTCCAAAGGCATGTTATGACAGATGCAAAAAGACAGTAAGCTAGTTAAGATTAAAGTTGATCTTTGTTGGGGAAGATACCAGCCTAGGGCTGCTTTTAAAGTTTTAGTTTCAGGCCATCCTTTGTGGTTACTGTAGGTCTCGGAGTTTGCACGACCTCCACGTAGGCCTTCCCTGAGCTGGTCAGGTTAGCATGTGGCCCCTTTTCATCCACACAAGTCTCGTCTAATGCTCCCCCCCCCCCCCCCAAAGTCCTCTCTAATGTTTCACCCACTTTTCCAGACTAATACTTCTAAGCTAACTCCCTGTGCCAGGCACAGAAGTGGGGCCAAGAGGTGTAGAGAGAGGACACCGGGCATTGGGGAGTGGGGTTCCCTCAGGGAGGGGTCTGCAGGGGGAGGATGCCTTGGGGCTGGTGGGAGCCCAGTGTGTTGGCGCCAAGGATGATGGGGGAGGAGGGACAGGTAAGAATGGAGGGGACTGTCTCAGAGGGAGCCTGGGGCACACACAAGGAAAGAGCAGCAAACTGGGGGTGGGGGGCGTGTGGGGTGGGTGGGTGTGCAGAAACAGGCGGAGGGAGCCGGCTGGGGGGCCCGGGACAGGGGATGGAAGGCGGGCCAGGGGCGCAGGAAAAAAGGAGAGCCGGGCACAAGCAGAGGGAAGCGGGTCGGGGGCGCAGGGAAGGGCGCGGGACCGCCGGCCGTTACCGTTGTATGTAGTGGACGAGGAACATGGCCAGGAGGACGCGGTTGGGCCAGTGGCGGAGGCGCTCGGCAGCCGTGCCGAAGCACACGAAGAGCGGCACGACCAACGAGGGCAGCTCCTGCACCAACCAGGCGGTAGGCGCCGCCAGCCGCCAGGCCGAGCGCTGCGACGCGTAGCGCCCATAGGGCGAGCCCACCAGCGTGAGCAGCACGAAGGCCACGAAGCCAAAGGCGCACTCAAGGTAGGCGAGCGCGTCGAGCAGGAACCGCTCCGCCAGCTCCATCACGGAGGACGGCAGGCTCGCTCCATTGCTGGGCGACCGTGGCGGGCCACATATAGGCGGTGGCAGGGCGGTGAGTGGTTGGGAGGCGCGGTTACCTGAGGCTGGGGTGGGCCGCCGGCGCCCGGGGCGCAAGCGGCTCTTCCCGGGCAGGTTTGAGCGGCGGGGTGCGCCGCTGGGGCCAGTCCCACCAGTCACCCCGCGCGCGGTGCGCCGGGGGCGGAACGGGAGGCGGAACCGGAGGCGGGCCTGCAGGCCTTCCGCCCCGCCCACGCGACGGAACCCCGCCTCCGGGACGCCGCGCTCGCCGCTCTGCGCATGCGCGACCTCGGGCTGTCCGCGGAGCTGCCTGAGGCAACGCGGAGAACCCTAGCGCCCGACTCAGAGACTCTTTGGGGCTGCTCTCTTTTGCCACTTTCACACTCAGGCTGTTAACGGATCCCTTCGCTCGTTGTTTTCTGGGCTTAGGGGTCGCAGTGCTTATTACTTGAGTCTTGAAGTTTCCTGCAGGCCCGGGAGAGGCGGAGCGAACCTGCGGGGGGCCTTGAGCTGCAACCCGGAAGTACGCGCTGCCAACGGTGGCGGGTCGGTGGGTCCGGGCAGCGTGCGCGACCGCGTGGGCCATGGGGCGGCGGGCGCGGTGCAGGCGGCTCCAGCAGCAGCAGCAGCAACGCCGGCCCGAGGGAACGGAGGACGGCGCCGAGGGCGCCGGAAAGCGCCATGACGCGGTAGGAGCCGGGGCCAGGCGGGCCGCGCCCACGTGGGCCTCCCAGACCCCGAGTCCTGTGGGGCGGCTCCCCGAAGCCTGAGTAATTCCTCTTTTTTCCTCAGGGCTGGGAAGGCGGGTATCCCGAGATCGTCAAGGAGAACAAGCTCTTCGAGCACTACTACCAGGAGCTCAAGATCGTACCAGAGGGCGAGTGGGACCAGTTCATGGAAGCGCTCAGGGAGCCCCTCCCGGCCACCTTAAGAATTACTGGTTACAAGAGGTAAAAGGGGCCGTGCATTTATTTCCTCAAGGGTTGGGATGCCTAAGGTTGAATTTTAAAAACGAGTGTTTTCCTGAGAAGAGTTAAAGTGCTGGATAACCACCGCAAGTCAGTGGTGTGGATCCTAGAGTCTTGAAGAATGGAGGAGGGAGCGCAGGGTCCAGCGAGGTCGGTCAAGGAGGCCGGGAGGCCTGTGAGGTGGGAGGCTGGAATAGGAAATGAAAAAGCAAACTGAGAAAGGGTGGACCCCCTGGGAGTTCGTGAGCCAAGGACGCTTACCCTTTGGAACTCATGAAAATTTCTGACATTACCGAGTTTGGATAAAGCTTCTGTCTCCCTATCTATCTATCTATCTATCTATCTAATCCTAGAGGACCAGTGCACAAAATTCGTGAATTTCTGAATAAGGGGCATTAGTACCCACACATATATCAACCGTGCATATATCCATGCATAAATCCACACATATAACCATGTATACATATGTGATGCTCAACTTGGAAATAAACCTTAACAGAGAATTTTAAAAAACAAGCTGATAGGTTTCCATGGGTACTAGTTATCATATGTTATTTTGGTGACAACTACTTTAATGTGGAACAAGACTTTGTGACTCAACAAATATAACACATTTTTAAATGTATGGAGAAATCCTCTTGATTCCTCAGCATGATGTTAGATAAATGAATTTGTCAGAAAATTATCAATATATACTGTGTACCAATATTATTTATTTGCCTTCTTCTAAAGTCATATGGATATTGTATTATGAAAGCCAGATAAACCAAGCCTCTGTCTTTAAGTTACCTCATTCTCTAGGGCTTTCTCTGTAAATAGCAAATTTTGAATGAATAGTCTCAGTCCCAACCCTTAAATAAAAAGACAAAATCTAAAGAAGTGGTTTGTTTAAGCCCTTGTGCATTATGAAGAGAGTTTGTTCTTTTGCAAGCTACATTCAGAGCCACACAGAAGTAGGAAACTGGGATAGTGTTGGATTCTGGTTTTATGTATAGCTAAAATCATTTTATAGCCTCAACTAGTATCTCAACTGTGGGTGTTTTGTCAATAATGATACCAAAACAGACCGAGTTGCGGTTTTGTAAATAAACTATTGTCCTGAAAAAAAAAAATCCGTGCACTGGGGCAGAGAGCAATTCCTCAGCCCGGCATGCACCCTCTCGCAGTCCAGGAGCCCTCGAGGGATGCCTGACTGCCAGCTTAGGACTGCTCCTGGGGTACATCCTTAGCGCTGCTATGGAGGTGGGAGAGTCTCCTGCCACCACAGCTGCGCTTGCCACCTGTGAGCCTGGCTCAGGGCTTCTGGCTGAGCCACGCCCCCTGTAGGAGTTCACTGACCACCAGGGGGCAGCTCCTGTGTTGAGCGTCTGCCCCCTGGTGGTCAGTGCATAGCGATCAGTCATTCCGCTGTTCAGTTGCTTTGCATATTAGCCTTTTATTATATGGGATACCCAAAGGTGTATATGCACATGTTGAAAATGAAATTATTTTAATAAATACTGCCTTTATAATTACTCAAAGTGTATACATTTTTTGTAGTTAATATCCTTCCAAGATGAGTTGTAAGCAAAAATGGAACTGTAGGAATATTTAGGAGGGAAGGAATGCAGTAGTAGTGTATTTAGTTTGTCATCCTTTAGTGATTAAACTGAGTATTGTTTAGCTTTGAAGGAATAAAGAGGCAGCGATAAAAGAATGTCTTCTCTCCATGCAAAGGTGGTTTTAGTTTTAAATCACTTGAAATCTTAAATTCACCAAAAGATAAACGGTATTAGCCTTTCAGGTTGGTTTGAAATTGCTTTTTTTTTTTTTAATAGCCATGCAAAAGAGATTCTACATTGTTTAAAGAACAAGTATTTCAAGGAATTGGAGGACCTGGAGGTGGATGGTCAGAAAGTTGAAGTTCCACAACCCCTGAGTTGGTAGGTACAATAAGGCTCCATGCTGTTGCATGTGTGTTTGGGATTTTAATCTTTGTCACTTGAATATATGTCGTGGTAATGCATTTGCTCTTAGCACAAAAGAACTTGAACATACGTCTGAGATATCCTCATGTTTTTCACCCAATGCTTTTTATCGTTATTACTTTACACTGATGTGCATGTTTTTATGTATGATTTGCAGTTGTCTGTATTTGAGTCATTGAGTTCAGTTATTTTTTTTCCAGTCAATCCATCCCCTTTGCTTCTGTGATGTTACCACTTCTACCATTTCCATTTAAGCTTGTTTTCTCATGTCAAACTGTTGCTGAGTGTTTACTTTCAGAAAAATGACAGCCTTAACCTGGCAAAGGTGCACAAGAATGCTCCAGCTGACTGTCTTACTGTCTCTGGTGCCCCAGCATGCTCCTGATCTTTGTGCTAACCTTTTTTTTTTCTTTGCCCTGTTCTGTAGGTTACTTATTTCTCATGGCCCAGGTCAAGCCTGAGTTGTCTGAAGACATCTCTTGCGTCGACAGCATAGTCTATCTTGTAAAATGCCTGGCGTCAAGTCCTGGGGCGTCATTAAATTGTTACAGTTCCACATTTCATATTATCAACTTTGAGGCGTTGAAGATTCTTACAAAATAAGTGTGTGTGTGTGTAATTAGATATTTAAATAATTGCTGTAAAACCGTGAATTTAACCAGCATTTTCTGATAACTTTTGGAGGTTTTGACTATTCAAGTGTATGATATTATCTTTCTTTTTTACATATCCTTTAGTGATTGTAAACCAGGGTCAGGTTTTCATTAACCTACCAGCCTATCATGGGCTGTAGATTTGCTTGCTTTTCTTTCTTTCATTGGCCATTTGGATTTTTAGTGTCCATATCACAGATGTGTGCAGGGTACACATTTTGAATGAATGACAAATGCCAATGCTAAAATCAGTATTCAGCTGAAGTTCTCTGTGGTTGAAGAATAGAAGTGAATCACTGTCTAATAATGGCCAGTCATTCTCTTCATGTTATTGATTGTTTTAATTTTCTGAACACAACTGAAGCATGTGAACAACATATTACATGATTTGGGTTTCTAATACTTAGGTTTTGTTTGTTTTTCCTCCTCATTATCAGTGATAACTGCATGGCAGTTTTATTGTATTAACATTTACTCAATCAAATTCACTTATCAGGTGTGGACTACCCATACATCTCTCAGCAGGCAAGTAAAGTAGACACATACCAAGATGCCTGATGGTTTTCTGTATTGCTTAAAATGCAGAAATATATAATACTAGAGGCCTGGTGCATGAAAATTTGTGTACTGTGGCGGGGGAGGGGGGGTCCCTCAGCCACAGGGAACAGGCCTAAGCTGCAGTCTGGCCTCCATCTGCGGGAGGTGACCGGGGTGATCAGGGGAAGGCGCCGCCCCGCTGCTGCTGCTGCCTGAGCCCATGGCTGCCTGAGCCCTGGGCCTCGCAGCCGCTGTGGCTTTGTCCAGATGGACATCCTGAAGACATCCACTCCAATTAGCATATTACCCTTTTATTAGTATAGATTCTTCTTAACCTTTTGGTACATAATGGAATAAAATTTAGGAAAGTTTCTGGGAACTCTGTTTTCTGGATATTTTTTTTCCTTTACTATTCATAGACTCAGAAATATAGTAAATAAAATTGTAATCAAATGCTTGTCAAACATTCTGATACTTGCTCTACCACATTATTTTGATTGTGTGATCTATACTTCTTTAAGTTTAAGAAATTTGTTATCTTATGTGTTTTTTATTTTTCTGATGACCTTTATGTCATTGTTAACTTACCATACATAGTGAAGAACAGAGGATTCTGCACTTTTTTTTTTTTTTTACCAGATCCTAAACATTTATCATCATGGTTTTACATGTGTGTGTCTCCTGTGACCCCCTAGGCTCTTCTGTTTCTGCCTGGGCCATGGTACTTTTAGAACCATGCTCCTGTGTCCCAGGGGACATCATGCAGTGTTGGCTGACTGTACTGGAGAGTCATGGATGAGCAAGCAGAACAAAATTGGGTGTCTCGTTGGCTATATGACCTGGATAAGCAAGAAGTCGTTGAGAGAGCACTTTAATATATGCAGTCCATAAACATTTTACTTTCTTTTTGGTCAGGTATCCTGAAGAACTTGCCTGGCACACAAATTTGAGTCGAAAAATTTTGAGAAAGTCTCCACAATTGGAAAAGTTTCACCAATTTCTGGTTAGCGAAACCGAATCTGTGAGTAGAGTTCTTTAGACTTGTTGGTTTCCTTAAAGTTTTGAATGCATATTAGTGTCATATTTTTAGCCCTATTTGTCAGTGGGAGTGATCAAGTAGGTAAAGTATGTAGGAAAGACACCTGCAACTGTATTTTTCACCTGCAATCTGATTGTGAAGCTGTAACCTTGTTTGGTTAAACTAACCATGAACTTTGATAGGGAATATTATCACAGTTGTCAGCTTGATTGTGTCTTGCTACTCCTGGGTTTGGGTGGCTGCAGAATTGGGGTGTGCACAGGACTCTGCTTGATAGAATGCCATTTAGGAGACAACCACTTATTCCACTCTCCTCCTTAGATGTATATGCCAGGTGCTTATAACAAGAAAGTAGTATGTTTTTATGGCTATGTTACTTATTTTACTAAAAGTGAGACTTTTATACTCACTTTTTATCACTTCTGTTTTTTCTTGTCCTGTCTATACTCCATCTTTGCCATAACAAGCATACACACATACAAAAAAATACCTAAGCCCTAGCTGGTTTGGCTCAGGGGAAAGAGTGTCGGCCTGCCGACCGAAGGGTCCTGGGTTTGATTCTGGTCAAGGGCACGTACCTCGGTTGCAGGCTCCTTCCCGGTCCGGGTCCTGGTCAGGGCTCATGCAGGAGGCAACCAATTGATGTGTTTCTGTCACATCGATATTTCTCTTGGTCTTTCCCTCTCTTTCCCACTCTCTAAAATCAATGAAAAAATATCCTCAGGTGAGAGTTTAAAAAAATAATGATACCTAAATAGGACAACTTCGGTTCTCCTAAAATGTCACCATCTTCACCCTCTTGGTTTCTTTGCCATCCCAGATTCCTGATTACAATGAATATTTACCATCATGGTTATTGAACTTTTCGCCTTTAACATCAAATTTTTCCCAAGAAAATAGCTATTTTCTGACACAGTACGTATAAAATGCCCATAAAGTTTGGATATTGTAAGCTTTTCCGTTTCCTTTTTTCCTTTTGGTATTCTTAACACGTTAAGTGCCCAGTCAGTCACCGGTGACTGACACTATACTTTCCGTCTTGAAGACAAAACAGGGCGGGCGCTTAACGTGTTAATACTCTAGTATTTTCAATCAGGAGTTCCCCCTTCCTATTTTCTAATCTAGTCAAGGAAACCTCTCTTTCGTCAACAGATAATGTTATTTCTTTTTCCCTCTTCTGTATCCTCTTAACAGAGTTAATATGATCCCCAGGTTTTTTTCCCCTGAAGCCACAATAAATTTAGAAACCCTCCACCTCACCTGGTTCTAACTTCTACTCGACCCACAGCTGTTTCCTATCATGGTGGCTTTTTTGCCCATTTAGGTAACCTGGTAAACTGGGCTTCTGTTTGCCTGGCTTTCCACCCCACTTCCCAATAGTTAGGAATATACTGGACTGAGTACTGCCTCATTCCTGATTCTGTACTTGAGGGGCCAGTACTAGGAAGGGTTCTCTGACTCTGCTTTGATTGAGATGCAAGGTCAGATAAAGATTAACACAGTTAGAGAGCAAGTTACGACAGAGCAGAGGGTTTGTGGGGAGTGGAGTGGTACCCAGTTGAGTAGGTTGTAAAAAGCCAGATTTGGGAAGCTTTGAAAGGTGGAGGAGATGGGAGTTTCGTGTCAGATATACGTATCATAGGGAAAGGGTCCAGTTTTTATCAGAAGTCAGCAGGATGAGGTACTCTTAGTTATTTAAAGCTGGCTGTGAGACCTCTTCAGGATGTGTTTATGAATCCAGCCTAATTGCCAGGATGTCTATAGTCAAGGGCCCGCAGCTCCCACCCCCACTTTAATGCTTGGAGTCAGTGTGCCTTAGTCAAATTAAGATTCAGTCTTCACAGACTCATTGCTGGCCCAAAATCCATATGGTGAAAATTAGCAGGTCTGAATGAATGTTCAAGTCTGTATTTAGATTCTAACAGGCCGATGGGTAAGTATAAGATGAGTAGTGATAGCTATACAAAAGGCCCTTGTAATGGAGCAGAAGCTTCCTGGTAGCTGATGTTTTATAGCTTTCTCCCCTGTTTTTATATTGATTTCAGAGAGAGGAAGGGAGAAGGGAAGATAGAAACATCAATGATGAAAGAGAATAATTGATCCTGCATGCCCCCTACTGGGGATTAGCCCTCAACCCGGCCATGTGCTCTGAGCAGGAATCAAACCATGATCTGGTCCATGGTTGGACACTGAGCCACACCAGCCGGGCTACTTCCCCTTTTTAAGCATTCATTCTTAAGGTTGTTAAAATAGAGTTGTGATTGAGGCAAGTGCTGGACTTCATCAAGAAAATTTTGTCTGATTCTGAACTGTTGTACATCTTAACAGATGCTGGCCCACTAGCGAAGATCTTTAGAACAGACGATTTAGTGAGGAATTTTAAATCGTTTATCTTGGGGAAGGAAAGAGAAGAACAATGGTTGATGCTTTCACCTTTCTGAGAGACAGTTCTCAGGAATAGAAAGCAGACATGGGCTGTTCCTGAAAAGGGAGTGACATATAGAAATTACAGTTTTAGCTGAGAGGGAAAAACTTGCAACAGTGACTTCGTCCTGTACCTTCTTCGACTGCTCCTCTTGCTGAAGGTATTTCATTGGCATTGTCTGCCTTTGAGACATGCTCATCCAACTTCCAGATCTTCTCAAGGTAGGAAGTGAGGACTACATAAGCTTAAAATTCCCTTTGTTTTAATGAAATTTCAAAATGCAGTGTTTTTTTAAAGGTAAGTTTTGGTAAATGGTCATCCTTACTTGACCTTTAGGTAGCAACCATGTATCCACTAATATGAAAATCTGTCCTACCTCTTTAATGTTTGTGTGTTAGTACTAACTCTTGTTCTATGTATGATTGATTCTATGGTCTTTTTCTGTTGCATTTAAAATTTTGAATTTCCAATATTGAAATTTTCTGCCCTTTTTAATGCCATTGCTGACTTTTTAAACATTTTATTTTCTAAGGGAAATATCAGTCGTCAAGAAGCTGTTAGTATGATTCCGCCACTTCTGCTTAATGCTCACCCTCACCATAAGGTATTGTGTATTATATAGAAAATCGTGGTGGACAGGCTGCTGTCTGTGTTTGTACCACTCTGTTGTTGAGACCTTTTTTTCTTAATATAATGAGGGGTTTTTTTTCCACTTTAAATAGAAAGTGATAAGTTTTTCTTCAGGTATTTCACATTTTTGTCTTATTTGATTTTTATAAATTATTTAACTATTTTCTTCCTTAAAATTTTTTTTAATATATATTTTTTTATTGATCTCAGAGAATGGAAGGGAGAGGGAGAAAGAAATAGAAATATCAATGAGAGAAAAACATTGATCCATTGATTGGCTGCCTCCTCCACCTCCCTACTGGGGATTGAGCTGTGACCTCCAGGTGCACAGGACAATGCTCAATCCACTGAGCCCCACCGGCCAGGCAAAGTTTTTTTTCTTAATTTGTTTATTTACTATACAGATTATCTTTAGTGGTCTTGATTGACTAAATCAGATTAAAAGTCATATTGAACATGTGTTGAGACGTTGTTACGTGCACTCTTTGCCTGAATTCATTTTATTATCCACACATCCCTGTGGGGGTAGATGCTACCACTATCCCCATTTTTCCAGATGAGGAAAAGGAGATAAGGAAAAGTTGAAGTAACTAGCCCAAGGTCGCAGGACTAGGCGTTGGTTGAGCTGAGATTTGAGGCCAAGTAGCTCTCTTCTTAGCAATATGTTATAGTGCTTCTTGCATTTAGTATCTTGACTCATTTATCCCTAATTGTATTGCTTTTATTGGCTTGTTTTGTAGTGCTGTCTGTTCCCGTCCCCTCTGGAGAGTATCTTTGTCACTGTGACTTGAAGGCATTCTATATTACAAGATCCCTATCAGTTAAATATATCACGTTGTAGATTCATTCTATAAAGAAATATATTTCGGTATTGGAATAGAAATAAAATTACTAGAGTGACTCAAATTGTTTTAAATTAAATGTAGAATGTTTGATTTCTTAAAAGTCTCAAATATTTCCTTGCTTTTTAATAGATCTTAGATATGTGTGCAGCACCTGGATCAAAGACTACACAGTTAATTGAAATGCTGCATGCTGACATGAATGTCCCTTTTCCAGGTATGCATTGGACTGGGGGTTTGGAGGTAGCTATGCTACTTTGGTGGGATGTAGACAGGGAAAAATTAGAACATTGCCTGAAGCCTCCCTGAAAGTAGGACTGGACTATGTTAAGAGCTGCTGTCTGACTCCCCAGGTTCAAATCCTACCACCATTTACGAGGTGAGTTTGGTGATATTACTAGGCATCAGTAATGAAATGAGCCATCAGTCCTGAACTTGGGTGTGTGACACAAGATTACAAAGTGCTCAGAAAATGGCAGCTATTTCTATAGTATCAGTGATGCTCTTTTATAGAGATTTTATAAAGATGCGAAAATGCTGTGTATAGTGCTAGTTAGTCTCCTAATATTTTTATGTACCTTTATATCCTACTTCCTTTAAGAGGGAGCAGTATTGATTATAAAATGTTACTAGGCATATTTGCCTTTTTGCTGGAGATGAGAGAGAAGCCAGAGGGAGAGAAGGTGGCACGCAGGAAACATTCTACCCGGTACTTAACCGTGGTACAGCTCAGACACTTCCAGGGAACAGCTTTTAAATGTTCAGGAGTGTGAGACCCCACCCCAAGAATCTGATCCAGAGTCTACATTGGTGCTCCAGCACACACGCAGTGATTCTGTTGGTTTGTACACCTTTCTCCTCCTAATTAATTGTTACTAATAGAAAAAACATTTTTGGCACAATAACTGGTACAAAGTGAATAATTAGTTGAACAAATGAATTTTGAAGTTTTGAAATTTTAAGGGATTATGAAATCCATGCTGAGCTGCTGGGTTTCTGTTTTTGGACCACTTCTGTAGTCCTAGCCAATCTTTTACACTCGGGACTCAAGTTTGGTGAATCCTCACCTCTCATATGCCAGCCTACAAGTTATGTATTTCAGGAAATTACTTGTGCTGCATATCACCCAACACTACAATTTTATATTCCCAGAGGGATTTGTCATTGCAAATGATGTGGACAACAAGCGCTGCTATCTGCTTGTTCATCAGGCCAAAAGGTTGAGCAGTCCCTGCATCATGGTGGTCAACCACGATGCGTCGAGCATACCAAGACTCATGATAGATGTGAACGGAAAGAAAGAGGTTCTCTTCTACGATCGAATCCTATGTGACGTCCCATGCAGGTATTTATATTATCAAGAGTCCAGAAAGCACAGGATCCATTAAGGAAATAAATCACATAAAGACTAAAGTGAAACTGCACATGAACACACAGTTGTCTGTATGATTCTTGTGGTAGCTGGTATGAAGAAAGGCATCGTGACCTAAATTAGAAGACAGACACAGAGTTTTAGTGATGACGGAGACTGAGCATGTGGGACACAGTTAAAAAAAGGGGTGGTTTTGATAGTCTAAAAGAGAGAAAATACTTCAGAGGAAAAGGGCATCATAAACTCATGCATTTCAGGATGTAATCACTTGGAGTGATTTGTTGATCTGAGTGTATATGCTTGTAGTTCAGTGAGTATGTAAAACAGTTATCAAATAAAAACACATTCGGTTTTTACAGTGAAATTGGGGGTTCAAACTTTTGATAAACTGATTTTACCTGTTACCTGTTCACATACTTTTCTTCACATTTTACATGTAAATTTTAGCTTTTTAGAGTTTAAAGTTTTATGCCATAACTGAATGAGTTTTTCCAAAAAGAAATGAGTGAAACTAAAGATGGCTGTTAAGTTCTCTGAGGCAGTGACATAGGCAATGATCACAAGGGTTTAATAGCTGTTGAACACATGATTTGGTGAGGCTAGAGTTCAAAAACTGCCACAAAACTTTGTTAGCACTAAGTAGTGTTTAACTGTGATGCATCAGCATTAACTTTATCTTGTTTAAATAAGTGGCAGATTTACTGCTAGTAACAGAACTGCGTTTGAAAATTATAGCTGGTAGCACCGAATATGGCTGAGTTTTTAAATACCTGGAAAAATTTCCCTTTAAAGTAAAATTTAAAATTGGTCATGAAATGAATTTTTTTCTAGGTTGCAATTTTCTAATTTTCCTCTGGATCAGTTGTTTTCCTAACCTTGTTCATTTGATTGGGAGCCTAACTCATTTCTTACACCAATATTATGAGAGTAAAATGACCTTATGAGCACTAAGTTGTGAGCTGAAAAAAATTCCTAAAATTATAGATTTTTAACCCATTGCCGCACAGGTGAGGGATGTCATATGAAAGCCATCATATCTCAAGACATTTCCATCCTACAGACTCTTCACCTCAAGGACATGTGACTAGACCATCAAGGAAAATTTAACTTTACAGAGAAAGCAACAGGTGCAGGAATTACCTCAGAAAAACTGGGTAGATAAAATTAGCCATGTTCAGAGAGATTAATGAATCAAATCTATTATAAAATTTATGTGGAAATAATTTCTATTTAATAAAGGTGGAGAATCAAAAATATTTAAATGACATATAGAAAAATCTTGGTCAAGAAATTAAATTGGCTTAATTGAATCTGCTATGGAAAGTTCTTTATGAGTCTAAGTTTATCATTGTTTGTATAATTCTGATTAAAGTACCACTCTTGATTAACCAAATTTCTAAGTAGCAGTATCAAAATAAGCTCATATGTATTCCTGGCTCTGTCTGTCTTAGGACTGAAAATAGTTTTGCTAGGATTGTATTTCTCCTAAATGGAAGTAAATTACTATCTCTTTAAGTGTTCAAAGAGGTTTCATTTTCAAATCTTTTATTTTCTTATTGAATTGAAAACTGAAGTATAATGAAAGATTTTAATGTACTAGAGTAACCCCAAAACAGAAATGGAAAGTTGAGTGTAGTTTGCAAGGATTTAGGTTGTTTTCTAATTGGTATTTATAATAATAATAATGCCTGTTTTATAATTTAGCTTGAATATGACATATTTGTTAAACTCTAATCATCTACCTGTAGTGGGTTTTAAGTTCTTAAATATCTTTCCAGTGGAGATGGCACAATGAGAAAAAACATTGACGTCTGGAAAAAGTGGACCACCTTAAATAGCTTGCAGCTGCATGGGTAAGTAAACTTTTTAGCTGGCAGCATTGTTTGACAAATCAGTTGGTCAAAATTTATTGTTGACTCACCTAATTGGGCATCCAGATCTTTGACCCCAAGCAAGCATCAGAGTGTTAATGATGTAACTCACTCCATGGAAATTTGCTTAAGAGTAGTAAACTAAGGATTGTACACATTTATTAAAAACGCATTTTATAAGAATTTTTTTATAACATTCCGAATTTTTTTAAATGAAATGACTAGTTACTTACTGTCTTACCAGTTGTTTTCCTGCTTTCTATTCTTTTTGTGTTTAATTATTTTGTTTAACATTTTTATCTCAGATATTTATTGTCCCTAAAATTTTTTTTGAGAATTCTTAAAGGAAAAGAATCTCATACCTTAAAAAATAACTTCTGTCACGTCTAGTGTATTACAGTTTTCTGTGCCTACGGATTTTTTAAGTTCCTGTTTTGAACAGTTTTGATTTTTTTCTTCATTTAATATTAAAATTATACATTCTTAACTTCAATGTACAACAGTGGATGGTCTAAGTATGTTAAGGAATGTTCATCATTAATAACTTCAACACCAGATTTTGTTTCTTTGTTAAATAAATACCACTGTTTTATGAAACAGGCGTTAAAATTAGAATGTACTGAAGGCTACAAGTTGTTCATAGAAAGAAAAATCAGATATTTGTACAACTATGGAGGCTTTTTAATAGTGAAATTCATCTGATATGTTGAACTTAGTCATTAATCACTTTATGCTTTGCTTGTCAACATGCTGGGGAAAGTCCACAAACCAGTGTTTATATAAATAGGTGCTTTTTTATATTTACACTAGAGACCCGTTGCACCAAATTTGTGCATGGGTAAGGTCCCTAGGCCTGGCATGCGATGAGAGCCAATATTCTCCAGCTGCAGGCTGCTGCCCAGCTCCTCCCTTGCCTGTCTGCCAGCTGGGGCCTTCCTTCATTCCACGTCGCCCCATGGTGGTCAGAGCACATCATAGCAAGCGATCAGTCTCCTGGTCAAACTCTGTGGAGACAATAAATTCACTTAGAATTTAAGGGGTTTTTTCTTGAATTGAAGTTATTTACTTATAGTACTTTGTATTTTATTGTAAGTCTGTCATAAAAACTTATAATAAATACTTGACATAAAGGGTGCCCATAAAGAATGTGCTGTCAGCTGTGTTTGGTCTCGGTGACTTAGTATATCTAACCCTTAGCTTACAGCTGCGGATTGCTACACGGGGTGCTGAACAGCTGGTGGAAGGTGGCAGGATGGTGTATTCTACATGTTCACTGAACCCCATTGAAGATGAAGCAGTCATAGCATCTTTACTAGAAAAAAGTGAAGGTAAGCACGCTGTATTAATAGAAGTATAGACTTTTCAAAACTATTGCTATAGTGCAGCGATCTTCAGTCCGTGTGCTGCAGAATTTTCGTAAGATGAAAAAGGTTGAAAATTGCTGCTATACTATATACTTCTGTAGTCCTTTTCCTGGGGCATTTTAACTGTATTTAAGTATACAGTTCAGTAGTGTTAAGTACATTCACATTGTTGTGTAGCCAGTCTCCAGAGTTCTTCCTCTTGTAAAACTGAAATTCTGAATTCATTAAACAACTCCCCATTATCCTCTCCCCATTGTTGTAGTCTCTCTGTCTCTGAGTTGGAACAGACTAGGTATCTCATGAGTGGAATCATACAGTATTTGTCTTTTTGTGACTTGCCTACTTAGCATACTACCCCTCAAGGTTTATCTGTGTTGTAGCATGTGTCAATTTCCTTCCTTTTTTCCAGCTGAATGATATTCCATTGTATGTATACCATCCATGGACACTTGGGTTGCTTCCTCATTATAATGCTGCTATGACCATGGTGGACAATAAATTTGAGGCTCTGCTTTTGGTTTTTTGGGGTGTAATACCCAGAAGTGGAATTACTGGGTCATGATAATTCTGTTTCAGGACCCATCCCCATACTGTTTTCCATAGTGACTGCACCATTTTACAAGTCCACCAGCAGTACATAGGGTTCTTGTCTATATCCTCACCAGCAGTTGTTGTTTTCTGTGTTTTTGATAGTATCTGTTCTAATGGGTGTGAGGTCTTACAGGTTTTATGAAATGTTCTGAAACAGCAATTTCTATAACATTTTGATGTAAAATATTATTTCTCCTTTTATGTTTTCAATAAAACGATAACCTTTCCTGTCATATTCTTCTTAAAGCAAATAATGAGAAATTTCAAATAGAAGGAAATTACAAATTTCATTCCAGAATAGAATGCTATCAAATTTACTACATGCATTTTTGTGAAGTAAGTTAAGACAAGAGTGCATTTCTGTGGTGGTATCTACAACAGTCTGGGCTTCCAGTTAAGTTTTCAGTGGCTGGTTGATCTATGTGTAGTGAGCCCTCTTGTCCTTTGGCCTGCATTTACTGTGTTTTGTTTTTGCTGTACTTATGTTGGGCTACAGAAAGATGTGATATCTGAGTGATGTTTTTTTACATGGTCATAATCTCCACAGTTTTGTTGGTGCTTTATCTCAGAAGGCATATGAAGAGAAAGACTGTGGGTGATGTAATTTTATAGTAAACTAGATGTCCAGTGCACGGAGTCATGCACCGCTGGGGTCCCTCAGCCTGGCCTGTGGGGATTGGGCCAAAACCAGCTCTCTGACATCTCCCGAGGTGTCCGGATTGTGAGAGGGCAGTTCTCATGTGACACACCCCAGAATTGGGCTCCCTCCTCTCTGGTTCCGGGTGTGTCACCGAGAACTGCAGCTGTCAAGTCACCACAGTTTGGCAGCTCCTGCATTGAACGTCTGCCCACTGGTGATCAGTGCAAGTCATTGCTACCGGTTGAATGGTCTGCCAGTCGCTTAGGCTTTTATATATATATAGAATAGTTGAACTGGGCATCCTACTCAGTGATTAGGCAGATGGGTTTCCAGTCTAGATCTTGCTCTCACAGCCACCATTAAACATGTGGTTGTTTCAGGCTTGTAGACTTTTCTCAGTCCTCAGTGACAGGCGTCCTGTGTAGACATGGCTTCATGGGAGCATATAGACCTTTGCTGAGCTTTGTACTTGGCAGTTGCTGTGACTGGACAGGGTGTGATGCCCACCTGAAAGTACTCAGAGACTTAGCTGGAGGAAGGGCAGTCCAAAGAACATTCAGTCTACAAACACTGAGCCAGCATTGGCAGCTTCTGACCCAAATGCTGGCAGGAGGGCATACTGAGCAGTGGGCAGTGTTTGAAGAAACCAGTTTCTGGAAACCTCCACTATTAGTATTCACTTTTTAAAGTAAGATTGTTCAGATGTACTAGTGGAAGTCAATACAATGTTTTGGTCAAAGGTGTCTCACTGCTAGATGCCCGTTGGGCATTCTTTTACTTTGTTGTATGTAATTATTATCTGAGTTTTCATAGCTTATGTGAGGCTTTGTTGGTATTTCCTCTTCTGTGAGGCCATCAAATCAATGTCTGTGGCCTGTGAGTGGTAGTTCATGTGAAAGGTTTCCTGCTCCATCTCACAGCTTCTGGTAATACTGCTACTGTAGACATGGTGTTTTTAAAATTAGACTGTTGTCCTGATGGGCAGTTTTAGAAAACTTAATTTGGACCTAAAACTGAATGTTTAAAAATTGCCACAGTTCACTTTAAAATGTTACTTTTTTGGTTCTGAGATGTTTGTTAACCATAAAGGCACGAAGGAGAGACCCAAATCATCTGACTGCCATGGTCTAAAAACCAGGAGTGGACCCTTAGCTGGATTCTAGCCTGGTGATGCCTTTAAGGTGATTTTGGCCATGGAACCAGTCAGCCTTGGATGCGTCCTGCAGCTCTTCCCTAGTTCAAGAGCTTTATTGAGCTCCAATTGACATACCATAACACTCACTGGTTTCAGCTGTACAATTCTATGATCTTTAGTAAATTTACTAAATTGTTGCATAGCCCTCACCACAGTCAGATTTTACTAGTAGTTCATTCCCGTCACCCCAAGCAGAGCCCTCCTGTCCATTTGCAGTCACACCCTGTTCCCATTAGGAACCACGAATGTACATTCTGTGAGTTTTGCCCCACCCAGACATTTTCTAAATAGAGAATCATGCAGTATGTGATCTGCATCTCATTCACTGGGCGTCATGTGGAAAAAATTTATTTTATTTTACTTTTTGATACATAGGTGCTTTGGAGCTTGCTGATGTGTCTTCTGAATTGCCAGGACTGAAGTGGATGCCTGGACTCACACAATGGAAGGTAATGTTTCGGTGAGGACTCTGGCTCAACAGAGCAGGTACAACCTATCCATAGTCTGAAAGTTCTAAGCATCCACCTTTGGGTAATTAGAATAATAGCTTTGGTTATGCTTTTTAGAATCAATTTCAAAATTATACGTAAATAAATAGTATGATTATACAAATATTTTTCTCTGGCAATGGAAGAGTTTTCCTGCCTCATTCTCCTAATTAGACATCAGCTTTGTTTATTTTCATCTCTATAAGTACAGCTTTGCTTTCTTTTATTGGCTGAGATTTAAGCTTTGTTTGTAATATGCAAGAATTCATTTTTCAGTTTTAAACAAAATAATATGAGCCTTGTGTTTTTTCTTTTTTAAATTCCACATGGAAAATGCTTTATAAAATAATTGTCCTGTTTTATGGAATAAACAATTATTTCCTTTTTTTTAAAATCTTCTCCCAAGGATAGGATATTTTTTCCATTGATTTTTAGAGAAAGTGGAAGGGAGGGAGAAATAAGGAGAGAGAGAAACATTAATATGAGAAAGACATTGATTGGTTGCCTGATGCATGCACACCTGGGGGCAAGGATCAAACCTGCATCCCAGGAACTTGCCCTTGACCGGGAATTGAACCCGAGACCCTTCAGTGTGCAGGTTGACATTCTAACCACTGAGAAAAACAGGCCCGGGCTATTTATCTCATTTCTATCTTTGCAAATAGCCTTCCTAGCTTTAGAGAGAAATGAAAATCACCATTTATCATTTTTGAGAGCATGTACACTGGCCCCTCTTTATTAGGGAGTGCTAGTGATTTAGATCTTCCCCTCTCGTTTTGCAGGTAATGACGAAAGATGGGCAGTGGTTTGCAGAGTGGGATGAGGTTCCTCACAGCAGACATACCCAGATTCGGCCGACCATGTTCCCACCAAAGGACCCAGAGAAGTTGCAGGCGATGCATCTAGAGCGGTGGTGAGTTTGTGGGGCTCTCAGAGTTTGGGGACATTGGGGAGGTTGGGCCCTCCGGCATTCCTGCGAGGCCTGGGCTGCGCCTATGGCTGGCCTCAGGTATGTAAACTTTTCAACACGTGAGAACTCCATACCTTTTAGCTGCTGGCATTGAGCCTTTGTGAATAATGAAGGTAGTTAGAACCTAATGGTAATACATTAGATACTGCATTAATTTTCTGCATATTACACATTGGCCATTCCTTGAATGAGGGCTGTGTGAATATTAAGACATGACTTCACTATCACAGGTCATCTTTGTAGTACTTGTCTTAATATTTAATACTAAAAGAATGTATTTTGGATCAGTTAAAAAGTGAGAATTGTGTTTTGGTTTTTTTTTTAGTCTTAGAATATTACCACATCATCAAAATACTGGAGGGTTCTTTGTGGCAGTATTAGTGAAAAAGTCTTCAATGCCATGGAATAAACGTCCACCAAAGGTAAACGTTTTCCAAAATACCACAGCATACCATGTGATCTCTTTGTGCATTCAAGGCAGGAGCTCACGGGTCAGTTGGAATGTGTTTTGGGGGGGGGGACGGTGGCTGGGCCTGATGGTGTGCGGAGGGATTCATTTAAATGTTGAGTTTTCCAAACAAAAAGCAATTTCTTATGAGGGATATGTAAGTGGAAAAGGCAGACTTTGGGAAATGCATTTCTTCTGCACCTTAAATCTAAATATTTTTAATATTCTTTTACTGATTTTTTTTTTAAGGAAGAGAGAGAGAGGGGGAGAGAGAGAGGCTGTCTCCTGTATGTCTCCCCACTGGGGATTGAGCCTGCAACCCAGGCATGTGGCCTGACTAGGAATTGAATCAGCAAACCTTTCAGTGCACAGGACGCCCCCCCAACCAACTGAGCCACACTAGCCAGGGCTTAAATCTAATTCTTTAATAAAAATTGAAAACATGTAAAGACTGCTCTGTGGCTCAAAATCAGAGTATCCCCCCACCCTACCCCCAAACTGGCTCTGAACTCTAATTCCCTACTGTAGGTTGGTTCCGTTTAGCCCATTTCAGTTTGATGGAACTCTGCTAATCTCAAGCCTGTCTTCACCTTGGCTGTGAATAATTACAGTTTGTCCAGGCCTCGCTAAAAAGGAATGGATTGGCCCTGACCTGTAGCAACGGATCTAAACTGTCTCCTGGGTCATTGTAAGGACGACTGTGAAGCAGAGTGGCTGCTTTTCGAGACTTGACACAAAGTTGTGATTTAACATGTACTCTCCTCCTTGTCAGCTTACCATTATTTTGTTAGTTTGTATGTCAGCCTTCATAGAACTTAGCCTGGAGTCACAGTCTGAAGGTCTGCATTTCTTTCAGATCCATGCTTAAAAATTAGGATAAATAATGCTTAGATTGTGGAGAAATAGTAAGTAAACAGTTTTCTGGGGTATGGCTAATCCAGATTAATATAGGAGTATACAGCCTCAAACTGGCCCAGGATTGGAACTGGCACTTTTGGGCAGTCACCATGACATTGGTGTTAGGCTAGAGAGCGTTTCCCTTAGAGAGTGAAGGTCTCTGTGTGGCGGTCTTGACTCTAATCGGTCCCTAACTCCCTGATCGGGAGAAGAGCTGGCCGATCAAAGCACTGCTAACAGAAATGGAGCCCCAGCCACATGTGTAGTTTCGGTTTTCTTGCAGCCTCTTTTCCCAAGAAAAGTGAAATTAAAAATTTTTTTGTTTACCCCAGTATATTTAAGATGTTATTTTCATATAATCAAAATAAGTTATTAATGAGGTATGTTATATGCTTTTATACTAAGTTTCTAAAAAAAGTATAGATATTACACTCTAAGATGCACCTTTACACTAGTCACCTCTGCAGGGGTCAGACAGCACATGGCTGGTGACTACTGTACCACACACAGGTTGAAGGTCTGTTCACATAAACATACTTTAGATTCACTTGGATTTGTTGACATTTTGTTTTATAATTACCTATGTAAATCGGTTTTGAAGTTTTTGTTAGTCTGCCTCCTCTGCTGTGGCATCATACTTTTTAGAATAATTTAGGGTCATTTAAATATTCTCCATTTTTCTATCATATTAGTTTCTTACTTATTTTGTTGTGTAAATATATTTTAGTTGTCTGTGCTACTGGGACCTTTCTGAGATTCTTTGTATTCAGGATGCTGGGATCTAGTGGAAGTGAAGACGTGTAGACATTAATCCAGAGTTTGAGTCAGGGAAAGCCGCACTGGCACAGTGCTGCTGGTATTCCGGGGAGGGTGAAATTAGATCGCTGGGATGGAGCAGAGAAAGCTTCCTGGAGAAAAGGGCATTAGAGATGGGCTCTGAAAAAGAGGCAGCATTTCAGGAAGCGGAGGTGGGGATAGAAAGGATGTGGGCCACTGCTGGCCTTGCCAAGCGGTTTCAGGGTCATGGTTTTTGTTTTTTGCCTTTTTCTACATTTAAATAAACTATTCTCTGGGAGGCAGTGTTGTATAATGTTAATAGCTTTAGAATCTCACCAGCTAGTCCACTTTACAGCTTTGTGAATTGGGGAACTTTTCTGTGCTTAGGTGTCTAATTTGTAAGCTCACTTCATAGGGACTAGGAATTACTACTTTTACCAATCTTGGGACTTTATTAGAAAGGACATGTAGTTTTAAATAATTTTTCATTTAAGACTTTATATAAAAAGTATATGAACATTTAAGATAAGTAAAACATTTTGCTCCTTCTCAGAACCACATTTATAGCTTTGCCCCCGTTCAGACAGTTATTATTCAACAGGTATTTCCTCGGTCCCTGGAGGTACATTCTTCTGATTTTCACTGAAGTTTCTCCAGGTGCCCTGGAACAGTATCACTATCCTTTCCTACGTTGTGATTATTCCTATACTTGTCTTTTCCACCCTGCCTACATTTAGGGATTGCGTTGACTCCTTTGCATCTCTCAGTGTGCCTTATACAGAGTGGATGCCAGCAGCATTTTAAATGAAGACAAGCTGGCATTATCTGCCAGCTGTTTATGCTTTTTGTGGGGTTATGGTAAAGTGATTTTAACCTCAAAGAAACAATGTCCATGAGTTCTGTTTGTAATAGCAAGATGTTATATTTCCTATAAAATGTTATAGGAAAATAGTTAAGATCGATTTTGTGAGCTCCATGTTATTAATTTTTTGTAGTAGTGCGAAGTGGATT
This sequence comes from Myotis yumanensis, assembly GCF_028538775.1. Taxonomy (NCBI): domain Eukaryota; kingdom Metazoa; phylum Chordata; class Mammalia; order Chiroptera; family Vespertilionidae; genus Myotis; species Myotis yumanensis. Next base: position 25,545,917 of record NW_027223755.1, read on the forward strand.
TGAGTGTAAATAGACTTACTATTCCCTCTGACAGCTGCAGGGGGAGTCTGCGAAGCCAAGAGACCCTGTGCAGTCCAGCCCTGCAGGTCCCACGGGAGAGAAAGCTGTGGGGCCCTCGGAGCTGGAAAGGAAACTGGACACTGGAATTGGTGATGCAGAAATAATACAAAGGACTGAGGATTTAGAGAATAATGGAAATAAGAAAGATGGCGTGTGTGGGTAAGAAACATGGTTCTGTCTTGAGCCTAACATTCTAGTGTCTTCCCAGCCATGTAGATTGACTGGGATCCCAGAGCCTTTCCTGTGGTGGTTTTTCAGCAGGCAGTGTGAGAACATTTTGGCTGGCAAAGTACTCAGTTCAGTGTTAAGGACCTTTTGGGGTGGGTGCTGCTGTCTGTTGTCTGGGGGGAGAGATTTAAGGCCTGAGGAGGCATGTGTATGATGCACAGAGCTGGGGGTGAGGGTTGAGGGCAGGGAAGAGTGTGTTGTTTCAGATTCCAGATGACTGATTTCATCCCACTTCCTTTAGTCCTCCTCCATCGAAAAAAATGAAGTTATTTGGATTTAAAGAAGATCCATTTGTGTTTATTCCTGAAGACGACCCATTATTTCCACCAATCCAGTAAGGATTAATTCAATCTTTTTTAATTCTTTAAAGAAATTTTACTGGGGGTTATAAATGCATAACTGGTAATATTTAACCATAGTTTTATTTTTATCTAGCTCTGTATAATAGCTGTATTTTTACTTTCTAATTGCATGTTACAGCTGGATGAAACTTTAGGGCGTGTTTACTGAACCCTTCAATTTAAAGTGAGCAGTAATCAGAGAAAATAGACTGCCCAAAGGTAAAGACAGTGGAGAGATGGAAGAACTCTGGACTCAGATCCTGAATGTAAATTACTCAGTTGAGTTATGAAATCAGTGACCAAGGCTGCCTTACTCAGTTCCAATTTAGGAGATGAGGAATAGTGGTGCTGGGTAGGGCCTTAATTGGGAATCTCCAGGCAGAACAGAGAGAAAAAATGCTTAGGATAACAGTCTCAGGTTCTCTCTTCCTTATTCATTAAGTTTTTGTATATATTTACCAGAGTGGTCACTTACGTTGTCTTGTTGGGGAGAATAGAGGGTGCTTAAAGACTGTCTATTAAATTTTTATTACATTCATAAGCACCTCTGCTTTATTTGTAGGAAATTTTATGCTCTGGATCCTTCATTCCCAAGGATGAATTTGTTGACTCGAACTACAGAAGGGAAGAAAAGACAACTCTACATGGTTTCCAAGGAGCTGAGAAACGTGCTGCTGAACAACAGTGAGAGGATGAAGGTACAGGTCACAGATGGGGACTGATGCATAATTGAGGACTCCTGCTTAGGTTTCCTTGGGAGGAGCAGATCCTGGCACTGGCTCTCCCATGTCCAGTATGGGCCGAAGTCCCCAGAGCCCTTAGCAGGCCCAGGCTGCGTGGCCTGCGTCCCTTCTGCCCCACTGTCCCTCTCACTGTTTGTGTAATGGGAGGTAGGTGTCATGGGTTTGGAGGGTCGGCTGCTGCTGCTGTGGTATGGTGTCATTTCCATTTTCTATAGAGTGTTTCTACTTTTAGTTTCCTGTTTTCATTTGCTTTACTGTTTTCCTAAGTTGTTTTCTCCTTTGCCTATGTATGTAAGGTGTTGTGTGGAGGTCCATGACGTCAAAGTAGTTTCATAACCTTGACTAGGACTTGGTGTCCACAGGGGTTTCCAGGGGGACAGGATCCTTGCTCCTGACAGCCCATAGAATGTGCTGACATAGTCTTGCATTTTCAAAGTTTCCTGGTCTTCAGAGGTTCTTCATTTCTCTTTTCCTTCTTTCATAAGGTACTTACAGTTCTGCCTCTTCAAGGTAGAAGGGATTATTTTAATTGATAATCCTGACTTTTATTTATGTGTGTTTCATCATATTTTTTAACTTATAGGTTATTAATACTGGGATAAAAGTCTGGTGTCGAAATAGCAGTGGAGAAGAGTTTGATTGTGCTTTCCGGTTAGCACAGGAGGTAATTTGGGGAACAGATTTGGACAGCACCAGCCACGAATAAATGGGAAGCAGTTGGGCACAAATAGGAGCTTCTGAGCCAGCCCGACAGGTCTGGATGGCTCAGAGCTGGGCTGGCACTACCAGCCATTTGAGTCTCACTCTTGCTCTTTCTGAGGTTGGGTTTCCTGTTGTGGGAGGGTGTTTGCTTACAGATTATCACAGGTTCCGGGCAGGTGAGGCCTGGACATAGTCCTTGGAAAGGCCCTGAGGACAGTGGGTGCTCACTTTACGAGGTAGAGGGTGATTGATTATTTCCATTCATAAAGTGACCTCTCTTTTCCCCACAGGGAATCTATACATTATATCCATTTATTAATTCAAGAATTATCACTGTATCATTGGAAGATGTTAAAATTCTATTAACCCAGGAAAATCCATTTCTTAGAAAACTTAGCAGTGAGACATACATCCAAGCCAAGGACCTGGGTAAGCAGTTTCATTTGCATGGAGGCCTCACTAGTCCTTATAAAGACAGTATAGCTGTGGGTGTTTCCTCTTGTTGGATCTTTCTCAGTCTTAATATTCAATGCATTGTGACTGTCTTTTACTGACTGTCAGTTTCCAGAGGGCTTTGTGGAAACATAATTGGCCTCTCAGTGTATTGAGAGTCAAGGGCATCCCTAGGGTTGCCCTACTTCCCCAGACCCTGGGAGACCCTGCATCTCCCAGCTTCCATTGATGGTGTGCAGTTATTAGGGCCTGGCCAGCCCACCAGCCGGAGCTCCATGTCACCTGCCCACCAGGAAAGGTACCCGTGTGGAAGCAAAGAATGCATTTTTACCAATCCCATTAAAGCAGAATATGCAGTCTTTTTTTAAAATATATTTTTATTGATTTCAGAGAGGAAGGAAGATGGAGAATTAGAAACATCAGTGATGAGAGAGAATCATTGATCAGCTGCCTCTTGCACCCCCCCCACTGGGGATCAAGCCCGCAACAGGGGCATGTGCCCTTGACAGGAATCGAACCTGGGACCCTTCACTCTATCCAACGAGCCAAACCGGCTAGGGCAGAATATGCAGTCTTGCTATGGCGTTGCTAGCTAGCCGAAATAGATTCTCACCAAAACAGATTTTCGTAACACTGTTGATTTTATATTTCATAAACCTCCACTTAGATCACTTGAGTGATGTTTTCACTTAAGAATAAAAATAATTCTACTCTTATTAATTTTTAGTTGAATTTATTGGGGTGATATTTCTTAATAAAATTATATAGGTTTTAGGTATACAATTCTATACATCTGTGTATTGTGTGTTCATCATCCCCAAGTCAAGTCTCCTTCCATCACTATTTATTGGCCCCTTTACCCTCTTCTACCTCCCCTCATACCCCTTCCCTGTGGTAATCACCATACTGTTGTCTATGAGCTGTGTTTTTTTTGGGGGGGGGGGGGGGCGGTTCTTAATCCCTTCACCTTCCCTCTTATTAACTTTTATGTGTTCAATATTTCTGGCTCAATTTGATGAAAACTGAACAAATCGGTTATTGAGGTCATATAATCGTTTGTTTTACATTTAAAACTGGAGGTCTAAAGAACATAGCACATGTGTTGAGTCTGCATCCTCTTGTCTCCTCAGGCATAACCTCAATTTAGAGTAGAGATTATTTTAAAGGATAAAGGAGCCATTTGTGCTTTTTAAATCCTGTAGATAATTGCAGTATAATTTTTGATATTTTGTATGTGTTTCATGCTGTTTCTGGAAGTTGGAGCTGTTGTCTAACCTTGAACTTTGAGAATTAATCGGTAGTTAGTCCCACCTCCCTGCATCTGAGACTTGCTGAGTAGCTTCACCTAAATCCCGGATGGTCTGGCTTGGTCCTCTCTCACATTGTCCTGAACCACGTTGTGCTGACGGCCCTACTTGGTGCTTAGTTGGCTGATGCCTTCATGTTTTTAGAAGAAAAGTCCCTTCATTGAGATCCTGGCTACCCCAGAGTGTAGATTATTTCTTGTTCTCTTTTCACATAAACAGAGGTGTCCACTGACTAGGATGCTAGGCCAATGCTTGTCTGTTTCTCTTCCAGCCAAAGGGAGCGTCGTCTTGAAGTACGAGCCGGATCCTACGTAAGTGAGGATATTCTTGCCATCGGGCTTTGGTGTTATTGTTGGGGGACTGTGGGTGTGCTTAGAAGCCTTTTATGAATGTTCCTCAAGACAATATAGGGAAAATTTAGTACTGAAATACTACGTTCTTGTATATCATCATGAAAATATTTTTTATAGAATGTTCAGCTCAGGCCAAACATTTTTATTTAGATAATAAAATGCATAGTTTGTGTTCTGTGTGCTTTAGAAACCTAATCCTAATTCCTGTCTTAAACAGAATAAGTGGAAAGATTGAACAGGTAAGAGAGATTGCATTCTGCCTTCTCTTCTGTTGGTTCAGTGCCTGGATTACCTGTTAAGCATCAGTGCTGTTCTAGGGTGGGGCATGGGTGTCCCCTGTGGCTTACAGGGGACCAGCCCTGCTTTCATGTAACCACCGGCGCCTGACAAATGCTTGGAGGAGTAGATTGTCAGCCCTTTCCAGGAACGGGACAGACAGCTCGGGTGGCTTCCCAGAGCACCCCAGCTAGTGAAGGAAAACTGGCCAATTTGAGGGTGTTGATATTCAGGGTATGAAGGAGGAAGCTGATCTTTGAGACAATCCATAGGATCACAGACTGAAATGCCTTCCCAGTGGTTTAGTGGTATAATTTTTGGAGAGACTGCATATTAAACCTCTTTAGAGGCAATGATGAAAGACTTAATACTTACATGAAGCCACTTTGTTTGTAGGAAACCAGATACCTTGCAGTGTCCCATTGTGTTGTGTGGATGGCGGGGAAAGGCCTCAATGCGAACTTTTGTGCCCAAGAATGAAAGGCTGCATTATCTCAGGATGATGGGGCTGGAGGTGTTGGCAGAAAAGAGGAAAGAGGGGACTGCTGTGACGGACGAGAGTGCAGCCACCTCTGGACCTCTTGAAGATGACGAGGTGAGTGCCGACCAGAGAGCAGAACAGGCTGCCAGTCCAGACGCCACCAGCACAGGCAGTGACTCGGCTGAGGGGGCCACTGTGCCCCGGTGAGGAGACTGCGGGGCCTCCACCTTGGTGTCTACAACCAAATCCAGAACTTCTGACCTGCAAAGTACATATTTTTAAAGACTGGAAACTGACGGAATGATGGAAGCATCTATGAATGAGCTCAGTACTGCTTTCATACGGAGTTTACTAAAAAGTATATTTTTAATTTGTTAGAAGTTGCTCATTTTACTTTGGCAAAGCTGGGTCCAGTGTACCTGTTGCAGGTAGTAGAGTTTCACAGTAAAATCTTAACTTCCATCAAGAAATATAACTGCTCTTACAGAAACTTTTAGGTCCCCTTTGTTATGCTTATATTGCTCCTAAGTCCAGTATTTCTTTTAATTATTTATAGAAAGAATCTATATCTCCTGATGAGTTGTTGGAAAACTGCATTATGAGCTTTATAATAATTATGTTAAGTTGCATCATAGCAGTGCAACATTAACATGCAGTGAGGTAAATATCTGAAGCCTCAGATGACTTCTGTGCCTTTTGTAATAAAGGATAAAATAAACCTTGTTGGAGTAAAAGCTGTATCGTGAATTGTGATACTCATGATGGTTTTATGTGCTTTTATTGATGGACTGCTTTGCACTTTTAGTTTTTAAATGGTGTTTGGGATCCTTGGAACATTAAAATAAAGAGTTAATGATAAATGTGTATGTGTGTATGGCTTGTTTTAATCTTCATGAGGCAGAAGGAACAAACTTGAAGGACTTCCCTGTGGTTTGTCTTTTATCCTCTAGAGGGCAGTATTAGTGCTGCAGCTACAGTGAGACAGATCTGGGTAGATCAAGGTTCACTTGTAGCAATTTGAGAAATTTGCGCAGAACTGAATGGGCTCCTTCGGGCACTGTGGTTAGAGAGCCTGTAGGCGATGTTATTCAGGCTGCATGACTATTTCAGTTTATCACTTACTACATTCCTGCTGTGTGTCAGGCAGGGTTCTGGGGGCTGGGACACGGCTGATGATGACAGATAGTTTCAAACTTTCAAAAAAGAATAGTAGTATGGTGAACCTTTATGTCCCTTTCACTTAGCTGTCATATTTATTAACACAATCTTGCTTTATTAATACCTCTCATGTCCTCATTCATCCTACTTACTTGTACTATTTTAGAGTAAATTGCAGTAGATAATGACCTTTTTTAAAAAATAACCTCACTGCCCGGCCAGCATGGCTCAGTGGTTGAGCATCAACCTATGAACCAGGAGGTCAGGGTTCGATTCCCGGTCAGGGCACATGCCTGGGTTGTGGGCTCGATCCCCAGTGTGGGGCGTGCAGGAGGCAGCCTATCAATGATTCTTATCATTAATGTTTCTACCTCCCTCTCCCTTCCTCTTTGAAATCAATAAATATATATGAAAAAAAAAACTAACTTTACACCTAAAATAGTAACAATTCCTTAATATTAAATAGCTTATATGAAATGTCTATATACTGAAAATTATAAGACATGGAAGAGAGATATTGAAGACAAATATATGGGAAGATATTCCATGCTCATAGAATGGAAGAATTAATATTGTTAAAATGCTACCCAATGTGATCTACGGATTTAATGCAATATCTTTAAACATTCCAATGGTAGTTTTCACAGAAATAGATAAAACAATTTTAAAATTTGAAACCCCAGACTCGTAATAGCCAAAGTAACCTTGAAAAATAAAGCTAGAGGCATCCTATTTCCTGATTTCAAACTATATTTTTGGAAAGCTATAGTAAAGCAGTATGTTATTGGCATCAAAACAGACAGATCAATAGTACAGAATAGGGAGCCCAGGAATGCATCCATGCCCATATGGCCAATTTTCAACAAAGCCAAGAATATACAATGAGTAAAGAGCCTTTTCAGTTGTGCTAGGAAAACTGGACAGCCACATGCAGAAGAATGAAACAATCTCTTAAACCATACATAAAATCTCAAAATAGCCAAGACTTTGGTGTAAGACAAGCATGTGGCCCACAACGAATATTTTTGCAGCCCAGCCAATATACCAGTATGTAAGAAACGTTTTAATAACAATTTTGTAACTTAATTTTTACAATATCCTGTTATACATAATTATTAATAACGAACTACAACGTTCGCTAATGACTAATTACTATAATCATGTTGTGCATTCATTTCCTTTGCGCGCCTACAAGCAGGCACCCATTTTTCTACACTAATACTAGCAGCAAATATTTTAGCAGCCGATTGCCATGTCATTAGTCTTGGACTAACTTGTTTGGTGTGCACAACAGGAAATATTTCGCTTTCAGAGAACAAGAAAAGTAGGTTTATTTGCTTTATGCTTATTAATTTGTACAGTTATTCAGTGTCTGGTAAGTTAATGTTCAGGAAAAAATTAATTTTTATTAAAATGTTCTATTTATGTTAACAATTACTCATTTCAGCCCTTTGTATTCAGCATGTCTATCGAAATAAACCTACGTTTCTATGAAAACTGAAGCTTTTGTTTTTTTGTGGCTCATATAAACTTAAACCTTGTTTATTTGGCCGTGTTAGCCTTTGCGTTTGACACGCTTGGTGTAAGACCTGGTTGATATCAAAACTAGAGTTCAGACATTTGGCGTATGTGCTTGGCTGAGGAGCCACTGGGGCGAAACTAACATCTGTGGGATTATGACTGAACGCCTCTAAGTCAGCAGCGCCGCGGTGTCTCTGCTGGCCTTAGAGCCTCGGTTGGCCTCGGATAGCCAGGTCCAGTGCTGAGAGCCCCTCGTCCTGGGAAACGGGGTGCGGCTGGAAAGGGGCCACCCCCTCTCCTTTCACGCAACTCACATTTGTGGGGGACCTGGTGCTAAACCATTCGTAGACGACCTGCTTCTAGGTCGGGGTTTCCTACATTGTAGAGCAGCTCCCCCGCTGCAGTCTATTGAAAGTCAGCTCTTGACACAAGGGTTTGTAAAAAAAACACCAAAAAAATAAACTAGAAGGAAATGGTAAGGTTCTTGATATTGGTCTTGGCAATGATTTTTTTCTTTTTGGATTTGACATCCCCTCACAAAAACAGCAAAATCAAAAATAAGTGGGACTATATCAAGTTAAAAAGCTGCTTTTAGCAAAGGAAACCAACAAAATGTCAAGGCAGCCTATGAAAAGGGAAAAATATTTGTAAATATTTTTAATGTCTGAAAAGCCAAAATATACAAGGAACTCATACAATACGGGGAATAACAAAAAAACAGCAACCAAATTAAAATATGGGCAAAGGAACTGAAAAGACATTTTTCCAAAGAAGACATACATAGTTAGCCAACAGATAACATGAAAAGATACTCAACGTCACTACTCAGGGAAATGCAAATCAAAACCACAGTGAGATATCACCTCACACCTGTCAGAATATATATATAGCTTTATATATATACTAGAGACCTAGTGCACGAAATTCGTGCATGGGTAGGGTTTCTAGGCCTGGCAGGTGATCAGGGCCAATTGGGACCTTCCCGCTGCTGGCCAGGGCCTCCCTTCCCTGGCTGCTGGCTGCTGGCTGCCGGCTGGGGCCTTCATTCCGCGCTGCCCCCTGGTAGTCAGCACATGTCATAGCAAGCAATCGAACTCCCAGTCTCCCGGTCAAACTCCCGAGGGGACACTTTGCATATTAGCCTTTTATATATATAAATATAAAGAGCCAGGGGCCGTCACATCTGAAACAACCGAACGGACGACCGAACAGGATGCGTGGGGCGACCAGGCTGGCAGGGGGGTTAATGAGGGACCACCAAATGACTGAGCAGCAGGCTGTGTGGGGCGACCAGGCCGGCAGAGTAGGCAGTGAGGGGTGGCCAGGCCAACAGAGGGGGTCAGTGAGGGGCGACCAGGCCAGTAGGGGGTGCAGTTGGCGGCAACCAGGCCAGCAGGGGGGGCAGTTGGGGGTGACCAGGCCAGTAGAGGGGGGCAGTGAGGGGTGACCAGGCTGGCAGGGGAGCAGTTGGGGGCAACTAGGCCATCAGGGGGGCCAGTGAGGGGTGACCAGGCCAGCAGTGGGGGCAGTAAGGGGCAACCATGCTGGCAGGGGTGCAATAAGGGGCAACCATGCTGGCGGGGGGGGGGGGGCAGTTAGGGGTGACCAGGCCGGCAGGGGTGGGGGCAGTTGGGGGCGATCAGGCAGGCAGGCAGGTGAGCAGTTAGGAGCCAACGGTCCTGGATTGTGAGGGATGTTTGACTGCTGGCTTAGACCCGATCCTGGGATCGGGCCTAAACCGGCAGTCGGACATCCCCTGAGGAATCCCGGATTGGATAGGGTGCAGGCTGGGCTGAGGGGACCCCCCCATACACAAATTTCGTGCACCGGGCCTTTAGTCATTAATAAATCAGACAAGTGTTGGTGAGGATTTGGAGAAAAGGGTGCAATTGTAAATCAGTGCAGCATGGAGTGACCTTGAGGGTGTTACACTAAGTGAAATAGGCCAGACAGAGCCATCCTTGTGCCCCAATTTGACATATAAGCAAATCAAGGCCTAGATAATAACAGACATCTAACAGGGCAATATCTGGCATTGCACATGATATTTAATTAAGTGATTTATTTATATTGACTCATCAGTCAGGATCTGATCAGGAGAAACCACACAATAATTTGAACAGGGATAATTTAATAGAAATACTAATTCAAGTAGGGCTGGGGTAACAAGGAATTGGCTAATAAAAAGTAGACAATGCTGAAGAACGTAGGCAGGACAGATGGAAAACAGTTATGACCCCCAGGGCTGCGATAGAGCACCCCATGCCCTGGGATGTGTTGGGGTGAGTGTGGACACAACTCAGTGAATGGCAGAGATGTTACTGTGATTGTGTGTGGACTGAACTTGCTGGAAATCCAGTCTGTAGGGTGCTGGGGGATCTTTTATGGAGAGGTATCTCAGCAGAGGCACCCTGCTATGAGAGCATCAAGGAGGCACTGGGTGTGACTGGCCACAGCACCAGGAAGCTGCATACAGTGGACTAGCCTGGGGAATGAGGGCACCAGAACCAAGAAAAACCACATCTTCCAGCAATGACTCTCTAGTGCCCTCTACCAATGAAGCATAACATGGTGCCACATGGCAAAAGATAGTTCAAGGGCCCAGATCCACTTTGGCAGAGAGGGTAACGAGGGATGAATCTTGGCTCCCAGAATGTTTGGTGCAGCCAAACCTGGGTGTCAGGAGACTAAATGGATAACTGATGTGATCCAAAGTGAGGCCTTTCCCATTAGGCGGGGAAAGGCCTCAATGCGAACTTTTGTGCCCAAGAATGAAAGGCTGCATTATCTCAGGATGATGGGGCTGGAGGTGTTGGCAGAAAAGAGGAAAGAGGGGACTGCTGTGACGGACGAGAGTGCAGCCACCTCTGGACCTCTTGAAGATGACGAGGTGAGTGCCGACCAGAGAGCAGAACAGGCTGCCAGTCCAGACGCCACCAGATCGGGCCTAATGGGGGGGGGCGGGGTCATTACTACCTCTACTTAAAGATAACAAAAGAGCCCTAACTGGTTTGTCTCAGTGGTTAGAGCATCAACCGGAAGATTGAAGGGTCTCAGGTTCGAGAGCATGTACCTTGGTTGCAGGCTCGATAGATCCTGGCCCGGTTGGGGTGCGTGCAGAAGGCAACCAATTGGTGTTTCTCAAATTGATGTTTCTCTCTCTGTCTCTCCCCTCCATTCCACTCTCTCTAAAAATCAATGGAAAAAAGTATCCTCGGGTGGGAATTAACAACAGCAAAAAAGATAAGAAAATCGAAGCAGCATTGAGCAACTAACCAGACCTCAGAGAGTAAGTGACAAAGCCAGGATTCCAATTTTAAAAGGTCTTGACCAGCAGGAGTGGAGCCGAGAGTTCAGTGGTATGGGGTCTTCTCTGTCCCAGGACACCTCCCCACAAGGGACAGTTGCATTGCAACAGCTGCTTTTTAGTGATTTCATTTTCATGATTGTAGCAGCTTTTCAAAATTTCTGGAAATGAGTGAACCTCCAGAGGAACAAATGTGATATTTGTGTGTATGTTTTCTTGCTTCTTTTATAATTAAGGCTATTTAAAAGCCTTTAAGCTTTTTTGTCAAGTGTACATTTAGGAACATTTCTCAATGTGAGGATAATGAGGGGGGCCTGTCTTGGTTGAGATATGGATTGAATCCGTGCATCTAATGTCACAGCCTCTCAATCCCTCGTTAAACTACAGTAAGGATGTTTTAACAACAAACAGAGGGGCGGGGAGTATAGAAGAAACGGGACTTTGAAAGCTGTATGGCAAATGGACAGATGGTAATAATAGAACCAGGAGAGCAAAACCCTAAGCCAGTGGTGAGAACAGTCGAGAAGCACACTCCATTGTGCTCCACAGCATTCCTAAAAGGCGCAGACCTGGTGAGTCAGGATTGATTGAGGTGGTTTGAGAAGCAGCTGAATCCTAGGTCTCCCTCATCTGAGCTCCCAGACTGGGGGCGCTGAGCCCAGTGGAGGGTTTGGGTGCCACACAGGGGTTAACTTGTCTCAGGTGGGTCAGGACTGTCCACACCCTGCCCTTCTCTTGGCTCCCAGAATGTTTGGGGCAGCCAGATCACGGTGTCAGGAGGAGTTGACTGGAAGACGCTTCTCTGGGGGAACTGTCCAGCTCCAGAGAAAAACTAAATAAAGCTAGTGATTTGCTCAGGGCTGGCCCCTGCTGGGTTTCTCTCCCGCCTCCCAAGGATAGCACTGGATGGAGGGCACTCCCTGTGCAGCCTGGTGGGGACCTAGTTTAGAAAGCATATTTTCTTAGATTATGATTATGAATTTTACATGTGGAAGATGACATTAAAAACGTTTGCAAAAACATTAATTGCAGAAAATTAAGCCCATGGGAATCTTGGCAGGTGGAGGCATGTAGAAGACCCTCTTTCCGGCCTGGGCCACCCCATCCCCACCCCCACCCCCACCCACACAAGAAGTGGACCCACAGCTCTAGGAGGTGAGTGTGGGCGTGATGCTGAGTTTCGTGGGAAGGGTTTTACAAGGTCTGGAGAACACTGGGAGCTGGAGGACAGGAAGGCCAGCTGGGGTCTTGCAAGCAGACCGGGTGGGTCTCAGATGGCCCTGAGCCCGCTGACCACCTCTCTTGCTTTGTCCCCTGGAAGGACCGAATGGGGTGTGTGCACCCAGGGCAAACACTGGTGTGGCTTTGAACCCAAGTCTCTGGGGACAAACAGTGTACCAACCCCTGGAGCTGCAGAGGCACCTGCACCTCGTAGGTGAATGTGCGTGGACCCAGCTAGCTGAGGCCTCTCTGCCAGGATCCTGGCCCTGTTCCCACGAATCTCAGATCCTGCAGCTGCGGGCTTGGCTTTCTTTGGCTGGCCACTCAGCGGAGCTGCAACGGGGTGGGCTGGATTGGAGGAGGAACCTGTGCGCTAGGTGCCTTGGGCTGCTGCTTAAAAAGTGAAGGAAATGCTAGGTGATCCAGGAGCTGGTTGGTTCCTTATGCCTGGGGCTGGGGGAGGAAAGAGGAGGGGGAAGGTGCATGCTGCTTCTTCAGAGATGACTAGAGTGAGCCCCAGGTGCCTGGGAAGGTGAGATACACAGAAGGTGGGGACTATGCACCCCTAGTTTAGAAGGTTACATAGGTGCATGTTCTTGTTTCGGACTAACTCCAGCCACAGGCCAGAAGGCACTCTGGTGTATGGTAAATGACAGAGATCAGACCCTCTGAACAAACCCTCCCCTTCCCCACATACTGTCCCTACTCCCTCTCCCCTTCCAGCCCGCCTTCCCATTTTCATCTTTGCCTGGTGGGAGCAGAGTCAGGGAGAATCACTAACGATGCCTCTCTCCAAGGCCTGACCTCCCCCAACCTGATTCACAATAGCAGCTCCCCATTTGGTGGTGGCTTTGCCCTCCCTTAACTGCAGCTGGGGCCCTGTGCTCACTCTCTGACTCCTGGGCCCCAGGACTTACAGTGTGCACAGCAGGTCCTATGGGTCTATTTGAGATAGACCAGCAGGTTAGAGAGCGTGGCTCGTTGATTTAAAGGCATTAGGAAGTGAATTGTCCAGATGGGATGGGAATGAATCGCTCCATTTTATAGATGAGGAAAGAAAAGCATGTCAGCAAAGCAGCCACCTTCCAACCCTAGTCGGGGGCTTCTCTAAGACCAACATTAGGTGACAGGTGGGTTGGATTCCACTGAGCTGCCAACCAGCAATCAGAATCCAAAAAGAGCATCAGAGGCCACTGTCCCTCCATTCTCGCCCCACTCCCTGCATCCACCACTGGTTACTGGTCAGGGGCCCAGGTGTCTTCCACTGGGTTCTCCCCCAGAGGTGGCACACTGTGGCCCCTCCTCTCTAAGCTCTTAGTCCTGTTTTGTTATCTGTGCCACTCTCCCAGGGGAACCTACAGCCAGGATGAGCTTTCTCAAAAACCTGTTTTTTAAAAATTCCCCTGAAAGAGAATTGGCAGGAAAAGCATTTCTCTTCTTTACTCCCTGGGATTGTATTTGTATCTCAAAATTCCTGCCAACTCTCACAACCTAAGGCATTGTATTATTTTAAAATCAATTGAGTTTCAACTAGAAGCTGTACGTGAATATGATAAAGCAGAAGCCACACTTCAGCTCTGCTTCTGGGTCCCCCAGAGATAGCAGGCCTAGGGGTGATGTGGGTCTGGGCAAAATCCCAAGGACAGAGGGTGGCTTCCCGTGCCCTGTGCTCCGTAGCCACATGGCCAGCTGGCTATGTGAAATCAGGTGATCGCAGTCACTTAAAGGGTCTCTCTTCTGTTCTTTCACTGCTAAAACAAGAGGCTCCATGTATGATCTTTGATGTCCCTTCCAGCTCAGAAGATCAGCAATTCCATGGGTGGATACTAAGCAACGCAACTACAGTAGAGTTACATTGAATATAGTGTGTGTGTGTGTGTGTGTGTGTGTATGGGGATTTAGAGTCAGCTAATTTTTACAGTCTTGGAGTGGGGAAGGCTTTTAAAACTATTACCCCAAATCCAGAAACATGAAAGAAAAGATTCATAAATGCAGCTACATAAAAATCTCCTGTATGGAAAAAAACCACCCTATAAAATAGTCAAGACAATAGACAAATGGAAAGGCTCGTCAAATCAAAGGGTTCAGTTCTCTGATAAATCAGTGCCTTCAAATAAAAAAGGGAAAGATCAACAAGCAGAGAAATAGAAAAAATATGCAAACACTAGCAGCCAATAAATGTGAAGTATGCTCAATTTCATAAGAGAATGCAAATGTAAGCAGTAAGATACAATTCATCCTTTTCTCTGTAGCACAGTATTGGCAAGGCTCCCTCGCATGTTGCTGAGGGGGGTCCATAGTGATTACTTTCTCTGGATGACAGCTTGACAATCCCCATCACATTTAAAGTGCTCATATTCTTCACTCTTTGGCCCCTTGAGTGTGGCTCTTCCAAAGCCTTAGGAGTACCCTAATTAAGTTAATAACAATGTACCTACCTATATAGTTTAAGTTTAAAAAATTTGGCTCTCAAAAGAAATTTCAATTGTTGTACTGTTGATATTTGGCTCTGTTGAGTAATGAGTTTGCCGACCACTGAACTAGATGATCATGTGTCCATGATGGAATAGTACTATGCAATGGCTAAAAGAATAAGGCAGCTCAGTATTTACTGGTACGTATCCTAAGTATACATTGTGCAAAAAAGCAAGGTGAAGAATGGCCCAGATAGCCTGCCAGCATTTCCATTTTGACAGGGATACCTCTGGAGGGAGAGATACCCAGAACTTGTCACCATTCTTGTCTCTAGGGAGGAGACTGGGCATCTGGGAGGACAGGAATTGGAGCTGAATTTGTTGTATACCTTTAAATTTTGTTCAGTTACATGTATTACTCGTTAAGAATAAATAGATACTTAAAAATAATAATGCTGCTAAAGACTGAATGCCTATATCTTCCCAGAACTCATATGTTGAAACCGTAATCCCCAGTGTGATGGTACCTGGAGATAAGGACGCTGAGGGGTGATTAGGTTAGGAGGGTGGAGCGCCCATGATGGGTTAGTGTCGTTATAGAAAAGACTAGAGAGAGCTCGCTTCGTCTGTGCTCTCCATCATGTGAAAACACAGCAGTCCCACGAGGACGGGTCTCCTTGGAAGTGGTGAGGTGGTTTGAGAAGTACTGCAGACATCTGGAATGCTTTAAACTGCATCACTCCGTGCCCCACCTCCCCATCACAGCATCCGAGTGCCCGGGGCAGCGTAGAGGGCCTTGTCATCTAGGCCTTTCTGCCCCCCAGCCTCTCCATTGCCATGTGCCTTTGGAACCGTTGCCCTGGGGTCACCCACAGCAGAGAACCCTCACACTGACCTTGGCAGCAGCTGAAGCTCTGTCGCCAGGTGACCATAGGCCTTTGCTGTAGTGCTTTCCCAGGTGCGCTTTGAAAGGCAGCTTTGAACTCAGCTGAAAACATTTTTTTGATGTTATTATCAAAACAACCATTTTCTTTTGACTCTTGATTTATACGTTTAATTTAAATGTTTTATTATAAAACATTTCAAACATACAACAGTGGGGAGAACTGTACAATGAACCCTCCTCACATAACCATCACCCAACTCCAATAAGTAGCACTGCCCTTCTCCTCCCCCCTTCCTCCCTGCCCCCCCCCCCAGATTGTTTTAAAGCAAACCCAAGTCATTCTATCACTTCATTCATAAATTTCTAGGAGAAAAGATGCACTTTCTCTTAACACACCACGTTCTGATTTTCTCATCTAAAAAGTGCAAGACCCAGAGTTGAATACTGTTGTGCTCCAGGTTTTTTTTTTTTTTTTTTTTTTTTTAAGTTCTGGATCTCAGCAGCTTTAAGGACACATCATGTCACTACTGCGTGTTCCCAGGGGACTGTCAGCTCCAGGAGGCCCTGTCAATCTTGTGCACAACTGGCTGTGTCTCTACTGCCTACACTTGGGAGGCGCTGTAAACCCTCGTGGAGTGACTGGGAATAACTGTGCTGAAACAAGCCATTTCCTCCCCATTTGCAGGGAACCAATTTCTTTCCAGGCTGCATTCCCACCCCCTGCAGGGCTCCACTTCTTGCTCTAATAAGCTCAATATCCCTGCAACGAAACCAGCTATAATCCTAATTTTCATCTCATTAGAAGTTGTCCCCCAAATGATTATCCAGCCCAATGGTTCTCCGCTCCGGCCACCCGTTTGAATCACCTGAGCAGCTTTGAGAACACCCTGGGGCCCTAGCCTAGAGAACCTGCCTGATCTGGGAGGGTGGGTGGGGCCCAAGCACTGGGGGTTCTTCAGGGTCCCCAGTGGTTCTCACCAGCAGCCTCGGTGCAGACTGCTGTCCACTCATCCTCCAAGCACCGACAGTGCCCAGGCACAGACAGGAGGATCAGCAGAAAGACTAACTGCTCCGGATTCTCAAAATCATTTGTTTGACCCAGTTTTTTCCTTTCCAGTCTAGGCAACAGCTGAAGCCAGACTATTAAGCCAGCAAGCACAACTAATTGAAAACCACCAGGGGCCCCCTTTCCCAGGGTGATAGAGTGGCTGCACTGGCCCAGCCCTGTCACCTGTGTCTTGCAAATGATTCCCGAGGTCCTCAAAGGAGGCAGGCCCCTTCGGAAGGTTAAAGCCTCATTTTCATTCCTTTTCTCTTTCATAGTGAAACCTCTTTCCCAGGAGACTCTACAAGCCAAACGGAGACCTCAGTGGGCATCCCCTGGCTATTGAAGGTTACGTTCAGTTTAGTGGGACTTGCTAAGATACATAGGAAGGTATGGTAGGCAGAATTCTTACTTGACCCCCTCAAATTCCCATTCCCTAGTGAGGATGCCCTTTATAACCCGCTCCCAGGATGGCCGGCATGAGGAAGTTGCACCCTTCCTGGTGTATGTCAATGAGTCCAGCCTCTGTGTCTCCGCAGGCCGTAAAAGCCAGGCTTGTGGTACCAGATCAGTGGTGGCAAAGGGGGAGGGTTGGCCACTGCCCTTCCCAGCACCACGCTCGGGAAGGGCTCTGGGTCCTGGTCCTTCCACATCCAGCTCCTCCATCTGACGTCCAGGAGCCCATCCTTCCGGGGGCCACTTCTCCACTGAAATTGAGCCTCCCTCCCCGCCAGCGGTGGTCCCTGCTGCTGTGCCCTCCCAGAGTGTCCCTGCTCCCCTCTTCCCACTGGGAAACGTGAGTTTAACCCCACATCTTCAACGATTAATAACAACGTTTTATAGTGACTATTTGCTGAGCGTTTTTGATGCAATAGGTAGAAATTTCATTCTCAAATATTTGGGGTCTTTCTATTATGTCCCTGTTTACAAAGGACAAACTAAGGCTGGGGGAGGTTTCACAACTTGCCTAAAGGGATCGCAGTGGATTCACAAGATCATGTGGTCATGACTCATGTCTGAGGCCCTCCATGGAACACTATGGACTTCTGGGGAGATGGAGGCAGGAGCAAGTCCTCAGAGAGACAGAGATAGGAGTCCAGAGAAGGGCTGCTCCCGAATTTCCAGGTTTATGTTGACTTCAATGCCAGTTTGACTTAATTCAGTTCTTTTTTTTTTTTTTAATATATTTTATTGATATTTTACAGAGAGGAAGGGAGAGGGATAGAGAGTTAGAAGCATCGATGAGAGAGAAGCATCGATCAGCTGCCTCCTGCACATCCCCTACTGGGGATGTGCCCGCAACCAAGGTACATGCCCTTGACTGGAATTGAACCTGGGACCCTTCAGTCCGCAGGTTGACACTCTATCCAGTGAGCCAAACCAGCCAGGGCTAATTCAGTTCTTGGTATCTGTTCAAGTCCAAAGAAAAACCCTGGCTCCCCAACATGGAGCTAACATGAGCAAATTTGTTTTTTGTAAACAAATAGTAGCTTAAATAAAATAAGCTACCATTTAACAGTTGTTTTGTTTTTTCATAAGAAATCTCTATGCATTTCAAACAGACTAGGGGGAAAAACCTATAAAGGCAAATTAAAACAATTCCTATTTTGAACACACAGCAATGAATGTAGTTATTTGTTGCTTACACATGCAACTTTGTTCTGTATCTAAACATTTTGTGAAATGTTATGATCAGCACCTACTGTCTTGTCATCTGCATCAGCTCTAGGTCGCTAACATCGTTGTTGAACTTTTTTTTTGGTGGCTGCATAGATTTCATTGAATAAATGAGCCATAGTTCATTGGATTGCATATTGTTGAGTGTCTGTGTTGTTTTTGCTGTGATCAGCACTATTGCTACCATGCAGGAATAAGTCAGCAGTTGGCAAACACTTACTGGTTGATAAATTGACAGACTGTCCCATTAATAAGATGAAGATCTGAGAGACTGCTTCATGGAGAAGAAAATTCAGATTCTTGTGTGCCAGGTTTTCTAATCCTGGCTGAAGATTAGACGCACTCAGGGGGCTTTTAATAAATACAATGGCTGGGCCCAACCCCAGAGATTCAAATTTAATTGGCCTGGGTGTTCCTGTCATAAGCACTTTTTTAAAAAAGCTCTTCAGGTGATTCTAATTTTCAGCCAGGGTTGAAGAACACTGAAATAGGAGTCTATAAAATGGGTGCTTGTTTATATTTTAATAACTTATGACATGCCCCTCTTGTTTCTTTTTGAACGCCTTCCCATCTTGCTTACTGAGATGGCCAAGTTAACTTGAGTAGGTCAGCCAGTGGAGACATAAAGTAATTTATTTGAGAGACTTATTCTTTGCTCATTTTGAGAGATAGGGATGACCTTGAAACTCAAACTAAACCAGGATAGTACAAGAGAACCAAATTGTACCCTGCAGGTATGGCTCAGTGGTTGAGCATTGACCCATGAACCAGGAGGTCACCGGTTCAATTCCTGGTCAGGGCACATGCCTGGGTTGCAGGCTCAATCCCCAGTAGGGGCATGGAGGAGGCAGCCAATCAATGGTTCTCTCTCATTGATGTCTCTATCTATCTATCTATCTATCTATCTATCTATCACTCTCCCTTCCTCTTTCTCTAAAATCAATTAAAAAACATATTACAAATGTTAAGAGAACCAAATTGCAGGCCCATATTACTTATGAAGACAAAATAGTAGCAAACTGAATGCCAGAGGGTGGAAAAATGATGATAACCCACACCTAAGAATGTAAGAAATGTAAGGAAGATTTAATATTAGAAAATCTGAAAATTGTCATTGTTTTGAAAGAGAAAAACATCTTAGTAGATGTAGAAAAAGCAGCTGATAAAGGTAATCATTTCTGATTAAAAATAAAACTTTCTTATTAAAGCATGAGTAACAACAGTAAATGTTCTTAACTTGGTAAAGGCTACTTGAAAATAACAAAAATTATCCTAGTGATGAAACATTGGAAGCATCACTTTAATATCAGCATCAATACAAGGATGTCCCATATCTCTGTTTTTTTTGACATTAAATATAGAGAAAAGATATGCTAGAAAATGAGGTAAATTTGTCTTTATTTGCAGATGATATGATTACAGAGGTAATATAAAAGTCTATAATCATTAAGAAAAAAATGTGTTTAGCAAGGTAGCTGGCTATAAAATTGACATACAAAAGTTAATATCTAGAAATGTACAATAGCCTAACCCTAACTCCAAATTCAAAATACTAGTTGTTTCTGGGGGAAGAGGCAAAGTGATAATGGAAAAAGTGCATGTGAAGGTATCAGTTACCTGCCGTGTTCTCACCCTTGGGCTGGCTGGTGAACTCAGGAGTATTCATTGTAGAATACAGACAGGGAGATGCACACACCTAATACAGAGGGCTCTGTATGCACCAGTGATGGTATTGTTACCTGCATTTAGGATGATACGCAGGCCTGATTTTGTGCATCTGAGGCCCAATTTTGTTTTTTAAAGTAGAGAAAAATGGAAAAGAAACCTTACTTTAGCAGAACTACCATATTCGAGAGGCACAGGAACAAATGCACTGTTTACAAGTCTTGTAGGTTGGCCTCAGTTTCCCAATCTCCCTTCCAAGATTGACAGACACTCTTGATTCAAAGGGTGCATTGTGGAAGACTGAAAGGTCCATGAACTACGATGCTGTAAGTTTGCCGGAAGCCAATTCCAGCATGTCAACAGGAATTCCCCAATCTGACAATGCTTCTGTATACAAACCCTGGCCTTTGATGTGTATATCTCCGCCTTGCCTTCTTAGGACAAATCCTATATAATAAAAGGCTAATATGCAAATTGACCAAACAATGGAATGACCGGTTGCTATGACACTCACTGACCACCAGGGACAGACGCTCAACACTGGAGCTTCCCCCCTGGTGGTCAGTGCACTCCCACAGGGGGAGTGCCGCTCAGCCAGAAGTTGGGCTCACAACTGGCGAGCACAGTGGCGGTGGCGGGAGCCTCTCCCGCCTCCACAGCAGTGCTAAGGATGTCCAACTGCCAGCTTAGGCCCATCAGTCGGACATCCCCTGAGGGATCCCGGACTGCGAGAAGGTACAGGCTGGGCTGAGGGACCCCCCGAGTGCACGAATTTCGTGCAACGGACCCCTAGTTGTGTTAATAAAAAACAAGGGGTCCTGAGATGAGGAGAACTTAGTTCCTTTAGCTAAGTCTTCTCTGACTCCCCATAATGTCTTTCAAAATTATGTTTCATCTCTGGACTCTTATTTAATTTGTGCACAGCACCTTCTTCAGATTTCTGAACCCTTCTAAATGCTGGAACAAGCCCACCGGTATAAGTTCTTTCAGACTATCTGGATTTCTCCACCCCGAGCAAATACACTTTTTTGTCTGTGCTGCTCTAGACTCTAGGTCTGCACGGGCCATCACACAGCTGTCACCAACCTCCTTAACACTGTTTTGGTTTTGTCTTTCTGGTCCCAAGAGCTTGTTGTAGGTGAGGTCCAGAGTGTGTGCTGTGTAAACACTCTTTGAAGAAGTCCCCGCTGACATGCAGTAATGGAACATAGAGCTGGTCCAGGTGGCCTTCCTCTGCCCACAGTATAGGGTGTTAGAGGACAGTCACCCTTGTTCCCAGCAGGTGAGTTAAATTGTGGCCGTGAGAGTGTCCAGCGGTGAGGCCCCTGAGGCCTCCAGGGTGACTTTTCCCGCAGATCCTGGGAGCCTTTACCTTGGCTCAGCCTGGAGGGAAGTCAGCTGTGGCCCTGATGCTCTCTTCTGCATCTGGATCCTGGCTAGCTTCTCTCCGGCATCAACAGCCATGTTCGGAGGTCAGAGATCCCGACTGACATGAAAAACCAGGAGACCATTGAGCAACCGGGCGTCAGGGTGTTCATTTAGAGCAATGAGCCAAACAGAAGGTACCAACCAATTTCTGATTCATTCAGTGTGACAGGCGGCAGGCAGGAGGTTCCAGCTGCAATGCTCCACTGGCTCCCCAGGAGGCAGCAGGTGGGGCAGGTGGATCAGTGCAGACCAGGAAAATCATGCCACTGCCCCTGGGCCCCACACCCAGGCTCCTGCCTCCTTATGGTTCTGGGGGCAGGGTCGGGGGACAAAAGGGAGAGGGCTAGTGGAAAAGTGTGAATGGAGGGTGGAGAATGTGCCTCAGCCAGGCTCCCAGCGAGGGGGAAAGAAGGAATCCTGGCTCCAAGGCCTATGCGACAGCACTCACCCCTACCTCAGGCAAAACCCTGGTTCCCCCAGCACCCTTGCCCCCAGGAGATGCCCCTGCCTGCTCTCCAGGCCCTGTCCCCTGATGTCCTCTGGGGGGTTGGCTCCACAGGACTCTCTCCTTGGGATATTATTCATCGATATACCACCTCCCCACCCCTTAACCTCCCCCAGCTCCTTCCCACCACCTTAGGGTGACTACACTTTACTCTTAGAAGAAGGCAAAGTTAAAACCTTCTTTCACTCTGTTCCTTTGCAATCTGAGAACATAGCCTGCACCCACTGCCCACTCTTTGCCACCCCATTCACTGCTCAGCACAGGAGCCTGGGCATCCCTGCCCCTCCACTGCCTTAGGGTAACTGAGTCACCCATTTCCTTCAAAAGGACCTCTCCATGTTTGGGGCAGATGCTGCTGCTTGCCTGTCCAGAGTTCACCCATTTTCCTTACCAATGGAAACCCAGTTTTATCTGAGGCATTACTATAAATCAATGTTCCCAGTGCCCCTTGCAGCTAAGGTGGGTGATGCTGCTCACGCCCGCGCAGTCCATGGAGAGGCAGCAAGGCCCACTGGGTTCCTCCCCCAGACACCATTGTTTGTTTTTTGGAGGGCGGGGCCAAGCTCTCAGCTGGCAGGGGCTTTAGCCCAAGGGCTTCCTTGCAGACCTCCTTGTCCGTCCATCATATGAAGCACCAATTCCAGAGGGAGGGTGACGGGGTCCTTGCAGGGGTTCAGTGGCTGTTCAGGTTTCACCTCTTCAATTTGTTGCCTGTGGACTGAGTCAAGGCATGACACCCAGGGCCACTGGGCTTTCGCAAGGCTTTGCTGGAGGAAATCCCTGCAGCGTCATTGCTCTTCAGAGCATTATGGGCTGGCTGTGCTGCAGGAAGGCCACTCTCTGTCACCTCCGCCAAGAATGCCACAGGCTCTTTTAGAAACACAGCTCATCTTGGCCAGAGCCCTGGCGTCTAGACGGCCAGCTTGCCAAGACCCAGGGCCTGTGTCAAGTGAAACTTGGGAGGTGGCAGACAGGTTTGGACCACAGATCTCTCAGTGCTGACTCACCCCAAACCCTCCAGGCCTGGATAGGCATCCTGAAGGCTGCCTCCTCTCCCAGAGAAAGGCACCCTCCATCCATGTCTGCGGGACACCAGCTCATACTGGCTGGCTCCCCAAGGAAGAGATGAAAGTGGGAAAGGGTCATTCTGCAGTTTTGGGAGACTCAGACAGCAGGGGAGGCAAGAGTGGGTGCTGGGAGCTGGGACCTTATCCACTCCCCAGTTCCCCTGTTGCATCATGCTGTGCTCCGCTGGGCCTCACCTGGCCCCCCTACCCTCCCAGGGACAGACTCCATCCCTTCAGCTGGCCCCAGTGGGAGGCTGCAGGCAGCTTCTTTATGGCCTGTAGGGACATAGGGAGGGCACCCCATCCCCCTTCCTGGGGTTAACCTGTTCCTAAAGGTACCCACAATGTCCATGCAAGGCAAGACACACAGCTACCTGGATGGGGCTGTTTGCAGTTTGGGAATTTGAGGCCTCATCATTATCACCCAAGGGGCAACCATTGGGGGAGAATTGAGTCACAGCTGAGTCGCAGCTGGGTCAGCACAGGCCTCAGCCACAGGGTTTGTCCCTGTGGTCGGGGCTGCTTCCAGTGCTGGGTGTCAAGAACTCAGGGCCGACCCACGAGGTCCAGGGTAGTGTTTTTGTTTCCTTCAGATAAACACCCCAAAGTGGGATTGCTGGGTCCCATGGTAGTTCTAGTTTTAGTTTTTTTGAGGGATCGCCATACTGCTTTGCATACCCGTAGTGGCTGCACCATTTTACATTCCCACCAGCAGTGCACAACCATTCTCAAATCTTGCTTCTCTTTTGTTTTTATTTGTCAGATTGGAAACACATGGGGAGCAGGCCTGCAAGCAAGGCCTCGAGCCTCACTGTGTTTATGCCCTGGACTAGTTGCCCCCCTTCCTAAGTACGTGGGAAGAAAACTAGGGAGATGGCCGAAACCGGTTTGGCTCAGTGGATGGAGCGTCGGCCTGCGGACTGAAAGGTCCCAGGTTCGATTCCGGTCAAGGGCATATACCTGGGTTGCGGGCACATCCCCAGTGGGAAATGTGCAGGAGGCAGCTGATCGATGTTTCTCTCTCATCGATGTTTCTAACTCTCTATCTCTCTCCCTTCCTCTCTGTAAAAAAGTCAATAAAACATATTTAAAAAAAAAAAAGAAAGAAAGAAAACTAGGGAGATGGATGAGGGCGTCTGCTCCTCTGTTTCCTGCTGAGTCTCTGTCCTAAGTGGGGGCAGGGGCAGGACATCATGAAGATGTCCATGACTGCGGGCCTTCCACTCCGCCAAGGAGGAGGATGCGGAAATAGTAAGAGAACGCCGACAAAAAGCTGTTTTCCCAGGAAGAAATGTTCTTCACTTGACTAACTAAGCTTTGTTCATAGCTGCAATAGAAAAAGGAAATTTGCAATTTGGAAAATGCGGGTGTGTGGGGGGGCAGGGGCAGGGGTTTCATGCCTGCTCGTGTCCAGTTTGTAAGAAGTTTTCTCTGCTTTTCTGTGCTGCTGTTTCACTGGAGAGGGGCCATCGTAATCTTGGCCGTTTTATTAGCACTCAGCAATTTTCAAAGACTTGACAGATATAAATGCTTTACAAGAACTTTTTTTAAAAAAAATTACATTTTAACAGAAACAAGTTTCTAAAAATCTGTGTCTGTGACCTTCAGTGCACAGCAGAGAAGGATGGGGTGGGAGCTGGGATCGCTTGTTTTGAGACCGACAGCGAACAGGAACATGCCGGTACTTGGGCTCCATTCCTCTCGGGCTCATAAATCTACCTGCCATTTTGCCCAAATCTGGAAAACATCTCTGACTAATGGAGAGGCCTGGAGATATGTACACTGAATACCAGAGGTGAGGCCGAATTTCTTTTCTCACTGCAGCTTGTAAAATGCTGAAATTCTGCTCTGAAAGCCTTCCTATCGCAATCACCTTTCAGGGGGTTCCTTATGAAGTGTATCCCGGCTGTGTTTGTACTCTGGGGGGGGGGGGGGGGGCCTGGGTTGTTCCTCACTCTCCCCTCTCACCCTGTGCCCCACTATGTACTTTGGAGCCCAGGAGGCTGACAAGCCCCAGGAATGGAGGAGGTTTTGACACAGACCAGGGAAAACTCCAACGACCAAGATGCTGCACTTACATCCCAGGGGGATTTCTCTTCCATCTTTGTCATTTCCTGTGGCCAGTTGTTCACAAGACACTGCCAATGCTTCCATTGAAATGACGTCTTAAAATGGTTTTATCGAGATACAATTCAAATACCACACAATTCACCATTGAAAGCGCAAAACTCAATAGTTTTAATATATTCAGATATGTGCAACCTCAGCAAGCTTTAATACATTGTATCACATCAAAAAAGAAGCCCATACCCTTTAGCTATCACCTGCCTTTCGGCCCCATCCTGAGCAACAACAATCTGCTTTTGTCTCGACAGGTTCCCCTATTCCGAGTGTCCTACTCACCATCACACCCACAGCACCCCAGCATCTGTACATGGCAGACTGCAATCTGCTCTGGGACAAATGAATGAATCTGTGAAGGAAGCCAACCAGAGCGCTGTGTTTTGAATGATTTGAATTCTTGGACAGAAGAGGAAGTGGAGTGGAAAAGGGAGTGGCTCCTGGCCACAGTTCACATTCAAGGTCACCTAGAGTGCCAAGCACTGCTGTAAGCACTTCACACAGATTAGATTATTTAATACAGAAAGTAGCCTTAGGCAGAACTCCTCTCCACCTCATTTGACAAAGAAACAAGGCACAGAGAGGTGTAGGTGCTTTAGTAGGTCACACAGCAAGTGTCAGTGGAGCTGGATGCAAAGCCCGGTGGTCGGTTGGTCTTGCCATGCTCTCTCCTCCCCAATTCACCTCTGCCACCGGCTTTCTTGTTCACTCACTCAATCAAAGCATAAAAAGTGGAAGGACTCATGAAGCCACCCCTGGTCTTTGTTTTGGTCCCAGCCAACTCTGTGCAGCTGCGCACTGAGAGCGCTGGGTCAGCATCCACAGAGCACTTGAATTTCGTCGTTGGTTAAAAATAGACATTCTGCAGTTGGGTTAAAGGGAATCAGAGGCTGGCAGACACCTCTTCTGTCTGGCACTCTTGCCTTGCCATCCTGGGAGAGCAATAGTCCTACCCTACCACTTTCCTGTCCTCGGGCTGCACAGGAGATGTGAGGCAGCTGCTTCTCCAAATGCCCAGACCACCCAGAGCTGTGCCCGCCGGATGCTCTGTGCCCCTGAGATCCATGGGTTTCAGATTGTTCGTTGCTGGCTGTGTATGGTGGCTCTTTGCAGAGGCCCAAGGAACAAGGGGACTGAGGTTTCAGCTGCCTTGGCGCCTGCCTCCTGGGTACAGCACATTCTGCACATTCAGAGGTTGTGGAGGAAGAGTAGCTTGTGGCTCATAGTGGCATATATAGTTCCCTTGTCCCTGTGCCAACCGAGCCAGGAGGAGCACTGGACAGGGAGTCAGGACCAGCGACCCCATCCCAGCTGCCCATAACAAGTCCTTGTCCTGTCTGAGCCCCACTTTCTCCATCTGTGCAATGGACAGTGTTGGCACTGCACCTTAGAGCCACCTGGGTAGCCTTTAGATGTTCCCCTTGCCCTCCCCCGCCTGCCAGGACATTACTTCATGGGCCTGGGCAAGGCCTAGGCATCAGCATTTCAGAACCCCCCCCCCCCCCCCCCCCCAGCCATCCCCTGTGCAGCCAGGGCAGGGAACCACAGGCTGAATGAGCCCCAGGGGTCCTCTAATTCGACAATTGGACACTTTTCTAAATTTTTAATATGGAAAAATAAACAGTTCCCCAAACAGTTGATCTTGTCTGACAAGGGAGAAATATCAGTAAACTTATTTATTCAACAAATATTTGTTTACTGCTTGGGGGAAGGTGAAGTTGACAGCTTGTGTTCACCCAGAGGTGGTTGAGTAGAAGCATGTGAATCAGCAGTGTCTGGTCAGAGCTGGGGCATGAGGAATGTCAGATGAGATGGAAAACCGCAGTGGCAGCCGGATGGGGTTCTCGAAAGGGAGGTGGGGCTGGAGGGACTCAGGCACTGCGGGCCTTACCTGGCGAGGACAGTGCGGCTCAGTGTGGCTTAACAAGAAGTGCCATGGCATTTCTTGCTTAGTTATCGTTTGTCCTTCATTCACTCATCCACACTGTCTTTACGTCTGCTGATTTGACTGTGATAATAAGTCCCCAAAGACACGGGCCCTGAATTAGATTCCATCAGACACCCACGATAGTCAACCAGACATCAACCCAATCTGAATGAATTTCTCACTTCTGAATGGTCTCAATATGCTCACTACATTCTTTTGATGACTCATCATTCATTTGAGAATTTGATAAATATTAATTGAACATTTTTGCACTTTGCTTGATGCCATGGTGATAAAAAAATAGGTCAAGCATGTATTCTATCTTCTCCAAGGAGTCAGACAGATGAATAACTTTAATGGAAGATCAGTGTTTGCAAATTATATGATCATTTTTCAAGAAAAACCAATAGACTCAACAAACTCAACAAGTGATTACAATAATAAGAAGCCTTAGCAATGTTGATGGATACCTGATTAAGTAACAAAAAATCAACAGTGTTTCGTGATACCAGAAATAACCAACTAGAAAATACAATTACAAGTAAGATATTACTCACAATGATAACAAAAATATAAAGTGTGGGAATAATCTAAAACTATATGAAATTTCTGTGGTGAAAACTTAAAACTCTAGTGATGAACCTAGAAATTGATGTGAATAAACAGGAAGCAATCCATGTTCCAGAACTGATGACAAGATCATAAAGAAGACACTTCTTCCTAAAGTAAGCCACACATCTAAAGCAAGCCCAAACACATTTGTAGCTGACTTTTTGGGTTTTTTTTTTTTTTTTTTTTGAGGGACTTGATAAACTTACTATAAAATCTGTTTGGAATCTCTAAAGGCTTTGAAAAAGAAGTGGAAGAGGGGGACTTGTCCTGCTAGATATCAAGACATTCTGTAAAGATGTAGTAATAAAAACAATATGGTATTTTGAATGAAAAAAGGACCCAATGAAATAGAAGACAGAGAGATACCCTGTACACATGGGAATATTTATACAATTAAGGTTGCATCTCCTTAAAGAAATAGAAGGTAGTGTAAATGGATATCTTTGTTATACAGAAGGATGTGTTAAATAAAATCCCCAAATACTATATGACAAAATAAACTATTAAGGAATTTAGTTATACCATGGTAAAGATTTTTGTTCAGCCCTGATGGGATTTGGGAGAAAATATCTGTAATGCTTAAAAACAATAACTGAAAAATAAGTTATTCAAGGAAACACTGAAATGAACAAGAAAAAGTCAAAAACCCCAATAGAAAAGTGAGCAAAGGGTATAAAGAGGCAATTTACAGAAGAAACTTCAAAGAGTGTAGAGTTGTTTAAACCAGCCATGGGCAAACTACGGCCCACAGGCCGGATCCGGCCCGTTTGAAATGAATAAAACTAAAAAAAAAAAAAGACTGTACCCTTTTATGTAATGATGTTTACTTTGAATTTATATTAGTTCACACAAACACTCCATCCATGCTTTTGTTCCGGCCCTCCGGTCCAGTTTAAGAACCCATTGTGGCCCTTGAGTCAAAAAGGGCCCACCCCTGGTTTAAACTCACTAGTAATTAAAGAATTGCAACCTGGAAAACACGATCACTTTGAACCCATTAAAACAATCACTTTTGTACCCATTAGACTTGGAAATATTTGAAAGCTGGGCAAACATTTGTTCCTAAGGATGGAACACTCTTTCATTTCTTGGGGAGCATAGACTAATGAAATTCTTTAGTGCAATCCATCAGAATTGAACAAAGTTAAGTATATGAATACCTATGGTCCAGTAGTCCTGCTCCTACACGTGGATCCTAAAGAAACCCTCCCTCAATCACCTGTAGTTGGAGGTGAGTCTTTTGGGTGTCCCAGCCCTGTGGGAGGCATCTCATCTAGGGCTTGTGTCCTGTCCCCAGGTATTCAGACACATAGATACCTCTGGGGACAGAACTCAGCAGTGTCCTCGATCAGGACCTCCTAACTTTCCTGGATTTGGGCTCTAACCTTATTTGTTTCTTCTGAGAATTTTCCGTATTTTCCTGTGAGCTCAACTGTGCATTTAAACATGCATATACATATAAAATACCCAAGTTTTTTAGGCGTGTTAAAATGGGAGGGTGTTCAGAATTTCACATCTCCTGGATTTTCCCAAGAAGAGAAGCAGAGTCTGGAATTTAAAATCAATCCACCTCGTGTGGTCCCATTAACACAGCCCTGGCAACTCTAGCACCTGAATCGATGGGGACAGATGGAGAGGATGCGTTGGGAGCAGCCAGCGTGTCACCCTCTTGGGTACCAGATCTCTTCCTCCTTTTCAGCCACCTTCTCTGCAATGTGAACCCAGGATTTTAGGTGTGTGTTGGTTAGGCTTTGCTCTGCTTGTTGTGGCCCAGAACTGCAGCTTCCTGAATTTGTCTTTGGGCCTTAATTCTGTGATGTGTGAAATGAACTCTCGCACCAAACACTGGCCTTCTGCAAACCTCACAAGCATTCCATCCACGATTCACCTGGCCACTGGGTGAGAGAGTTGCAGAGGTTATTTTCAGGGTGGGAGTTCCATCCACCCACCAGGGTCTCCACCTGGCATTGAGATGGAGATGCCCCTTGGAAGGAATAGGGGACATTCTGGGAGACTGAAGGACTCTTTGGGTCGACATGATACCAGTAATTAACAATCTCATGGGTCGATTGCCGAGTGGCTTAATCCATTGGATGACCTACTCTCCCTAGTCTTCCCACAGGACGTAGTGAGAGGCAGGGGAACCACATGCAACCTGCCTGCTTCCACACCACCTGTGGGCCTAGCACAAAATGGGCAGAGGAGGGTATGTGCCCTGACATGTTGACTGACCACACAGCCTTTGGTGTCTCTTTACAACAAACTCCTGGACACACCCAGCCCTTCCCTGCACCCACCTGGTCCTGCTGAGCCCGAGTCTCCTCACATTTTCCTGCGCAGACACCTGCCACCTCCCATCTCTGAACTCCTCTGATCCTCCAACTATTACCGGTCTCTGTGGCCTCTGCTGTAATTGCTCCTCTGCATGGAATGTTCCTGCCCCAGTGCCCAGCTCAAAGGCAGGGAGGTCCCCCTGACCACCGTCCGAGTCCCCAGCCCACCCCAAATTGCTCTAGCTCATGGTATTTATGCTCATCTGCATGGTCATGTGTGGTTCTACTTCACTGGGGCTCCTCCTCCAGCAGAGGCCAACTTCCAGGCCTGCACAGGATTTATTTTGTTCCCAGAGCTCAGTCTGGGGCTTGGGTACCTCAGACAGAGGTCATGCCCTCTGCGGGGCCCCTCTACCCATCCTGCTCCCTCCTGCCTCCCTTCTTCCAGGTTTGGGCCAGGGGCTAATAGTTCAGGCGCTCCTAGACCCAGGTCCCCACACCATTTGTAGGGTTTCCCACACCTGGACTGCTTCTGCCCAAGTCTCTTTGTTACCCTCTGTGGCCTCAGCCTCCCTGTGAGTGCCCAATTTCCTGTGCATTCAGACTAGATGAGATTATCACAGACAAGCCTGGCCTAGGTGATTCTGTTGTAATTAACCTAGTTATTAAAAACAGGAAAGGAGCAAAGGAAGGCCAAATGTTATAGGCATGTAATTTGGGCAGCTTATCCAGGAAGCTAAAACTTTACATTACCCAAGGGTCCAATGGAGGGAAGATAGACCCATGCCCAGTAAAACTGGAGTGACATTGGAAAGGTTCTTTTGTCAGTCACACCTAGGAATAAGTCATTGGCCAGAATATTTACTCCCCTAAACAAAGGAGGTAGGACTCTTGGTTCCTCTTGCCTCTCTTGGGACTCTTGTTGCAGAGGGTGGGCTCTCTTGGCTCCCTTGCATTCGCCCACACACAATGGACCAATGGACTGGAAATGATGCTGAACTGGACCCAGCCGCAACATGGAACAGAAGCTCTGGACACTGCTTTGCTTTCAGTTCTACTGAAACCCCAGTTATGCTTCTTCCAGGACTGAATTAAGGGAAATGGGACTTTGGAAACCCAGGGATGTAATTCCACACAAATAAAAATCACTCATCCTCCCGTGAGAGTCCCAGCAAATTCTTCTTATTGTAAGAACT
Source organism: Myotis yumanensis (assembly GCF_028538775.1). Taxonomy (NCBI): domain Eukaryota; kingdom Metazoa; phylum Chordata; class Mammalia; order Chiroptera; family Vespertilionidae; genus Myotis; species Myotis yumanensis. The sequence goes on from NW_027223755.1 coordinate 25,576,884, forward strand.
CTACCCCCAGCACTCAGTGGGGGACGGGATACCCCAATTTCCCCAATAACACAGGGTTGTACTCCATGGGTGGCTGAGTTTGTGACTGTCCAGGCCCTTCCTTATATGCCTTGCTGCCCAGGTTTCGGGGGATAGGGCATCCATTAGGATGCCTTTGGGGGCCAGAGTCTGCCTTCCACACTAGGTCAGGCCTCTGTGTCTACTACCCTGAGTGGGTTTCCACCTGTGGGCAGGTCGTGCCAGCAGGTCGTACAGGTGTGTCCTGCTGCCCTGCACCACCCCACTATGAGCCTAATCTCAGTCTGTATGCTGTCTTTTCAAATTGTCCTCATCACTGAGAATTCCACTCCTGAGTCACCTGAAGAATGGCAGCCCCTGGGTAAGTGAAGCACTGTGACCTGTGGTTTCTGGGCCAGCTGAGCCTTCTGTTATGCCTTCAGGAGACCTCCCCAGTTAACCCCACACCCCGGCAAAGTGCACACATGGCGCTGCTATACTCCTGCAGAGGCCGCTGGGGAGTGTAAAGTTTTAGTTTCCTGGAACTTTCTGGAACCTTCCTTTATTCCTTAGTCCCCTCCCACTACTCTATATCAGGCTCAACATAAATCTGGGGTCTCCTATCCCACCTCCCTTATTTGCCTGACATAGATAGCAGTAGCACCTTAAGTATTAAAATCCCTCCCCCCTCCCCCCCCACCTCCCACCCCCGTCCCATCCCCATGGCTGACACAGACACTCTCTTGGAGGCTCATAACCATGCATTTTCATTTTCTGTTTTCTCACGGCTCCCTCAACATTTCTCTAAAGCAAAAAATAACGGGAAATAGATATATCTTTCTCCTACTGAAGTGGAAAAAAATTTAAAAAGAGAACTCACAGAAATAGAATGGTAGAAAGCTAAGTGGGCAATTTGGGCCCATTCTGTGCGAATTCTGTGGTTTTGGGGCCCACTCAGCCTTGCTCCTAGCTGGGCCTCTTTGTTCTGATGGCCCGCTGGGCCCCAGTGAAATGCAGATCTCCGCCCCGCACCCAGAGCAGGACAGGAACCCTTTATTGATGCATCTCTTACTTCCTTCCAATGTTCAGAATTGTAGGGAAGGAAAGGAAGCTTTTGAAAGAAAAACATATAGTTCTCCATATGAGAGGGAAAGTAAATTACAGGGTGAGTGCTAGACGGATATTTTTGCCCAGGTGCTGCTGGGTGGCTGGCTTGTGTTCTCTTTGCCGTGGAGAAGGGCCGTCTTCTGTGTTAGGCTGGGAATCAGAAGGCATGTGTCCTGCTGTGGGCCGCTCTCAGCAGCAGACACCCACTCGGCCACCCCCGAGCCCTGAGCCCAGAGGGAACCACCAGAACCAGGTCCAAGTGCAGAGGCACGTCTGCCCCTTCTCATTTCGGTGCGAGAGCCTGATCCCACTGCAGCTGGTCACTTCACACCCCTCTGAGGTTCCTGTAGTCCTGGCCTGGATCAGCTTTGGGAAAAAAAGTAATTAAACTCTCCCAGAACCACCTACACGTTGGCACATGCTGTTCAGAAGTTGCCAGTGTCAGAAAAGGAGATGAAGCCGAGCCTCTCTCTTTCCTGGTCCCTAGTTCCTGTCTCCTTCTAAGTGAAATGTTCTCTTTCTAGTTAACCCTTCACCAGGCCTTATAGCACCTACTATGCACAAGTCAGGCAGAGCAGAGCTGTGCATGGGACTGAATCCTGGCGGGCAGGTAGGGACGGGCAATGGCTAGGAGAATGACAAGCACAGGGATTAATGTGGGGGGCAAATCCCGTAAGGATTTGTTTTGGGAGCAGATTGAGCCTTCTGCTGGTGGACAGAGAGAAGCAAGTCCCGGCAGTGGCCGGAGAACCTGAGGAAGGCAGCAGCTTTTCTCTCTAGGCTTCAGGCAGTGCTGCCTTTGGAGGTCCCGAGTGTGTTCAGGCCCAACCGGTGGGCCTACTGTGGGCTGGAGGGGCAGCTAGGGGGCTTTGTTTCTTAGAGGGCAGAGATGTGTCTTCATACAGGACTGGTGGGTTCCTGGAGAAGATATACCTTTATATACAAAAATTGGTGTTCCTTTCTCTTCCTGCTGATGTTCTAATGGTCCCAGAAGATGTCTGCTCGCAGCCAGGTGGGTGGCAGGAAGTGGAAGGCGATGAGTCAGGACTGTGAGGAGGCATCTGCAGGACCAAATGGTGGGACTGGTTCCCTGGGCTGGTGCAGGACACATCCTCCCCCCCGCCCCCCAAGATGTTCATTACTTAGAGAAAACCGGACAGCGGGAAATCTAGTTAAAGGAAATGGTGCACCGGGTAGTTGGTGATTCATTCCCCAAAGGAGCCATCATGGGGACTCCTACTGAAATGAGCTGACCTGGAGAGGTCTTCTTGGACCAAACAGAATCGGGGTGGCCATGCCTCCCCCTCTGTCCCCAAAGCCTCCACAGGGGAAGAAGCGGGTCCAGTGTCCTTCCTATTGCAGGGCTTTGGGTGAACTGACTCAAGTGAGTGGGGAGAGGCACAGCTAGGCCCTCACCCCACCCCTCACCCCAGGGCTGGGATGCTGAGATGGACCTGGGCTCCCACTGTGGAGGTACAGTGCTCGTGGGGGAGCAGCATGGACAGAGCTCTGCGGAGAGAATGACCTACAGGTCACAGAGGAGGGAAAAGGCTTTGCTGTAGAGTCCATGGCAGGAAGAGCTGAGATTTGGATAGAAATCTGTGCATAGAAATTTCCACATTGACAGTGACACCCAGAGTGGGCTTGCAGACTCATCACTGCAATCTCTCTGCACATCACCTTCTTCCTATGCCTCTGTTTCTCAAATCTGCCTCTGCCTTTCTCTTACAAGGACACTTGTCATTGGATTGAGGGCCCAGCTTAAATCCCAGATGACCTCATCTTGAGATCCCTGACTTAATTACATCTGCAAAGACATGTTAGAAAAAATAAGGTCACATTTATAGGTTCCTGGAATTAGGGAGTGGACATAACTTTTGGGGCACCACTATTCAGCCCAGTACTGTATATATCTTTTCTCTTTATGTTCCATGTTAGTGCCTAGTTCTCAGATGTATCACATGTATATGTGTGTGTGGATATATTTTATACTCTAAGGCAACGTGACTAGAAGTAACAAGGTCCCCATTTCTGGTCTCAACTTTATAATAGATTAGATGGGGACGCTGGACCCTGAATTTAATTTCCTGTACCTTAAAACACCCTTGCAAAAAAAACGAGATCTCGAGGTTACAGTTCCCTTGTCATAAAGAACCTTTCACCTTTGGAAGTGATTGGAATAGGCTTGTTTTAAAACCTTCTATGTGACAGGAAGGAAGTGTGCTTGAACAGGCTCTGAGTTTAGGACTCAGCCTGGGGCAATCGGAACCAAATTAAATGACAAGGTCATTTCCACTGGCCCCCGAGGGCCTTTCCAGTTTATTTATTAAATAAGTAATTGGCAGGGAGATTAGAAGTCAGAACCTTGGATCTTGTTTCCCACACTAACCTTCTAGAGTAAATGTTAGCAATCTCCAAGCTATCATTTACCCAAGGCAGCCTCTGGTCCCACCATTTGAATGTGGTGAGACCCTGGATGCCATGATGTCCAGGGCTCTGGCGACAGCTGACAGGACACAAGACCCCGGCAGGTGAGAACAGAGACCCTCCCGGTGGCCCCAGATCACAGAAGAGAGGAGATTGAGGCGGCAACGTTGCATGGAACACTGTGTTGTTTCAGAAATTATAGTTTATGGAAAAGCAACACCGTAAAATGTAGAAACTAAAGTGAGAAGAAAATCCTTGAAACAATGAGACTAAGATTCCATAAATCAGGTGTATGTGTGTGAATTTACTATCAATGCAAAATGATCGTTAGTATTTAAAAGGGACAAAGTCTGAAGAGTGTTTGCTACAAATAGTCCTTGGAGTAAGAGGTTTCAAAGTTGTTTTAGGATTGACTTAATGTAATGTTTTTGTGACAGGAAAGTAATCGACCGTGTTGAAGTGAAATCACATTAGAAAAATCAATTACGCTTTAAATGCTCATTTCCCATCTACAAGCTCTACCTCGCAGTGTTGCCTATGGGGATGATATGAGAAGATAGTTTTAAAAGGTCTTTGAGAAATTAAAAACTTTTCAAGTGTAAGAAAAGAAAAGATAGGAATGGTCCTCCATGGGAAACTTGTTTAGAATTATTTGATTGGATTTAACCTTCAAAATTATTTTAAAAAACTTTTCGTGAGTAAAAACAAAACAAAACTCTGGCATAAGTTTAGAAAAACAAACAAAAAAAGTATTTTCAACAGTCACTGAATCCTGACCCTGTTGCCTCTCTCATGCACGGTTATCCATGATCCCTACGGAAAGCTGAACAGATAGACTTTAGCTCCATTTTTGCAAACAGACTGTGTGCGCATCTACCTCAATATTGCTACCACTTCCCTGTGTCTAAGTAAGAGTAACTTGTTTCCATTAGCATGTAGCATTTTTTCTGGCATGGGAATAAAACTCGGTAGGACAAACACTGATGTGATAGACAAAGCAGAGCTCACCAGCGTGCATTTCCCTCAGTTATCCTACCAACACAGAGGCCACACCTGGAATTCTCAGTGTTAGGATCCAGGTGCAGTCCTATTGGTTCTTTTACTGTTGCCTTAAGAAAACTATGTCCTTGCACCCAGACTACCCAAGCTAGCACAGTCAATGCTCCCACCCAGCCAGGGTTGGAGATGCTCTGGGGTGTGAGTGACCGGGCACTTGTCCATCTCCATCACCCAAGAGAAATTCAGAGCCTATTTTTTAAAAAGACATTTTTAAATTTATTTTGTTAGAGACAGAGAGGAAGGGAGAGAGTGAGAGAAAGAGAAACATCGATGTGACAGGGAAACATTGATGTGAGAGTGAAACATGCCAATGTCCTATTGATGGTGGATCTATGTCTTCAACCAAAGAAAAGGATGTAGATTCACGGGGGATGAAATGAACAACCCGAAGTAGAGCCTAACAGCCACCTCAAGCTGTCAACTTGACCATGCCAGTTCAATCGCATTGTTATTTCCAAAATCATGTGTTGAGTATCAGTTACATGCCAGGCATGGGGCTTCATGATTCCCGCACATTGCCTGTCTTGTCACAGCAACCCTCAACAGTAGATATTAGCATCATAAGTTAGTTTGGAAAGTGAAAACAAAGTGTCTTGGAGCCCAAGTTCCTTATCCACAGGTGATAAGAAGCAGAGGGAATTCAAGGCTGTTTGATTTCAAAACCTATGTCGATTGAATACAAAAATCATCACAATATCAGATTTTAAATGAAAAAAAATGGGGTCTTGATTGGAAAACAATTTCAATTATTGACACAAGTGTGGAGAAATCCCTCTGATAAACAATTTGAAATAAAAACTGAAAGTCAACTTCTATATTAATGTAAAAAAGTTAGTTGAGGTATCCTTTAAATAGATTGAGTTTAGGAATGTGAAAATTGTCACTTTGCAGAATTACTGCTCTCTTACAGTTTCCAGAAAAGTAAATCTGTAAATCAGTATTAGTTTAGGCTATCGTGTTGTGCTAAGCACACAGTTTCAATTAAGTCAAGAAACTTTAATGGGGATCTTTGGCAACCACATTAATAAATCTTTATAATGCAAATGGAAGCTGAAGGAAAAATCTTCTAAATCACATTGCTGCTTAATTAGATTTGGTTCAGTTACATTTCATTGACTTTTATAGAGAATACCCATGACATGCTCTAAAACACAGATAAATCAAAGCACTAAAGATCAGAGGGTACCACTTGATAAAAAGCCACCCACAATGGACCACAGAGGATAATGCATATGGAAATCACAAGGAATTCCAACCAATACTGAACATAGAACATGCAAGGACACAACAAACATTCCATAGAAAGACATCTATTGGTTTTAAAGTCTTGCTTTTGAGAATCCTTGTTTTTTTCCATTAGGACAGTACCTCTTTGATTTGTGCATTCACCCTCTTCCAATAGCCAACATTTCTTTCCTAGTTATTTTATGGCATATGCAATTTCCCCCCTGTTCTTTTGAGGACCACAGAATAGGACACCTTTGGAAAGAGTATACATGAAAGCCACAGTGTGAATTGTGGTGATAGTCTACATACCAGTAGCCCATTGTATGTAGATCAGCAGTCTGCCATAGTCATATGGCAACTGTGATCACGAAATAAAGTCACATCATTTGAGGAGGCAAGCAGGAGTGAAACCAAGCACATCGGGTTGCAGCAGTTCTATTTTAGCTCACTTAGTGTCATCACAAGTGGTCACCTGAGATCTATAGATGCAAAGTGATGGTGTGTCTACAAAGGAAGACAGCCACTTAATTTGCTCCAGTAGAGGAACAGGGAAGTGCCAGAGTTTATCCGCAGTGGGAAGCAGAGCAGGTATTTATTCCCTCACCACATACTCCCTTACTGACCCAAAGGGGTGACCCCGAGGTTGACTCCCCCAGTCCATTCTATTTGTCTAGCCTTGTTATGGCCTTGAAATAAAATCTTGCTTCCCCTTTGGATCTACACTATGTTCAAATACTCTGCTTTGATTGTCTCTTTGGCTAGCATAGTTTGCTCCTGTGTTTCTTCTGGAACAAAGCTAACATTGCTTATTGCCTTCCTGGATGTCAACTGTGTTTATTTGGCCTTTCCAGTTCATTGACCACATCCTGCAGGTCAGATGGGCCCTGGGATTGAGCGATATTCAATACTATGTAGACTGGAGCCTGCCAAAATCAGAAAGATAAGGTAGAACCCAGCATAAAGCTAAGTAACAGAGCTGTATATTATTTTAATGACTTTGGAGGGAAAAACAAATACTGATTGTGATCACATGGGCTGAGGTCCAAGTTCCTCACTATAGCTTCCCTGAATCAGTCAAGAGTGGAAAGTTGGCCCTTTGCACCAACTTGTTTTTGACACATAGTGGATCACTTTGGGTGTTTCCCAGCCAGCTTGGAAGACCTGTGGCTCCATGCAGCAATGGGCTAAGGATGTGGACCATGAGAACTGACGAATGGTTCATGGGTGGCATCACCGAGGATCAGACAGCACCAGTAAGACAGATACCTTGGCTTAGTTCAGCCGTGGGCAAACTACGGCCCGCGGGCCGGATCCGGCCCATTTGAAATGAATAAAACTAAAAAAAAAAAAAGACCGTACACTTTTATGTAATGATGTTTACTTTGAATTTATATGAGTTCACACAAACACTCCATCCATGCTTTTGTTCCGGCCCTCCAGTCCAGTTTAAGAACCCATTGTGGCCCTCGAGTCAAAAAGTTTGCCCACCCCTGGCTTAGTTCCTCCAGTTGACTTAGGAAAAACCACTTAATAACTCTGAGCTTGTTCCCTCCACTGGAGAGTGTATGAAGTTAGACTAAGTGGCCTCCCAAATTTGATGGTTCTACCCTCCTCTGAACTAGCACACTAGTTCTGCCTCTCCAGAAAGAAAATTCTATTTAAATTTTGCATGTTGTTAGAAGGGTTCAGATAAAACACTGGAATAGAATGTTTAGGTGTTTTGGGCTGTGAGGTTGGACTGCATCCTGCAGATCTATAGATAGGGTCCCTGCAGGTGAGAAGTGGCAAGGAGCTGCCCAGTTCTCCCTCCCGGGCCAGTAGAACAAAGACCATGCCCTCTATGCAGGTGACATTACCCCTCTCCCTCTCCCCCGCCGCCATTTCTACACCAGTCCTTCCATCTTGCCTAGCTGTAGCTGAAGCCTAACTTACTCTGTGAAAACTTCCCTGGTTATCAATTAGAAATCCTCTGCTTGCACAGTGTCTGCCCTGCAGTTAGCATGTAGTCTCCACTCACTTGTTGCTGGTTCCCGTGTGTTTTTCTTGTCTTATGAGTACATACATGGAAGGAGATGCACCTTACACTTCTGTATTCCCTATATCTGAAGTTTGATTCATTGACTTAAAGTAGGGGTTTGGAGACAGAAAGCCAGTATACGATGACAAGGTAACTGTAATGAATTGTTGTAATTGTTCAATCTGAGCCTTTATTCAAGTGTGTTCTAATGAAAGCCTGTTGTAATGTAAATTTCCCAATACCAGTGAAAATGACATGTAAAGTGCTTATGACAATTTTGGGTTTTTCAAGCTCCTTCCCTCATTATGTAGCCAGTTCTCACACCAACTTTGCATGAGTTTACAGTAGAGGGAACTGAGGCTCAAGCAAGTAAAGTGACCATTTGATTTCCTATCCCCTCGAGTGTGGCATCCCCTGAAAAAATATGCACATGTTCTTCCACAAGCTTTGGTGACACAGCTTCGGACATATAGAAATATCTCCAAATAATGCATATGGTTCCTTAAAGGGAGTCACCTTTAATTTTACATTAAAGAGGAAACTATCTGGAAAGAAATGAACTCAGGTGCTTCCCTGACAACCTGTTTCTGTCCTAGCTCTTTAAGGTCTACAGTGTGGTTCAATTACAATGAATAGCCAAGGGTCCCAAACCACCTGCTAAATGTTGGGTTTCCAGGATGGAGAATTCCTCTGTGGAGGATCAGATGAATGAACGCTTAAAGTTCATTGTCATCGAATTTCGTGACTATTGTTACTTGGAGGGAACTTGAGCAGTAGGTCAGGCATTCTCAATACACTGCTGTTTTGGCTGAACAGAGCTGTGTGTGTTTAGGGGGCACATAAAAATGTGGTAAAAAAAATAGACAGAGCAATAAAAGGAAGATTTGGTGAGTGGCCAATTGTATTGAGAAGACTCCACTCCTGTCCTGTGAAGTGAGGTTAGATTTCTGACAACCTTGGACAATGAGCAGGCAGTTCCCTGAGCAGCCAAGACTGGCTGAAAAATAATTTGTAATCAGCAAAGATTTCTCTTCCCTCTGAAATTATATTTCAGAGTGGTAAAATATAATTGGCAACAGTCAAATTTGGCCAAATCATCCCTTTATGTGCCAGTTTCTAGTTATCTCCCTGGTTGCTTCTGGGGACCATTTTAATCCTTTTGCAAAGACTTCGGGTTCCTATGACCCATCTCCTGTCTCACTGCAGATGGCTGTCGTGCTATGTGTGGTATTTGAAATATTAAAATAGTTCAGATAGATTAAATATTTGAAATAGAAGCATGGCCCACAATGACTGGATTCTTGAGGCAGTGTTTCAGGTATGCATGATTTTATTTCAAATGTGTCCAGTAAGATTTTCCACTTGGGGTGAATATTTTTCCTCTTCCTGTGTATGATTATAAACAGTATTTCTTCATCTCATGGAGTTCCTTAGAAAGTTCTAAGTAACTTAACAGAAGACAGAAATGAAACTGTGGGCAGATTAAATAACAGGAAGTTTATATCACAGCGGGGTGCTCACGCATCCCAGCCTCAGGGGGACACACAAGTGACTACAGGGTGAAGAATTAAACCCGGTCATGCAAGTCGTCGTACGATCACTTGGTATCCTTTGGCAGTTCTGGCATTCCCTGTCACTAGCACACATGATAAAATGAGTCCGATGACTTTCGTGAGTGGAAAACTGTCTTTCGTTTTTGGTGGTGGGTTGACCAGCAGAGAGAAGACGGGAACAGAAACCGGCTGTCGGAGGAGCATCTCAGGATATCGGAAGAGACTGTCCACGTGTCCCCACACTTTGCTCTGAGCCCCAGGGAGTGCACACCTGGCGTCTGCAGGGTTGTGTGCCCCACTGAGGCCACAGCAGCCCTGCCTCTCACCTAAGGGTGCTGGCTTCTCTGTGGCCACCATCCCACCAGCACAGAGAGCACATCTGAACCAAGAGGGCAGTTTGAAATCACTAGAACCTGCAATATTAAATTTTTGTTTTCATGAGCCAAAGGTCATAGCACAAATGAGGTCTACATGTTGTCACAGGGGGCCATGGAAAGACACATCTTTAAGTGATGCTGCCCTGCCAGGGAGAGAAACAGAGATAGAGGGCACAGCGAACATGTACCGGCGGTGCAGGGCGCTCCTAGGGAATATGAGCGGTGCCACGGACACGGAAATGGGTCAAGCCGCGGGCGTCGAGTTTCCTGCCTGCTCTTTGGAGCTGCTGTTATGGAAAGAAGCTAAGGGCAATGGGACCAGGTGGAGGGGCAGGTGGGCAGGGAAATGTCACCAGCTCAGCATTTGTTCTAAAGTGACTTAGAGATGATCATTCATTTATGATCGAAACTTAATCCCGAACAGCTTTTGCTCCCTCTTTCTCCCTGTAAACACATCTGTTCATAAATAACTTAAATGTCTCCTTGGCATTCAGGATTCAGTTCCGCTGGAGTAAAAAAGGATGGAGGATGCTCAGCGTGGAGGAGGAGATGGCGGGTGTCTGAGTGTGGAGAGGCCTCGTTGCAAACATCAGCCATCGGAGACTGGTGGGGTGACCCAGCCGTACTTTTCATGTGTCTTCACCAAACTCTTAAAGGTGGCTTCCGCTTCCTTGCGACTGAAGGACTTCTTGGATTTGCCGGCCTTTCTACAGATGCGCCCCTGTGTGAGAGGGAAGAGAAGCCAGGTTAGAACCCCGGCAGGAATCCTGTTTCCCATCATCTTTGTTAAGACCGGCAAAGTTGTGGCCCTTCCTAATGCCTGAATTAGTGTGATGCAGGGAGAGATACGGAGCATTACAGCTTTGGTACCAGGCGGATGGAGGGGTCCAGTGGCTGGCAAGCTTCTGGGGCAGGGGAGAGGCGGGGGGCTGCTGTCTTCACAAACCGGGGCACTGGCTTCCTCCGCACATGCTCCTCCCAAGACACCGGAAAGCATCCTCCACCAGTTCCCCCGCCGGAGGGCCAGCTTTATCCAAGAGCACCCCTGCAGGACCCAGCGCGCCCTCTCCAAGGCAGATACCGCCCTAACTTCCTTCTCTCCCACCAAAGATGCCTTTAATTATACCTTTTCAGTTCCTCTTCAATAATAGTAGAGATTTCTATGTTTACATATACATGAGCATATCTATATATTCACACACACATTTTAAAAATCTGACTTTTAAAATTCAAGCTCGGGAGCACTCAGTGGATTTCTCATGTCATGTCCCTGGGAAGCCGCTGGTGGGGGAGGTCTGTCCTCAAGTCCCGTGAGGGGGTAAAGGCAAAGGGCCAGTGATTTCTCACACAAACTTGGGAGATGGGTGGGGGCCCAGGTAGCCTCTTGGGCACATTTCCTTGCACTTGACTTCCCTTAGCCCCTCCTTGAAGACCTGCTGGCCTTTCTTAGTGTCTCATGTGTGCGTTTGTTGCTGGGGTGGAAACGTTCTAGAAAGACTTGGCTGAGTTCCCTCCACGGGCAAGTGCATGCATATATTCCCCATGCATACTACTACAAACTTCTTCTAATTTGCTGCTTGGTTCACATCAAGTGAGCTGCTAAAAGGGTGAAGGAAGACTGGACACTGCCACGTACTAACTTCTAGAAACTTCCTCACATCTCACCAGGACATGACTCCTAGTTTTAATTTTATGATTTCTTCTGTTGCTTATGTGGTATACTTATACTTGATAAAAGGGGACCAGCAAAAGCTAATACATTTGTAATCATTATCATGGGCTGAGATCAAAGTCCAAAGTTACTTCATTAAACATATACAAATGCAACTTGTAGGCATATCAGCATCAATTTCTTCATGAGTAAGAGCAAATATTCTGGTTTTTTTTTTTTCATGAAATGAACATTCTAATTACCTCTATGATTTTTTTCTATAATACTGAAAATTTATGGTGTGATTTGAGAATCCTGAACTAAAAGCAGTCAAATACAGGTTCATGATAATCTTGAAATGTTCTGTTGGCTTTTGGATGAACATATACACTGCCTATTGTTTGTGAAAGTCCCAATTGTTACAAAAAACAACAGACAAACCCCAGTGAACAGACTACTCTTTGTGGCCTGGGAAGAATTATGAACATAAAGTGTCAGTGCCCAGTCTATTCAGCAACCAGGAGACAGCGCCTGCTGTCAGCTAGTCGGAGGTCTCCACGCCTTCACTGCACTCAGCTGTTAGAAAGAACTCTGCTCTCCTCTCCTGTTTCCTACACCCCATGTCACAGTTAACAGATATGTTTTCATAGATTGCCTGCCCTCCACTGATTGGCTATTTAAGTATCATCCAGTGAAACACTGAGCTTGAAAACGACCATTTGCATTTCCTGGCTCTGCCAGGGTGGCTGAGCTTTTTGCTGAAATGCCCATGAGGTGCCCACTGAGCCAGGAAGGGGAGGATCGCTCCATCCATCCAGGGCCTCTGACATCCCCTGGCCACGCTGCTGTTGAACTGGTTCCCATTCTTACTTCCAGGGTCCAGTCTCCTGGAATCTGGACTTCGAGGAAACCTTCAGCCTCACTGCTCTGACTCTATTTTCCTCTGTCAAGTGGGGACAATAATCACTTCACAGTATCACTCCGAATGTCAGAGAAGACACTGAATTTGGAAATACTTTGAGAATTTTTAAGTATGTACAGTTAATTAAGAACTATTTTCCTTATTCTTATAACATACATATTTCTCCCTTGTCTGTTTCCATTTAACTAATAATCAAAGAGTCTATTCTGGGCATTTTTGTTAAAATAACTCTTATTTCTTTTAAAATACCTACTTGTATTTAATGCTGAAAGACCTGGATGTTAGAATTACTCAGACCACTGTGATTCCATTGTCATTAGGAGGTTAGATAAGTAAAGACCCTTCTGAGCCACAGACTGTAAATGTAAAATTATGAACAATGTAGGACTTTCCCCCAAGAATCTGAAGAATCTCAGCATAATATGGATGCAGAACAGTGTTAACGAGAATACAGCTCTCTAGGGTTGCATCTGTCAAACAAAGCCATAAATTGGTACTTTGGTTTGACCTTTTTGGGGCTGATCACAATGGTCAACATGAAAACATTTCTACACAGCTAATAAGTTTCCCCAAACTCAGGTCCTCAGTTCAGCCACAAGATCTTTCAGGATTTTTATTACCCCAATGTGCACATTGAATTTCAGTCTGGCTCTGTCCCTTCTGCATTTCTCTCATCCATCCATCCATCCATCCATCCATCCATCCACCTGCCCACCCATTCATCCACCCATCTACCCATCCATTATGTTGGGTGCTTAAAAGACAAAGCAATCCTACCCTAGAGGGCCTAGATCCATCATGGAGAGCGAACTGCATGTGTTACAGATGCTGAGACAGAAGGGGTAGATCAGGGTTGCTCAGCCTCAGTACTATTGATGTCATAGGTTGGAGAATTCTTTCTTGTGAGTGAGGGATCGGGCTGTCCTGTGCATTGTAAGATGCTTAGCAGCGCCTCTGGCCTCCACCCACTAGATGCTAGCAGCACAACTTGAGTTATGACAACCAAATTGCCTCCAGACATTTTCAAGTGTTCCCTTGAAATCACCCCTGAATAAGAACCACTGATGTACAGAATAAAGACGGGCCAGCCCTAGCCAGTTTGGCTCAGTGGATAGAGCATATGCCTGTGGACTCAAGGGTCCTGGGTTCGATTCTGGTTGGGGGCACATGCCCAGATTGTGGGCTTGATCCCCAGGGGGGAGGCGTTGTGCAGGAGTCAGCTGATCGGTGATTCTCTCTCATCATTGATGTTTCTATTTCTCTCCCTCTTCCTTCCTCTCTGAAATCAATAAAAATATATTTAAAAAACAAAACAGATGGTCCAGAGCAAGGAGGAGTCAGATCATTCTCTGTTTGTTTAGTAAATAATTGCTACAAGTCTTCCCCATTAGGCACTATGTTGGTTACTGGGACTGCAGCACTGTCCAAGGTGGGAATGAGTCTGGTTCTCATACAGCTGAGGGGAAGGGTGTGTGTGTGGAGAGAAAGTCCACCATGGGGAGAAAGAAAGGAAAAGGTGGGGAGAGGGGTAGTGTCAGCTGTCTGTGCATCCAGAATGATTTCTATGTCTAATGACCCTTGAGCTGAGCCTTGAAATATGTGTGGGTAGGTGTTTACCAGGCCCTAGAGGTGTGGGTAAGGGGTCCCAAAGCAGAGGTTGAAACAGCCAGCTATATTTAGAGAATGATGGGCAGACACTTGGTAAAGCTACGGTACAGAGTACGGGTGTGTCTGTGTGTGTGTGCATGTGAGTATGAGTGTGGGTGTTGTGGCAGGGGGTGCAGAATTCAACAGACCTGGCTTCAAATCCCTGCTCCAACACTTCCTGGCTGTGTGACCTTGGGCGAGTTACTGTAAAATAAGCATTTAATAGTATTATATGACACTGGATTTTTATAAAGACTTAGTAAGTTAACGCATATGATATACTGGGCACAGTGCCAGGCACAGGAAAAACACAATAAATACTGCATTTTATTTTTTAAACTATCAGAGGGTCTTCTCTTTTGGTAAAGTTAGTTGCATTATTTCCTCTTGATAAAAATACAAAAAAATGTCTTTTTTTTGTTTAGATATTATGACTTGGTTTATTTGGTCACAAAAATGTCTTTAGGCAAGTCCAATATTTGGAATTTATGTGGCTAATTTCTCAACCTTTTCAATAATGCCCATTTTAACAAATGCATTCATTCTATATTTCTCCTTTGATCCGATTTTTCTTCTTACTTTTTTTTCTTTGCAAACATACCTTCATGGCACTTTTGTATGTTATTTACCTATGAATTACAGCCTTCTGCTCCTTTAAAAATAACTTTCCAGACAATTCATGTAAACTTTTGAAGTTCCTTCACTCATTTCCTGGGCTGCACTGCAGAATAGCTATTTGTTTTCAAGGTCTTAGAAAGTGTAATTGATAGTCTAATGGCACTTATAAACCCTAACCCCTGCGACGTGGGTTGCAAACGCGTGTTGGGCTCCTTTCAGGCAAGGCAGCCTTCCTGGAGGAGGTTGTTCAGGAGCTGGATTCAAAGGTCAAGTGGAATAATCCAGCCAGAAAGCAGGAAGCCAGGAGGAGCTCTGGGCATTTGTGTCCAGGTGCTCCTGGGAGGAGAGAGAGGCAGGAGGCAGGAATAGGAGGCACAGTAGTTCCTGGGGCTGTAGGAATAGTGTCATAGTGTGTGGCTTCAAACAACAGAAATTTATATTCTCACAGCTCTGGAGGCCAGGAGTCCAAAACCAAGCTGTGAGCAGCGCTGCTTGAGGAGGCTCCAGAGGAGAATCTGTCCCAAGCTGCCCCCTAGCTTCTGGTGGTTTGTTGGTAATTGTCAGAGTCCCTCTCCCTGGTCTCTGTCTTCATGTTCCCATGGCCTTCCTTCTCCCTGTGTGTCTCTGTCTCCGTGTCAAATTTCCTTTTTTTTACCCGGACACACCAGGCATCCCATTAGGGCCCATCCTAATCCAGGATGGCTTCATCTTAGCTTTACATCCACAAAAACCCAAATAAGGGTGCATTCTCAGGTGAGGTGTGGGGGGAGGACTAGGACTTCAATATATATTTTGGGGGGACATATTCTCCCTTCTACAAGAGGTAAGGTTGTTAGAAAGGTCTTCAACCCCTTTTGGCAGCATCTGGAACTCTCCTGGGGGTGACAGAGCATCAAATCAGGTTGTCTTTTGGGATGGGTCACTTAGGAGGTGGGTGGTCATCAAGTTGGGGTGTTGGCAAGTTAGCTTATTGTCATAGTCCAGAGAAGGTGGGTGAAACCTGGCCTGTGGCAGAGGCAATGTGGGTGGAGAGAGAGAGGCTGGGTCCAGTAGGCAATGTCAGCAGGGCTTGGGAGGAATGCCATTGAGAGGAAGGGGGACTGAGGCTTATGGGTTTCTGACCCAGGAGAAAACAGGTTTCCAGGTTAAGGTACTGAGTCCCTTTGGGTGGGCTGGGCTTGGACTGAGTATCATAAATCCAGGCACACAAGGCAGGAGGCCGTTGGATGCAGTGCTTGGAGCTCTTACATCATGGGAGATGGACATGACTGAGGGTCCATAAAGGGAGGGGCAAGGGGCTGTGCCTCCACTCTGCCCACTAGCTACGGGCTTGGAGCAAGTCACCCTATCTGCACCTCAGTCTCCACATCTGAACCATGTGCCCACTGTGGTATTTGTGAGCCTTTGGACAAGGAGAAATCACTGGCCTGGTGTGCAGGGTGGCAAGCGGGGCAAGGTGGTGGTGCGACTAGTGACACAGGACAGCTTGCAGGTGACACTGCCTTAGGAGATGCTCCAGAAAGGGAACTGGGAACAGTGTGTGTATGTGGGGGGGTCATGCAAGAGGAGAAGCAGAAAGCCATGGGCACAGGGCCTGGGCAGGCCAGGGGAGTCAGGGAGGGTGCAGATGGGGGCCTGAATGCAGGGTGCCAGGTCAGTGCCCAAAAAGCATTGGTGCCGACCCTTGGCAGGAAATGTGATGCTTGCTTGATTTGTAATAAAATCAGAACTTTATAAACTCTTCTTGACCTTATCTTTTTAAGCAACCTCCACACATTAAAGAAAAATTTGGTCCTTTAGAAAAGTGCAGCTTAATAATAAAGATGTCTCAAGATAGCAACCTCTATGTCCCACAGGTTTATTAAGTGCCTGCCATCCAGAAGACCTTGTGTGTATTGCTAGAGACACCAGGTGACACCAGGTGAGCGAGATGTGCAGGGCTTAGCCAGGGCCTGGTGGGTGGTGGTAGTAGGTGAATGAATGAGTACAACTGGCCAGATCCCAGCTCCCTGCCCTAGAAGGGCCATAGCCCAGCTCTCCGGTGGCAATGACTCTCATCAGAAAAATGCCAAGATGCAAAGCCACTTCACTCAAGAAGGAATGTTGCTTTAGTGGAACATTCTAGAGTTTTCCATTGAGAAATATTATGTAACCACAAACTCTCTATTAAAGTCTCTAAAACATTTCCCCAAGTATTAGGTAATAAACATCTTCAGATATTTGCTCTTAAATTTGTGAAAACTCTCAGGATGACAAAGCCAGCATCAGTTTTAGAAAAACTTGGGTAATATTCAATATTATCATAAAAAACCCTCAAGCCACTGGCAGCACCAAAGACACAGTTCATGGATATTTTTGATGCTTGTGAAACATAAGGACCTCTTCCCTCTATATTTTAAAGAATGTTCCAGCAATTATTAATTCTGTTTTGAGATATATCGTATTTTCTTGGAAGAAGCAAGCAGAGAAAAAGGAACTTTTTGCTAAAAATTTAAATATCAGATTATCATTTCAAAAATATATCTTTGGAGATTCCACTCATACTTATACTTCTGCTGAGGCAGCCAGGTCCCAGTGGGTTTCATTAGCGGCACTGGAGCTCAGGAAGTGACAGCCAGACCTACTTATTAAAGGCATTCGTGGCTCTGTCTAGCGCTTGCTGGGTGCCAGGATGGGGCTTGAACACACTCATTAAAACCTCCCTGAAACCACACCAAGTGGGCTGTGCTCTCATCAACCTTGATTTATGGATAAAGAGACAGATACAAGAGCACAAGGATGTGCCCCAAGTCACACAGGACGCCAGCGCAGGACAGAAGTCCACACTCTGCACCCAAGGCCCAGCTGACTCAGAAACATGGAGAAGGGTCTCAGGAGTAAGAGAAGAAAAATGAGATTCTGACCATTCACAAATGCTGCCCACCCTGGCTTCCCTTCCTTCTCCGCCCCCCCCCCCCCCCCCCCCCCGATGGAGGATGAGTCAAGGTCACTAAATGCCCTCTTAGCCCTCTACACCCTCTTTTCAACATGGAGCTCCTGGCCTCCATCCCACATTCACCACAGAGCTAGTTTAAGCCCTGAGCTGATCCGTGCATTGCATCTGCTTTCACCCCGAGAGCCTGGTCTTTCTGCCCCAGGCGTGTGGACCCTCCTGGACTCTGGTTCCTGAGTGATTGGAGCAGGGAGGCCTCCTTCATGAGATGCTCGTTCACTCGCAGTCCCTGTTCCTGGGGACCACTGGCAATCCGTGGTTCCATTTTTACTAGATGCAGAATGCAAAGGAAGCTGCTTGTGACAGGCCAAGCCAAGGACACCGTGTTCCATTTCCACGGCTAAAACACATCTGTAGTGCAAAACAGCCACTCCTTCCGTGTTTTCTACTAATGAGCTAATTCCAGCTGCCTCCTCGTGGGTTCGGAAAAGTCCACCCTCTGCCTCTGCTAGCAGGGACTTCATAGGTTTGACAAAATTACCCCAAACTGGGTTGATCTGGAAAAACTGCATCAAGAAGTAACACAAGATTTTCATAGAGAACCAGGGTAACATCGGCATCATGTTTTCACTCTCAGGATAGTTTCTAGTTTTAGGAGCCATGTCTGTCTGGGCGATTTATGGCGACATTTCACAGCTTCACTATCTTCCCCAAGCAGTGTGACTTGCAATGACAGAGAAAGTCACCACCGTAACAGTTAACAAGGCAACTTTAAAATGGGAAAGGAAATTCTACAACATCAAATAAATAAAACTGATGAGATTTTGGAATTACTGGATGTCTTAAGATATATTTTCTGGAAAAATCCAAATGTAAAAATGTTATGATTTGGGCAAATATATATTATATTTGGAGGGAGCCCCTTGCCCCTCCCTTTGTGGACTCTCAGTCATGTCCATCTCCCATGATGTGAGTAAAATATATATTACTTTTGAGAAGAATCTGTTTTGCTATAAAAACACAGCAATAACAAAGACTCTACATGGATTATTTACTTCATCTCTTCACTACTTTTTTTATTCTTAACAAAAGAGCAATGCTCACATGGATGTGAAATTTCACCTCTGGCCACTGGTGATGTCCCACCCTGCCTTTCACGGAGGACAGGTCTGAGGAGGGGGTCAAGGTCTGCCTTCGGCTTAGTCCTCCTTGAAGTGCTGAGCAAAGATGGGACTCATTGTTATGAAGGCGTGGATGCAGCCTCCTAGAACAGCCCTGAACACTCAGTTTGTCTCCAAAGAACCACACAGTCCAGGTCACCAGTCCACTCCATCTTTGGTTCACATATGTCCAGGCGGGGATTCTGGAATTCTCACCATCAGCCTCCACCTCAAACCCAAATGTCAGTCCCCTTCCTGCCAGTCACTTGCTCCAGGCCAGCCACTGTTGTTTCTGAGTGGAGTCTGTCAGGATAAAACTCATCACCTTCCCCCCACCCCCCCAAAGAGTTTTCCTGTCACCTCCCTATTTTGAACAAAGCTCACCCAACTTTCTATCCAACCATTTCCTCAAAGTCTGAAATATCACCAAGAGCCCCTCAATCAGAGACCTGCTGGCAGGAGCCAGTTCCTCGGATTTCAAAGGTGGAGGTGGCGGTCATCAGGAATGCCAGTCACACCCGTCCTGGGGGGGCAGAAAGTGGGGTAGCTTCCCACAAATTCCCCACCTATGCCCATTACACTTGCAGCAAACCTTAGCAGGCTACCTCCAGTGTGAGGGCTAGGTGTGAGTGTGAGGCATCAGGAACCCCTGGCATGGCTGAAACCATGAGCTTGGCCTAAGATGGCAGATCCACCTACATCAGTCTGACTGGTGGGTCCACAGACTGGAGCCAAGCTCTGTTTGTGAGGCTCGGTGGATGCACAGAGGTCGAGTGGAGACGCACAGGAGATGGGCATGTGTTCAATTAGTCTGAGGCAGAAGGCTGTGGGGGGCTAATAGGTGTGTGAGAGGTGTGGGGGTCTGTCCTGCTGGCCCTGTCCTCCCAGGGGATGGGACACCCTCATGTGACCATGGGCCTTCAGCACTGATGTAAGCTGGTGGTCCCAGAGCTCATGGGTTAGGCCACTCGGGTGAGGATGGGTGGAGGCAGGGATTTCTGAGTCCCTGGAGTTGGGGTCACTGGTTTTCACTTCTCTCTACCCCAAGAGGGGGTCACTCCCGCCCTATGAAAGCAAACCATTATTGGTGGCAACCAGTGTCCCGCAGAGACAATGGTGGTTTGGCCTTACAAATCCAAAGTATGTTTTCCTGCTGAGGAATCTAATTAGCAAGTGGGCGATGCACATTGCATATGACTGAACGTCACTCCAAGGATGAAAAGAACCGAAAAGGATCACCTGCTACAGGTTATGCGTTCATGGCGCATTTCTGCTTCCTGTGTCACTTTCATTAAAACTGTCCTAAGTTTTGGAGCTGATTTGGCACACTTGAGGAATGCTGTGACACTTTCGTGACCCCTTTCTGCCGCCCCTCGAGTTTCTGCTTCATTGGACCATCCCGTGATGAGTCAATGCCCTGTCACCCTCCCACAAGCTCCTCAGGGCAGCAGTGCCAGCCCAGCAGGACAGTCTTCAAAAGGGATGCTCCCCCTGCGGAAAACTGGCCCTCTATGTGCTGAAAACGTTGAATAACAAACACCTTGTAATAAACTGACAGTGCCTGCTACGTTTGCTCGAGAACACACTTTTGGTTGTTTTGTGCACCAGCTGCTAATGAGGCGCTAATGAGGTGCCAGGGTGCTGGATGCTGGGGGAGGCACTGCTCTGCACAGAAATAGGAGGCAACTTCACCTCCCTCACCTGGGGCTATTAGACTGCACCTGCTGGGAAGACAATGAGCTTGATCATGACAGCAACCCTCTCCCCTGAAGATTTCCAGACACTCACCCACACCTGAGCAGGCGCCACCCCACATTTTGGGCCATTTCAGGGGTGTGATGGCTTGTCCTAACTCAACCAATCCTAGTGCACTTTACATTAAAAACTAAGTGTATCATAAAACAATGTTCTGGAGGGTCTTGTGGTGAAAATCAGCACCCATAACATGCTCGGGAAAGTCAGCTCATTTCTGCACCATGGGCGTGTATCACAGCATGTCAGCATTCTGGGTCCATGGCTGGAGTTACTGCTCTCGTATCACACCCATCTCCTCTGACTCCCCTCTTGCTCCCACTCCTCCACCACCCCCACTCCCTGCCTTCCAATCCCCTCTGCCCTGTACCTACACTGGCTTCTTGTTAAATAAAGAGCTTTGAGTACGGGGAGTCCATCTGGCCATGTGCCATGAATAACTGGATAAAAGTGAAGGATTCCAACCATTGCAGGACTACATAGCATCATCCCCTGCTCCCAAATTTGCTGTTCGCTGGTGTCACACAGGTGATGGTTCTGGTGCAGGTGGAAACCAGTACATGCTTTTCCTGTTTACAAGATGATGCAGGGTATGGAATAGCTTACTCGGTGTTGAGAAAGCAAGGAGGTGGGGATGTGTCTGGAAAAGGTGGTGTTCTGTTACCATGAAATCATCTTATGATAGTAATCAAGGAAAAAAGTTGGTTCTAAATTCAAGTTTCTAGTCTCTGACTGAAAATCTTAGAAAACCAAGGGACTGATTTTGACTGACCTAATAAAAATTAAAAAGTGATTTTCTATAGGCAACTGGGATGGCTATTATTACTTTTAGGTCATTACTTTGGGGATGCTCTGATTTCAACTCTATTATTTTATTATTTGTATAAGGGTGCTCCTACAGTACTTTTTCTTTTTGATTGAGTAAGAAGTATACTAAGTAGAGAAACGAATTCAGTCAGTGATTTTTATGAACATCACTGGGAGTCTTCAAAAGATACATACTTTACAATACAATACAGGTCAAGTGTGTCCCAGTCAATGTTCGAAAAACTTTACGTATATAAGTGTGCTCTATCCTAACCAGGGAGGGACTGCCATAACCTCGCTCCTGATGAGGAACCTGAGGCACAGAGTTAAAGTGCCCAAGTTCACGCAGCAGGTGGGTGGTGGAGCTGGAATCGGACTCACAAAGTTAGTTCCAGAACCCCTGCTCATAACTGTTCTGCAATACCAGAAAAAGCAACAACAAAAAAGATGCTGAGTGTCATCTGCTCAGCTTTTGTCTAGACACACAGAAATAACATAATTGTGTTGGAGGAGTTGCAGAGAGGACTCAAACAGCACTGCTGCCCTCTGTTAGTGCTGGTGGCAACACCAAGTCCTTGCTCTACAGAGTTCAAGGTTCCAAGAAGACAGGAGACAGGAGGGAGGGTTTAAGATGGACTGCAGAATGCACAGAGAAAATAGATTAAAGGGAGCTTAAATTCTGAAGAGAAGTCCACGGAGCTGGTGTGAGGGGGATGGCTGTGCTCATACATTATGTTAGGTTCCTCCAGGAACTATCACATTCTCAGGTCTAGGTGGGAGACTGGTGGAGATATTTGGGGATATTTGACTGAGTTCCTCTACTTTTGAGTAATACAAGAACGCATGCAAAATGCAAATGGGTGAACAAAATTGTTTTTAATAAACCTTGTGATGAATCTGATATATCTGATATATCACCACACTCTTGTTAAGTGCTTGTTTCAAACAGTTCGATCAATAAAATTACCAAATAAGAATTGTTTTCTGATGTAATATAAATTAATGAGTAAAATTAGCATACAAATGGAATTAAGGGCTTTCAGAAAGCATCCTACATCTGAGTTTGGGAAGAGCATTAAATTGACAAAAATAACTTTGGATAAAAAAATGCATCAACGTGGGTGTATCATCATAAAAACCAATTGGATTAAAACATAGTCACAATAATTTTGACCTCAGTCAGTCCACAAGTGAGGGCTTCCAGAATCAGCAAACCTCAAGCTGTTGTTTTAAATAATCATCAGCCAAGCAGCCCTTCTCCCTTTTGGTTCACCTGGAATGTCTACCCTGCCTACCCCAGGCCACTTCTTCTGCACCCTGGTTTTGCTCAAAGTCTTCTGTCTCTGCAGGTCCCCAGGCAAATGCACAATGTCCCTTTTCTCAGCCACCTGCTCCAAGGGCTGAGATGACTCTGAGAGGAAAAGGCAGACACAGAGCCCTGGGCAAAGCAGAGGAGAGGAAATACTGAACCAGAGAGAAGCAACTGGACAAGTGACTAGTCCTGCATGGACAGGGATATTTGAGACAGTAATGGCTGGAAAGAAAGGAGAAAAGAGTATTCTCGGCAATCTTGGCCAAATTCAGGGGTGTGGCATTGGAGTAGGGTGCAGAGTATAGAGCCCATGAGAAAGAAAAGTGGAAGAAAATGTCATCAGGTACACAGGAATAAAGAGGCAAAACAGAAGATGGAGGGAGCCCTACTCAAAAGTTTTGCTGAGAGCAACGGGAAAAGCCCAGAGCAAACAAAACCAGAGAAATCCTTTAGTGGAAAGAAAAAGGAGAGAATGAGAAAAGAAAGGCAATTATTATTACTGGGAAAAAGTAGAAAATAAATTCTGGGAAAGCTAAGAAAAACAAAGCTAAGAAACAACAATTCTGGAAAACCTAAAATTCACGAGGAGGAAGGCTGCAGGAGGGAAAGGGGGCTGAGGAGATGAAGAAAAGTTCAGTTTCTAAGAGACCTGGAGGCAGCAAGAGTCAAGGGACCAGGCCTCAGGACAATGATGGAAAGATGTGAATTCTAAGATCAAAGTCACAAGAGGAAAAGTAAATATTAAGATGTGTTTGGAAAAAAAAGGGTACTGTTTTTGGCTGAATAGTATTTCCCAGTTTTTACATAATGATATCCTCATCTCTGGAACCTCCGAATGTGACTGTATTTGAAGATAAGTGTCTTTATCAATATCATTAAGGAAAAATGAAGTCATTGGGGTGGGTCCTAACCTGAATTGGCTGGTGTCCTTATAAGAAGAGATCAGGACACAGACAAGCATAGGGAAGACCCTATGAGGACAGATGACTGTCTACAAGCCAAGGAGAAATGCCTCAGAAGGAACCAATCCTGCTAACACCTTAAATCTTGGAATTCCAGCCTCCAGACCTGTAGGAAAATGAATTTCTGTTGCTTAAAGTACCCAGTCTGTATAACCTTGTGATCCCAGCAGCCTTCCAATAGTAGTACAGGCAAATTCAGGTTCCAATAAGAAAAGCCACAGATGAGTGGATGGAAGGAAGGAGAGGTGAGAAAGAGGGAGAGAGAGAGAGAGAGAGAGAGAGAGAGAGAGAGAGAGAGAGAGAGAAGGAGAAGGAGAAGGAGAAGGAGAAGGAGAAGGAGAAGGAGAAGGAGAAGGAGAAGGAGAAGGAGAAGGAGAAGGAGAAGAAGAAGAAGAAGAAGAAGAAGAAGAAGAAGAAGAAGAAGAAGAAGAAGAAGAAAAGAGAAGAGAAGAGAAGAGAAGAGAAGAGAAGAGAAGAGAAGAGAAGAGAAGAGAAGAGAAGAGAAGAAATGAAATGTGGGGAGGGAGAGAGGGAGACTGAGAGAACACAGTAGCACAGAAACCTCCAATTAGGATAAGACCACAAAGAGACCAAAAAGAAGATGTTTATAGACAAAGTCTTTAAATAATACTCTTCATGCTGAAATGACAAAATAAGTGCCAGACCCTAACATGTTGATTGGTGAGCTGGGGACAGGGAGCAGGGAGCTGAACTCACTATCTCTTGGACTCTGAACACAAGCTTCCACCCAGTGTCTACCTCATTTATTTTATGGCAAATAGTACAATGACATTTCCAGGGCATATGATTAAAAACAATAATTCATGACACGAATTCTCATATTTACTAAAATATGATCAATAAATTCAGTGTTTAGATAAATTCAAATCACATGGGATGCACATGGTGCTGGAGGTGAAATTATTTTGGCACTCAGTGACAACTAGACAATGCCTGCCTTTTTGACCCAGTGTCATTTTATTGCTAAAAATGTCCACTTTCTTGACACTATAATTACAGTGCATTCAACACCCATAATTTTTCTTTGATGATTCATGACCTTGCGGTACCTGAAAGTCATCAACTCAATTTCACTCTATAATAGCTGTGGAGTGCTTGCTTGATGCAAGGTCTAGGCTAGTCCCTGCAAGCCCCCAATGCCTGCCTACCCAGAGTCCCCACAAATTGCTCCTCCTGTGGGTATGTGACAGGGAATAAAAACTCTATACTACTCTGATTTGACTAACCATGAAATGGAATTAGAATAAAATGTACTAACAAAATGATAAAAGGCACTCACATACTAATGATTTCCTTATTAGCATATTGCAGGCATCAGAAGTTCCAGTTCCAGCTTGTACAAGAAATGGCCTTGACCATGACATCAGGGGATGAGGATCACCCAACTGCAGGAATTTGGCTAACACTGACCAATTCCAGTATGCTGACATTAAAGACCATATTGGGACCAGCAAGGACACTGTCTGCATATCCATAGCTCCTCCCTCTGATCTCTCTGTTCTGCTTTAACTTTCCCTCCCTATAAAAACCCCTGCCTGCACTGAGATGATAGATGGGCTTTGTGACAAGAGTCCCCCATCTTCTCAGGTTCCTTGCACTTGAATAAACCTTTTTCCTTTTAACCAGCACCTGTCTCATGAGTTGGCTTTCTTGGTGGCAGGCAGTTGAACCTTGGTTTCAGTTACAGAGAGTTATTCGCCCTGTGAGGAACATCCAGCCCAGCTGGGTTGACAGACACGGCACAGCCTCCAAGAGGAAGCACATGCCAGAGCAAGCTGAAAGCAGAGTGCTCTGGGATTGCACAGGGAGCTTGGGCAGAGGGAGTAGTAGAGGCTACAAGGAGGATGTGACCTGGAGATGGGGCTGGTGGGTGGGATTCCAATTGGGGACTTGTACTTGGGGTACTAAAGTGGCAGCTAAAATCTTCCCACAGCAGCTCACTAAAAGTCTCACCAGGACACCAGGCAGATGGACTCTTGTTTCAGTTTACAGAAGAATAAATGGGGAAGAGAGGGAATGGGCAGACCTGCTGCTAAGACCCTGAGAGCTGATCTCCCTAGTCATAGTCAAAGCACTCACTATCTTCTGCCTCCCTACTTTCCAGGGTTCAGAGGCAGATGAGGAGGGAGTTGATAAGAGGAGCAGAGGGGGTAACAGGGAGTAGAAAGAAGAATGGGGCATAGGTGAGGATTGAAGAGCAGAGGGGAGGACAGGAAGAAGAGGAGAGAATGGGGGAGCAGAGAGGATGATGAAGAGCAAAATAATCAGGGTTAGAAGGGATGACAGGGAGAAGAGGGGAGGATGAGGAGCAGAGGTGAAGAAGGGGGAAAAGAGAAGAGGATGGGGAGTAGAGGTGTCGTCGCATAGCAGAGAGGAGGATAGAGGGCAGAAGGGAGGACAGGGGGCAGAGGGGGGATGGAGGGCAGAGGGGAAGATGGGGAGCAGAGGGGAGAATGGGGAGTGGAAGGAAGGCTACTTCAGGGCCTGAATAACAGAGGGAAGCAGCTGGTAGTGAGCAGGAAGGTGATAAACACATACATAGAAAAGACAAAGTGTATTAGGTAAATGCTCTGCACAGGGGAAAAAAGAAAGATTTGAAAATGGAAAAAAGATTCAAGATTCCACATTCACTGAAGTTAAATACGGGTTAAAGTGCAAGCATGAGTGTAGATTCATGCTATAGTCTTGGAACTGGTGTTAGGTTCCTGCAGTGATTCTCAAGCAGGAAGTGAGCTGGGGTGGTCCTCCAGGTGTGGCCTCCATCCTCACCCTGACACTGAGCTGCTGTGTCCTGGGTCCTGAGGGGCATGACAGGCATCCCAGAGTACCCCACAAAGTGCTTGTTATAGGGACAGTGCAGCATCTCCCATGGGCTCCACTGTCCACTTCCAGGACACTGGAAGCAGGTTGTGAGATAGCAACTTGGAGAGTTATATTTTGCCTATTTCCTGGTTTCCTGTTACAAAATTAATGTATTCCCTCTATGCAGACACAATCAAATTATTGTCTGCCAATTCACTGTATCTAAGAAAACTAGAAAAGCAGTTACTTTTAAAAAGTGCCTGATTCTGGCGACCTCCCCCATAAGTCACACATGAGGTTGATATTATTAACCCATCCAAGGTGAGACGTCATTAGCACAGGACCAGTGGCCCTACAGAACTCTGAATCCCACTGACTGCACCTGCTTAAAATGCCCAGAGCAGAAAACAACAGCTGCACCCAAGTCAAAAGGAATCTCTATTTCCCAAACATTGTCAAGGCATTTAAAATCTGACTGGGGGATGCCTGAGGAGGTGTGTGTGTACTTAGGGCAATGAGCCCACAGGTGACATCAGGATAAAGGGGACCTTTCCAGACCTGCCTGCACCAGCTCTGAGCCTCGCTATTTGCTCTCTGACCTCATAACTGTTCCAGTCCAGCTCTAACTCAGAAGGGCAGCCAGAAGTGGCCAAGAACCCACACACATGCAACACTAAAATCAGCTACGTCTGATAGAGACCTTCAGTACCTTACAAGCAAGCCAACCAACGGAATGTGGGTGCTGAAAAGTTCCACAGGAGCTAACTGGGAGCTGGTTCTCTGTTCTTTTCCATTGATGAGATGACTCACCACCCTGACTTTGGGATTTTTGTCTCCTGCAGGATTTTAGATCTTTTGTAGCTTCTTTGTTCCTATTACAGAACTTAAAACCACAATATTTTGGGAAGAGAATTTACTCTGAATGGCAAGGGAATGCCAAATGTTATCATGGCTCAATAAAACACATAAATATCTGGGTTTACTGGCAAATGTGTGCAGTATGTCTACTCTTCCCAACTCTGCTTAATTATGTGATTGTACAAAAATGAAAAAAAAAAAGTTTAGAATATTCTGGAACAAAAATTCCACTTTAAAATCACAACACAAATGTTAAGCCTGATTGGGTTTTGAGGGATTTCAGATCAATATTCAGCTCCTGGTTCCTTGTGGCCTGATTGCAGTCCCAGGTCCATGGAGTGTGGGAGGAGGTATCAGCCACACACAACTTTTGCAGTCGATGGCAGAGTGAAAAAATGAAGGGTGTCCCATCCAAGGTCCTGCACTGAGGAAATGCTATGCTTCTCTCCATCTTTTCAAGGGGCTCTTTCTTCTCCCTTCCAGTCACTATCAAACCCATGTTCTCTCCCCAGACCTCCTCTAGAATCGCTGTATTATAAATTTAACATATGGTGTATGTTCAAGGTTTCCAAGAATAAAAGTTTTAAAGGATTTACTCACCCAATCTCAGAGTGAAACCTTGTAGAATATTCTGAAGTATTTTAAAAATGCTACCTACTGGTAAATAGTGTGACTTACTGACTTAGAAGACTACTTGAAAGTAGTGAAATGAACGAGACTGGCAGGAGATGAAAAAATTGAAGATTGTGGACAAGGTACCAATAGTCATGGTAATTATGTAAAGAAAAATAACATAAGATAGAAAATGTTAAGTAGAAAATAATAGGTGATTTAGAGATTCATAGTTTCAAAAGGTAAGATTACCTATGAAAAATTCTTTTATCACTCACTCAAATTATGCTTGACTTATAAGCCTAGTTAATATCACTGCATTATTCTCCTTAAGACCAAACAAATGACAAAATAGCATTCTTTCACTGTAGGTTTAGAAGCAAAAAATGTCAGAAGCATTTCCTTGTGGCCAAGATCTTGAAACTGACAGTCAACAGTAAACATGTGTAGGCATTAGACCACAGACTCTAGAAATATAGGTATAGTCTTCAATTAAATGTTTTAATTGCTTTGGTTGTCAAATAGCTTATAGTCAAAGACTAAGAAAGTATATTGGTCATGTCCTGAAGGCCTACCTATAACCCAAGTTCCAAAAGTATTTAAAAGTACACTTTGCTTGAGATAATAGAAAAATGAAGCCACTTAAGCACAAAGCAACAACAGTTTAAACAATAACAGTGGTCACAAGATGTTTAGTCTCTGCCTTCGGCTTTAAAGATAACATCACTGATACACAATCATGAGATGTTTTGCAGAATCCTGGTTCCTCAGCCCAGTTAGATCACCGACCACAGTGATGAAGGCTCCAGACAAGATGATGTCAGGAACTGAATTAATCGTACTAAGGAAAACCACTGAAGCTTACACAAGAACTAACCAGTCAGCATCACCTGAGACCCTAATCCCTAACCCTCAATCTTTGCCTTTGAAAACCTTTGATTAAAAACCATCAGGAGTTCAGGTTTTAAGGAATAGCTTCCTGTTCTCCTGGCTTGGTGCCTTGCCAATTAACTGCTTTAATTTCTCCACTGCAAAACTCGGTGTCCAGTGTTTGGCTCTGCTGCACGTCAGGTGGTCAGACCCTCTTCAGTTTGGTAGCCTTCTTAACATTTCCCTCAATGTTTTGGGGGCAACTTAATTTAGTGGTACAGTGTGGAAGTTTCCATCAAATCTATGGAGACCATCCACAGGAATTTGGATAAGGAGTATTCTGACCTGAATGCAAGCTGAGCAAGGGCCATCTCTTACTTCCTGAATCCTGTAACATGCTCACTCTGCCCAGCCCTTCGTGGTGGACCATCCGCTCTCTACTTAATGGTCCCTCAGACTTGGGTATTTGACAACTGCTTGCTGATGCTACAACATGAGACAATATAGAGGGAAGAAGATGCCCCTGGGAGATGATCTCAGTCCCTCAATCCTTCTGGAGACGTCGTGGTCTGGTTCAATAATATTACTGGCAGGAACTCGAGAAGCAGACACTTGCCTCGTCCCCCGTGTGCAAGCCTCCTTGTTCTGCATGCCCGCACGCCTCCCTGTCTTGGGCCTCCAGAAAGTCATGCATGTGGAAGTGCTTTGTGAATGCAAGCTTTGCTCTGGAATGGGGGTCTGACTTGTTCTCGCCAGCCTGTTCAGTCCCAGGCCCCTTGCTGGCACCTGCTGGTAGAATCCTCTCTCCTTTCTCCAACCCAGACCCAAGCCTCTTAGGTCTGCTTGCTGGCCGTGTCCTTCATACACTTCCTCCCACATTCGGGTTTTCAGTCCTGGGCCTCGGGTGTCTTTCCTGGTTGGGTGCTGACCAAGACCACGTTCTGAACTCCCGGAAGGTTTTCTGGCCACAGTCGTCGTGGGACCATCGATCACCTTTTTAACAGATCTGAAAGGGTTAAATGATAGTCACCTGCCCTTGTGTAGTCTACTGGCCCCTCAAAGGCAATACAGTCAGGTGCTGACTAACAGAGCCTGCTGGGTTCATCCTTTCCAACTCAGCCCACTCACTTATCAAAAGGGAGAACCGGCAGCCTTGGAAACTCCAAATGGTGTGTGGTTGGGGCCAAGGTGTGGCTTGAGGGCCTTCAATATTTCTCTTTGGATTGGGCAACTGAAATGATCTCAACCATAAGGTTCGATGACAGCTAAGTAATTAGCTTGCAGGAAAGAGACACAAATAACTATGAAAAACAACCTGAGCAATGCTGGATAGATCTGTTTCTATTTGGTGACTATGATGCTGAAAACATTACAAACCTAAAGCAGTAGTTATGGCAACACCACCCAGGCCCATACATGGATTTAGATATTGTTATAGACTCTCTTCCACAAAGATGATAACATCCCTCCTTAGAATGATCTGCACAGCAGGCGGAGAAACAATGGGGACAGGATGCTTCATGCCCCAATGATCTCAGATGCTGGATTTCAGATTTCAATATTGCTAAACTATGGGAAAATCACTGTGAATACAACAAAAACAGCATAAAAATCCCGGAGGATCAGTGAGTGGTATGCCATTTCCTCTGGTTATGAGAATGCTGTTCTACCCATTTGAGTCCTAAGACTTAGAAAAAATACTGGAGACATCTAGTCGCTCGCCTTACCCTAGATGTGGGGCCAATGTCCAGGGCCCTAATTAGCTATTAAGAGAAGGGAGGCAAGCACTGCGGTACTGGAACAGCCTATCTAACTGATAATCAAGACGGCTACTAAGTGACTAACAGGCAGGAGCATCCATAGTGTGGAGACTGAAGACGAAGAGATGGTTCACGTTCCGGGTGTGACGGAGCGGGAGGGAGTAAGATTTCATCATGCCACTCAGAATGGCGTGCAATTTAAAACTTACGAATTGTGTGTTCCTGGAATTTTCCATGTAATATTTTCAGACTGAGGTTGACTACAACCGAGAATAAGGGTGAACTACTATAACTACATTTCCTTGGCAATCCTGTGGATTTTATCTTGTGCATTTAAAAACATTATTCTGAGGAGAAGCCCACAGGTGTCCAGATGCTGGGAGGCTGCGCAGTCCTCCCCGTGGCCTTGTGGGGGCCAGACGTGGCAGGAGGGGTTCTGGGCTCTCCTGTTCCTCTCTGACTGATCTTCGAGAATAACCGACCAGAGGCCTCCTTCTCTCTTATCTATAAAAAGGCAGATGCTAGGATCCTCTTTTAAGTAAAATTACTAAAAATAAATCATCCTAATCCAATCCAGCAGTGTTCAAAGTCACTTTTTATTAGATTAGCTTTATTTATGAATTAGAATTATTTCCTTTAAGCTTTATGTAATTTTACTGGTTGACCCTACAGTTAGAGAAACTGTCTTTTATGAGCTAAGATTTTTCATAATCTACATTATAAAACTGATCAAAGGCAAAACCAGCAGGTCTGTGAGGGTTGGGATGGCAGCGATCACCCTGAGCAGCTCATCTGCATTAGATTTAGGCCATTTTCAGACTGGACACAGGTGCTTCCCC
This sequence comes from Myotis yumanensis, assembly GCF_028538775.1. NCBI lineage: Eukaryota > Metazoa > Chordata > Mammalia > Chiroptera > Vespertilionidae > Myotis > Myotis yumanensis. The sequence goes on from NW_027223755.1 coordinate 25,608,173, forward strand.
AGAGGGCCCTACACGCAGCTATGGAGGCTCTGCCTTCCAAGGCCAGGCTGGAGGGCGGCTCTGACCCCAGAGGCGAGTTCTCCCACACACATGGGCTGCAGAAGAAGCTTCCATGAGAAACAGTTCCTTGTCACAAAGTGAGATTAAAGAAATTATGATTAGCCCGGCTGGCATGGCTCAGTGGTTGAGGGTAGAACCTATGAACCAGGAGGTCATGGTTCGATTCCCGGTCAGGGCACAGGGTTGTAGGCTCGATCCCTAGTATGGGGCGTGCAGGAGGCAGCAAATCAATAATTCTCTCTCATCACTGATGTTTCTATCTTTCTCTCCTCCCTTCTCTCTGAAATCAATAAAAAATATTTTTTTAAAAAGAAGAAATTATGATTACATTAGTATTAAAGTTACATTTAAAAGCTTACAACATTAAGCTAGCTATGTTTAATTTAAGCTTGTAACAAATTCAGTTGAAATTTCTTCCATGATATTTCTACTTTTCCCTGGTTGGAAACAGAGTGAAGTAGGATGTGTCATTAACCGAGAAAGACCCCGGCACTGATAAATCCTTGAAGCAACTCATATTTATTTTGTACAATGACATCCCATTCCTGACTGGTGTCTCCTGGGAAGCAAAGTGGGTGCCCAGCTTGACACACAAAAATCTCCCTAATTCATATGTATTGGTAAGGCAAAAATAATTGTTCTAATAATTATGTCCAACTTAATGTAATAGTAATAACTGCTATTATAACCAACTAGAGGCCTGGTGCATGAATTCATGCACCAATGGGGTCCCTCAGCCTGGCCTGAGGGATCAGGTCAAAACCGGCTCTTCAACATCACCCGAGGGGTCCTGGATTGTGACAGGGTGCAGGCCAGGCCAAGGGACCCCACCGATGCATGATCGGGGCTGGGGATGGACACGGGAGGTTGGTCAGCCAGGGAGGGACCACAGGAGGGCTCCAGGGCATGTCTGGCCCATCTTGCTCAGTCCTGATCGGCTGGACCCCAGCAGCAAGTTAACCTACCAGTCAGACGTCTGCCTCCCGGTGGTTAATACACGTCATAGCGAGTGGTTGAGCAGCCTTAGCATATCATTAGCATATTATGCTTTGATTGGTTGAACGAATGACTGGACAGTTAGCATATTAGGCTTTTATTATATAGAATGTATAATCAATTCTGATATTTGGAAATGTCTGAATTTCAAGATAAAAAAATGGCAAGCACCCTCTTAACAATATTTGCCTGGGATTTTTGTTCTCCAATTCCCAAGTGAGTTGAATACATTTCAACTTTAAATGTAATCTAATCCATTGTAACATAGTTTTTTCTTATCTCTATCATCAAAGAACCCTTAAACAATATTGAGAATGCTTACCAAATGTTGTGACAGAGAATTAGTATTCATTTTACAGAAATTATATTTAAAGAAGTAATTTCTTTAATTTGAGTGATTTTACCAATGTAGCCATTATGTTCAAAAAGCATTTTTCTCGAGTTATTTTCAGAATCTTTAAAATGCCTTTCCCTTTTATGTATCGAAGAAATAAAGCAGTAATAATTATCTTTCTCCTACAGTTTGAAAGAATTAAAACATTCTTCCATTTCATATAATAGGTATAATAATTTATGGTGAGTTTGGACCATCCTAGTTGTCCAACTTTGCTGATAATTCATTACTGTGTGTTAGAGTTGATGGATACATTACCTCTTTCTTTGTGGGTGTTGTGGCAAAACCAAGAACTATCATTGCCAAATCTCCCCTAAGGTGCATCGGGACCCCTGGGAACAACCCAGCTGCCCGTGCCGCTTGGTGGGACTTGTCATTCCCACAGCTCATAGCACCAGGTGGCTCTGGCACTGGACTGCCTCGTGGCGACTCAGCTCTGCTCTTTACTAGCCATGTGCTTCGGGCATGCCTCAGTTTCCCCCTCTGTAAGATGGGAATAACAACAACGCCCATCTCATAGGCTGTTGCAAGGATTTAACCAAGTGACCCATAGAGCATTTTGCATGGCATCTGATACACGTTCACAATCTGATGTTGCATTGTGAGAGGGGTCAAAGCTAAGGGATGGGGCGTCTGCTCAGACTAGCAATCTTGAGACAGACATTTATTCGGCACACAGGGCATGTCAGGCATTATTTGAGGGGAAGGGGAAGGGGAAGTACCATTTAAACATGTAAATATAATCTAGCAGGATAAGCCTAGAAATGAAAGTCTTCCAGAAAATGCAGAGGTGGTTCAGCGGAGGGAGCCATTGCTCTATTGCAGGAGTGGTGAGGGGCTGTTTGCAGAGGGATTTGAGCATCTCGGCAGGGTTTTGAAAGATGACCAAGGGCTCCCCTGGTGTATGGGGAGAAAGCGCTTTCGGGTGGGGGCACATCTGTGAGCTAAGCAGGGGTGGAGAGAACCAGCGAGTGTGGGTATTCTATGGCTGGAAGGGGCTGGTGGGAGAAGGACCTCCGTGGGGGCCATGGCAGTAGAGGAGTGCCCCTATGGGTGGGCATCGTCGGAGGCTTGGGCTCTATGCTGTAAGAGTCATAATCACGGGTATGAGAATGCCAGGTCTGCATTTTAGAGGAACCAGGAAGGTGGCAGCAGGGAGGGTGGGAAGGGGCAGAGTGACTGGATAGGGGCAGTGTAGGAATCCAAGCAGGAGGTCACAAGTATCCACGGAGTCAGGAGTAAAGGATGGGCAGGAAAAGCTGGGCTTGACAAACATCCTAGTTTGTCAAGCATCCTAGTTAATCCTCTCCCTGACCACATCTAGGCTTGCTGGGGGGTTGGGGGGGACAACTTCTTTTGGTTCTCATGCCTTGTCCTCCTCTTTCAGTTCTTTGCCACATGATTGGTCCCAGATCTGCTTTGTCCCCTACCTTTCTCAATCTTTGGTCCTCCTGCTCATCTCAGCTTGCTTTCTCCTGGCATCTCCAAATTACCCAGCCTGGGAGATGGCCAAAAGGAGGACGGAATAACACACAGAATGGGGAAGGGTCACCCCGGAAATGCCACTGATGTGGATACAGTGCCCAAGTCACGGTAGACCCTCAGCAAATGGGTGCTGAATGAATGAATGAATGAAATGTGTGACAATGAGGAAAAAACAAACAAACCTTATCTTAGTTTGCTGACTCCCTGGTAGGAAAGTGTAGACATTATTAGAAACATTTCTGCTATTATGAGAGCTTTGTGTATTTTGAGACATGCCTGCTCTTTCCATTTATTAGCATGAAACAATGTTGAGAAAATAGGCTAACCCTCAACGGTAGAGTTAAGTCCCATCCAGCTGTCAGTAGAGGTTTCCCTCTGGGAGAGTCATACAGAAGTTTGAAGATGCTGCTGACCCCAGGTTCCCTCCTCTCCCAAAGCCCCTGTGTACACACACCCACATATATTCAACGAATGGGCAGTTACCCAAATACCAAGCAAACTGTAACTGTGAAGCTGCCTGCTGTGTCAAAGGCATATGAATGGGTTTGCATTATCCCCACGGGGTAGTCAGTTCTGTGTCAGGCACTTTATGTGTCTCTATTCACCCCCTTGTGCCTAGCAAGTGCCTGATACATGGCAGGCACCCCATACTTTGCCATGTGAATTAGCTGAATATCCATAGTTCTGGAGGGTTTGTACTCCAGTCTTCCCAGCTGTGTCTAATGAAGAGCCAGTGACCTGTCTTGAACACATGTCCTTTTGCAGGGTTCGCACCTGTTTTGCTCTATGCATACTGTCCAGGCAGGAAGGACTTGGTTTTATGATGGCAGGGCTTCAAGGGCACTCCATCAGGGTTGACAGAGGACAGTGAGTCTAATTAAGGTGGAGAGGGGAAGGTTAGGGGGGTTGATTATACCCACCACCACCTGAGGCTCCCTGCAGCAGCTGCTGTGTGAGGACACATCCCAGATGGTGGAACCGGAAATGATGAAGAATTACTGGTCCAGCATGGCTTTTTCCATCCTGGCCTCCCCGTAGAATCACAGAGGAGCTTTTCCAACAAGCCTCTACCAGGCCTTATCTTAGACCCAGGAGTCTGAATCTCTGAGGGTAGGGCCCTGGCATTGGAATGATTTAAACACTCTTCAGGGCACCTGATTTACCACCAGGCAAGAACCACTGACAGAGAGGAAAGGAGTTACACCTGTCATCCATCCTCCTTCTCCCTTCTCATTACCTTATCAACACAGCGAAAAAGTAGAATTCAGTTTTGAAATATGGCTCAAAGAGACCACTGTTAGTGGCTGCTTTAACAAATAAGTAAAATTAGCCGTCCCCAAATGATATCCGAGGCTGCTTTTCTGAATTCACACACACCTGTTCCCGGGGGTGAGAAGGGACACACTGGGTTGTGGCTCTCAGACTTTAAATGGAACTTTAACTCTGTCCATAGTGGCATTTTCCACGAAACAAACACACACAATCCCCAAACTGTGCTGTTCCTTAAAAAGAAAACAAACAAACCTCCCACACCCCTAATATAAATCAGAAGAGCAAACAGACACGCGTTACATCCTCTTCTGAGATTCTCAGAAGTCGGCAACTCAGGGCAGAGCAAGTCACTACTATTAGTAACTGTCCCACCAGCCTGGGGAGGAGCAGCGCCAGAGAGCAGAGCTGCCGGCCGCCAAGTTGGCGTGGGACTATTTTAGGATGCAGAGTCCTGTCTGTGTCCTCCCGCCTGTCCTACTTGATAGCAGAACAAGCTATTTTTTCCTCTGAACAGTCAAGCACCTGGATACCTCAAGCTGCAGAGTCATCATGGTGGGTAAATCTCTCCACTACCTACACGTGGCACAGAACAAACCACACAGTGACTCACAGAACCCCCTCAGGTCCACTCTGAGTGAACGCACACGTGTCGCCCACCTGGGATTAGCACTGTTTGCGCTCTAGGTTCTCCAACCTCCCTCTAAAGGGGAATCCATCTGTCTGTTCCAAGCTGCACTCCAGGTTGGCCCTCCTGGCCCTCTTCAGTGTGGCCCTGTGTCCACACGACTGCTGTTACTCTGCAAACCAGCACAGCCTCTAAAGCAGGGGTGGAGAACATCCAGGCCATGAAACCAGTTGGTCTGGCCCTGCCAAGGCATTAGCAGTGAGTTAATTAAATGTTTGACCAAATACAGCAGGCTAATTTTTAAGTTGATAATTTTGTATGGCCCGAGAATGATGTTATAAATATCCAAATGGCTCTTGGCAGAAAAAAGGTTCCCACTCCTGCTCTAGAGAAACAAGGGATTAAGCTGGTTAAGGAGTCCCTGTTTGGGCTCCTTAGGGGCTGCATTGGGTCCTAGCAAAATTCATGTTTGGAGTCCTATCTAGAACGTGACTGTATTTGGAGGCAATTAAGTTAAACATATTGATGAGAGTAGGCCCTAACCAATATGATCAGGGTCCTTATGAGAAGAGATTATGACACATACATGAATAGAAGGAAGAAGATGTGAAGAGAATTGAACAGCGGTTCTCAACCTGTGGTTCGCGACCCTTTGGGGGTGGAACGACCCTTTCACAGGGGTCGCCTAAGACCATCGGAAAACACATATATAATTACATATTGTTTACAGTAGCAAAATTACAGTTATGAAGTAGCAACGAAAATAATTTTATGGTTGGGGGTCACCACAACATGAGGAACTGTATTAAAGGGTCGCGGCATTAGGAAGGTTGAGAACCACTGGAATAGAAGGAAGAAGATGTGAAGCTATACAAGGAGAAGATGGTTTACATGCTAAAGAGAGGCCTGGAGATTCTCTCTCACCCTGGGAAGGAACCAGCCCTGCCGGCACCTTGAACTCAGACTTTTGCCCTCCCCTCCAGAAATGTGATACAATAAGTTTCAGTTGGTGAAGGCCCCCAGTCTGTGGAATTTTGTTCCAGCAGCCCTAGGAAACTAATACAGGGTTTTTACACATACGTCAATTATAACAGTTTAGAAGCTCATACATTTTAAGAACCCAAAGCGCTGTTCATCTTCATCATATTTTCTGATAAGACCTGGAGATATTACAGTCACAAGTAAAATGCTGTTTCTAGGCCCTGTATTTTGGAAGAAGTCTTGAAGATGACTGTGTGAGTGTGTGCGCGCGCGTGCACACATGATTCCCAGTGACACCCATGGTACAGATCCCTTTAAGGCCTACATCAGTGATACATGTTATGACCAAGGTGATCTGCAGAGCCCTTTACCTCCTCATCACATTCTGACAAGTGGCCACATCTGCCAGTTTACTTTACTCAAAAGTCTCAGAAACTGGTGGTGTCAGGCAAACGTAACTGTCCTGGCACCACTTACCAATTTTTAATTCAAACATTGAGATCTGAGGATACTTCAGTCCTGTTGTTCTCAGTCTTCTGCTGACAGCTGGCTGCACATCTGTTTTCTGTGGATAAAAAGGCTCATCATGCAGGTCACAATTCAGAGGCTACCTGGAGAACGCCAGTGCTTAGGTGGGTGGGCTTGACTCTATCATTCCTGAAGCTTTTGCTGGTGTGGGTTGATTTTCACGGCCTTGCCACTCATGGTTGGTATTAGAACATGAAGTTGTATTAATGTTACCTGACTGCGTGGAGCAGCAGTTTCCTCACCTGCACACTGACTATCGAAACAGTAGAACCAAGTGAGGTGAAACAGCCTAATTGCTTACTAAGCTGGTCCAGAACCAGGCCAAGAGCATGCAGCAGATGTTAGTGGCTGCCGCTATTATTCTGATCAATATTATCTTCATGGCAAGTCCAGTCCTGTGGTTGGCTCTGAGGGGATAGAGGAGGACTGAGGAACCATCTTTCAAGTGCCATCTGGTCCCCTGCCCCTGGCCACATCTAGCTAATTAAAAAGGGGCCACTCAGGATGTGAGCAGATGTGAAAAAGAATCCTAAGTTAGTGCTTCCTCAAGTGGCTTTTGTGAAACCTTATGCTCACACAACTGCAAGAAGAGGGTCTCGGTCCAGTCCTCCAATTATCCCAGACTTCACACCTGGAGGACAAGCCGGTGAGCTCCGGGGCACTTCCAGGCAGGGCCCTTCAATGTCAGGTTCCCAGAGTCTGTCCACTGTCGTTTCTACCTTTGGTTGCATCTGACTTTAGTTTCAAGACCAACTTCATACAGCTTTGAATGTTAAAAATCATCTATAGGAGCTGTGGACTGTCTCCTTTGGGTTCAATAAATGATAAAGGGTATAAATAATGGTCTAAAGTTTGAACACTGTGAGCAGTTCATTTTAAAAGTACAGGGCTTTTCATCCAATTATAGAAAAGCAAGAGTTACCTAAAATGTCTCTATTAGTCAAAAGAGGCTTGATGCTGGACAGCAGACAAATACACCTGCAAGTATGTCACTTTCTCCACACAGAATACAGCACACAAGAAATTCATGCTGATTTCATTGAAAGCAGCCGCAACCCATACAGCAGCACACCAGAGATTTTGATAACATGAGCCAAAGAGTCAGGTAAAGGCTTCGTGAAATGACTGAATTGATCAGATCCTGTGATAAACCCCAACTTTTATTTTGTCCACAAAAAGGTTAAGCTGATCTTTTCATATTACCAATGAAACCCTTAATATTATTTTACGATTTCCCTAAAGGTATGATACAAAATCGACTTGGTGTATCCTCCATTCAGAAAGGTAAGGTGAGCAATTGTGAAAGAGAAAAAGGAGCCTTTTCTGACTTGGTCACTTAAGAAAAAACCGAACCCCGAAAAGAAATGCCAACAGATGGAGGAATGTACTAGAATGAGTGATTCGTTCTTTTAAAGTAATTACTGGTTTGGTAGCAGTGCTGGTTCTCTTGGAATGCCTAATCAGGCATTTTCCCCAAAGCCTATTACCTTTAACTATGGAAATAATTTGGTAGCTACGGTGCTGCAATGAGCAACCTGTAGGCAGGGAATTCATAAAGGTAGGAAAGGCACAGTAATGCTCAGGTTCCTGAAACACTTTTGCACACAGAATCCTGAAACATTAATGACTTCATTTCTCCCATTCTTACATTGCATTTCTAATAGTTTATGTATATTCCACATTCCTCCCTTTTGGATATTGAAATCAGCATGGAAAAAGCAAAGAAACTGATTGGGATTTTAATAACTTTGCTGAGTTCTCACCTTCATTTCAGATATTGAATGCACTAGAATAGGTAATATAACACAATATGCTAGGTGAAGGACCTTGACTTAAATTAGGTAAGATTTTTGAAATCAATACATAAAATTTTCTTGATAACTACACTGAAGTCTCTGACTTGCAAGCTGTATGCAAGACTTTCAATTTTGATTACAACAAAAAGGGTGTGCCTATTTTAAAAGAAGTACATGGGCACCAACAGAACTATTATTCATACCATTAACGTAAACATGAAAAGCACTTAACTAAGAAGCTGTTCTTTTTAAAAAGACTTCTTTAGTTTTCATTTGAGATCTTTACCTTCCTGCATCTTTTAAAATGCAGGCTGTAGTTCAGGTGACCTCTACGATCTCTTCCAAATCTAACATGTGATTCTGTGATTCTATAAAACAAAATGATATTCCTTTTCCCCTGACCCCCAAAGTCATCTTCACTGTGAAGAATGAAAAAAAGGTAAGAGACTGCTCCAGAGAGTTCTGGTTACCAATAAATAACAAAGGCATTTCTACGAAATCTTCTCCCACATAATTTGTATAAATTCTATTTGAAAAATAAACTGAGACTCCTGAGCCACCCCTGGGGCTTGTCTCAATTCATAGGCACCTTACATCAGAGCCAGCATTGATTCAGAATGAACCTCTGACGTTAAAGAGTTAAACCCCGCTCACTTCGAGATGTCTTTCCAGACCTGCCACATCCATCCTATTCCTAACTCAAGAATTAAGTGGAACCTAAGCCCCAGAAAAGATGCACTAGCAGGATAGTTATTTGGTAACAACAGACCTCAGTCAAGAATTAAGTGCCCTTCTCCACTGGAATTAGGATGCTATTTGCTTGGTATCCCAGGGGCTCTGGCTCTAGTGAAATTGGCAGAACAAGCATTATTTGATTAGTGTGAAAGATCCTGCAGTGAAAGAGACAGAGGCAGGTGACAAGGGACTGATTGCTTCTGATACGCTGGCTGTAAAAAGACCAAATAGAGGTCATTCAAGTCTTCTAAATACAACAGTTATTCTTCATAAATCTAGAAGAAGCCCATATAAAAATATGATTTTATTAAGTAACGTTTAATATTGATTCCAGAAAACATCAACCTACTTGAATATGATGAAGAGCACCTAATGTGGGAAGATAAAGCCCTCCTGCACCTGTCTGCAGCCAGGTGGGAACATACTTCAGGAGAGTCATTCATTCTCCGCTCTCAAGTCCTCTGGGCTTTCTTTTCGGTAAAGCTGCCATCTGGTGCAATAGGTGAGAAGACTGAGGCATCAAACGTGTCCCTTATTTCAATATTTAGTGAAAAATCTTTAGCCCTGATGCAAGATTTAACTACTGAGGAAACCAAAGGAAGAAACAGGTCTGAGAAACCAAGACCTTGAACCTCTACCTCAGAGGTGAAGGTCCTGGAAGGGACAGGTACCAGGCAATTCCTTGACAAAGTCTGGCCTTGTTACTTATGGAGACACTCACACCACACCTCTGCCTCTCCCGTGAAATTTCTCAAGAGCAAAATTTTCACCTTTACACTAGCTGCTGCTCAGGAAAAGCAAGCAGAGCCAGGGGGGCAGATTCAGCAGAGGGTGTCTGGGCAGAGCGCCCCACCTGCAGGGCATCCACCTGAGAAGGTGGGGAGGAAACCGTGTGTGTGTGTGTGTGTGTGTGTGTGTGTGTGTGTGTGTGTGTGGTGGGGTGGTAAACTAGGTTGGACATCTGGATCCTGCGTTGCACATAAAGTTCCACCTTTAAGGACATTATGGGGAGGGAGAGGTGGTGAAGCGAGAGGGAGGAGAGAGAGTGGGGGAGACTGGCTGGCGAGGAGGAAAGGCAGAGAGGGAGGCGGTGATGGGGGAGGGGCTGGAGGGCTGGAAAGAGAGGAATAGATGGAGGAGTGGGGAAGAGGATAAAGGACAGAGAAGAGAGGGTAGACCTGAGGGACACCAGGGGAGGGAGTAAGAAGGAGAGGAGAAAAAGGAGAAGGCAAGAAGCGAGAAAGCAGGAGAGTGCATTCTGGAGAGACAAGAAGTGAGGAGAGCGGCGGCGGAGACAGGGTGGGGGATCAGGAGCGACCGGGTGGAAAAGTAGGGAAGGATAATAACGCTTTGGGGAAAGAAGTGGAGGCTCCAGGAAGTCCCCGGAGTCTCCCGGTTGGAGGCCCGCTCGCAATAGCAGTCCGGTCCCGCAGCGAGATGGCAGAAGGGGCCAGCTCCCTGGGTAGGATCACGGGCCGCGCGCCCCAGCCCTTCCCCGCTTACCTGGCCCTTGACCAGGCTGGCAGCAAACTGGCGCATGACGGCCTCCACCGTGTAAGCGCTGGACCAGCCGCGCGGCGTGAGCAGCTCCATGCAGATGGCGCCGCCGTCCAGCACGTAGCCGTTCTCCAGGCGCGGGCTGAGCACCCGCATGAACGGCGGCGAGAAGGGGAAGTTGTCAGGGAAGGTGAGGTTGAGCAGGATGAACTCGGTGTTGGTCTCCTTCATGTCCTGCCACAGCACCGAGTCCTTGTCCACCTGGTGCAGCTTCACGTTCCAGTCGAACAGGCTCTCGTCCACTAGCTCCACGGAGATGAAGCGGTCGCTGAGGCGCGCGATGTCCTGCAGCTCCTTCATGAGTCGCCGGCTGCGCACCTGCGTGCAGTGCTGCTGGCGCGCCACGGGCATCAGGCTGCCGCTCGCCGCCGCCGCCGCCCCCGTGGGGCCCGGCCCCGCCCTGGCGCCTGTCGCCGGCTCCCGGGGCCCCCCGCCGCCCGGCGCCCCCGCCGCCCCTGCTGCCGGCTGCGGCGGTTTGTCGCGCGGTGCCAGCTCCGGCGCGCGCTTGCCCTTGCCCTTGCCCGGCCCGGGGCTGGCGTCGCCCGAGCCCCCGGGGGGGTGCTGCTGCTTGTGGCCGCTGCTCTTGGCGCCGCCCTTGCCGCGCAGCGACGCGCTCTGCTGGCCGCCGCCGCCGCGGTGGTTGTGGTGGTGCTTGGGGTCCTCGGTGTCCCGGTTGTGCAGGCGGATGAGCCCGATTTTGCGGAGCAGCGTGGCCATTTTAGGCTCGGCGCCGGCTTGAGGCTTTACTCGGCTCCTGCTGCCGGAGCCCGAGGGCCGGGGCGCGGGGCGCGGTGGCGGGCCGACCACTCAGCGGGGCGCGGCGCGGGCCACTCCGGGCACCAGCTGCCGTGGCGCAGCGGAGCAGGCAGCAGGCGCGCTCTCCGGCCGCTGGATCGCCGCTGTCATAGGACGGGGCCCGCTCTGGCTCGGGCTCCGGCCGCCCGGGGAGCGGAGGGGAGGAGAAGGCGCGGCGTAGCTGGCTATCCCCGGGCTGGTCCCTGGGCGCAGACCCCCGGAGCCCGGGTCCGTGGTCCTTTGTGCGTGGCCGCAGCCGGGCTGGCCTGAGGTCGGAGCTCTGCGCCGGGGCGCGCAGAGTCGCTCGCAGCGCCCCGGAGGCAAAGAGGTGGCAGCGGGCACGCGTCTTGCGCGCCCGCCGGGCCGTGCCGCGCTGGCGGCTACCGCGGGGCCCCGGCCGCTGCCGCTCGCGTTGCCGCCGCCGCTGCGGCTGCTGACATTGCAGAGGCGGCTGCTCCGTCTGAGCCGAGCGCGGTGCGGCGGGGGCGGCCCTGCCGGCCGGGAGAGGGGGGGCGCGGGGCGGAGCCGCGGGCTTGCCTGCACCGAGCCTCCCCGCCCCGCCACTCTCCCGCCGCCAGTCTCCCGCGGCGACACGCACTCAGCCGCTGGGGGGAGACAGCGGCGCGCCGGGCGGGCGGGCTGTGGGCTGCGGGGTCTGGGCGCGCGAGGCCAGCCTGCTGGCAGAAGCCTGGGCGCGGGTGGGGACTAGCAGGAGAAGGGGCATGTGAGCGCGCGAATGGGATTGTCTCAGACTTCGGTCCTCCCGCCCTTACCGGGCTCGCTGCACCCCGCGGCCGGAGCCTCTGATCTCACTTAACCTCGTTAGAACAATCCGAAGGGGAAGCGGCGTGGGGCAGCATGGAAAGCAGCCTGATTACTAATTCCCTTGGACCAGATGGAGCCCGATGTCTCGCACAGCCGTCCTGAGCCTGCAGGGACCGGGACTAGGGGATCAGTGGCGGGACGCTTCCATAATGACTGATCAAAGAATAGTGACGGGGGAGAAAGGGGTGGGAATCCCGATTCCGCTCGCCCCATCAGGTCCCAAACCTCTTGAAGTCCCTAGAGCAGTGGTTCTCAACCTTCCTAATGCTGCGACCCTTTAATACAGTTTCTCATGTTGTGGTGACCCCCAACCATAAAATTATTTTCGTTGCTACTTCATAACTGTAATTTTGCTACAGTTATGAATCGTAATGTAAATATCTGATATGCAGGATGTATTTTCATTGTTACAAATTGAACATAATTAAAGCGTAGTGATTAATCACAAAAACAATATGTAATTATATATGTGTTTTCCGATGATCTTAGGCGACCCCTGTGAAAGGGTCCTTCGATCCCCAAAGGGGTCGCGACCCACAGGTTGAGAACCGCTTCCCTAGAGTTAACCTTAAAGGGTTAATGTAATGCGAATTAAGCCTCTGCCTCAGCAGACTCCTGCTTTCTGAAAAGGGGTCCCCAGGGGAGGGGACAGCCAAACACTGTTTTTTGACTCCTTTCCGAAAGGATGCGGGGAGTCGCTTCCAACATTAGCGCCTGTGGGTGCTCAGCGCGGGGGACAGGACCCTCTGCGAACTCCAGAGTCCTGGGTATCCATGGCTGACCATTTGCGGGAGAGGAGGGGAGCCTCCTTCAGCCTGGACGCTTTCCTTCCTCCCCTCCTTTTCTGTCTTTAACCCTTGAAACTTATTTTATCTGTGAAAATTTCGGATAAAATGCATGGTCAGAGCCTCAGGAGCTGGAACAACCTGGGAACTGGTGAAGCCTCAATGTTTGCAGGAAGCACGCTGCCATGCATGGTCTAGCATGGTCAAGCCCCGCGATGGTGAGAGGCAGAGATCACCTATGAAATATAGGAAAACATTACCCCATAAAGCTAAATGGCTCAGGACTCTAACTTCACTACTGTTCCTGGTTAGAGTTCAATTTGGGGAGCCTTGAAGTTCATCAGCCACGTGTGTTCATTCTGATGCCACCATGATTTTTTAAAACCGCTTTTATTTTCACTTTTCCAAATTATTAAAAAATTCCACTATGGAAAATAACTCTTTAGGCCACTGTGGACGGACACTAGTAAGGGTCTGGGGTTTGGTTTTCTGGGGTTGTCTACCAGATGTCAGCAGAATCCTCACAAGCTGTGCCAAGTGAGCAGGAGGTGCCTGCACCCTGGCTTGCTGTTCCCTGGAAAGGTGACTATACACAAAGATGCATTTCTGCGGAGGCTGTTTTCTCATGGGTGGAACTGGGCAGTGCAGTAGCCCAGGTAAGACCAGGGATTGGTGATGGAATATCAGCTGCTGCCGCCTGAAGGTCTATTTGACTGGGTCTCTATGCTTTTTGGGGGGCTCTGCTTTATCCAGTTCTGATTTTAAAGATAGGTTGAGAAGGAAGATGAAAACTTTTATCTGTGAAAATTTCACATAAAATGCTTGTTCAGAGCCTCAGAAGCTGTAACAACCTCAGAACTGGTGAAGCTTCAATGTTTGCAGGAAGCCCGCTGCCATGCATGGTCTAGACCAGTGGTCTGCAAACCCTTTAGTCAACAGAGCCAAATATCAACAGTACAATGATTGAAATTTCTTTTGAGAGCCAAATTTTTTAAACTTAAACTATATAGGTAGGTACATTGTTATTAACTTAATTAGGGTACTCCTAAGGCTTAGGAAGAGCCACACTCAAGGGGCCAAAGAGCCGCATGTGGCTCACGAGCCGCAGTTTGCCGACCACTGGTCTAGACTGGTCAAGCCCTGTGATAGTGAGAGGCAGAGATCACCTATGAAATATAGTCTGTCTCTTAAGTACTGTGAGTTCCTTTAATGTGGAGGGAGAAAGGATATGAAAAGGTCCCATTTTATTGGTGAAGAAACTGAGTTTTGAAGAGGCTCAGCCGCTGACCCAGCTCAGCCCTGTGCTTCCAACTACAGCCTGGTCCTTGTGCCTCCAGGCCCTGTGCTGAGGTTGGCCAGCTGCCTCAAACAGCACACTGCATTACCAGGTCTATGCCCCGAAAGCCTCCGCAGGTGTAGTGCTCATTGTCACAGAACCAGCCGGCCTTGGGTGAGGCCCAGGGATGTGATCTGGTGTGGTTTGGGAAAGGTTTAACTGAAATCTGAAGGAGCTGTCTGTAAGGCCTTTATTTTCAAGTGAAATTATGACTAGGGTGCTAATAAAATTTATTGCCTGAATGCAATAAATTTGAGAGTGAAAGGATCACAATTAATACTGATGCTAGGACAAGAGGCCAAAACAGGACTGACCGACATGAGATGGTGGTCATCTTACTTATTATCTGCCTATCACAGCATCTCTCATCAGCTCTTGAAGGGATAAAGCCATGTCAGTTAAAAATTGGGAACGGCCTAAAGTTACAACTAGAGCGGAAGTGTTCAGTAAATTATACCTACTCCACTTGAGGATATATTATACAGCAGTAACTTTATAATAATAAAATCATATAGCATGTGAAAATGTTTATGATTTACATAATAATGTTAAGTGAGAAGGCAGAGTGCAAAATTATATTCACACTGTTGCTGCAACTACATAAAACTATGTGTAGGAAAAAAGACTAGAAGGAAAAAGAACTAAATGGTATAAACAATGATATTAGTACAGGTAAGTATTCTCATCTGACCCCCTCCACAGTCCTCTAGTTCAGCAATTTTCAACCAGTGTGCTGTGGCAGGCACAATGGGGTGTCACGAAAAATTTTAAAACATGCAATGACTGACTATTTAGTCAGGGTCACTGACCTCTTTTCCCTTAGATTGTCAAATAATAATGTGACAATAGCCAATACAGTAGCCGCCTGGTGTGAATGAGTAAAAATTATACCTATTTTTTTTGTCAGATCAGAAAAAATATATATTTTTTGGTATGCCACAGAATTTTAGTAAATGGTTTGTGTGTCCCATAAGATGAAAAAGATTAAAAATTGATGCCCTAGTCCCGTGGTCGGCAAACCACGGCTCGTGAGCCACATGCGGCTCTTTGGCCCCTTGAGTGTGGCTCTTCCACAAAATACCATGTGGGTGCGACATACAGCGCGATTGAAACTTCGTGGCCCATGCGCAGAAGTCGGTATTTTGTGGAAGAGCCACACTCAAGGGGCCAAAGAGCCGCATGTGGCTCGTGAGCCATGGTTTGCCGAGCCGCAGTTTGCCGACCACTGCCTAGTCCATTCATTCGAACCTTTACTTCGGCGATGAGAAGGCCTGTGTGGTTTTTTTTTTAAATAAATCTTTATTGTTCAGATTATTACAGTTGTTCCTCTTTTTCCCCCCCATAGCTCCCCTTCACTCAGTTCCCACACCACCCTAACCCTAACAATGATTGCTGCGAGCAACTCTAAGAGTAAGCTGCCCTCACGTTCCTGTCCCAATGCCAGACAGTCCAGTTTCTCCCCGTATGTGTCTGGGTCCCCCAGAGTCTGGCCCGTAGAGTCTGGAGTTCAGAGCAAGTGGGAGCTTGTACCTCCCTCCTGGTTTAAAGAACAGCACATCCAGGTGCCAGCACTTTCCGCGCCTCCGCACCTCTTACCAGTCTCAATGAGCTTTCTTCACCTCTCTAGTTGTGGAACTTCTACTCAGCCAGCTTTCCCACAGTTCTGAGTGGTGTTGTTCTGCCATTTAGTTGTAATTTTGATGTGGTTGTGAGAGGCAGTAAGTATAGGTGATTACCTATGCTGCCATCTTGGTTTCTCTCCCTGTGTGGTTTGTAAACCACCCTCCTTTTCCTATCCCAGAAAATTCTAGAATGTTCCACTTCTATAAATGAGGCATGTGGCCTATCGGCCTGAGTTTGACATGCTTGGTGTAGAGGTCTATTTTGTGCTGTAGTTATTCTCTTCTATTTAATTTTCAATTATTCTGAAAAGGAATATATTACAGTTATAATTTAAAAATTGTTAACAAACCCTAAAAATTAGCCTTCTGAGATTAAGTTTACAATATTAGGACAATTGAATTGAGAACATTTAGTCAAATAAAAGAATCTCTAAGGACCACTCTGATCTCTAGCTCTTCCTCTGTTCACAAGTAGTGATGAGGTGGGGAGCAGGATATTTAGGGAATGTCTACAGAGAGATTATGGGCTAATCTGCCATGAACAGGAGAAAGGGAGGGGGGTGGGATGTTGGTTATCACATAATGGACGGTCAGGAAATTAATTGCACTGTACCTGCCAATGACTCTCCATGAGCATTTGAATCAATGGTTCCAGGGGCCAGTTGTCTCCAGTGGCAGTTTTTGCAAAAATATGCAGAACTTGGGTTTTCTCATTTATTCTCTGCCTCAAAGGACTTCAACCCAATTATTCCAATTGATCCTATTTCCTTGTGATCCCCAATCTCATAGAGTCTCCAAGGCATCAACTAGACCATTTCAAAAGACCTGTCCCCAATTCACACACATTGTTTAGTCTTTTTTTAAATTGTTTTTTATTTTAGAGAGGAAGGGAGAGGGGGAGAGAGAGAGAAACATTGCCTCTCATACATACACCAACTAGAGTTCGAACCCGTAACTTGGGTTCCCCTGACGGGAATCAAGTTGACCTTTTAATGTACGGGATAATGCTCAACCAACTGAGCCACACTTGCCAGGGCTATTCTCTTTGGCTGAGAACAACACAAATTTATTATCTTAGAGTTCTGGAGGTCAGAAGTTCAGACTTGATCTCACTAGGCTAAAATTAAGGTGTCAGCAGAATGTGTTCCTTCTGAAGGGTATAAGGGAGAATCTATTCCTGACCTTTTCCAGTTTCTAGAAGCTGCCACATTCCTTGGTTCATTGCTTCTCCAGCCATCGCATCATTCTGACCTCTGCTTCGTTCATCACATCTCCTTCTCTGGCTCTGACTCTCCTGCCTCCCTCTTTTCTTCCTTTCTTTCTTTCTTTCTTTCTTTCTTTCTTTCTTTCTTTCTTTCTTTCTTTCTTTCTTTCTCTCTTCCCTTTTTTAAGTGTCTTTTATTTCTTTATTTCTATAATTATTTTTATATAACCAGGAATGGTGACTAAATGTAACTGACAGGTTTTTTTAAAAAAACCTATTGGGAATGTTTTACCATTTTAATTTTTATTATTTATTTATATTGTTGACAGTATTACAGATGTCCCCCATTTCCTGCCCCTTAGCCCCCCTCCATCCAGTGTCTGCTTCCCCCTCCCCCACCCAGGCTTTCACCACATTATTGACTATGTCCATGTGTTTATTCTTTTGAATGAAGTTGGTAACATCACTGTCAAAATTAGAAAAACAAAACGTTTTCTGCCAAAAGAATTCATTGCATAATGCAGATCTCTGATATTACCAGGTCACATGACCTATTATGCCATTCATTTATTGATCATCAAAGCTAGCTCTTAGATGGCACTTGCTGTATCTCAAATGCTTTCCCAAGCAATCTTTATAAGAACTCTAATTAAATAGGTGCCATGTTTATCTCCATTTTATATATGAGTGAAGCAAGGCACAGAGTCAGCAGAGCCTGGATTTCAACCCAGACATCTTTGGTTCCAGATAGCGCTATAGCCATTGCAATGTGAGCACTGACTGCATGCAGTCACTGTGGAGAAATCCCACCCTCCTGGAGCTGAGGTTCTCGGGAGGACATCTGAGCCCTCCATAGAAAGATGCTCTGGCAGTCACTAAAGGAAAGAGCTTGAAGACACAAAGAAGCATTTCATACTCAACCCTGCATTTTTCAAGACATACAATGGACACACCCATTTTTGTTGTTTAATAGAATAATCAATCTTTCATTTTATAGCACAGACATTTGAATTCACCGCAATCAGGATCTTGCCCAAAGTCACACAAAAGGTGGTGAGAGAGGGAGGCCAGTCCTGATGCCTTGTCTAAGGCTATCCTATCCTCCTGGTGCCATATTCCACAGGTGAAGAGCAGGAGGGAAGAAAGAGAGGAAGGAGAGGAAGGCCAGAAAAGACAGAAGGGAAGAAGGGTGGAGCGTGAGGCAAGCACTGTCAATCTGAAATAGGTGATGAAGATCTTCCATCATGCTTTATGTCTACCAGCACTTTAGCTCACATTCCTATGTTTGGAGAATTTCCCTCCTGTGGAAGATTGGATTTCCTAAAGCTGGCAATGCTGATTTGTTGGTCCCATCTCACATATTCTTCTTACTGCTTTCTCTTAGAATACTTGCCTGGGGAACCCAGTCACCCTGTTGTGTGGAAGACCACGCTGCATGAAGAGGCCAGGTGAAGTGTCTCCAACCTTCAGCCCAACTAAGGTCTTTGCAGACAGCTAGCAGCACCCACTAGACATATGTGTGATGATTCAGATGGTTCTGTACCCAGTCTTTGAGGCTTCCAGCTGAGGCCCAAGACATTGGGGAGCAAAAATAGGCTATCCCCACTATGTCTTAACTGAGTTTCCCACCCAAAGAAACTGAGAGATAGGAAAGAAGATTATTCATGTAGGCCATCACGTTTTGGGACAATTTACTATGCCACAATATATAACCAATACTGCTCCTGATGATTATTGCCTCCTTGAAGCCAGAAGCTTGCTTTCCCAGACTCCCTTGCAGCCAGGCACAGGCATGTGATTTGGTCTCAGCCAATCCAATGCACCAGAGTGAAACTTTAGGTTACAAATGGAGGCCCAGTGAGGATTGGTCCTGGTGAGTGGACCTGGTGATCCAACTTTTGGAGGCAGCAGCCACTCCTCCTGTGGCTTTGGAGTTCAGAGTGGATGGTCCCACCTACATGCTTGTGCCCTGGATGGAATAGTAGGGTCTCCCTTGAGGTGGTTCAGTAGTATAATCTTGCTGTTATTTAGGTTGTGTAGCCTCCAAATAAAATTTCTCCATCCTGGCGATTCTTCAAATGACATCTACACTGTCCTTTTGGTGGATGAATGCTACTGTTTGTAAGCAAGAACTCTGACTTGTCCAACTTTTGTCCCATTGAGACCGCCTGCTGGAAATAGCCTGCACAGAGCACAGGCTCCGTGGCATCTTTCACATGTACTAGCCACCACTCCCTAACTCACAGGGCCCTCATGCTGCTCTTAGTTCTCAAAGCCTTCACTTCAGTTTGCTGTTTTCCATACAAACCTAACTCAGAATGACAAGTGGGTTTTATCTCCTTGCCAACTTGGATCAAGTAGTGGAAGCTGCCAGAGGTGTTCAGAAGGATAAGTAGGCTGAGAGAAGAATGTGGCCAATGATTTAAGGATGTCTGCTGCAAGTGCTGGATGAGCAGCATTCTACATACCAGGCTGTCTCTGACTTAACTTCAAGGATTCAGGAAGAACACACCTTGGTTAAACTAATTCATATGAATTTTTAAGTAATGCATAGTTCCCTAGGAGTATTTATATTTAAAAGTAATACATCTTGCCCAACCGTGGTGGTTCAGTGGTTGAGTGTTGACCTATGAACCTAGAGGTCATGGTTCAATTCCCAGTTAGGGCACATGCCCAGGTTGCGGGCTTGATCCCCAGTCTAGGCATGCAGGGGCAGCTGATCAATGATTCTCTCTCATCATTGGTGTTTTTTTTTTCTCTCTCTCCCTCTCTCTTCCTCTCTGAAATCACTAAAAATATTTTAAAATAATACGCCTTATATTAGTTACAGCACTGGTGAGGTTGCTTTTAAAAAGTAATCTAGAGGCTCAACTGAGAAGTATATTTCTCTTGTATGTAATGGGACAGGGCACTTACCACATGGCTTCCATGGAGGCTTTAGTTGCTGCCTTTTGCTGATTCTGGAAGTGACGGTAATTAAATGCCTTGGAAGTTATATTTACCACCCTTACTCATATCCCATTCCATACCCAGCTCCAAAGCAGTCTGGGAAATATAGCCTTTGCTGGAAAGCAGGCATCAGCTTAAACTCACTAGGAAGAAACAGGGTGTATGGACACTGGGGGTCAGTTAGAAGTCTTTGCCACATGCACTTTTCTTAGTGGATCTTTAATTCACGAAGTAGTTCAATTTAGAGGAGTAAAATTGTAAAATGAAGGATTTAAAATCATGCACAAATGCAAAATATTTATTAGACACTAGTGAACTGGTGCACGGATTCGTGCACATTGAAAGGAAATTAATTAGAAGGTGGCTGGTAGGGCACGACTGGGTGAGAAGGGCCGGACATGCTCTGGAGCCAACCTCCCACGGTCCCTCTCTGTCCAGCTGCATCTGGGGCAGTGCCACAGCTTGAAGGGTGTCTGCAGAGTGAGTGGGGTCCCTCTGGCAGGTGGGGTCCCTTGGCCTGGTCTGCGGGGATCAGGCCGAAACCAGCTTTCTGACATCCTCGGAGGGGTCCTGGAGTGTGAGAGGGCATTCTGCAAAGTTACTGTCATACAGGATGTGGAATGCAAATGCAAGTGTGCAGTAAACCAGATTCAGGGCCAACAGTGCCCCAGCAACAACATAACCCACAGCCGAAGGTGGAATTGCACAGCCCCAGGAGGAATCGGGCTCCCTCCTCTCTGGTTCCAGGGTGTGTCATCTGAGAACTGCCACTGCCAAGTCACTGCAGCTTGGCACTAAACCAGATTCGGGACTGACAGTGCCCCAGCAACAACATAACCCATGGCCAAAGGTGGAATCGCATGGCCCAGCAACAACGTATCCCGGCGTTGAGTGTTTGCCCCCTGGTGGTCAGTGCGCATCATACCTACTGGCCAGTCAGCCGGTCAGACTGTCACTTAGCCTTTTATGTATATAGATTCCCTCTAGTCTGTACCCAAGCAATCCTCCACTCTGCCCTTCAGTTTGAGACCCAGGTTTCTACCAGCATAATAACACCGTCTTGCAATTCCTTTGGAATATAAACTCTCTTCTATTGTGGAAGACACAGCATTTGTCCCCTTGGGGTGAACTTGGCTCTGGTTTGGTAGCAATGAGGAGTGTTGAGGAGAGCAGGCCTTCCCTTGAAAGGCAATTTCCTTGGGTTGGATAGTATGGAGTCTTCAAGCAAAGGAAGGCTAGTGTCATCCAGGCAAGGAGAAACTACTTCTGCTGGCAAGGATGCTCAGAGGTTTTAGGTGGTAGTTTTCTCAAAGCTTTCTGAGTCAACCCAAATGGACTCATTTCAGTTGTCAGGGTGTTACCTTTTTATGATTGATGCCCTAACTTCCTAGAGGATTTGCATAGCTGTGAATTTAATGTATGTTATAATTCTGCAACCTCAAGCACCACACTTTGGGACTGATTTTCAGTTGTACCAGTTCTGCAGTTTTAAGAGTTATGATAGTCTTTAGGGCCATCATGGAGTGTTCTGCCTGCTCTGACTCTTCTTGCGCTGAGAGTTCCAATCTCTGAGCTTGCCAGTTTTCTTTGCAAGCTCCACAGCAGTCAGAAGCGTCCGTTCTGCGCATTGCCTCTGTCATCATCATCCCCACTGTAAGGGTCTGGGGAAGCAGCTACTTGCTGTCCCAAAGCTTTCCTCTAGGTATGTCCTTCATCTCAGGGAACCATAGCGGAATTGTGATGCCTCTGCTTTATACTAACTACCAATTTTCCATTTTGTACTGACTTTGTGGTCATCACAGTGCTCAAGGACAGAGATGTTAGATGGTCATTCCAGTCTTCAAATCCACTCCTGATCCCAAGCTCTGTACTAGTCAGGGTCTAGTGAGGAACACACAGACATGCTAAATGTTTCAACAGAAGAGATTTATTCTAGATAATTGGTTACAAAGGTACTGACATATTTGAGAAATAAAAGAAGAAACAAGGTGCTGAAGAATCAAAAGAGGATTATGACCCTCACCTCCCAGAGCTGGAGTGCGGGGACCTATACCTGAAGCTGCTGTGGGTGTTGGGATGGGTGCAGAGGCACTATCCCCAGGGGCTGCCTCTGTCCACAGCTGATGCACCTCCTCTGCCACTGCCGCCACTGCCAGGAGCTAGCATGGCATCATAACTCCTTTGTTAACTTATGACCTCCAAAGTCAAGTGCTCCAGTCCTACCTCGGGTCAGCATGTGGACTACCTGTGTGAACCATCACCGTGACAATCTCTAAAGGTTTCCTCTTGGGCTCTACTTAGCTTTTTGAGCAGAGAAGAAAGGACCTGAGGTGGCTTTTGTAATTACAGAATATAGATTTTTCTCTGGCAGTTGAAGCAATGCTTGAGTGATGAGATGACTCATGCTTTCTTTTCGGAAGAAGAAACTGCTTGGTCCTAAAGAGATTTCCAGAGATAATAATCTCATTTCCCCTGTCCTTTTCATCTTTGCTTGAGGCAAAGACAGTTACTTTCTGGTTGTGTGGAAGTGTGAAATGACAGTTGATATTGCATGTCAAGGTGGCATCTCTATTCAATGCTGCCTTAAATATTAGGTCTAAATATAGGTCCAAGTATAGTATTCTGAGAAAGGAAAGTCAGTTCTGCTTCCTGACACAGCTGAGGGGTGGTGAGTGAGATATTATAATTAGTTGAAAGTGAGACTGTGTATTATATTTATCTCATGCATTTTCAAAGTGTTAAAATATAATGGAATCTTTTGAACCTTTTTGTATTATTGCTCTTATGCCAGCTTAAAAATATAATTAAAATGAACCTTGCAAATTTGGCACTCAAAAGTAGTATCTTACTTTCACAATTATTTAAAATAAAGGATTAATTTATATACAGTGGAGTGCACAGGTCTCACTTGCACAACTCAGTGAGTTTTGAAAATGAATATACCCGTGTAACTTACACCCCAATCAATATATGGAATATTTCCATCACTCTAGAAAGTTTCCCCATGTTCCTTCCAGTCAAGCCCAACTCAACCCTCCACCAGATGCACCCTCTGTTCTGATTTCTTTTACCATAAATTAGTCTTGCTTGTTTTTGAACTTCGTATAGATGGACTTATGCAGTATGCACTCTTTTATATCTGGCTTCTATCAATCAATATATAATCAATATATGATTTCATGGTGAGATTTGTCAGGTCTTATATGTGTCAGTGTTCTGCTTTCATTGATCAGTAGTGTTCATTGCATAAATATATCACATTCTGTTTATCCATCTTGCTATCCAAGGATGTTTGTGTTGTTTCCAGTTGTAAATATTGTGATATACATAGCTTCGATGAACACTCATATATGAGTCTTTTTGGACACATGTTTCCACTTCTCTGGGTTATGACAAGGAGTGCAATGGCTGCATCAAAGGCTAGGCATCTGTTAAACTTCACAAGAAACTTCTAGACTATTTTCCAAGTTGGATCTTTTTGCACTCCCTTGGCATAACTGCTAGAAAACAAGGAAAATAATCATCAGTGGCTGTGAAAATTGGAGGATCCCCCAAACACAAGAGCAGATTGGCGTGGATTGTTAAAGAAAGTATCCCAGAGAAGCCACAGCGTGAAAGCTCTGCCACAGAGGTGGGGGCTATTTCAGAGTAAGGGAGATAAACAACAGGATGGGGACTCCAGATAGTCTCCAAGATGATTCTGGCTGTGCCAACAATAGGCTACATTGGAAGATGCACCCAAATTTAGGAGAGAGCATGGGTGTAGCTGGAGACCTCAGGATGAACTGGAAGCCACTCACCTGGATGACTAGCTCCGCTTCATTCATTGTGGAAGCGTGTCCCTCATCCTCAATCACGGAGCGCCGGAAATTCAGAATCACCTCTCCAGGGGGTGAGCCGGGATTCCTGAGCAATCACATATTCACAGGGAATAAATCTCCACCAAACATTTGAGAAAAAGCAACCCTAACCAAAGAACTAACATTTGAGGAAACAAAGCTAGAAGAACAAAAAAGGAGATTTTAACATATGCAACAAATATCTTCAAAGCAATGCAAGCTACAATTGAGTCTGCTCTCTGTCAGTGGATAGCATTTGTGAATGCATTCTTACTGAGTGATGGAATATGTGCATAAATGAATTAATCCAGGAATGAGTATTGAAATAGAAAGGCCTGTGTCCTGATCAAAGCAAGCCCCACAGGTGATGCTGCCTGGCCAGAAACAATTTGGGTCGCTTTCCTTGTGTAGAAAGGCAGGCACTGCAGGCAGGGAGGGACAAGAGTCTCACGTGCGTCCTCATTTTGGTGTTCTGGTTGTAGTGATACATGTCTCCCACTGTCCTACATATTTTCTTTTAAAAAAGAATATATCTTTATTTATTTCAAAGAGGAAGGGAGAGAGAGAGAAAGAGAGAGAGAGAGAGAGAGAGAGAGAGAGAGAGAGAAACATAAATGATGAGATAGAACCATTGATTGGCTGCCTCCTGCGTGTCCCACACTGGGGATCGAACTTGCAATCCGGGCATGTGCTCTGATGGGGAATTGAACCATAGGTCAATGCTCAACCACTGAGCAACACTGGCTGGGCCATACTTGCTTTTTAAATAGAGGACTGATTCTCAGTGCCTCTCAGCTTGGGCAGCCCGCCCCTGAGAAATCCTACATTGACTGAGGGATGTGACCGCACAAATAACATATGGAGGAGAAACCAGGATCGCCCCACACTGGAACGAGTCTCCACTGCTGTTTGGCAGCCAAAACCGTGACCAGAGTCACCGAGCTCAGATGTTTTCTCAGAATCTCTGACATGGGTTTTAGGAAAAGGTTTTATCCTTAATGTGTGACAAAAACCCCTTTGACAGATAATCACAGGACAAGAGAGTCCTGGCATAGAATTTTTTTCAAATGCACAGGGCTGGGGGTGGAGAGCAATACACTAAATTCTTGTTTAATTTAAGGTGAGTGTTAACTAAGGAAAAATTTGGGAAAAGCCAGGTCACTCAAATGACGATTTTGATGGAATGCAGAGGCTGTAATCACAGTGTATGGCTGTTACTGTTCCTTCATGATTTTAGAATCCCAAAGTACCCCAGAGTGCAAGAGTGTTAGCTTACCTGGATGAAAGCAACATATTTGGGGGATGATGCTGGTGGTTCGAGGCATCAAACATTTATTTCAACAATGACAGTTTCGGATTGCTGCTGCTGACTCTGAGTTGCCTCTATACCGCTAAACCCATGTTTGGGCTTCATTTTGTCCTTTATCTGGTTAAAAATGTAAATTTTAATTATAAACATTTGTGCAGGAAATGTATGTATTTTGGACACATGGGGTATGTGGGTGGGTTCTAATACACACATGCACCCTGATGAGGAAAACCTATAGTAATTCATTAGAAGTGAATGGACCCTTTTGGAAAATGTCTAAATGTCCCGTTCTTCTGTTTGAAAAGGTGGCGTGTTTTAGCACATGAATGTGGTGATAATCCTTTCCTCTTTGCCTCAGACTTGCATCTATTAAAACCAGCTCGAGTCAACACACAGAGCTAGGTTGGCCTGCTTGTTGTTCTGCAGTGTGCAGGCAGAGATAGTACAGCGATGGCACTTGCTATCTAAGTCACCTTCCAACTGCTCCCAGTGCCTTTTGTCTTAGCGGAAATGGCTCAGGGGCAGCGTCAAACATCTCTGCCCAGTGGGTGGGCAACTGGAGAGTGAACATCTAGAATAAATTGTTGTGTAACCCTGCAAGGGTTAAAGGTTTACGCAGCAACGCTTACCCTTCCTCTGTGCAAGGAAGGCACTGTGATATTTTCTTATTTGTCCTATTATAATCCAGTCTAGTCTAGCCTATTATTTCATTTTTTAGAAAACAGGCTTTGACCTGCAGTATTAAACTCTGCCTTACATCATCTCCCACTAAAAAAAAAAAAAATGTAATTCCCTTTTCTTCCCACACACCACAAAACATGTGTTTCTGTGAAGCCTTTTATAGGTAGGAATCCGGGGCTATGGCTGGAGTACTCCATGTAAAGGCATCTGTTAAAGAAAGGGAATGGTCCTCTAAGGCCGTGGGAGTAATCAACACTAGGTTATTCCTAAATGGCAGAAACACCCCCTTTTTCTCTCTCTCCCCCCAGCGGCCCCCCCCCTCGGACTGTGGTCAAGTCCTCACCCCAACCTGCCCAGAGTGCCTGGGTGCAGAACAGCCAAACACCAAGCACGCCCTGCTGTTCTTTGCCTTCACAAGTAGCTTGAAAGCAAAGGCTTGTAAGACCGCCCTCTGAATCGATCACTCTGCAATCTCATCTTTTCTGCAAAAATCTTCCAGTGTTTAGTGCTGCTTTTTCATCTAGGCAGGGATATTTTTCTTGAGAGGAGATTTTATTCAGAGTTAGCTTCTGCAGAATAAAAAATTAGGCCATATAACAAGATAGCTATTACTTCCTCAAAACAGATAAACAGATAAGCCACGAGTATACATATGTATTTTTTTTAAGAAAGCAATTACCATCTGCCTGATAGAGAAGAGTAACTCTGTTGGAATTGAGGTTTATTGTGTTGTTTATAATTAGGATGCCTTTGAACAGAATAATACTCTCATCAAAATTCATGAAGAACATCTTCTAATATTTTTCCTTTCTTTTCAAACTCACTTTATAGACATTGTTTTTGTTTTTGGATAGAGAAATTCAGAATGTAGAATGTTGTCTTACAAAATAGAATATTTTTGAAAATATATTTATATTTTTTTGAGAGGTGGAAGAACCACTCAAGTTGATTTGGGGATTTGTGGGAGATTATATATATAATTCATTTCAGAGAGGAAGGGAGAGAGAGAAACATCAATGATGAGGGATAATCATTGATTGGCTGCTTCTTGCCCCCCCACCCCTACTGGGCATAAAGCCCACATGTGCCCTGTCCCAATTGAATTGTGACCTCCTGGTTCATAGGTCAAAGCTCAACCACTGAGCCACATCGGCTGGGCAATTGTGGGTCCTTTTTGACTGATATCGGTTACTTTACTCACATCAAATATGTACTTTGAATGAGATGCCTAATCCAACCACCAGAGCCAGCTCTTGGCTAACTGAGAAACAGGTGGAATCCAGCTTTCATTTCTGTCCTGAGACCCAGTTGTCCCCTCCCTCTGGCACAGTCCTCCAGGCACTTTGTGCAGCCTGTTCTCTACCCCCACTTAAGTTCTCTGTACCTGAAAGTGATCCACTTTTACCCTAGACTCTAGGCTGTGAGTCTAGAGGCTCACTGCTGTTGAGACATCTCTGCTCACCTTCCTCAGTTACCCGGATTATTCAACCACATATATACCTGAGCATGGGTGGGGGCTGAGGAGAATGCTATATCTCTCCTCTCCCCAAACACACATTCACAATTTCCTCCTGTTTGGGGCTGAATTGTGTCTGCTCTCCCAATTCACATGTTGAAGTCCAAACCCCTAGTACCTTCAAATGTGACTATATTTGGAGATAGGACCCTTACAGAGATAATTAGGGTAAAATGAGATTGTATGAATGGGGCCATATTCCAACATGACCAGTGTCCTTAGAAGAGGTGATTAGGACACAAACACCCCCAGAGGGAAGACCATGTGGGGACACAGGAAGAAGATAGTCATCTACAAGCCAAGGAGAGAGGCCTCAGGAGAAACCAACTCTGCTGACACCTTAATCTCCAGAACTGTGAGATAATGGCACTTTGCCATGGCAGCCCTAGTAAACCAATACACCCCCCTGAAGAAGTTTGTTGACTGAAATGAGCCTACACCTATGCAATACATAGGTGAGATAGCTTTGAGCATGGATTCCTTGCATGGTCTAGTCAGCTGTGGCTTCTATTTTCAACCTTCTGCTCAGGCTAGTTTGGGAAGCACTGTGTCACCAAGGCTCACTTTTAAGTAGACTAGATAACAAATTGTATCTGTCCTAAAAACACTATTATGTGCAGTGACAAGGTGCCCAGACCACAATGGTCTTTTAAACCTTAATATATGGAATTCTTAGTCATTCTGTGCCTCTCTCACAACCCCTTAGATACACACACACTTAACCCCCAGCCCCAGAGGGCACACTTGCTTTCTGTTTTGCTGGTACCACTGGCAGCTTCCCCTTGGGCTCATCCCAGGGTGTGGGGCTGGCGTGCTGGTGAGACCCCAGATGGAGCCTGGGACAGATGTGGGGTGGAGGAGGGGAGTGGAGCTGAGTCCTACACGACTGTCTTCATCCCTCTACTTGAAATCACACTATTTTAACAAATAGTTTTGCTTATTTTTTCTCCACGTGGGTTATGAGCTGCGTGTGAGCAGGGACCTCGGACCTCACCTTCTTTTCTGTAGTTCTTGATGCCCAGCAGAGCACCTGGCACCTGCAGGTGCTCACTAAGAACTGGGACTGTGCTCATGGATGCTGTGTCCTCAGTGGAGGGTGTGGGGGCAGAGGGGATATCCTCCCTCCTTCCCTTTCCATCCCTTCCTTGGGAATCCTTACTCAGAGAGTACTAAAATATCTCTTCTTCTCTGTCCCCAAGGGCTCTATAAGGGAAGCAAGGAGGTAGGACAAGTGCAGGAAAGAGGAATCACCCAGCTGAGCTAAGACTGGCACCTGCGTGGTATAGAAAGCCAGCTTCATGGGCCAGCTGCTTGAGCCCAGAAAAAGGATATCATTCAACTCCCAGATTTCAGGCTTCTAAGTGGCACTGTGGTGGACAGTTTTCAGAGGCAGAAACCAAAGCAGTTCCCTGGGCCTCTGGTTGCCTGTGGTGTCCCTGAGCCTTGGCTGTGTCAGGTTTGGCTGGGATCCACAGGCTCCCACACTGCTCCGCAGGCCTCCTGCCTGGGAACCTCTCCAAGCGAATGCACAAGCAAGCGATGAGCCAGCTCAGGCAGGGAACCAAAGAGGCTATTTTAAAAAGCAATACGCAAAAGCTGTGCCTGTGACACAGAATGAATCTTCTATCAAAGCAGCAAATGGGATCCATCTCATGATGATTTGCAAATGTCATCATATCTGAGGTCACGAAGACATGTCAAAACTCTTTTTTTTAAAGGCCTAGATTTGCTGAATTTTATGTAGTAGTATTTTTTTAAAATTTTCAGATTTGAGAAT
Source organism: Myotis yumanensis (assembly GCF_028538775.1). NCBI lineage: Eukaryota > Metazoa > Chordata > Mammalia > Chiroptera > Vespertilionidae > Myotis > Myotis yumanensis. Next base: position 25,637,240 of record NW_027223755.1, read on the forward strand.
AGTATTATAATATCCAGTTTTGAAAATAGTGTTGGACTAAAAATATGTAAATGGAGAAAGTTTTGAAACCATGCCTGAAAATATTGCCCTGTCTTCAAAGACATGTCCCTGAATTGGTGTCTGAGATTTGTTTATGTGTTTCTAGATGGCCTGTCACTTCCTAAGTTAAACTCATTGGCTATCAGTTTAATCAATCTTCCTTCCTTCCTTCCTTCCTTCCTTCCTTCCTTCCTTCCTTCCTCCCTCCCTCCCTCGCTCCCTTCCTTCCGTCCTTCCTTCCTTCCCCTTCTCTCAGCTTAGAACTTCTAAGCATAGAAATGACCAAGCCCCCCAAAATCTGTGATCTGTTCATTTGAACTTTGGCTTTGACCAGATCACCAAGAATTTCAGATTAATTCAATAATCAATTGTTGGTTGACTATTGAAGAAGAGATACAGGATTAAACCTAGTGTCAAGGTAGGTTCCAGAAGAAGATGATTGTCCTTTCTAATGTCAGTTCCATAAGTTTACTCATAGCCATGTGCAGCCCTCCTTCTTCTAGTCCTAAACTTGCATCTTTCATGCTTTGGTGAAGCTTTTTCATTTGATACGTAGAGCCTCTGTTTATCCACTTATAAATGCTTGCATTTCTAACTATTATTAGTGTTTGCTTGATCTCATTCCATCAAGAATTTGGGACTCCTACATTGGTTGTTATCACCTAACTCAGTGGTTCTCAACCTTGGCTGTACATTAGAATCACCTGGGAATCTTTTTAAAATCCTGATTTCTGGGCCTCATCCTCCAGAAATTATGTTTCTTTGTTATGGGGTGGGGCCACAACATTAGTAACAAAGAAAGAATTTCCAGAGGATGAGGCCTAGAAATCAGGATTTTAAAAAGATTCCCAGGTGATTCTAATGTGCAGCCAAGGTTGAGAACCACTGACTTAACTTGTTCCTACTTTCCTTTATTACCTACATATTTTCAAAATTATTTCTTAATCTCTTGCTTGTCTGAGGGTTATTTTTTCCTACTGTGTAAATGTTTGAGTCCAGTTGGTTGAATTTAATGAGACATTGTTTGAAGTTTAAGTAAGATGCTTATTTCCTCAGGCTTTTTACTGTACAAGGAATGGAGAAGTTTATTAAGTCCCAGCACCACCGAAGCACAACCATGTCACAGGTATGCTCACAATAGCCTCATTAGAGATCCCCTTTTACTCACAAAGGTTCATTTGCTTCCCTTTGTCATAAGTTGTGGCCTTTGTCTGTAACTCACCATATTTAATCTAATTCCAAAGTCAAATTACTCTTGTTTATTTGAGTCAGATGAGGGCTGCTGTTAGTCAATTTTGCAGGTGTGAAAAATATATTGTTCATTTTTCATCAGCATTTCCCTTGTTGTATCAAATGACAAATTCTAGTGAATCAAAATATAACAGGAAAGCAACCTTTATCTTTACATAGTCAAAACCAGCAACTCTTCCTCTTAACCTAAGGGAGCCACATATAGGTTTCATTTGTTCAATCATTCATTTGTAAAACATTTGTTACATGTGATAGACCATGCTAGGCTTTAATAATTAAAAGAAAGAAAGAAAAGAATAGAATGCAATACCAAGGACTTCAGGGCTTTATATTCTAGTTCAGCTGTCTCATCCTGGCTACACGCACTCACCTGGGCGGGGGTGTAGAGATGTCTTAGGAAAAACTGATGCTTGCTCCCTGAGGGCCAATTAAATAGAACCTCTTGGGTAAGGCTCAGGCACTGGTACTTTGAAAGTCTCCCCAGGTGTGATGTGTAGCAAGGTTGGAATCACTGGCCTGGTTAGACAGTTGGTGAACAAACCTCCCACTGTGCTGAGTGCTCTAATTCAGTGCCAGCCCTGGAGGAGGAAGCATGGTTTTGCCTGTCTGCTCAGAGGGCATGGCTCCCACAGGCTTGCATGGACTCTGACCTTGTGAGCTGCAACCCTTCAACACCATTCCTGCACGGCCTCTATTAGGCCAGCCTATCCATGGCTGTGCCATGGACAGCGTCAGGTAAGCCGGGGCTGACTGAGTGGCTAGAGCAAAGTCTGTTCGGTGTGGACAGTGTTCTCCTCCAGGGCCACACACTGGCCAGAAGCCCCCAAAGCAGCTTGCTGGGCCTGGGCAGGTTCTGAGAGAGTGACCTGTGTCACTTAGCACAACAATCCTGTAAGATGCGTGTACTGGTGGGGTGACCTGAGGGTCACTCTGGGTCTATACTCTGGGCTTCAGTGCTAAGTCAGGTGCAGGCATCCTAGATGGGGACAGAGGGTCTCCTGCAGCCTCGCTCCAGCTGGGACAGTGCAGTGAGCTAACCACGCTGCCCCTGTGATCTCAGACTCAAGTCCAGAATTCCACTGAGAAAAGGACCGCAGAGGGGCAGGCCCAGGTCACAGTTGAGATGCCTGCTTAGAAACGGAATTGACGAGCACACTCTCCTTCCTCTGTTCTCTCTAGATTGAACTTTTGGGTCATTAATTGTCATTATTAAAGAAGATCGCTAGCTACCCACCCGTTCCATAAAAGTAGTCCTTTCTGGCAGCAAAGGGTCCAAAGTGTTCCAAAGTGGGCTGGTGGTATTGTTGTAAGTGGTGGGAATGGCACCAGGTGTCTGACCAGTGGGGTCAGATCAAACCGGGTTCAGAAACCTCGGTACTTGGTTTCTGGCTAGGGAAGAATTCAGAACAAGACCCAAACTGTAAGAGAACATTTATTTGGTAAATCACAGAGGTAGAAAAAATAATTTCTAAAAGAAATGGGCTTAGGAAACAAGTTATAGAAGTAAAGGAAGGGCCCTTGGAGCTTGGGAGAGAGGAAGCTAATGTTAACCTGCACGGCAGGGGTCAGGGGGAGGGGGACAGGGAAAGGGAAAGAGAAAGGCTCTCCTGGAGGGAGAGCACCCTGGGTCCTCCGTCCTAAGGGTTTTAAGGATGTAGACTTTAGGGAAGGTCCCGGGTGTGTCAGCAGTTATCCTGGTGTGTCCTTTCAGGATGTGGTCTCCACGGATTGATTGGCAGGCACCAGGGCAGGGGGTCATTATTCCATGCAGCTGGTCCTGATGTCAGCCATGTCTGGTTTTGCTGCTTATCTGGGTCTGGAGCTGAAACACAACTTGAGGCCTAGATGTTATCTCTAGGGAGGAAAGGTCTGGGGGTACAGCTGCATGACCAGCGATATGGTAGGGGAGGAAAGTCACCCTGGGGGCGAGGCCCCACCCTACATTGATTGTCTGTGGTTAGGCACCCAGGGCTTTCCCACCTGGTGACCTTCTGGTAGGGACCATAGACACCCCGGGGTAAGGTTTTGCCTGTGACTATTACATCTGGTGTTAAGGAGTGATAAAGGTGCCCACCACCCATTGGCTGCACTGCCCTCTCCCACATGGCCTGCATCTGTGCTGTCGTCAGTGTGTCCCTCAAGACTCAGTGTGCTCACGTCAGCTCTGGACAAAGTCCCAGCTCTGGACAAAGCAGGTGGGTGGGAAGAGGTACTGGTACAACTAAGCAGCACTTTTCAAAGGAGATTTTTTTCTTCTAAAATGAATTCAGCTTTTTTACCACTAACAAAATTTATCTGGATGAATGTTAATTAACTGGTCTGTGCCTCAGCTGTGGACCTGCTGACTCCTGACGCAGAAGGTGACGGACTGAAAGGAGGTGAACTCCTCCCAGGGCTGCTGTAGAAGCTCCGCAAGCTGGGTGCTCAGAGCATCCTCTCCCAGTCCTGCAGGGCAGAAACATGCAGTACCGTGTGGGCAGGGCCCTGGGCAGGAGGTCATTATTCCACGATTCATTCACCGGAATGAAACTCCAGGTAGAATCCCTCCGCGTCTTCTCCTGGCTTTTGGTGGTGCTCACAGCCCTTGGCTTCCTAGATTTGCAGCTGTGTGGCTCCAATTTGCCTCTGTCATCACATGGTGACCCCCCTGTGTGTCTCTGTCTTCACATGGCATTTCCTTTTCTTATAAGGACGCTAGTCTTTGGGTTAGGACCCATCCTAAGGACTTCCTCTTAACTTGATTACATCTGTAAAAGAGCCCATTCACAAATAAAGTCACATTCTAATGACACAATTCAACCCATAGCAGATGAGAGAAAATGGAAGGTGGAAAACAGTGAATGGAGCACTAAGAAATAGTTGGTGGTGAACCCAATATGGGGACCAGGAGGGCCCCTTGGTCTTGCATATGTATATGCATACTGACCATCGCAAGCCCTCCATGTGCGGCTGCTGTCCTATAAAATACGTCCAATCCCCATGAGAGGAGTTTTCCATCTGCCAATAAGGGATTATGTCATGGGTATCATTTAAATGGACCTAATTTGAATGTCTTAAATTGCAAAGTACACAATCTATCTTCCTGTTTTGGTAGCACTGGGAGGTGGAACTGGGTCAAGGTGAGCAGAGACAGTGAAGGAAGAGCAATGACATCATCTGGAGTTCTGACTTCAGCCACTTGCTTCAAAGTCAGGTCCTATGGGACTCCATTCATCCGTGGTGCTGTGAGGATGGCACTGCCCTGGAGCTGCCCTCCCCATGATCCCAGCTTGACTTCCCTCTGGAGTTTGGAGCTGTGCATTGTTACTTCCTGTTTCAAAGGCAAGACATTCTGTATTGAGAAAAAAATAGAAAACAAATAATCAGACACAGGATCTCCAGTGCCATAACAACAAGACTTAAAAAAATCACTGCAAAGCTGAAAGTAGAAGCAAGTTTCCCCATGACACGTGTGTGACACACAGGAGTTTCTGGTGTTCTAGGGCAGCTGCAGGGCTCTTAGACACTTATAAGAGCTCCATCAGAGCGAATCAACTTTAATGACAAGGATAAAGAGAAGCAATTGCAAGTGGCAGGTTGGACTGGGCAAGGGCACAGCGTGTAGAATTGGTCAGGCCAGTTGTTAAGCCTGAGTCTAAGACACCCACTGTGTGAACAGATCATTCCATGTCCTTTCAGGTACTTCGTACAAGTGGGAGAAATTTGTGGAGGGATTAAATATGGGAATGAGTACAGAGGATTTGGTGTGATGGTGCTGAGTAGGCCCACAGCAAATGGGTCCCCCAGAGCACATTTATCAAGGAACAAACCAATAAAAGCAATGTGTTACGGGTTGAATTGCATCCCCCCAAAAGATATGTTCAAGGGCTAACTTCCTGTACCTCACAATGTGACCTAATTTGGAGACAGGTCTTTATAGAGGTAACGAAGTCAAAGTGCGGTATCCTGTCAGTGTGGGCTGCTATAAAATATCATCACAGACTGTGTGGCTTATGCTACCAGCCTTTACTTCTCACAGTGCTGAAGGCTGGGAGTCCAAGAGCAAGGTGCTGGCAGACCCGGCGTCTGGTTGGGACCTGCTTACAGGTGGCCACCTTCTTGCTGTGCCCTCACATAGTGGAGAGCAGAGATGGAGCCAGACTCTCTCATACCTCTCCTTAGAAGGTCACTAACCCCATCAGAAGGGCCCCACCTTCATGACCTAAGCACCTCCCAAAGCCATCACCCTAGGGATTTAGGCTTCTGTATATGGATTGTGGGAACACAAACCTGCAGTCCATGGCATGAGGTCATTAGGGTGGATTCTAATCCGATCTGACTGCTGTCCTCAGAAAAAGGGGAAATGTAGGTATTGAGACAGGCAGGCATAGAGGGGAAGATGGCCATCTCCAAGCCCTGGGGAGAAGCCTAGAACAGGTCCTTGCTCAGCACCTTCAGAGAAAGCACAGGCCTGCACAGCCTTCACCCTCAGACTTCTGGCCTCCAGCCCCGTGAGTGGTACAGTGCTGCTGGGTAAGCCACCCAGTTTCTGGTACTCAGGTACAGCGTCCCCAGGAAACTCATGCACAGAGGTTGGGGTGTGACAAAAGCAGGGTTTAATGCACAGATTGAACTGATGTTATACAACTTGGGGATTGTTTTCACTGTATGATTCACACGATGGATGCTGAGAGCAAGGTAAGTGTCACCTCCTTAAATGCCAGGACACTGGGTACAGTGAGGACACAGACATTCAACATAAAGATGCCGTGTTAGCAGTTGCCTTGCTACTCTATTTTTATTCATTGGAGCTATAAAAAGACTAGAGCATCTTGAAGACTGGGAAGCATTTGGGTGCAGCACAGCCACTGAAAAATCCCCCCAAAGAAGAGTTTGGAGTGCACCTGGGACATCACATGCTGCAACAATGTGCAATTATATGAGACGATACTACATTGTGAAATGCAAAGGTGGAAAAACACGAACTTGAGAGAATGAAGTCTCCTGTGGGTCTAATTATGTGCCTCTCCTTAGTCTGACATTGCATTTCCAGGGCCATGTCACCTGGCCTGTTGCCATTGTCATTAATGTGAGACACGTCTGAAAACATGCCAAGGTGACAAAGTTGGTGGCAACAGGAGCACTCATCTTATACAGTACGGACGTTTCATTTGCACTATGACGTGATAAGTTCGATTGCTCAGTTTTGATGGACACAGACCAGAATGTTAATGACTTCCTATTTCCCTTCTTTGTACTTTGCTCCATGACTTTCTTTAGGTCTCTATAATATGACTATTTACATACTTCAGCTAATAATGGTTGACTTGGTTGAATGAACCTGGAGCTTGAAAAGAGTGTAACAAATTAGAACATGAGAGTGTGGGGACTAAAGCAGGTTTCTCAGCCTTGGCACTATCAGCATTGGCACTATCAAATAGGAACAGGCCCCTACTTGGATTCAATTCCAGGAGCACCCTCTCCTGTGCATTGCAAGATGTTTAGCAGCATCCCTTGCTCGATCCACTTGATGCCAGCAGCAACCCCACTTGGTTAAAATAACAAAAGTGTCTCTGGACACTGCCAAGTGACCCTTAATGAGAGCAACATTGCCTCCCGTTGAGCACCCTGGGTCATAGGAAGGAGGGTAAAAGTTATGCAAGGAGAAAAGAGTCAAGGACAATCGTGTGAACTCTTATCTGCTAATACACAATCCCTGGTGCTGGAGTGCTGACAAAATCAAGTCCTCGTTTTATGGCCGGCAGTTCCGTTTTCTGAAGCCAGTCATCTTGTTTATTTTTTCAGGTTTACAGGATGAAAGCAAACACACAGTTATTGATAAAGTAGGAATAAATAATGCTGCATTAGTATGCTAGGGCTGCCATAGCAACAACAACAACAAAGCACAGATAAGAGCAGCTTAAACAACAGAATTTATTTTCTCACAGTTCTGGAGGCTGGAAGTCTGAGATCAGAGTTGGTTTTTGGTGACCTTTTTACTGAGCTTGCAGGTCTTTTCACTTTGTCTGTGGAGAAAGAGAGGGAAGGAGAGAGAGAGAGAGAGAGAGAGAGAGAGAGAGAGAGAGAGAGAGAGAATCTTTCTCTTCTTATAAGGACACTAATCCTATCAGATTAAGTCCTCTTATGAACACATTTATCTTTAATTACCTCCTCATCTCCAAATACAGTCACATGGGGGTTAGGGCTTCAATTTATGAATTTTTGGAGAACAAAATTCAGTCCATGACAAATGCTAAGATTATAATCTTGCCAGGAATTTCCAAGGTACAATCAATGACAAGGAATCAGGAGAAAGAGCGCCCATCCTTTTAAAATAAGGTCTTGTTGGGAGCTCTCCAGACCCCAAAATTGTGGCATTTTGCCTGGTTTGTGTTTTATCATCTTCAGAAAAAGCAACCCAAAATGGGGCAGAGCAAACCCAAACAGCCCCTACCCCCGGGCTGTGCAGCCAGCCCCCCTGAAATGGCAGCTTCCATTCACCCCCTGCTTTTAAGCTTCACTCTCAGGTGGCAACCTTCCCATGTTCCTCTTGATTCCATGTTCAGTGTAGCCCACCTTTTGGGAGGAGGCTTCCAAGATGGGAGAAAGAACACAAGCTCTTTGCAATAGGAGGAACAGCCCTCTGTGTACTTGATGACTGCACCAGCCATTGGGCCAACTCCTAGGGATCCCCCAGCAAGCCGTGTCCTCGCTGGACAGAGAGGAATCAAATCAACTTGAAATCAATGGCTGCAGACTCTTGAGTGACTGGAAGAAAAGGTCTACAGAGCTAGGAATCGTTGACCAGGGGTTTCATTTCCTTTGGGGAAGGTCAGAGAGGGCTTCCTGGAGGAAGTGACAGTTGGGCTGAGATGCTTTTAAGTAGTACTAATTTTCATGCTTGTTTTAAGAATTTAAACAGAGGCCTTGATTTCTTCGGGGTGATTCACATCCACCAGGACACTTTAATTACAGGGACATTAACAATATTTGAGATAAATTAACGATAAATTTGAGATTATTTATTTTAAGGATCTTAGTACAATTTCCCTGATTATGGATGACCTGAATACAAGCAGGATCCTTAAAGGGGAAGAGATGACTCATTCTCTTCTCCTTATAGAAGTGAGGATGCTTTCAGGAGAGGCCCCACCAGGAAGGTGTTTCCACAGGGGTCCTAGGTTTGCTGTGACCCAAAGACCCAGGACAGGTGCAGGAACCTGAGGCGTGTCTTAAATGTCACTCAGGAGTGGTGGTCTGTGAACAACTAAGACCCAAACTGTTTCAAACTACTACCAAGAGTAAATGGCACTTTTGGTGGGAGTTTCCCCTTGAGTATTCTGACACCCAATTCCAATGGGTGATTTTCTCACATCAAACAATTCTCTAACACCAGCTGGGTGTCTAAAATTCAGCTCAACTGTGACACTATCCACCTGGAGATAGGGTCAGATCCTACAGTTTATGGACTCAGTCCCAGGAGACTGCTCCTCCCCCCGACTTCAGACTCCAATCACAAGTCTAAGTTGTGACCTGTGCTTCTGACCCACTGACTATAAATGGGAGGTTCCAACAGGCCTCTATTTGGATTCGATTAATTTGCTGGAGCCTCTCACATAACTTAGAGAAACATTTCACTTACTAGGTTACAGGTTTATTATAAAAGGATACAACCCAGGAACTGATAGATGGAAGGATGCACAGGGCAAGGTAATGGAGTGGGATGGAGTGTGGAGTTTCCACGCCCTCTCCAGGAGTACCACTCTCCTGAATCGCCACTTGTTCACCAACCCAGAAGCTCTATGAACCTGTTCCTTTATTTTTTTTAATGGAGGCCTAATTATGTAGGCATGATTGATTAAATCATTGGCCATTGGTGATGGATTCAACCTCCAGCCCCCCACCCCTCCCACCCTCCCCAGAAATCAGAGGGTGGGACTGAAAGTTTCAACCTTCTAATCACATGGTTGGTTAATCCTGGCAACCAGCCCCCATCCTTAGGTGCTTTCCGAGAGTCATCTCATTAACCTTTTGTTCTCAAAAGATACCTTTATAGCTCAAATCATAGGAAATTTGAAGTATTTTAGGAGGTCTGTCAGCAACGGGCAAAACCAAAATATACATTTCTTCTTATAACTTCCAATATCACAGCAGCCTAATCTCAACTCTGAAATTATTCAAGGTCTTGTTGGGAGAGAAGAAATTCTACCCAGATTAAAGTGGGGCATGGGTTCTTAGCCCTTGCTTCTTTACCCTGGTTGAACATTAGAATTGCCTGAGAAATAACAATGAAATAAATTTAAAAAGAATAAAATAGGAATTTCTGAGATGTTCCCAGATTCTCATGTATAGCCAGATTAGTGGACCCTGTTCTTGACTGACCTCCAGTGAAGAAATAGATTTTTTAGACAGAGCAGGGCTCTCGTAGTGCACCAAGTGGGGGAAGGACCTAGACTCAGAACTTCTGGGTTGTTCCTCACCAGCAGTTCTCCAATTTTGCTGCCCATCACAATTACCTGAGGAGTTCTGAGACTCCCAGTGTCCATACCACACAACAAATCAGTAGAATGATAAGCTCTGGTGATCTGGTGTCAAGTTTTTGTTTAATGTACAGCTAGGTTTGAGAACCAGGGTTGAAGATTAGAGGTCCTCACAGTTGAGAGTGCATCAGAGTAACCCAATGGGCATGTTAACTCATAGGTCATTACCCCCTTCTCCCCCCTAGTTCCTGATTCTTTACCATGTGCATTTCTAACATGTTCCCAGATGACCCCAATGCTGCTGGCATGACCTTGGAGAACAATATTCTAGGCCAAGAGAAACCTGGTCTCTTCATATTGGCTGGCCCCAACAAAGTGGCCCAGAGCCATCCTAGAGAACAACTGTCCACAGTGTCCCAGTCTGGGCAGATGTACAGGCAGTGCCTTCTGCTGCTTAAGGAACGAGAGTCGAAGTCTTGCTGTGGCTACAGGGAAGCTCTCTCATGACCTCTGGTTAGTGGCTTCTCAGGGGTTTCAATCTGTCTTAACTGACCTTGGTTGTGGGTTATGACTGTTGAGTGGCCAGAGCCAATGGGACATTAAGAAGATGACCACTTTCCAGCTAACCCTTTTCTCCTAACCCTTTAGACATACCCAAGAAAGCTAAGCAAGGGTTAAGTTATTTGGGATTAGAAGTAGATACATTTTTCAACCAGTTAGTTTGACATTTAAAAAGCTATTTATAAAAGTGATTATTTCTCAAAAAAATAAAAATAGTGAGAAACTAAAAATTGGCAGTTCTAGCAGAGGAAGATAATGTTATGCATTTTCAGGGCCTCCTTAAAACATGTTTTGGGTTTATTCAGTGCTCTTTCTCCTCAATGACATTTAGATATTCCTCAGGCAAGATTCTCCAATCCTAAGTCTTTTTTTTCACTTTGTCAATTTTAAACAATACTTATTTGTTCATTGTTGTAGCCACACCAACATCAGCTGCTTCCAGCGGTGGTTGGCCCTTTAGAACTCCCCTGGCAGTAGGCAGTGGAGGAGGAAGATCTGGCACCAGTGTTCTACCAGTGGGTGTTTTGTGGCATGACAGCGGAAGTTACGTGGCACTGCACAAATGAGAGAACTGTTTTTTAGCTCTCAATTCAAGTAGGAGGTGACTGTTCTCCCCCAAATTTTAAATCTCCTACCCTTTTTCTTCATCCTGCCTCATGCCTAGTTGCCCTCTATCAAGGACAAAGATGATGAAATGTTGATCCTTCAGATGCTTCCAATGACATAGAATGTCCAGGGTAAGAGAAAGAGTTGTAACACGGTGTGGTTCCTTACTGTGGTTCATAAGTGAAGGCTGAGAGCTGCTGGCCATGGGGCCTCCGGACAGCAGCTCCGCAGCTCCATTCCAACCAGTCCAGACCATATGTGGCCAGAATAACATGTGCCTCACAAGTCAGGACCCAATTGGATGTGGTTTATCCTGATTTGGGTCTATAATTTGTTCTTTAGGTATTCTTATCAGAATCCACACTTTATCATCCCTGTGAACAATAAGTATAGTCCATTAATATACTTCCAATGGCATGTGGGTCAATATATACTCAACAGATACTTTGATTGCATTTATAAAGCCCCAAGTTAAGGAGTCCCTTTGGGTATTGTCAAACATGAATACTTTACTTGGGGACCTCCTGCTTGGGTATTATGTCCAAGTTGGGCTGCTGGGACTGTCTGATGTCATTGTCTCTCATTATGTTGCAGGTCTATGTGCTGACTCCAGCAGTCGCAGGCTTGGAACAGAGTGGGCCCTGTCTAGTCATTGTGCCAAATTGTCCCTCTTCCTTGCCATTAATATCACTATTCCAGGAATATCCTAATGAGGATATGGCAAGATTTCAACCAATGCCTTTTTCTTTTATAAAAATGCCAACATTTTTGTTTTGGAATAATTTTAGATTTACAGAAAAGTTGCAAAGATAGCACAGAGTTCCCACACATGGTGATGAGAATGAGCAACTCCCTAAATTTGCACCCTAAGAGCCTCACATACATCTAGTCTTAGCTCCATTCCCATGTACCCCCCACCCAGTTTCCCTGGATGTCAACTTCCTCCATTGCTGTAGTGCACTTGCCGGGGCTAAGAGATTAATTTTGCTGCATTTCTATTAACCAAAACAGGGTCTTCCTTGGTCTTTGTTTGGATTTTTCTAGTTTTCCCACTCATGCTATGCTTTGGTCCCAGGTCACACATAGGGCAGCACATTGCAATTAGTGTGTCCTTAGGCTCCTCTGGTCTGTAATGGCTTCTCGGTCTTTTGTTGTTGTTTTTGATAACTTGACAATTCGAGGAGTGCTGGCCCGGTATTTAGAAGAATGTCCCTCAATTTGGCTTCTCTGATGTTTTTTTTATGTTTATACTGTGGTCCTGGGGACTTTTTGGAAAGAATACTGCAAAGGTGAAGGTCCCTTTGCATCGCATCATATCAGGGCACATGATGTGATGTGACATTGCTGGGCATGAATAAACTTGACCATTTGGTTCTGGTGGAGTCTGCCAGATTTCTCCGCCTTAACACTTCTCTCTCTGTACTCTATCCTTTGGAAGCAAGTCGCACAGTTGAATCCACACTCAAGGGGGCAGGGTGGTGCTAAGTTCCACACCCTGGATGGGAAGGTATTTACATGTATAATTTGGAAGTGAGCTGCTTTGAGAGATGGGTCCAGGTGGTTCCTTGAAACTTACCCCTTTGCAAACGACAGACGCCAGAAACAATCAGTGACTCAGACAGCTCTGGTCAGTAATGTTAATGACCATGAATGATGTTGGTGTTTGGAGCCCAGGGACCAATGCTATGTAGGTGGTGTGGCACTTGTGCTGATGGGCTTTTTGTCAAAAACAGTTGGGGCTGCATGAGTCTGAGTGGATGGTCCATTGATCTTGCCCCCTTTGGAGAACTGCACTGACCACCCATGGGTAATTTTCTGCCTCAACTGAGACCTACCACAAGGCCAGGGAACTGGGAACTTTCTCGACAATACACAGATAGCAGTAATTAGCAGAGACATCACAAGACAGTTTCTTGAATGAAGGTGGAACTGACAACCTCCTCTTCCAAAGCTATAATTAAAGAAGCAGTTGAGAAATGTTATCTTTCTCATCCTGCATGTGCAAACTTATCTGTCACAAACATATTGTTAAACTCCCTCTTAGGTCTCGGTTGTCACTTTCAGACACCTGCTTGCACAGATCATTTCTCATGCCTTTACCTGGAGTGCTTTTGCTAACAGAGCTTACATCTTTAAAGGGCTATCTAGATCTGGGGAGACAGGGTGGGATCTGATAGTTCAACAAAAAGCAAATCAGATATATGTCTTTAACAATTATTTCAGTTACCAAGTTGGGGACAATTTCATTGAAAACCCAACCTTTTTGGATGGATTTTTTTTCCATTAGATTTTTTTTTATGGGAATAATCAACAGTGTTATCAGAAAAATGGACTGAAGTCTGGAAATTATTGATTGAACTCTCCCCAGGAAGCCTAGGATTTTGTTTCTCTAATTTAAAATCTCTGATGCAGCAGCATTATTTATAGTACTTGTTTATTGTTGAATCTCATTATAGGAGAGGTGGTACTTTTCACCCCCATGGGATCCATGTGGCCAGATCTGGGCCCATAGATCTTGAAGGCAAAAGGAAACAAGGCCTGTTCTCACTTGGGAGAGTCAGCCCAGGACTGAGCTGGCATTTCCTCTCACGGCAAGGTGGTGCTGTCCCAAAGACAGGAGGCAGGATCTGTGCCTTGATGTGCTCAGGGCTGGAGGCATTGTGGGCACTCGCCCACATTCTACAGAAAATACATTTTTATTTGCTGGCACAATCCCTAGGAGTCTTGGCCCCAATTACTCATCTTGAAAATGAGCTACCTGAAGGCCAGAGGAGGGCTGTCACTCAAGATCAAGAAACCAGTGTGGTGGCTCCGTTCACTCCTGCTTGGTTAGCACTAAGGATCTGGGCCGATTTCTTTTTCTCAAGTTGGGTGGCTCTGGACTTAGGATATTGAGAATTCATCTTAGATAGGGTTATGTGAAATTCTCAAAGGGGCCACTCTGATGAGAGATAAGAAATTAGCTTTTTGGTAAGCTCTGCCAAATATCTGAAGTTCCCGAGTCTGAGGAGTTACTTATTTCATCTCAGGGTCTCTGTATCATCCTCTTGTCCCATTTCGTCAGGAAGCTGACACGTTCCCCTGTCTCCCGCCCCACCAGCGTTACAGCTTTGTCCTGGGAGCTGGTTAAGCAAAATGTTCCTGGGCCCTGTGGGAGCTGTGAGCTTGGAGGGTACAGGGCCACGAGGCTCAGAAATCTGTGCTCAGAATTTTATTCCTTTCTTCACCTGAAAACACATACCTTCTTCCTAATGACCACTGGATCATGCCCTAGGACCCTTTCACAGGGGTCACCTAAGACCATTGGAAAACCCATATATAATTACATATTGTTTTTTTTATTTTTAAAATATATTTTATTGATTTTTTTACAGAGAGGAAGGGAGAGGGATAGAGAGTTAGAAACATCGATGGGAGAGAAACATCGATCCGCTGCCTCCTACACACTCCCTACTGGGGATGTGTCCGCAACCAAGGTACATGCCCTTGACCGGAATCGAACCTGGGACCCTTGAGTCCACAGGCTGACGCTCTACCCACTGAGCCAAACCGGTTAGGGCAATTACATATTGTTTTTGTGATTAATCACTATGCTTTAATTATGTTCAATTTGTAACAATGAAAATACATCCTGCATATCAGATATTTACATTATGATTCATAACAGTAGCAAAATTACAGTTATGAAGTAGCAACAAAAATAATCTTATGGTTGGGAGACCATACACGAGGAACTATATTAAAGGGTCGAGGCATTAAGAAGGTTGAGAACCACTGCCCTAGTTTTCTGGACTGGTGTTAAGGAAATATGCTTCTCATTTTAGATCCCACGTCCTTCTTTAAAACAGAACCCTATGAACACAAGTAAACCAGGATCCAGGGAGACTTAAAAGATGTAAAGAAAGAATGGAGACCATGGCTCTCTGTTCTCAGCACCCGCTCCTGCCTGACTTTGCCTGTGTCGTCATGGTGAAGCAGGTCACTGCCCACATAGCTGGCTTTGGTTTAACCTGTGTTTTTCCAGGGAAGCTTTTGGCATAGAATGGACATTCCTAGAGTTGCTGGAATTGTGAGGGGGCAGGAGGCCAGGGGCCAGAATGTCTCTTTGAGGTGACCACAGCTATGCAACCTTGAGGAGAGACGCCCAGGCCCCAGGGAGCTGTACTTTGTCTACAAGTTATATCCTGCATTTCTGGAAGTCAGCTGTCACATGATCAACTCTAATAAGGATGACAGATGGACTGTCTGTTGCCGGGTCTTGGTCAAGGAGGAATTGGGTTTATTATAAGGATTTCTTGCTCACATTGCTTGTGAGGCAAAAATAAGTCACCATATCAATTTCAAAGTGCTGCTATGAATGTCCATGGGTTGCACATGAGGTTTTTAATTAAACTTATCTAAGCAAGATTGTCCATCTGTATTATGTAACTGGACATATCTATTTGCACTTCTAGTATTTATAATTTAATGTCAACATCATAATTCAAGATAAAATATGACTGTGGGCCATAGAAATACTGATGTCAACATGAATACTTTTAAATGATTTTTAATGCACTTCCCACCAGGAGTGTTGAATTTTCAATTTTTGTGTGACCCGAAATGCATCAGCATGTTGGTGAAGAACTCTGTGGTTTTCAGTTAAGAACTCTGCTGCAAGAGCCAGAGAGGGGATTTTAAGTGGCTTGTTCTTGAATCACATTCTACAGAAAATACATTTTTATTTGCCGGAACAATCCCTAGGAGTCTAGGCCCCATTTCCTCGTCTCAAAAACGAGCTACCTGGAGGCCAGAAGAGGGCAAGTGGCCACCAAGGCTGCCACTAACTGTGGTGAGGATTCAGGTCTTTGTTGGCCTCAGAAATAACATCTGGATGGTCTGGACCCCCAAACCTTGTTATTCTCAAAGACCCTTTTTTAGATCTTGAAATTTCCATCTCACAGTTTTTCAATATCCAGTTACTGCCTACGAATGCTGGGCAGAGATAAATCAGACAGGATAGTCAAAAGATCTGTTATCATGAGCAGCTTTTATCATGACAGCCAGCTAGTACTGTCCTGTCCAAAACCACCTGTTTCAAACAGGACAACAGGAAGGTGCCTTGTCCATGGAAACAGGAACTTATTTGTTCAGTTGGTCTGGTAAACAAATATTTACCATTGAGTATCTGTCTCCTAAGGAACGCTTATTAAAATCTAACAAAATTTTAAAGTTATTAGTGGCACAAATGCCCCATGTAAATGTACACACTATCATCCCATTAAAACTCTTGCCCAGTTGGCCTGGCTCAGTGGTTGAGCATTGATCGATGAACCAGGAGGTCACGGTTCAATTCTTGGTCAGGGCACATGCCCAGGTTGTGGGCTCGATCCCCAGTGTGGGGTGTGCAGGAAGAAGTCGATCAGTGATTCTCTCTCATCATTGGTATTTCTATTTCTCTCTCCCTCTCTGAAATCAATAAAAATATATTTAAAAACAAACAAAAACACAAAAAACTCTTCAAAGAAAAGATGTTCTCCCCAAATTAATCTAAAGCCTGGAAGCACCATCTTTTGTTTTCCTACTGAATTTGAGAAAAGTTAATAGCAGACTAAAGTTAAAAGCAAACCAAATTGAGGAAAGTTAATAGCAGAATGGAAATATTTTTTTAAGCACTTGTAAAGCTTTGGAGTATGGAGATTTCTGAGAAAATGTTATGAAAATAATTTCTCAAAACAGCTATTTGAGAAAATTTCCATCTTTATGACCTTACGAAGCACTTGAAGAACCTTATCACTCCAGAATTCTACTAAAAATCATTAGTTAGGATATAGCTACATGTTTTACAAAGCATGTTAATCACACAGAGATATTCTGGACATTTTGTGGTTCTATTTTTTTTAATGGCCCATGTGCACCTGGAATAAATAGTCTTGGGAAATGTGTCAGCCAGTATTTGTTCACACATCTTGTTTCTCATGGTTTGAAACCCACAAGACTGGTATGTGGATACAGTTCTGCTGGTGACACAGCACAGTTAGTGGAAAAGTACCAGACTGTACATGGTTCCTGTGGCCTCGGTCATTTAACTCGCTGTGTCTATTTGGTCAAGCTACTTATGTATTCTGTCCTTCACCTGTAAAATGAAGGCATCAGAATGGATTATCTCAAAGCCTTTTAGGAATCTTAAAAATTAATTATTGTTCAACTCTCTGACCCTCTTTAGGTCCTTTGCCATTGGCTCTGAGAACCTTGTGGGGGTGTGAGAGAAGCACCTGGTTTCCCCAAACTCACCAACTAGTAGTATATGCTTAGGCAATGATAGTTAGGATGGATTTAGGCAAATATGTTCAGGAGTGTCTTCTGTGCCAACCAGAACACTAAGCTTACATTTCTCATAATTTTGCTATCTTGCAGGATCTGCTGGGATTTAGAATACCCTGTATTTCTGCAAACAGAACTCATGTTCACATATTAACCTACCAGAAACATATCCCAGCCAATATGTTGGCCAATCCAAACCAGCAAAACTGGAGCCAGACCCAGACCTTCTCACTCCAATGCCATGTTTCTTCTTTTATTATCTCACCAGCTGGTTGTGTGACCTTCGGTGTTACACTTTTAAAAATTCCTTAGGCTTCAGTTTCTTCATCTCTAAAATTAGAATACAACCCAGGTGATTACTAAGGCAGTTTACTTTTAACATTGCACACTAGAAAGTGAGGCTATCTGGTTTCATATGTAATTTGAGGAGTTGAAATAAAGACGCCAGGGAAAGCCATGGATAGTAGAAACATACAGACCATACTTCCATTTTGATAAGACTTAAGAGTTCTTTTTCATTTGGGTTCAAACTTTACACGCCAGAAAGCACTGTAGTTTTGTATTCATCAGGGATGTCATAGAAATTTCAGCTTTATCATGACCTGAAGAGGCCAGACCAGTTTTCAGTGTGGGCTTGAATTCCACTGGTTTGGTGGACTTATCAGAAACTAGAGGGTCAGTGCACGAAATCATGCATGGGTAGGGTCCCTAGGCCTGGCTGGTGATCAGGATTGACTGGGGCCTTCCAGCTGCCGGCTGGGGCCTTCCTTCATTCTGCGCTGCACCCTGGTGGTTAGCACACATCATAGCGAGTGATCAAACTCCCGGTCTCCCAGTCGAACTCCTGTGGGGACAATTTGCATATTAGCTATATATATATATATATATATATATATATATATATATATTTCAATTCCCTTGCTCATTACTGTAAGGGATTTTGACATGGTTGCAGGATATGCTATACCTTTTTAAAAAAATACATTTTATTGATTTTTTACAGAGAGAAAGGGAGATAGATAGGGAGTTAGAAACATTGATCAGCTGCTTCCTGCACACCCCCTACTGGGGATGTGCCCGCAACCAAGGTACATGCCCCTGACCGGAATTGAACCTGGGACCCTTCAGTCCACAGGTCAATGCTCTATCCACTGAGCCAAACTGGTTAGGGCTGCTATACCTTTTAAAGGACCAAATAGTTCTCCATCTTCCCAAAGATGGAACTATTGAACCGCTAGGATTTATTTCCTAGCAAAAATAGTAATAATAATTACAGCAAATATGAACAATCCCCATAACTTTATCCATCTCCCTTCCCCAAAGTAGAATTATTTTCTGAAGACATTAACTGAAATGTCTGCAGAGAACTCAGGTAGCTAGTTGTGGGAACTGGTTTCCCAAGCAACACACTCTGCCTTCTTGCATTTAGGGGCTCTAAAGCATGGTTTCCTCACACCATTCCAAGACAAATTAAGTAAATTAGTTCCATCTACATATACTGAGCTTATGGGCAGCTTTACACTTCACTGAGAATGGGTAAGTAGGGACTAGCTGATGAGGAAAGCCCTGCCAGTGACTAGAAAGACCAAACTATATGAATATAGGAAAAGAAAGAAAAAGAAACATCCCAAACAAATAGAGCTAATACAGGGAACAAAGAGCACTTTTTTTGTGTGTGAAAAAAACAACAACCACCCACTATTTGTATTCTCAGAGATTCAAAATACATTGCTTTTGCTAAGCAAGAAAAGGGTTTTATAAGGAAAGGAAACAAATAGAGACTAAGAAAGGTTGTTGAAATAAAAGATAATTGATGAAACAAAACAAAACAAAACAACCCAGTGAAGGGTTGGAAGATAAAATAGAAAAAAAATTCTCCTAGACAAGAGAATAGCAATAATAGAGACAGAACATAGAGAAAAAACAAAAGACCTGGAGGATCAATGCATGATGTCCAATACATGACTAAAGGAGTCAATAAAAGAAAATAAGAGTGGAAGGAATTACTAGTATATATATATAAAAAAGAAATATTGAGAATTTTCCAGAATTAAAGGACAAATATGTTCAGTTGAAAAAGCCCTCTGAGTTCTCAATGCTGTGAATAAAAGATCTAGGCCCAGATATATTCCTGAAAATTTTCAGAAAACCAAGAATGTAGAAAGACTTTCTGGAAAAGAGAATCAGTTTGTAATAAGGTCTCTTGTTATCCACAGCGGATGCTAAAAGATGATGGAGTGACATCTTCCAAGTTCTGAAGAAAAATGACTTTGAATCAAGATTTCTCTATTCAGTCAAACTATCTAAGTAGACAGATCCTCTGCTCCCTACTAGAGATTCTGTCTTTCTCTGAGTTCTGGTTTCCAAATTCCAAGTCCTTGATGTCTTTACTTCCCTCCCACCCTCACCCCCACTCCAGGAAATTCCTGCCTTTTCTGCCCATGCCCAAGGATGCAGGCTGCCTTCAGTTTTGTAAGAAGCCATTAATCCTCCACTTTGACTTCTAGACATCCAAGGGGACTATTAGCCGAGTTTCATCACTCTTGCAACAACTTTATAAAAAAAAATCTTTAAAGATCATTCCTCACCAGTTGTTTGTAGCTCTCTCCACTCTGAACATTCTCATCAGCACATATACTCACACATAAATACACACTTTCATGCACACTCACACACACTTATGCACATTCACATGTACACATGTCCACACACTGTCACACACATACACATATACACATTCTCACATAAGTCTCTCACACTCATATAGAGTAACACATATACTCACATATACACCCCCATTTGTTCATACACAATTGCATATACATATATACACACTTCCTTACACTCACACACATTTACAGACACACAGTACAGATATGCATACATACACCTTTACACACATATTCACATCCACACACACACACACTTACACATTCACACATGTACACACACTCTCACACATTCACACATAGTCATATATTCACTCTCTCACATGTGCATTCCAGGACATCCCCATATCCCCCCAGAACTAGACCTGAGGGGACTTTTCAGAGTTGTGTCTGACTCACATCTGAGTAAGCCAACACCAGGCTCACTGTATGAAGTAATTAATCAGCTGTGAGTCTTACAACCTCAGCACTGAACAGAAAGGCAAATTTGTGCGTGGAGAAATCACTATTTCTGCCCAGAGGGGTCCCATAAAGAAAGAACCTATTACAGAGAAGAGAATATAAGAATCAGGCCAAGGAGCTGCCAAGTAATAATAAAAGGAAAAACAGATTTTCAAAAGTAATTGCAATAACATATGTAAAACTGCCTGCCATAGAGTGGTTCCTTAATACTTGTTAGCTTAAAAAGGGGTCCCTGCCCCCAATTTAGCATCTCTAAATAGTGATAAGCTTTGAGAACTGCTAATTCACCCTCTCAGGGAATAAGAGTCCACATGCTATTTGGAAAATAATGGAATTTTAAAAGCCAACAATGATTACAGAAACCACAGTAAAGTATATACCTTACAATAGATTATTGTTCAGAGTAGTTTATATGTTAGGTGGAAAAATCCTTTGAGAATTTAGTGGCCAGACATTTCTTGGTTCAATTTACTGCCATGATTATGAAAAAACTAGAAACCTGGTGCATGAAATTCATGCACTCAAGGGGTGGGGGGGGAGCCGGGAGGAGGGGTCCCTCAGCCCAACCTGTGCCCTCTCGCAGTCCGGGGGGCCATCAGTAGGACATCCTTAACGCTGCGACAGAGGTGGGAGAGGCTCCCGCCACCTCTGCTGTGCTCACCAGCCATGAGCCCGGCTTCTTGTTGAGCGGTGCTCCCCCTGTGGGAGTGCATTGACCACCAGGGGCAGCTCCTGTGTCAAGCACCTACTCCCTGGTGGTCAGTGCACATCATAGGGACTAGTCATTCTGCCATTCAGTCAATTTGCATATTATCTTTTTATTATATAGGATAATGTTATTTATATTTTTAATCAGAACAAAACTGGATAATTTCTGTGATGATTATTGTGAAATATTCAGATGAACTGGCTGGAGATTAATATGTAAGAGTAAAGACTAGGAAACTGCAAACTCTGGGGTGATCATGTTCTGACTATGAATCCTAGTATATGTACCTAATTCAGCTTGGCAGAAACCACCAATAAACCCATGTCACTACTTGTAAATAAGTATTTTCTTGAGCAATTGAACATAGCTAACAAATTATTAGACCTCTATCTAAGATTTGAAAAGGTATGATATTGAAGTGAGCCAACACCCAACTCTTAACTACCAGGGTAATTACTGTCATATGTGTAAAAGGTGGTGGGGGATGTGATGATGTCACTGGAAAGGGGCTGGGCCAGAGGGGTTCTGCCTTGGGCCGGCTATAGTATATGGGTTCTTGACTTCGTGCAGGAAATACTTCACAACATGAGTCCAGGTGATTTTGAGAGTACATTTATTAAAGCTGGGGACAGTGCAACAAGGAAGGAGTTGCGGTAGAAGAAGCAACAGGAGAGAGCATAGGCGGTGCTCTGCTTTGGCTCCCTAGACGCTTTTTGGGAAAGAAATGAGTCAAGGCAAGGCTGCTGTTAGCTCACAGAAAAGTCAGAGAAAAGGGGGTTTGGAGCCAGGTTCAGGGGGTTAGCCCAGGATGAGCTGCTGCTGCCCACTGCTCCCTTAGTTGCAAGTCTCATGGGGACCCTTAGAGTTTAGGAGAAAGATACTAAAAAGTTCAGGCCTGAGAAGGTGTATGGGCATGCTCTAGAGCAGTGGTTCTCAACCTTGGCTGCACATTAGAATCACCTGGGAATCTTTTTAAAATCCTGATTTCTAGGCCTCATCCTCTGGAAATTCTGTTTCTTTGTTATGGGGTGGGGCCACAACATTAGTAACAAAGAAATAAAATTTCCAGAGGATGAGGCCCAGAAATCAGGATTTTAAAAAGATTCCCAGGTGATTCTAATGTGCAGCCAAGGTTGAGAACCACTGGTTTAAACAATGGTAGTAAAATCTATACAGTACAAAAAGAACTAATAAGCATTTAACCTGAGCGATTCTTGAACTCAGACATTCCAAGCTGAGTGTTCTAGTTTGAAATGGTTGGTGCTTGTGGAACTTTAAAATACTTTCTGGAGACCTCACTTCCTAGAATTCCAGGTGTGGTAACAAGAACAATGATGTTCACATCTCAGAGTTAGCAGGGAAAGAACTCAGGACAGACTCAGAAATCCTAAATGGTTTTGGTACAAGTGCTGTTAGTTTCGTATTGCCACCATAACAAATAACCACAAACAAGTGGTGACTTAAAACAGCAGACATTTTCTCAACGTTCTGGAAGCTGTAAATCTGAATCCAAGGTATCTGACGGCTCTAGGGGAGGCTTCTTCTGGTCTCTTCCAGCTTTTTGGTGGCTTCTGTCATTCC
The DNA here is from genome assembly GCF_028538775.1 of Myotis yumanensis. Taxonomy (NCBI): domain Eukaryota; kingdom Metazoa; phylum Chordata; class Mammalia; order Chiroptera; family Vespertilionidae; genus Myotis; species Myotis yumanensis. The sequence continues at coordinate 25,659,880 of NW_027223755.1, forward strand.
TTGGCTTGTCCAATCTCTGCCTCCAATCCCGTTGTCTTCACATGTCCTCCTCCCTGGTGTCTCTCCTCACTTCTGTCTTTTGTGAGGACACTTGTCATTGGATTTAGTCTACCTAAGATGATCTCCTCATCTTCACATGCTTAATTTAATTATTTAAGCAAAGGCTCTTTTCTCTCCCCAAATTAAGTCATATTCACAGGCTCCAGGGGCTAGCTAGGACAATAGACATGTCTTTTCAGGTGTGTGTCGGGGCGGGGTGGGGGGGGGGGGCACTAGTCAACCCATTACAAAGATTATCTGAGTAACACAGGACAGCTGTCAGGTAGAATTTCCTGGTGGCATCTTAACCAGCTGCTCCCTGAGTAGGCAGCACTGTGTCTCAGGAATTAGACCCTGGATCCCATGGCCGACACTCAGTCCCGGTGTGGAGCTTCAACGGCTGCACAACCTCAGACAAGTTACTTGGGTAACCCCTGCCTCTGTCCTTTATCTGACATTTGGCAAGAACTGTAACATCTGTATGGAAAGGCTGTTGTGAGGCTTAAAGGAGTTAATATGCGTGAAGTGATTACAAGATAGCCTGGCCAGGGCAGGCCTTAGAGTGCTGGTTTCATTTTCACCACCCTGGATGTCAGTGATTGTGTCGACAAAAGAAATTTCAAACCTAAATAAAGGTTTAAAGAGTTTATTTGAGCCAGAGTTGAGGGCCAGACCTAGAAGCAAAATCTCAAAGGGCTGAGAAATGCTCTGAGGAATAGCAGTTTCATAGCTTATTTTATATGTTAAAACCAAAGGAGAAAAATTAAGGAAGGGTGCATGAAATCCATTGGTGGTAGATTAAGAAGGCAGGAGAAAGTAAAGTGGGAAAATCTCTAGGTCTGATAAAAAGATAAATGGAGAGATACATGCTTCCTTTACATTGGTGGGTGCAGGGTTTACCATGCATAGTTTACAGAGGTATGAGGCTAAAAGACAAAATGAAGAATGTTGGGGTCATCTCACCCTGGTACCGGGTGTTTATCTCTGGAGGTCTGGAGAAGACATCATTCTGACATTTTAAGTATGTTATCCTAGATGCACAAAAACGACGGACGGGGCTTACTCAAGATAAAGATTAATCTATCATATAGGCCTTAGGACATGACTTCTCATTATAACCTGTTCAGTTAGGAATTTTAATGATCAGAACATCCTGTGTGGCTACTTTCAGTTACTGAGCTTGTCAGGTCTGCTATGCAGCCCTTTTTCCTTTCACAATTACCATCTATGAAATGCAGAGTCCAAAATTGCAGTGAGACTTTTCATGACCCTGCAAGCTGCATCACCCTGCAGCCTGGACACTGCTCACATACCATGGGATGCTGGAGAAGACCTCTCCTTGACTCTGCAAAGTTGCCTTTCGCTCTCCCATGAGTGCATTTCAATTCTTGTTCTTTCCTGTGGTCACCCAGTTCCTGTGCCCAAGTCCTGCTCAAGACAGTCCCCATTCTCAGCATCACCCACTCTTCCCTCTCTCGCTTCACCTCACAACTCTCAGATGCTCCTCTCAAAACCTTGCTGGTGGCTCGTTCTGCCCTTCCTTATGCATGGCAGACCTCCCACGTTCTTGCCCTCAGTCCTTCAGGTCTCACTCCATGCTCTGTCCCTTGACAATTTCACCCTAGACATGACATTAATGGCCTATAATTCCGTGTCTCCTAAACCCCTCTTTCCATGGCTCTGTCATGACCTAGACACTGAGCACTGGGCCATACACTCAACCGTCTGCTGGGTATTTCCACTTGAATATCCCCAAAGCACCTCAATCTCAAGATGGCTAAAATACAACACCCGGTGCTCCCTGGATTTCTTCCTCTGGAATCTTCTGCCACATTTCACCCTTTCACTCTCTCCAGGTGTTCAAGCCCAAACCAGAGGCAGGTGCAGCTCCTTCCCATACTAGTTCTTTTGTTCCGCTGACTCCCATCCTAAACATTCTCACAACCATCCATCCCTCTATTCTACTTTTTGTCGTTTCTCATGTGGACTGATGCTGTAGCTGGGACCACTGTGTGCTGTGGATGGACTCCTGTTCACCTGCTCATACCCTCAGAGGCTCCCCATTGGGTGTAGGCAAAGGTCCCTGCAAATCGGTCCTTTCCCCTCATTGTACTCACCCCAGGAGACCCTCTGTTCCTGTGGAACAGAACCCACTGCTCTTGTCCAAAACCCTGGGGTGGCCCCAGACCTATGTCAGCATTCAGTTTTTCTGGTTTTATAAAGTGATATGTTTGTGGTGGTTAATTTTATGTGTTAACTTGGCTGGGCCATGGTACTCATATATTTAGTCAAACATTGCTCTAGAAGATTCTGTGGAAGTATTTTTTAGATGAGATTAACATTTAAACCAGTAGACTTTGAGTAAAGCAGATGATACCCCATCCAATCAGGTGAAGACTTTAAGAGAAAACCACTGAGGGCCCCCAAGTAAGAGGAATTCTGCCTCCAGACAGCCTTCAGACTTGAGCTGCAGCATTAAATTTTCCCTGGTTCTCCAACCTGCTGGCCAACATGCAGATTTGGGGCTTGCTACCTTCTACAATCACAAGAGCCAATTTCTTAAAGTAATCTCTCTCTCTCTCTCTCTCTCTCTCTCTTCATACATTCTATTGGTTCTGTTTCTCTGGAGAACCCTGATTAATATACCACCTCACCTGAAGGATCACTGCCTGGATCTCTGGGCACCATGACTGCCCAGCTCTCTCCTTCTCTAGCCCTGACCACAGGGAAAATTCTAGGCTTTTCTCAGTTCCAGTAAAGGCTTGAATAAAGATTTCCTGCCAGGCTCCTGCTTATGGCAAGTTATTTGCATGAGTCAGGGTATACTGTAGAGCCTGCCAAGCCCTTAGATTCAAGCCACATGCCACCAGTTATCCCTGGCACCCTCAGAGGCAGGCACTTAATAAGCAGGAATTGATAAGAGTGATCCCGCTGGTGTCCTTTGCCAATAGCAGCTTGAGTGAGTCATATTGGACAGTCTTTTGCTGGGCTGAGGCCACAGGGTAACACTTTATTTGTGTCATAAGAGCTGTTGTCCCTGGGGATGGTCTGGGTTGAAGGGACAAAACACCCTTGTTCAGGCATGCTATTAGAGTAACATTGGGATTTGCCATCCAAGTGAAGTCTCAGAAGCAGCATTTCAACAACTAAAGAATTGGGCTTTCAAGTAAAGTAATGCTGGGGGAGTTATGGATCCATTTATTCAGTAAACAATTGTTGGGCATCTTCACTGTGCTAATCACTTAATTACAAAAAGATACATGACAGTCTTTATCCATGAGATGCTCACAAGAGAGAAACCTAAACAGCAACCTACACTATAACATGATATGTGTTATATTAATAGTTACAGATATTGACATGGGTCAATGACTTACCAATATCCACAAGTAAACAGAAGAGCCATAATTCAAACCCATATGTATTAGTTAGTACAAAGCTAACATGCTGTATAACAAAGAGACCCCAAATTTCATAGCAATAGAGAGCAATTATATAGTGGATACAATATTCTAAGTGTTTTGCATTTAATTCTTCATTTAATTATCACAACCACCTGAGGTATCATGTGTATTCTTAATCTCTTCAGTTTAGTTATGAGAAATCTGAGGACAGGAGATTAAGTGACCTGTTCAAGGTCATAGCTATTAAGTGGCAGAGCTGGGATTTGCTATCAAGATGCACACTTCCCTGTCTTAAAAGCGTTCACTTTTTTTTTGTTTGCTCTATCACTCAAAAGTTCCAAGGTAAGTAGCCCATTTCAGTGGGGTAACTGCTCCACTGGACATTCCAAGTCCCATGTTTCTTCTAAGCCATTCATCCTCTATTCGCAAGGGCACCAACATCTGATACAATAGCCATTGGCAACATGAGGTTATTTAAATGATTTTAAAATACAAGTTAAAATCCAGTTTCTCAGTTGCACTAGCCACATTTCAACTGCACAGTTGCTACCCTATTGGATAGCACAGATCTATAACATTTTCATCATTTCAGAAAGTTTTATTGGAAGTAACTGCCATGATCAGGTCCAGCCAGAGAGATGAGAGAGGTGATCATTGAGAGGACTCACTGGATGGGTTGAGCCCCAGACCTGGGTCTGGCACACATTGCTTCTGCTCACATTCCTTAGTATCAAGGCCACAAGTAACTTCAAGCAAAACTGGGCAAGGTGGACCAGCTGGGGAAGCCATGGATCTGGCTGCATTTCCATTTCTGTGGGAGAAGGGAGAGCAGATTTTATTGGGATTCAAGTGGTCTCCACCATATGCATCTGCCTGAAGGTGGAGCCTCCTCATGTAGCCTGTCGCTGATCCACTACCTCCGTGGGAAGGAACAGGTCACAGATGTGCCAGCATTCTGACCAGGGAGTTATAATTCTACTCAAGGGAGTAAGTGAAAGCTTCACTGAAATGGATGAGTGAGTATCCCCAAGCATGGGACAAAAGTGCAAAAGAGGACTTCCAAGCAGAGGGAGGAAATCTGGGAAGGTGAGGAGGCAGGGACTGCAAGGGTCCAGCTAGGCCCTAGGGCATGGGTCAGTGAGAGGCAGTTTTAGGTCCCTGGGAAAGACTTGGAGTTCATGCTGAGGACTGGGAACTCTCAAAGGGAAGATGAGGGCTGAAGCCTAACTTCCTAGAGGATGACTATTTCCAGACTATATCTTCTACTCCTCGGAGGGTCTCACGGCTCTTCCAGGGGCACATACACCTGATCCCCTCGGGCCCCACCCATATAACTGGGGTCTTGTAATGGATCAAGTATGTGGGGCATGTGAATAGGGTAATGCAGAGAGTAGATTTAAAAATCCCTGCTGTAGACAATTGGAAGATGACAGAAGATTTTAGGTTGAGGAATGATATAATCAATGCATTTTTAAAAGAAAGAGCCAGTTTATGTTACAAGAAGTTAAGGTTGGTTTTGTGCATGTTGCATTTAAGCCAATAGAGGGATCCAGATTTGTCAAATACCTTCCACAGTCCAATTGCTATTCTGAAGTATACACATTGATAGATGCTCCTTTTATTTCCAGGGGGGAGAAAACTGATGTCCAAGGTAAATCAAAATGTGGCAAAAGTCATATATCAAAGATGTGCTGGGGCTTTGTTTCTTCATGGCCATACCTAAATTGTTTTTATTTAATTTAATTTATTTTTTTAATATGATTTCAGAGAGTGGAAGGGAGAGGGAGGGAGAGAGAGAGAGAGAGAGAGAGAGAGAAATATCAGTGATGAGAGAGAATCATTGATTGGCTGCCTCCTGCATGCCTCCTGCATGCCCCCTACTGGGGATGGAGCCTGCTTCCCAGGCATGTGCCCTGACCAGGAATTGAACTGCGATTTCCTGGTTCATGGTTCAATGCTCAACCACGGATCCACACTGGCTGGGCTTAAATTCCATTTTTAGACAGTCAGAAGAACATAAGGAATACCATTTGGGATCATTGAGGGTTCAGTGCAATGATGAGTCATTGGTGTGAAGGTGTGATGGTGTAGGTCTCAAAGCACATCACTTATGAATTATGTAGAACACATACACCATTTGTTTATATTTTTAAAACATTCAACCTTTTGGCTTAACAAGCTTAATATATTCAGTATTTATTACTGTAGAAGCAAAAGTCCTCTCATTTACTTGTGGAGGTAAGAATATGGACTTTTAAGCTCAGTGGACCAGGGTGCAATTTTACCTCTGCACCAACCAGTTGTGTGGTCTTGGCAGAGCACCTATCCATTTAAGCTTCGATTGCCACATCAAAATTGGGGACTAACCATACCTATCCTGGAAGGTTGTTTTGACAATTATGTTTAATATAATAAAATATCTAGTGCAATACTTGGCTATCAACAGATGGCCATTATTATGATTGTTATTTTTCCTAATGTGGTGCTCATGGAAATGTATCTCTCAGATCTCTGATTACAGGGCCTATAATTGACCAAGGGCTGTGATGCTCCACTCTGAGATCTATTGCAGCTTTTACTTGTACTCCAGTGGGCTGCTTCCAGCCAACAACGGAATAAAGCAGGGAGGCTAAAGCTTATTCATCCTGAGAGACCCGGACTTGCTGACGAGGGATTTGGGTTTGAGGACTCTGTAGAGGTCTTACTGAACTCTCCTTAGAAATGCACTGAAGTCTCTAATGCTTCTAGCCTGCCTTCCTTCCTCCCTTCCTTCCTTCCTTCCTTCCTTCCTTCCTTCCTTCCTTCCTTCCTTCCTTCCTTCTTTCCTTCCCCCTTTCTTTCCTTCTCCCTTCTCCTCCTTCCCTCCCTGCTTCCTCCTTTCTCTCCTGCTCTTGGGGTCAGACCTATATCTTGGTCTGATAGTTCTTCTAGATGTTTCTGATTTCTTCCCCATTTTATCTAACAGTTTCCCTAAAACTTCCTTATATATTTAATCCCTTCTTGGGATCTGACTCCAGAGGACCTGGACTAGCACAACTAAAACCATTTGCTAGAAGGTTAAGGAGATTAACACTAGTTCTTGTGTCCTAGGCACCAATAAGCATGTCTGTTCAAAGTTGTGTAGACCTTGATTGTGTCCCTTCTTAGTTTCCATCTTCCATACTGGAGAGTCTTAATAGATTTTTACTTAGTTTTATGACAAAATCTGCTTCATTTTTGCTTATTTCAGGTGCTCTTTGCTGGATAGGGTCCTGATTATCTGTCTTTTTTGGTCAGAACCAGAAGCAGGTGTTCCAGGTCCATCTGTGTGCTGATTTTCTGCAAGGTAAGATGTTGTTTTCTGGATCATCACAAATAGAAGAGCATACTTGAGCACAACTCATTTCTCTTTGGAGTGTTTAAGACAAACTTAGACTTCAGCTGAAGGTCATTAAATTTACAGAAAACGATGTGGTATCAGGACTTAAGCAGTGTACTGAAGGAACTAGTAGGGTGAAAATGGGTATGAACTCTAAAAAGTTTATATGTCTGAGTTTGTGTGTCTGGATGTATAATTGTCGAAAGAGTCAGGTATCTTTTCTTATTCCATTTTTGTGATTTTCCATGTCCTCTCTTGAATTTATGACAAACTTTTCATAGAAATTTGATAGTGAAAGTCAACTGCACACTTCTATTACCTGATTGGTTCACTTGCAAATCTGTAGGCTTTATTAGTGTAATCTCATTTTGTAGTTTTTAAAATATTGTTACACTTTCATTACCCAGAATTCTAAGGTAGAACCACAAATGTTGCATGTAAAAGAAAATGAAGGAAAATTTTACTGTTTCTTAGTACTTAATAATGTAAAAACAAGACACAAATTATATTTTTTGTTGCATAAGTCATGCCCTCTCATTGATATGTGAACCTACTAGAACGAGTGGTAAATCTAATTTATTTGAACATTCATGTGTCAGTGTGGCTCTTGGGGAAAAAACAATATCAGCATCCTCTACCAGCTAGAATTATTCTGCCTCCCAATTGTCTATTTAGGGAAATTTTTTGGCCCATAGCTGACCATCCATGGTGCAAATTGTAGTAGCTTTCTCTTAGGGTTATGAAGAATAAATAAGATAATCTATATAAATTGCTATTGTCATCAGTCTGATCATGATCATCATCATCATCATCACTATCATTAAAACAACAGAGTTACACATCTTCCCTCTGCTAGAATGGCTAATGTGCTGAAAATCCACAAAGTGAAAAGCAGAAACCAGCTGTTTTGCCCTCTTGGCAGGATAGCTGCATTAAAAAAAAATTAAGCTGAATCTAGTTCTCAGAATAAATTAGAATGAATGGCAAAAAGATGCTCTAAATGGCATCACAAAGGGCCATGAGTGCTGATGGAGCAAAAATAATGTGAATGAAAACACACACACACACACACACACACACACCATCCAAAACCAGCCTCCAGATTCCAAGGTCACAAAGATTTAGCAGTAAGGAAATTTCCCAGCGGCAGATCGTGTTGACAGAGGGAAACAAGGCACCCAGGTCTACAGTCAGCAGAGCTCAGAGGGCTTTCTGCATGCAGCATCCTACCAGGTACACCTGACTTGCTGGAATTTTTCAGCCTAATTTCATTTACATTTGGAGCCTGGGGTGTTAAGATTTTAAAATGGTTCTTGCAAACAAAGCAACAGTATTTAGGATGTTAAGGGAAAGCAGTCACTACTTAGATGTTTGAGGAGGCAAAGGATGAATTTCAAATGTAGATTTCAGTGGGTTTTGAATGCCTTTTGTTTCAGTAGAGAATAGTCAGTGGAGCAATAATTTTGGACAACTGTGAGATAAGTGCTTTAGAAATGCTTTTAAAGTCCTGTGTATTCAGTGGATCTCAATGGCTCCATTTGGGATGGTTTCAAAAGTCAGACTTTAAAAACTCAATTTCTGTTCTCTCTCTAGCCAATGCAAATAAGAGGCAAGGGGAAGGAGAAAGTTTATAGAAACAAAAATTGGAGTTGAAATGTAGGTACTGATACCATAATTGCACTCATTATGACCTGACACGAATATCGAATATCGCAGGCACAATGTAGAGCTGGGGCTAGTGTTTCTGAACAGAAGAGGAAGGTTGAATTGTGTCCTGGAAAAAAGATGTTGGAATCCTAACTCCCAGTACCTCAGGATGTGACCTTTTTTGGAAATAGCATCTTTGTAGATATGATCAAGTTAAAATCAGATCATCAGGGCAGGCTCTCATCCAAAATGACTGGTGGAAAGGGGAAAATTCTTAGACAGACACGTGGGGAGAAGGCCATGAGGGCATGCAGGCAGAGATCAGGGTGATTCTTTCACAAGCCAAGGAACCCTGAAGATTGCCATCAAACCCCCAGAAGCCAAGGGAGAGGCCTGGAACAGATTCTGCCGTAGTCTTAGAAGGAACCAACCCTGCCAACACCTTGGTCTGTGACATTTCTTGCAGCAGCCCCAGGGAATTAATACAAGGGTAGCATAACAGACCAGGATGACTGTTATTAGGCAGGGAAAAGCAGCAGTGCAGACATCTCCACTTCTGTCAGAAACTGGCCCTTGCAGGCGATACAGGCAAGTACAGGAGTAGAGAGAAACAACTCAGTAAATGCTGAAACAACAAACAAAAAACATAGGAGAGGGCCACAGCAGATGAGCCATCAGTCAAAACTGCAGAAGAAAAGGAACACTCGTGCACTGCTGGTGGGAATGCAGACTGGTGCAGCCACTATGGAAGACAGTATGGAGTTTCCTCAAAAAACTAAAAATGGAACTCCCATTTGACCCCGTGATCCCACTTCTAGGAATATATCCCAAGAAAACAGAAACACCAATAAGAAAGGATCTATGCACCCCTATGTTCATAGCAGCACAATTCACCATAGCTAATATCTGGAAACAGCATAAGTGCCCATCAGTAGATGAATGGATTAGAAAACTGTGGTACATCTACACGATGGAATACTATGCTGCTATAAAAAAGAAGGAATTCTTACCATTTGCAACAGCATGGATGGAACTGGAGAGCATTATGCTAAGTGAAATAAGCCAGTCAATGAAGGAAAAATACCACATGATCCCACTCATTTATGAATAATAAAGACCATTATAAACTTATGAACAAAAATAGATACAGAGGCAGAGCAGCCTTGAACAGACTGTCAAACTACAGCAGGAAGGCCGGGGAGGGTTAGGGGTCAGGAGGTGGGGTAAGAGATCAACCGAAGGACTTGTATGCATGCATAAAAGCATAACCAATGGACATAAGACACTGGGGGGTAGGGGAGGCCAGCGGATTGTGAAGGGCGGGAAAAAAAGGAGACATATGTAATACTCTTTGTAATACTTTAAGCAATAAAACAATTAAAAAAAACTGCAGAAGAACCCATTTCTGTTAATTATTTGGAAAGCAAGTTGCTGCCAGGTTCTATCCCCACATACAAGAATAACTTCCCGAGGAGTTACATTCATAGTGGAAAAATAGGCGTTTGGTTTCTTGTTGCTTCTTCCTTTGTCTCCTTTTCCTGTAGCTTTTAAATAATAAAAAATCATTTATTGAGCTAGTTGGCATATACTTGGGACTCTGAGGAATATGTAAGTTTAGATTCCTGTCCTCAAAATGTCTAAAATATAATGGGGAAGCTTATGTATGAAAAATAAATTTTAATGACAATTCAGGAGATTCAATGTCAAAATAAGGGCAGACAATAGCAAGGACATAAGGAATAGCCATGTGCTACTTACTCCCATGACTGTCTCTAAGTTGACTGGAACTCCAGTGTAAAGTAATACTGAATAGTTGGGGTGACAGTTTCATCATTAAGTCCGCTGCCTTCTGCAAGAGTTTACTATTTATCCTTCATTAGATTCGGGATGTTTCTTTCTATTCTTAATTTTCTCAGCGGTTTCTTTTTTAAATTAATCATGAATTTAGGTTGCATTTTATCAAATGTCTACTTTTTAAATCTACCAGGGGTATTTTTCTTCCAAACTCTTTCATAGACTTAGTTATAGAAAAGATTTGAAGATGTTTAACCATTTGTGCAGTCCTAGGAAAAGGCCGGTAGATCATTGTTATTCTTTGCAATATGAAGTGTGTCAGGTTGTATTATCTGAAAATGGCTTCAATAAGATTTTCCATGTTACCTGTTCTTCCAACAATGTAATTTGCTTCTCCCATGGACAGGATGGGTTTAGGTTCCCTCTCCGGAAATCTAAATGTACCAAGGCTCTGGTAGAAGTGACATGATAGGACTTCTAAGGCTAGGCCATAAAAGGCAGTACAGCTTCTACCTGCTTCTCTTGAGCTATGTGAGAAACCCCCAAAAGCCTACAGGGAGATCAACATGAGGGGGACCCTGGTCTTTCGTCTACAGGTCAGCTAAACTCCCAGCTGGCATCCACTATCAACATGGCAACAAAGTGAGCCAGCCACCTTGAAAGCAGATCCTCTAGCCCCAGTGAGGCCACCCCCACCAATGTGACAAGGAGCTGTGAATGCCATGCACAGCCCACATTGCAGATTTGGTAGCAAATAGGAGGATGGTGGTTGTTTTAAGCCACTAAGTTGTAGGGAGGTTTGCTTTGTAACAAGAGGTAGCTGACACATGATAGTTGATTCAGTTTGCTTATGTTTTATTTAGGATTTTTTCCACCCACTCTCAGAAGGAGGATTGGACTATATTTTCTTTACTTCCTTCTCCCCATCTTGTTATTGAAAGGGCGAGGGCTACGCCCTCCATCTTGCCTCAGGGTAAGGGCTATGTCCTTTCTCCTCCCCTTACTCCAACCCCCCCCTATAAAGCCCGTCTCTAAGCGGGGGTTCCCTCTCTCAGCCACTTGGCCTGCCATTGTGTTGGCGAGTCTGGTGGATGGGGAGCTCAGCTAGCTTGAAATACAGATTCTTATGCTTTTGCATCGGATTGGCTGGCTCCCTGATGTGGTTTCTTGGGAATCTTGAAATCTGGGCATAACATTTATCTGATTTTCCTATCAAAGTTATACAACCCTTTAAAAATGAGCTGGGATGTGTTTGTTTGTTTAGACAATTTAATGCAAGAAGCTGTCAGGGATTGATGCCTTTCATTTCTTTAAAAGAGAATTTGCCCACTGACCAGTTTATTGAAAGGTTAGGGTCTATTCCGACTTCCTAGTATTTCTTAAGTTAATTTTTGGTAGTTTCCTAGAAAGTTTTCCATATCTTCCAAACTTTCAAAATAACCTCAGGTAACTGTCAGGTCTCATTTTTCCTGATTTTATCGACGTGAACAGAGGCTCAGGGACAAGGGAACTTGTTCAGGGCCAGTGGAAGTGGAGCGGGGTCTTGAGGGCCCTTGCAGCACGCTGGGGAGTCCTGATGACTGACACCTGGTTGTCCGCTCACGGGTGCCGCTTTGGGCTTCTGGGGCGGGGCCTAGATAAAGCCCGCCCCTCCCGCCCCCAAAGCGCTCCGGGATCCAGATCCAGCCCCCTCCTCCCGCCCCTAGAGGAAACGGAAGTGGCGGTGGGCTCGGGCGGAAGCAGGAAGCGGCGGAGCAGGACGACGCGAGTGGTGTTGTAGCGGACCGTGGGGCCATGGCGGAGAAGTTCGACCACCTGGAGGAGCATCTGGAGAAGTTCGTGGAGAACATCCGGCAGCTCGGCATCATCGTCAGCGACTTCCAGCCCAGCAGCCAGGCCGGGCTCAACCAGAAACTGTAAGTGGCAGCCCGAGTCCGCCGGCGTTTCCCGGGGCCGGCCGGGCGGCGTCCGCCCGGGGAGCCGGAATGGGGGTCGGGGATGGAAAACCGGGATCCGAGAGCCGGGAGCGGGGGTCGGAGAGCGAGGGCCGGGCGGAGAGCCTCGTCCTCTCTCCCTGTTTCCTCTGGGCCTGGCCCCTCCCGGACTCCCCCTGCTCCAGGCTGTGCGCTAGGGCGGGCCGCAGCTGCCGCCGGTGGCCCGTCCCCCACCCCCCGCCTCCTCCCCGCTTTGCCTCGCTGGGACCTGGAGGGCCCATGCGGAGACGTTATCGTGCCGGACAATACAGTGTCTGTACTGGGGCCACATGCGAGGGAGTCACGCTTCATTATCTCAGCCTCTCCCTGCGCACTGGTGACTCCCAGGGTTTCCTCCTGGTCTCTGGGGAATTCGGAGCCTGCATCTCTCCGGAGGGGAGGCGGGCTTCGCTGGGAGTGCTCTGACACCACCTGCTGCAGCGGCCTGCATGTGGAGGAATTGAAGGGGGGAGGGGGCGGTGAGAAAGGCCGCAGACCGTTTATTAACCAATATTTTTTGGCAACAGCGTTGTGCTGGCCATAGCGCTAGGCCCTGGGATGGACCGAGGCAAACACGCGAAGAGAATGCTCTGGAGAAGAGCTCCCAGCGTTATAGAGAGGATAGGCATACAGACATGATTGCAACACTGTGTTACATACCCAGTGCTGTGGGACTAGCCCCGAGACGGTGACGTAGGAGGGCTCCCCACCAGGGGAACTGAAATTCAACCAGGTAGTGATGGCATTCCTCCCCCCAGACCTGGAGGATGGGTTCTTAAGCTGGAGTCCACTACCCCATGTGTTCTCTGAAACCCACACACAAAATCGCATGCACATCACGGTAACTGTTTTTGAGAGAAGGTTCATATTAGATTCTCAAGGGGATTGGTTCCTGCCCCCCAGTATTGGCAGTTGCTAGTTTAGGAAGCAAATCGACAAAGATCTGAGGATAGTCTGTGATTCCAAGTCCTTCCTTGGAATTCTTTAGGTAACCAAAAAGTTATGAGCTGCGTGTAACCCCTGCATGTGGAAGGGGCACTTTTGTGGGCGGTGCTCATGGTGTCATGGAGAGTTAACCAAATGCCCCCATTTTTGCCTTTTCCCCCAGGAATTTTATCGTGACCGGCTTACAGGATATTGATAAGTGCAGACAGCAGCTTCATGATATTACTGTACCTTTAGAAGTTTTCGAGTAAGTACCATTTCTGATATTCATTCAAGTATAATTCTTGTTTAATTGTAGTGTAATGACTGCTTCAGTCACTGGTGTTTTAGTGCCTGCCGCTATGTTGTAGGCACAGCCTAGGTGCTTGGAGATATGCCAGTGAAGAAAATAGGCAAATACACCTGCCCACATGGAGTTTCCTGTTGTGATGGGATTAGCAATTTAAAAATCTCAATATTGTTGAAAAAGAGTTCCTTGTGAGTAGAGGTGTATGAAATAGAAAAAACATCATAGACCCTCAAAGTTTTGCTTAGCTAGAAGGACAGCCATATAACTTTCCTTTTTAACTTAAAAAAAAAAGAGAAAAAAGGTAGAAAGTCTTAAGTGGGTTGTATTTTTTAAAAATTACAGCCAGAAACAACCTGAAAAGTAATCTGGTCTACTATCTCTGATACTTCCCTGGGACTGCTACTTCTGGGAGGTGGATATATATATACACTCTGCTGAAAAAATTTTTTCTTAGGCCAAGTAAGTTTGGGAAGGCTGTTCACGGTTTTCTACAGGAGTTTATGTGCCTACCACAGTCATGGCCCAGAGAATGCATTCAGGAAATAACTTCTTACTTTTTTTAATCCAAGCTTTATCACACTGGTTTGGTTATCACACCCCTGATTTCACAGGTGAAGGAACTGATAAGTAACTACAGTGGGCTATTTACTAGTCAGTGTCAGAGTTAAGAGTAAAATCCTGGACTTGTCCCTTCCTCAGCCAGTGCTGTTTTCCTGACAGACAGCCTCTTCCTCCTGAAACTGGCTCCGATCTACAAAAGCATGCTAGCCTTTTTTGGTATAACTGCAAATGTAAACCACCAATTTCCTTGAACAATAAAGGAAGAGCTGCTGTTATTTTACATCCCCAGAAGTTAGAGACTCAGCAGCTGTCCACAAAGATAGGACACTCAGGCTGCAGTTTTCACGGGCTTGGCTCCATCCTTGCCTTTTGGCCATGGTGTCATGTTTTCTCAGCCCCACTGAGTTCTCTGGCTTCAGGTGGGTGAAGGTCATGTACATGTGTTATAGCTCTGGACTCTTGGTGATGATGCCGGCTTGTGGAGTGTGGGAAGGTGGAGGCTACTTTGCCTTCCTCATTAGTGCTCTTCTGGTCATGAATGTGCAGGATGTGTGTATTGACAGATGCCAGTAACTACTTGAGTCATTAAAGAGGGACAAATGAGAGTAAGATGATGGGGAGAGGTTGCTAAAGGACAGGGGGAGTGGGGCCTCAGCCAGCTCAGCCACAGTCCCAGCCCCAGCAGGTGGGCAGAAGGGGCAGGGGAGACTCACTTGGGGTATTGGGGATTGGTGGTCTCTGGGCTGTAATAAGCAGTGATGCAAACTGTTAGTCATTTTTGCATGAAGTAGAAGGAGTTTCCAGGTTCACGGTGGCCTTCACATACTTGGCAGACACATTGTGTCTGTAACAAAGATAAAGATGTAAGTCTGGGCCCTTCTGTCCAGCACTTCCTGACCTCAGGGTGGTGTGTTGGCAGAAGTGGGGTCCAATCTGAATAATATTGCTGTTGAATGGTTGTCTATTTAGGACACTTGAATCTGTAAGTTTTTTTTCCTCTGGAAATGGATGGATTTTGTTTAGAATTAACCATAATTTTGCTTCCTTCATTCCATCATTTCAAAAAACATTGCAATACAGTGGAATTTCTAGAACTTGTGATTTGGTAATTTTTGCTGTCTGCCATGATTAGAGTCCAGTTTTTATGCCATTAACAGAAACTTAACTGCCTTTGATCTGAAGTGATTTTTTTTTTTAACTGAAGCATTAAAATACATAAATCGGACTTGGCAACGTGGTGGTGGTAATTTTTGTTTCTTTGTAATGAATAATTAAATTTAATTGAGTGATATGAAGGTCTTCAGGGTACAGAAGTAGGCAGGTGGCCTACAGCTGGTAAAATGGGCATATTTGTCTAGGCAGTATGCTTAGTGAAATCTTTGGGATAATGAATACATTTTGGAGACAAGTGTTGAAAACTTCAAGAAACAGTTTTATGCTGTTAAATTATTGGAGAGAATCCCTCTCTCTGTTAGATTCAAGTTACTGAGGTTATTTAATGGAACTGAAAGAGTGGAACAGTTTTTAAAGTAATCTTGGGGTGAGCAGGGCCCGGCTATCCACTTACAGCTCTCCCCCTTATTCTTCCAGCAGCCCAAGCTCCCTCCACAGAGGATCCCCAAGGGGACAGGGACCTGGAGTGTAGGCTGCATTTTGGAGGGCTCTCCCTGGCTCCCCCATGTTGCTGGGCCTGAAGCCCTGGCCCACTTTTAGTTCTCTCTTATCCAGAGCTTCCTAACCTCGCAGGTTGTGAGGATCAGATGGTAATGGCCATGAAGCCTTTGGGAGGCGTGGATGCTGCACATGTGAAGTGGTGTGGCTGTGGAGCTTGCCAGGTTATTAAGTGATCATTACTTGATTTTATGAGTTGTTCATGTTATTACAAGTGATATGAGAGCACATCATCTATCCTTGTATAAATGAAGAAATCCTAACGTACCTGGTTGCTGGACACCGTTTCTTCTGAACAGGCTGTGTGAAGTTATATACGACTAATTTTTTTTCCCCCATAAGAAAACTGAGAATAGATATCGCCAAGAGAGTGTTAATTACATGTTTCCTGTTTCCAGATATATAGATCAAGGTCGAAACCCACAACTCTACACCAAAGAGTGCCTGGAAAGAGCTCTGGCGAAAAATGAACAAGTTAAAGGGAAGATTGATACGATGAAGGTAAGGCTCCTATAAACAGAAAACGTCAGGACATAAAGCCTTAAAAAGTAATTTGGCTAATAGACTGTTGTTCTTTTCCATACTTGGTAAAACATCACCTATTTTATTACATTACACAATTGAGATTTCTGAATTGTATACCAGGTAGTAAACAAAGTTAAATATCAGTGATGCCTTCTGTTGGGCCTTTTCCGGTAATTGTGGTTCTTTGGTTTGGAGGAGTCTTGAATCCTCATTCTGTTTTTCTTCGTGGGTGCTGGTCTTCAGCTTCAGACTCCAGACTCTTAAACCATATCCCCCGTCACACAGTTCTCCACAGAGAACCTGCTCTGTTTCTTTGCTGTGATGAGGCATCTACAGCAGGAAATACCTTGTTTTTTCTTACTTAAATTCACTCAAATATGGTCCCAAGTTGGAGCCTGTGTGGTTTATTTTTTCCTCTAATTGGATGGTGCCATCCCTTTTCTGGTTTCCCATTTCTGTTGGCCTCATACAATGAGCCCTCTGCCTCTCCATCCCCATTTCTGATTCTGGCCCAGCCACATGGTTTCCGTTTCTGTTGTGACCTCTTAGGTTCAGACAGTGTGAGGAGCAAGCAGAGAGACACTCAGGATGACAGTGACAGGCGTCACGTGTGAGGTCGCAGGGCTTCCCAGTGTCCCCCCAGGGTATCTGTACTGGTGATAGGCAGCATGCCTGGAGGTGGCTTTGCTGTGACTGTTAATGTGGCTTCATTTCTGTTTTGTCAGCTTGGGACTGAGTTGCTGTTGAACTCAGTGTCACCCTTGGGCATAGAACAACGTTAATCAGTAGTGAGTTGTGACTCTTCGGACTGCTGTGTGAGTGAGTTGCATTGTCAAGCAGAAATCTCCTCTATATGGACAGGGTGTGGTCCAAATGTGTTCTGTTCGGTCCCACCACGCTTCTGTGGGTGATGCAGAGGTTTCCTGTTGGTGGTACTGCACGGGGACTGTGTGATTTACCTTCAGTTTGCCTCTGTTGTCGCTTGGCCTCATTCTGTCTGAGACCTGTGAATGTCACTGCCGTTCCATGGCCTTCCTTTGCGCAGTGCGTGTTTATTATCCTGTTGGAGTGCAGTCTCCTTTGAGAGTATTCTTACCTGTGTAAGTATTACACCTTTGTTTATATCCATACAGCTTCTTCTTATTGTAGCTTATAAGAAAGATTTTGAGGTGCTGATAGGTACTTTGCTGCCTTTAAGACTGGCGTACAACGAATGTTCAGCCGATAAGGGTCAGGAAGCCATGGCATTTGGTGTAGACAGGTTTCCAGGTGCCCTGAAAGCTTTGATTGAGCTGTTTGCACACAGTGTGTGTGATGTGGTTCAAATCATTAATTGCTTAATTAAGTATTATTTGAAGATTCCTGTTATGTGTGCTGTGTGCAAAAATCATTTCCACCTATGTGGCTGGCTCCCTATAGGATGGCCTGTTTTCACTTTGAAGCAGGAGGGAAGAAGTTGTATTTGAAAGGTGAATTTCTCTTTCAGGTAGTTCTTAATGTACCTGTAACATAGTTGCAGGTGTTATTTGCAGCTGGTTCACCAAGTATTGCATCCGTGGGCAATGAGCAGGCAGCGCTGGAACATGGGTTCGCGTGAGGGCAAAGCAGATTCTGTTTGTTCAGAGGGCTCTAGGGGTGGGGGTAGTCTTTAATTTGGGTGATGGGTCACACACAAAGCTGTTTTGACAGTGTACATTTTCTTCTTAGAAATTTAAAAGCCTGTTGATTCAAGAGCTTTCTAAAGTCTTTCCAGAAGATATGGCTAAGTACCGAAGCATCCGAGGGGAGGACCATCCCCCGTCGTAACTTCCTCTTCGAACATCTAGTCCTGTGTGAATCACCGTAACCTTCAGGCAGCTTGTGACTGAGCGGCCTCAGAGACAGGAGGCCTAGAGGACTTTGTAGAGCTGTGCTGCCAGCAGCCCCCTCTTTGCAGAGGGCTGGTGAGCGCACATTTTTGAGCGAGATGCATTTGATCCTGTATGGCAGAATTATCTTGGAAATATTAAATACGGTAGGTAAAGGGTTTAAAAATATTACCTAAGACTTTTCTGTTTGTGTACTTCTCTTTTTCATTTTATTATGATGTCAAAGAAAGCTAAAAAAAATTAAAGAAAAGGTTTAATATGAGAAATAATGGAATTGGTTTTGTATTTTATATTTTCAAGTATAATGCATAAAGAATGTGTTTAATGTGACTGTTTACGTGGATTTCAATTAGACATAAGCATATAATAAAGTCTTTTAAGTACTTATATGACTTCATGTAATTATTTTATAACATTTTTACAGTATAGTGCAGTGCATCTTGTAAACAGTCAGTTATTACTTCCCTAAAGTGTGAATAGTATTCATAAAATTTGTTCTTCTGGAAGTGGATCATGGGATTTACGCTTGTTCAGGGTTGCCATACTCATTTTCTATTGCTCTTAAGCTCTGAAATAACGAGGTATTAGTTTCAAAGGCAAATGTTCATCTATGGGGAACATCAGTAATGTCCCTGGGTAGTTTATTATGTTATTATCAAATAAAAAATATGTGAATGGCTTGTTGAAGTATTGTAGTCAGTGACGACCCAGATGCTGACTACTGCTGTTGTCACATGGTAACCCTGAATAACCAGATAGCCTGCTCTGTTGCCACTCACCTGGACAGAAGTAACCTTTCCGTCCAGGTGACAGGTACCATTGATCCAAGGAGTGACAGAGCATATAATGCTTGATCCTTTAAAGACCCAGTGATGTTAGGGGGCAGCTGTCCTTTTAAAGAGTCCCACAAACCCAAGAAGTTACAAAGGAAAAAATGAATACATTTGGCTATATAAATGTTAAAAAACACCCCAAACTAACACGGGGCAAAAACATGAAGTTACAAAAACACAATAAACTTCAAAGACAAAAAGCTAAGGAAAAATGTGACTATGTATGACAAAGGGCTAAATATCGATTGTATATAAAGCTCTTACACTAATAATAAGATAAACTTATGGAAGAATAGGCAGATGTTCATTTTTACATTGTTTATAATAGGAAAAAAAGGAAAAGGAAAAGCAGTAAGTTGAATGTCCATAAACAGTAGCTAGATTAAATTATGGTTTATCCATTTGATGGAGTACTACACAGTGATTAAAAGAATGAAAGAATAAAGAATATATACAATGATGAGAGATTGCCAATGTATATTGTTATTAAAAAACAAATTTGTTCAACAAGCATTAATTAAGAGTCTACCTACGGTAATCTAAGCTATATGCAAATTGGAGTGTTTCTCCAAGGTGATCTGCCCACTGGTGGGACCACTGGGGAGCTTATTAAAAATGCTGATTCTAGGCCCCACTCCTCCAGGGCTGCTGCACTCAAGTCCTTTCCTCCCTTGACTTCTAACCAACACACTCTGCCTGCGAATTCAGTGTTGGGTTTCTCTTTCATTGTACACCTCCCTGGGCAAGCTCATCCATCTCGTGGCTCCAGTTACTCTGTGCCAAGATCCCCAGGTTTGTATACATCCCTGCTAAGGGAGTCCTACACATCCTTAACCAACTTTCTGTTCCTCCCCACTTGGCTGTCTCCCAGGTGCTTCCAGCTCAGTGTCCCTAAAGCTGGACTCAGCATCTTTCCCACCCAAACATCTCCTTGGTGTCTCCCTCTCAGAAAGTGGCCCTGCCTTGTGTCCAGGTCCATCATTCTTGCCTCCTTTTTCTCCCTCACCACTTCTGCCTTTGTATGGAGGTGTCACTAAGTCTCCTAAATGCCCCATTTCCTTGCTATTTTTACTCTGGTGATGCTAGTATTTAGTTCTCCCAACACAGCACTTCCCTTCCTTTGTGCTTCATCTCCCTACCTGGTTACTTCACTCATATTCCAGGTTGCAGTGTGAAAGCACCTGCATTAGCTCACCTTCTCTGAGACCTCGGAGCAGAGCTGGTCTATTTGTTAATCTTTCCTTTGACACAGTATCAAAGCCACTGAAAGTTACAGCAGAAACTGTAATCTCCCTAAGAGCCTGGATCATGCCAGCCTTACTCGTTCCTTTGCTCTAGGACAAGCATGTCAAACTCAAAGGCTTACATGGGCCAAATAAGGTTTAAGTTCATGTGGGCCGCCTAAAAACAAAAGCTTCAATTTTCATAAAAACATAGGTTTATTTCGATAGAGACATGTGGAATACAAAGGGCTGAAGTAAATGAGTAATCGTTAACATAAAATAATAGAACATTTTAATAAAAATATTTTTTCTTGAACATTAACTTACCAGACATTGGATAACTGCACAAATTAATGAGCGTAATGCAAACAAACCTATTTTTGTTCTCTGAAAGCGAAATACTTCCTGATCCACACACCAAAGAAGTTAGTCCAAGATTAATGACATGGCAAATGGCTGCTAAAATATTCGCTGCTAGTATTAGTGGAGAGAAATGGTGCTCCTGCTTGTAAGGCATGTAAGGGAAATTAATGAAACATGATTATAGTAATCAGTCATTAGTGAATGTTGTAGTTCGTTATTAATAACTAGAGGCCTGGTGCATGAAATTCGTGCACTCGGGGGTCCCTCAACCCAGCCTGCTCCCTCTCGCAGTCTGGGAGCCCTTGGGGGATTTCCCGACTGCCGGCAGTCGGACATCCTTAGCGCTGCTGCAGAGGCGGGAGAGGCTCCTGCCACCACTGCTGCACACACCAGCCGTGAGCCCGGCTTCTGGCTGAGCAGCACTCCCCCTGTGGGAGTGCACTGACCACCAGGGGACAGCTCCTGCATTGAGCGTCTGTCCCCTGGTTGTCAGTGCGTGTCATGGCAACCGGTTGTTCTGCTGTTCAGTTGATTTGCATATTAGCCTTTTATTATATAGGATTATGTGTAACGGGATATTATAAAAATTAAGTTATGAAATTTTTATTCAATGTTTCTTACATACTATTATATTGGCTGGGCCACAAAAATATTCATTGTGGGCCGCGAGTTTGACATACTTGCTCTAGGACTTACAATGTGCCTGATACAAACCAGTCTAGGTATTTGGGGAATCATGCATGGATCAAGCAGTGGCCAAGTGAAACTGCACAAAGCAATTGTGTGACAGAGTGGAAGTGAAGTGTCACAATTGCATTAGACCCTGGAAAGGACTGTTCTATTCCCACAGGAGGAAAGTTCTGGGTGTTGCCCAGACCATACATCTACACTCTATGACATAACAGGGGGCAGAGCTCATGACGTGAAGAAAATGGCTAGACTCCATCAAAAGCAGTTCTGGTGGCTGGCTGAGGACTCTGTAGCTGAAACTGAATGGAGACGGTTTTTAAATGATCTTTCCGGACCACCATGTGTGTTTCTGCACAGAAAAAAAAGACCTGGTTCACAATGGCTTCACATGGTCATTCACTCCCTTTATCCTGGCCCATTTAGGATCTGTTGAGGGCAGGCTATTTGCAAGGACTTCCGGTCCATTAACTTTGCCTTTGCCCAGCTGAGCTGCTGTCCCTGGATCAGCAACGTGGGGCTTTCTCATGTTTGCGTCTTTCCTTTTGGGGACCCTCACACAGCCTTTGGCCAAATTTTGGTTGTTGACAAAAAGATCCAGATATGTGATAACTATTCCTATTATTATAGAAAGAATGTTGCTTGTCTTAAAGGGCACAGCCATATGTTTATTTGACTCTAAAATGACTTCGTATCCAATTTATTATAGTTTTTAAGAATCTATTGTTATACCATTTTGGTCCAGGGCTATCCTAAATACAAATAACTTTATTACATAGCATTCGTTATCATTGAGTTGTTGCACCCCAACTTTAGATTTCATTGATTTTTTTAACATAAAAATTTTAATGCATGTGCTTATATTTCTTAGGTAAAAATGAAAAGTCAAATAGTTTTGTATTAAGGTGAAGGTGAAATCACTATAACAAGGAGACCAAAAAGAAAGATAAAATAGAAGATTGTTTCTCTTACTTGCAGCCTGACTGGTCTCGGTTGGCGGGGCAGCTGTATTAAACAAGACCATTCATTGGCTGCCTTTTGGGAGCTGCCCTATGGAGAGGCCCACATGGCAAGAGACAGGTGCCTCTGGCCCAGAGCCCAGCCACTGCCCACAGTACATATCTGTGCCCCTTTTCCCAGTGGACACAGGCCATACGTTCAGAGTTTAAGACAGAGGACTTGTGCAAACACTAATCTAGTGTGTGTCCATGAGAAAATGGCACCATTTGTCTTCCTTGTCCCATATGATTCTTTTTTTGCTTTTTGAAAGAAAGAAATGGAATTATACAAAAAGAAAAAAAAGACACAGGCCTTCTGGCTTGGTGATAAGGAAGAAATGTGGGTGACAGTGGAAGTCTGAAAGCTGAAAAAGCAGGAATCTTTGCAGACGGCCTTGACATACACACACACACTTCAGTAAATCCTCATTATTGCAAATGTGCTGAGGGTGGGACTGGCTTCCATGCAGCAGGAAAACCCAGCAGTGTGGGAAAGGTGTGTGCTGCCCAGGCAGCTCTGACACAGGTAATAGCTTCTGTGGGAGCTTCGGGAGCTCTGGGGCCGAGGTTCACAGAGGGGATCCCGGGCCCCATGTGGGGCAGTGCTGGGTGATGCTCATGTGGATGCTCCGGGAGAAGATAACTGACACGTGCAGTGCACATCCTCGTCCTCGTTTGATACGAGCCTACGGAGGGGGATGTTTGTATCTTTCTGTTGAGCTGGTGAGTACAGGTTCCCTCGGGTAGCACATCATCCACAGGCTCTCACTAAGCATTTCTGTGAGAACCATTTTAAAAACAAACATTGAAAATGGCTCGCTTCATTTGGTAAACACACTGAACACACAGAAATTCGAGGCACACATCCATTTAGTTTTAAAGCACCTCGGAGATACAGGAGCAGGCCAGTGCTGATTCGTGGCCATCGCTGGCTACAGTTACTTATATTACCCAGAGCCGGTGCTGCAGGTTCACCCCACGTGCAGATTTTATGGCGTCCAAACAGGCAACCATGTTTACTCGCTACGGTGCTTGGAACATTTTAGCTCTCAGTCAGTCAGTAAATAGTGACCAGTCAATAGGAGTCACTTCCTTTCATTAATTCTCTCTTAATTCTACCAAGTCCCATTGCTAGTCTTGGTTCCCAGAGCAGCTGTTTGGTTTTCTTGGCTGCTAACACATTGGCCCAGCGGGACACTTAGCACCGGTTGGAGGAGGGTGAGGAGGAAGATGGAGATGCTGTGATGTCCCCATGGTGGGCAACGACATGCTTGGTAAGGCAGTGCTCAGGACCTTTGTTATTTCCTTCTAAACTTTTCCTGCCAAAACATGGAATCAGACAGATTGGTCACTCCTGCGATGTGGGCACAGACAACTGGGGTCACAGGAGCAGTCTTTTTTGCCACTTTTATGGCAGAGCCATTAGGATAATGAGAGCTGAAGGGAGGCCAGGATTGCTCTGCAGCTGAACACACACAGGCTGCAAGAACAAGGGATGCGCTGACGGAATATTTATTTCTGACTTTATTTATAGCATCGTCTGGTGCAGAATCCGAAATCAGCAAAGCAGCAGATAGGTGGGACCGCCCTTACATGGTGCTCAGGCTGTCAGACTTGTCCCTTTGTTTTCTTTCATGTCCCGGTCCACGTCCAGCTCTGCACTGTATCAGTTTACCTGGGCTCCGTGGGGTTCTGTGACTGAGTTCCATTTCACAAGGCCTTTTACTGCCCAGTAATTAGGGGACTCATGTGCGAGACAAGCAGGATTGCTGGAATCTTGCTTTCAGCAGGGCTTTTCCGACTTTTTATTTTTGTGAGTCCCCGTTGGACTAGGATTTTTCACAAAGGTTCAGAAACATTTATTTTTGTTTTCACTAATTTTGAAGTTCCAAAGGCTTTCAGGAGTGAGCAATCTTATATAACATCAATAATTCTTTAAAAGTTATTTATTTATTTAATGATATTTTAAACATTTATTTTATTGATTTTTAGAGAAAGGGAAAAGAAGAGGGGAGGAGAGAAAAACATCCATGTGAGAGCGAAACATCAATTGACTACCTCCTGCACGCCCTCTTTCGGATGGATACCAAGCCCCCAACCCAGGCATATGCCCTGACCAGAAATGGAACTGGCAATCTTTTGGTGCAACTGAGCCACACCGACCAAGGCAATACTTTAAAATTTAAAAACAATTTTACATACTAGATCTCACTGGATAATTTAAAACGGAATAAATTGGATAACTGAAAATAATGTATATGTATATATGTGTATAATTTTATTACACTCATTTTATTACAATTCTATTTTATTACAATCATTGGTCTTTACCTAATGTTTTATGTAGGTTGACTTCAAATTAGGGAGGGTTCAACTAACAAGGAATTAAAGTGATAGAGGTTAGTTTTTCTCTTGTGACAAGCAGTTCCAAGATGTCTGTCCAAAACAGCTGAAGCCCTCACAGGATCTGCCTTTCTCCTCTGCCATTTTTAATAAGTGGCTTTGTCTTCACATCACAAGAAGGCTGCTGCACCTCCAGGCATCATCTCTGCATTCCACATAGGGAGAGCATAGAAGAGAAAGGCAAATGGTGATGAGCAAAAAGCCTTCTCCTGTGGAGGCATTGCCATTTTATTCTAGAAGGACTCTCCCTCTCAGAGACTTTTGCCACATGTCATTGATCACAATGGTATCTCATGGTCACCCCTAGTTGCAAGGGAGGTAGGTGATCTAGATCTTAGCTTTTACAACCTGTAGAGCAGAGGCAGGCAGGCGGGGAGGGGACTGGGAACTGGAGTTGTCAGGCAACCTTCAGGGCTGGCTCTGGCACATACAGAACAGAGAGAGACCTCGATCCCCACACACCAGGTGCTGATGTTGGTCCTTTCCTGCAGAAACTTACTGGTTGGGGTAACTTAAAGCTCAAACTTTAAATTTTATATAAGTAAGTTTAGATCCCAGATGCAGTGTTATGAATTTTTTAAATTTTGTTATTTGGCAAATATATGGGGACTTTTATATTAGGAACCAAAGGTACAAGGAAGGCTGTGTCACTTTCCACCGTCTAGACAGAGTCTGAAATGAGAAGGACCAGGACTCGGGTCCTCCACAGGCTCACTCTGGGAATGCTGGGTAATAACATCGATGGTAAAGATGCTAGAGCAGCATTGGGGTCCATGGCCATTTCTCCTTGCATTATGAGCTGCAGGTGAGTGACACCGTCCTGCCCCAGGTCCACGCCAATGCCTCCCAGGCTGGATTCACCTCTGCCCCTGTCTGTGTGTCCCAAATAAGTGTCCAGATGTCGCCGCTGAGATGCACAAACTGCGAAAGAAGCTTGAAGGTGTCGGCCCTGGTCCCTGAGGTGGCTGGCCCCTGTGTGTAGAGCTGGAAGAACTTGGAAGCACAGTAGCTCTAAAACGCTTCCTGTGATGGGTGAGGGGGGCCGGGGGTCTAGGAGGGACAGTGGTCCTTGTCTTCCTGCCTTTGTGACAGTGCCAGTGTCTGTATCAGCAGCAGCAACCTCTTTACAGCTTTGCCCCCAGTTTATTTTCCACTTCTCATCTTTTCTCCTTTATCTGTGATCATCTCTTTCGACCTTGCTATTCCTGGCGCCTTTGCCTTCCCGAGGCTGGGGAAGGTGATGGATGAATAGACGGTTCCAGAGTTTACGGGTCTCCCGCCTCCTCTTTCTATCTGTTTTCCCTCCACCTCCCTCCTCCCTCTCCCCCCCACTCTTCCCCTGAAAATGTCCTGAGCTCTGATCTGTGTCCTTCTCAGTCGCCCTCCCTCCCACAAAGGGGCTGAGTCTGAGATTGTTCAGGATGAAGAGGAGGTTGGTCCTGCCCTCCCTTTCACATGCTCTCCATTCACCTCCCCCAGTCAAGCCCGCAGAGACCCTCATGTGTCCCTGGCAGTGTATTGGGGGGAGATGCACATATTTTAAGGTGCCCTCTGGGTAGCCCGTTTGTGCTGTGGTGTTTATTAATTCTCGAGCGCGCGCAGGCTGCAGCATCTGCGTCCCAAGGGGCTGCTAACACAGTTGTCCACTGATTTAATCAAAAGAAGCAGCTGGGGCTCTGGGAGAGGTTGAGTTATGAAATAAAGGCACAAAACAAAACACAGGATGGGCCTTTTATGTAAACTGTTGTCTGACCCCTTTAAGTTGGGGGTGCGAGTGAAAACCGAATGCTAGTCCTCAGATGTATATCATGCCCTACTGTGAAACTAATTGCATTGCAGGAGCAAATGGAGGCCATTATCATTACTATTATTAATAACCACGTATTCGCTGTCTTCATTGTGCATCCAGAAATCTTACTCAGCTCAGAGCTCAGCAGCCTCCCCATATATATAACAGGGCTTAAACGGTATTGATTTGGATCAGTTTTTTATTGCATCTCTTGTTAAGCTTCAGTAGTCCTTTGTTTGTACAAATGTTATCTTATATGGCAAGCAAAACCAGATAGTACATTTACTACTGGTATTTCATATGCTGTTTTCCATGGTGTGAAATGCAAATGTTGCAGTGTGGATGGCACCTTCCAGACCCTAGCCTCCTCCTTATTAACTATAAACTAGTACAGTGGGGCCTTGACTTACGAGTTTAATTCGTTCCGAGACCAAGCTCGTTAAGGAGCTCATTAAGGAGCTCTTTAACTCAAATTATTCTATCAACTCAATGCAAAAAATCTGCCGAGAGACAGCTGGTATCTCAAAAAACTCGTTAGTCGGGACACTCGTAAGTCAAGGCCCCATTGTATATCCTTTCTTCCGGGCAAGCCAGAAATCCTCTAAGTACATTTATGCGTATGCAGATACAAATGGATCTTATGATATGCACTGTTTAGCATTTCACTTTTTTTACTTAGAATATCTCTGGAGATCCTCCCTGGTCAGCATGTGCAGGGCTAACTCAAGCTAATTGCCGCCAGGATGCCCTGTAAGGTTCTCACTCATCCCTTGCAATTGCTCCAGCTCCCTCACTGGTGGATTGAGGTATTGCTGCTGTCGTGGGCAGAATGATGGACCCCAAGATGTCCAAACCCCAGTCCCCTGACAACCCCTGCTAGCCCCCAGCCAACCCGGCAACTGAGCACAGATCCATGAGCGAGCCCAGCTAAGGCCAGGAGAACTGCCCCACTGAGTCTAACCCCAGTGTCACAGAGGAAGACTTCTAGAGCAGGCCTGAGGGCTCCATGAGCATAAATACTGTACTTTACTCTGAGAGGAAGTTAAACACAGTCATACACAACCTGCGCCCAGTTCTGCAGACATTTCTAATGCTATCGGTGTGAGGCTCTGGGAGGAACAACAGGACCAAGAGGTTGACAAGGATTTTAACGTGCTGGGCCTCGAAGCTGGGCAGACCAGGAGGGTGAGCAGATGCTCTGACAGTCAGTTATCTTCAAATCTTTCCAGCAAAGCATCCCCTCATGTCAGAGGAAAAGGACTTCTGCCTGGATTCATACAGTTTGGCAGAAAAAAAACCACAAAAAAACAAACAAACAAAAAACAAACCTGCCTCAGCAGACTTTTAAAAAAGTATTTCTTATCTATGGCGTCATAGGCTGGTATTTGTTTTAAATAAAATAGTGTTGACAATAATAAAAATAAATAAATAAAATAAGTTAAAATTATTTGCATTGTGCAAAATTGTTGGCCCGAAAGTCTCTCCTTGTTTAATCTGTTGCTTTTCTACCCTTGGGCCCCCATGGCGGTGAGGGGGTAGAACTGTGAGAGGATTGACTGCTAGAATTTGAAACCTAGTTACCAATTGGTTCTTGAGACCTATGTCGGCATTCTCAGCAATGCCCGTAGGCAAAGCAGAGAAAGCTCTGCTCAGGGTCTGACCCGTTAATAAATAGGTGCTTAGTATATATTGTTCCTTCCCCTCTGCTGGGAAGAACACAAGAGGTTTGGTTGAGAACAGAACAAATAAGGTACCATTATTAAACAATTAAATCACCTCTAAGCAATTGTCCTGAATGGCTCTAGATGCAATGCAGGTGGGTACCAGCTGTTTCCCTCTCTCCCAAGTAAAGCCCTTAAGAAGGAAGGCTGGGGCCCTGTCTCCATCCTGCTTCTCTCTGGGGTCTGTTCACCATAGTCTCTGCTTTGCCTCAGTCTCTCAGCTTGGAGCCCATGTCACTTGAGCCCTGGTGGGTTCTTGCTCCCTGGTGGTCACTTAACTTGGGAACAAAGCACAGATTGCAAAAACTCTCCAGTCTTTAATGGTAAACTTTAGAATTTCAGTCTCTTTGGCAGCTGTGACTTAGTGCTCTCTCTACTTATCGATGCTGTTGGCCCCTGTACAGGTTGTGTAGTTGCTGGAGGGGGCCTCTTCATCAGGATGCTTCAGCCTGATTCAGGGTGGTGCCAAGAGAGCCCGTCGTCTTTTCCCTGCCGTGTCCGGAACCCAATGGGATAATGTAAGCCGGGGCAAGAGGAGAGCTTGCCTCTGAGGTGTGATAGGCTGAGTAATGGCCTCCGAGGCTGTCCACATCCTACTCTGTGGGGCCTGAGGATATGTTGGTGAGTGAGGAAGGGGAATCAAGGTTGCTAATAGGCTGACCTTCACATAGAGAGGTTATCTTGGATTATCTGGGCCCAATGCCATCACAAGAGTTCTTAAAAGTGGAAGAGGGAGTCTGAAGAAGAGAACCAGAGGGCGATGGGAGTACAGAAGGGAAAAAGAGCAGAGACAATGTTGCTGCTCTGAAGATGGAGGGAGGGCCATGAGCCTCTAGAACAGTGATTCTCAACCTTCTGGCCCTTTAAATACAGTTCCTCATGTTGTGACCCAAGCATAAATTATTTTCATTGCTACTTCATAACTGTAATGTTGCTACTGTTATGAATTGTAATGTAAATATCTGATATGCAGGATGGTCTTAGGCGACCCCTGTGAAAGGGTCGTTTGACCGCCAAAGGGGTCGAGACACACAGGTTGAGAAACCCTGCTCTAGAAACTGGAAAAGGCAAGGGAGCGGATTTTCCCCCGGAGCCTCCAGGAGGAATGCAGCCCTGGCAACACCCTGAGGTTAGCCCAGTGAAAATGTTTTTGGACTTCTCACCTCTACAGCACAAAGATACATTTGTGCTCTTTTAAGCCACTAAGGTAGTGGTAAGCTGTTCCAGCATCAGCAGAAAACTAATACATGAGGTTTCCTGAAAGTCTCCGACCCCGAGGTCATTCACTTTCCGCTGGCCAGGGGCATCTTGGATTCTTCAGGGGGAAGGGTCTCATTCTGTGGTACCCTCAAGTGCATACAAAGCAGCAGTGTGCATCTGGACACAGAGAGGGTCCTTTGTAGAAATCTCCATTGGCTGGAAGAACACAAGAGGTTCCCTCCAGAAAGTGTGGAAGAGCGTCCGGCAAGGGCAGCAGGAGGGACCTGCCATTGCAGGGACTGAGGTTGAAACAGGACTTCTAGGCACTAAGGCAACCCTCTCCATGAGCAGCCCAGCAAGAAGCAGCATGAGAAACCCCCCCGATACTGGAGTGAGGGTGTGGGTCAAGGCAACACAGTCCCCGACCTGCTCAGCCCCAGCAGAGAACAACCACAGGAGAGGTGTCTCCCACGGAAGCTCTCTGAGCCTCACTTGCCTCGCAGCTGATGTCACACACCGGGACCAGGGAATGTCCCTTGGAATGGGACAGACTCATTTTGCTCCCAGTTCACCTGCTTTCCACATCTATAAGGGGGCGTGATTAAACAACCTGCCTGGGGAGGGTTTGAAGGCTGCAGCGACGTAGCATGGACCTGTTCTGTGAACTCTCAGGACTGGAAGGTTAGGAAGATGCCTGTCTCATGCGTTTTCATCCATCTGTCTGGATAGTAGGATTCCCATGGATAGTAGGATACCAGTGTCCATCTATTTTCTCCCTGATGTATTTCTCTTCCGTCAACTCCAGAGACTCCAGAAACCCTTGCTGATCCTCAGCCTCTTCTCTGAAAGCTCCCTTTGCAGAAATCGGCCATCCTCCGAGGCCCTCCAAAGGGACGGTGTCCTACCTCTCACTGTCCGTGGTCCCCGTGGAGCAGGGGCCCTCCTGGCTTCCCCCCACCTCTTCTCTGAGCCTCCCCCTTCCTCCTCCCTCACACCTGCAGCCCCTCTCAGGCACAGGTTCCATGCTGTCACACCTGGCCTTTGGGTCCTCTCCCTCATTCCCTGAGACTGTGGCTCCAGATCACGGTGTTGCCTCCATTTTCTCTCCAATCACCATTTTTATGTCATGGGTCCCTTTGAAGATAATCCAGGGAATTATCTTCAGTGCCTGGTCACTGTTCTGTGACCTCCTCAGAGGTCCAACTATCTTTCCTCCTGCTCACCTCAGCCACCTACTCCCACGGACATACCCGGGCCTGCCATTCCCACAGAGTCCTTGCCTCCTCCAAAATCTCTTGCAAGCCTTCTCCCTCAGACTGCCTCCTCGCCTGCCCGGTCTCCGGTGTTCCCCCACTGCCGTGCTCTCTTACCCTCCTGGAGGCCTCTGATTCTTCCGTCTTACCCATGTCCACTCCACAGCTCCCCACTCCTCATTTCCCTCCTCATCCAGCTAAGATTCTGCAGTTTTCCATATACTCACTCCTTTTATGCACCCTCAATTCCCTTGCCCTCTTCCCTCTATTTTATAATTCACTTGGAAACATCCCAGCTCTGATTAAACCCATCCATCTGCCCCGAGTGTCTGAACATTGCAGGAGAAAATTACACGACTGGGCTATGCGCTCACTTTAGATTCATGACAGCCGGTCTTGAAGGGCCACCGTGCAGCCCGAAATCGCCTGTGTTTTCCTGGCAAGGCCTCTGCTCCCCTCTGAGAGCCTTTCCATGGAGCGTTAGGCAGCCGTGTGTGTGTGTGTGTGTGTGTGTGTGTGTGTGTGTGTGCGCGATTCTTAAAACCTGGTGAGGTATTGTTGGCATCCCTGTAAGGCTGCTAAGGCCCCATCTTTTAACTGTTCTCTCTTGTTTGGTCTAGGGTGGGGCCCAGGACTCCTTAGGTCTTATTTGTTCTTTCTTTCCTATTTCATTGACGTATAAGAGTATTAGTTTCCTGGGGCTGCTGTGACAAATTGGCACACAGGTAGTGGCATAAAACAACAGAAAAGTATTCTCTCATAGTTCTGGGGGCCGGAAGTCTGAAATTGAGGTGTCAGCAGGGCTGAGCTGGGGGAGGACCCTGCCTGCCTCTTCCAGCTTCTGGCTCATGTCAACATCACTCCAATCTCTGCCTCTGTCTTCACTTGGCTCTCTCTGTGTCTCTGTGTGTCCTTCTGTCCCTTAGGACAATCTCATTTCAGATTGAGAGCCCATGAGGGCAATCCAGGATGAGTGCCTCCTCTCAAGAGCCTCAATTTAATGACTTCTTTTGCTAAATAAGGGAATATTAACTCTTTTGTCATATATGATTCTGGGAACAAGGACATGGGCATGTTTTTTTTTGGCGGCCACCATGCAGCCCACTATACATAGATATACAGGAAGATGGACCAATCCTGAGGGCATAATTCAGCAAATTGCTGCAAACAGAACACATGCAGGCAAATAGGGTACAGATAAAGTAAACGGAACCCCCTGTGCCTCCTGTCAGTCATTGCTCCCCACTCCAGGGACCCTCTACCCCACCTCTGAAGAGCCTGATTTTGAATTACACATTCATGGAGTTTTGTGTGTGTTCTGTGTCTGCTTCTCTCACTTGCCATCTGGTGTGAATTTGACCCTCATGTGGTTGTAGCGCCTTCATTCTCATTCTGGTGTCCTCCTGTGTGTGACCTCACCAACATTGTTAATCCATTCGGCCCTGAGTGGGCAGTGGATGGGTTCTGCTTTTTGGCTACTACAAGTGTGCTGCTATGACTACTGTCGGATCATGTCTCTTGGTGCACACACATACACACTCACTGCTGTGTGTGAACACCCAGCAGTGTGAGAGCTGAACAGAGGGAGGCATCGTCTCAGCATCTATATATGCTGTTCCCAAGGCCATGAGCCTGCTTCCCTAGGGGAGGACTAGAGCCTGTCACTCACTCTGCCCAGAGCTGGCATTGCCTCTTTTTCCTTTCAGCAGCTCTGGTGAGTGTGCTGACCATGCCATGATGTGATATACTGGTAGGTGATGTTGACCATCTTTTCATCTGTTCATAGACAATGTGGCTATCCTCTTGTGAAGCGCTGGTCCCTTTGTCCAGTTCTTTGAATTTGATTGTCTGTATTTTTTAATTTTTTATTGAACTGTAGGTGTTTTTGTTTTACGCTGGACATATGACCTTTTTTGCATATACATTTTATAAATATCTTTTTCCTCTGTAGGTTGGTTTTTTTCCTCTCTCAATTGTGTTTTTTGATGAACAGAAGTTCTTAGTTTTAATGTGGTCCAATTTAACAATTTTTTCTTTTTTATGGTTAGTGCTGTTTTTTTTTTCTTTTCCCCTATGTTTTTCTTAAAGCTTTATTGTTTTGCCTTTCACATTGAGATTTATAATCTATTTGGAATTAAATTTTGAGGTAAGGATCATATGCGTGTGGATTGCCCTCTGATGTTTGAATCAACCATTTGAGGTTTCTCACTTTCTCTGTCTTCTTGTCTTAAATCTGGGGATTCTTCTTTCTTGTATTTTCTAGGGCTCATTTTGTGTGGGTGGTGGTGACAGGGCAGAGAGGGATGGGGAGACGACAAGTTCCAGTAGCTTTGCTCCTCCCTCAACACTGCTTAGCCAAAGATGCCCAAGGCCAGAGGGCATCTGCTGGGATGTCCTCCCCTGCCAGGAGCCCGTGTGATTGACTCTTCTGTGGCCCCCTGTCTCCTGCCCCCCTCTAGTCTGGGCAGTGCGTGCATATGACCCCTACCAACCCCTTATTTCTCACTTTGGGGCCCCACCTGCTCTTCATTTTCCAAAGCCCCTCCTCTGCTTATATCTAGTC
Source organism: Myotis yumanensis (assembly GCF_028538775.1). Classification (NCBI taxonomy): domain Eukaryota; kingdom Metazoa; phylum Chordata; class Mammalia; order Chiroptera; family Vespertilionidae; genus Myotis; species Myotis yumanensis. The sequence goes on from NW_027223755.1 coordinate 25,692,987, forward strand.
ACATCCACAGGCCACCTTCCTGCCTCCCCCCCTCCACCTTGTCAGCTCTTTCTGGAGTGCAACTCACTTCTGTCTCTCATCCTCCCAGACGCAGGTCAGAGGCTGGCTGCCCTGCTTGCCAGTTGTAGTGGAACAGCCATGCCGCCTCCACCCCTTCATGAGGTTGCACAGTGCCTCACACTGTAGTGCTTTCCTTACAGTGTCCAGGAGCCTTTCCAGGGTAAGTGCTAGGCCCTTTTCCTCTGGGCATCACTGTCTGCTGAATTGCATGGAACTCGAATACTCTTCAGTATAGCCCAGGAAAATGTGGATGTTTTGTAATTTGGACCTGAAGCTTAAATTAGACCCTCGAGTGCATTGTAAAACTATTGGGAAGTGTGATTGTCAATTACTGAAGTTACCAGGTGTTTGTGGGCTGGCTCAAGTGGCCACTGGCTTACCCACAACACTCCTTCCATGGTTTTGGAGGAAATGAAAGGGCTCCAGCCAGGCATGGGTTTAGGTGCTAAGGGGCAGTAAGTTCCTGCTGACCCTTGCTCCAGGCAGGGTAGGGGGGGGGGGGCGGTCCTGATTTCATTTGAAACTGGTACTGGCACCCTCTGTTTGGCCTCTTGCCACTGTTGGTGTCTTGCCCCTGCTCTGTGGGAAGAGAGGAGAGGAGCTGTGATGTAGCCAATGCTGAAGGCAGTCGTCTAGGTCTTGAAGAGAAGGGGTGGGGTCTGCACTGCCCAGAGGCACTCCCCAACACTGCTTAGCCAAAGACACCTACGGCCAGATGGCACCTGCTGGGATGTCCTCCCCTGCCAGGAGCCTGTATGATTGACAGCCAGTTTATGAGCATCGTGCCTGAGTGTGTTTACTGAGCCCAGGAGTCTTGCAGAGAGAGCTCCCTGGTATTTACCAAGTGATGCCCTTACGTGGACCTTATAAAATGAAGCTCGGGTAGAACAAACAGCAGCAGCCGCTGCAGCCAGCCCACTTTGTGTCAGCAGCTTTCAAACCCTGTGTCTCTCCTACCTCCCCTTCCCACCTCTCCACTAGTCGCTGATATTATATTGGGGTTCCAGCTATAAGAGGAAAATATTTTATAGACAGATATCCAGTCCAAAGATTATTGCTTTTCAGTACAGTTATTGCTTTTTGGGGTGGCACATAATATTGTCAGAATTACTCTGAGACAAAAAATGAAATTCAATTAAAAGAAGCTTGTTATTAAATAGTTCACAAATGTCTCGTAACTAATTAAAAATAGTATTCCACTTTTATTACTTGTGCAGTTTGACAGGTGAAATTATTTTAAAGCTACATATAGAGGCAATATCCTATATATCATTGCATAATGTGTGAAAAAATAACAACCCACATGCATTTATATCATTGCATAATGTGTGAAAAAATAACAACCCACATGCATTTTCCTAGTACCTTTAATAAGACAAGTATGGATAGATGCCAGATCAATGATATCAGACTGGCTTGTTACATGAAATACTTTTCCTAATGTGTGTGTGTGTGTGTGTGTGTGTGTGTATTTTTTTTTAACTGTGCTATCATTGACATAACATTATATTAGTTTCAGGTGTGCAGCTTAATGATGCAATACTGTTTATGTTGTGGGATGATCCCCACAAGTAGTCTAGTTAACATTTATTACCATACATAGTTACAACATTTTCTGAGTGTGATGAGAACATATGCATTACCACTTCTTATCTCATAAACTCGTATTTATTAATGGAAAATTGATAATATGATGTCCCTGCACTGGGAACCACAGAACCTATCATGTCTTAGAGCTCCTGTGCACCGTTCCCTGGTCTGTCGGGGACACACTCATGCCTGCCCCCTCCTGTCAGCGGTGTGAGGACAGGTGTCCAGTGCGGGAGGTTCTCCTGCACCAAGATGAGACTGACCTTCTGATGTGGGGCCTTTCTGGCCATGTCTGCAGCCACCTCCATGGGTGACAGACAGTACCATGTGGCTTCTCACGAGACAAGCCCTTCTGATGATAAAAATGAGGCAGGAAACGTGAGCCGGCGTTCTTGATCCAGGGCCCCACTGCAGACCACCTTCTCCTGCACTGCGCTTGGGGAAACCACAAGAGGAGCCAAAGGGGGATTTGTGTTCTTGGTGTTAATCGTGTAAGCGGCTTTCCCACGCCTGGAAGGACCCTCCAGGACCACACACACGCAGCCAGGACAGCGCCTTCAGCACCAGGGTGTTCATTAACCACTAGATAAAAAGGTCAGGGCGACTTAAGCTGGGATGAAAGGCTGCTGCCGCTAAAGATCATTTGCAGGGAAGATAAGGCCTCTGTAAAATTATAATGTCAGTCAGCAGGAAGATGGGATTCAGAGCGGTTTAAAGCTGAAATCACCCTAGAGATTTGCAAGCAAAGCCCTTTTTTTTCTGGATAAGAAGACAGGAGCCTGTTGAGATTAAGCAGGCTCAGGAGGCACAGAGCTGGCTCTGGAATCCAGACCCCTGGGGCCCAGCCCTAGGGTTTTCCCAAGACACTAGTTGGCCTTTCTTTTCTCAAGAGATAGGGACTGGTTCCCTCTGCCAGGGTCTGGGGTCCAGCCTGTCACAAGCCTCAGGCCTAGGCCACCACCCCAGGCTCTTGTGGCTCAGGTTTGTGTGGAGGTTGTGGGGAATTTCCATGAACACAAGGAAGTAGCAACAGCAGCAAGTAGAACTCAGCAGTCACCTGAGGCCAGAGGTGGCCTTGGGCACCTCCTGGTGCTCAGAAGCCCCAAAGCTACATGAAGCTGTGCTCCTGCTCTGGGCCCCTCTCAGCAACTAAAACCTTAGTCTCCTGCCTACCAGCCTGGCCATTGGCCGGAGCCCTCCCCTGCCACTGTTATGCAGCCCAGCAGACTGATACATGGTCCTTGGAGTCTGCTCCCAGCTTCCCCGACACTTGCTGCTTCTGCTCCCGCTGTCCAGGCAGGGACTGCAACAGTCTCCTGATTGGTCTCTACACCTCCCCCAGCTCCATCCCCACCCCACCCCCACTCAAATCCATCCTCCTTGGCACTGCAGAGTGGCTTTGCCACTCTTGCATCCTTTCCCTCTGCTGAGCAATCCTCAGACGGCCCAGCACTGCAGCTCAGTAGACATGGCTCAGTGCAGCCACCTGCCATTTGAGAGCCTCCTCTGTCATCTCCAGTTCCTCAGTCCCTGTGTCAGGGGTCTCCGTTCTGCAGGGCTGCTGTTTCAGTATCAGGAAGCTGCTGCCTCCCTGTCTTGCTTGCACACGTCTGCCAAGTTTAGATGCTCCAGAAGGCCCCCTTCCTTGCTCTGCAAAGAAGTTCCTGCCTCCATCTGATACTAGAGGTAACGTAGCCCCCTTGTCTCCATTCACCTGCCTGGGCATAGATGTTTGCGCCACTGCCATAGGCGCCATTGCCTCTGGAGTGGTTGACAGGTGGCCTTCCCAAGATGTTGCTTCTTGGTAAATGTTTGTGCTGGATGTTTGGTTAGCCACGTGTGTGATTTCAACCCAGAACACTGGTTCAGATCACATAAGCATCAGCTCATCATCGTATCATGCTGTATGTTCGATGATTTTCATAAAAATAAATTAGTGACTTTTAAGTTTAACTTTTTTCTTTTGAATGATGCTGGTTAGAACTCAAAGGAAAAATTAAATTGGTGCCACTTACTTATGTTTATAAAAAAAGCTTTTATAACAATATTATAAAGGTAATTGCTCCAGAATTGTCTTGTCCACTGGCTGGAAAACCCACTTAAATGATATTAAAATTAATGTTGATAAGATTATATATGAAAAAATAAACTTACTTTTAGTAATCAGATTTCCATTATAATGAACACTACTTAAAATACACCTTAGCATTAATACGCATTCTATGTTATTTTGCTTACAGTGATGAAGTTACTGTTTTGGGCAGAATAATAATTCTCATATATTTTGAGATGATTTCTCTAGTTTGTGCGGGGATATGTGCTAAATTTAGGAAAGTAAGTAGATTACATTTTCCCAGCCTTTAGGGGGTTTTATTTTCAGTCTCATTTCCATATTTTCTGGTGTTTATTTTTCCAGGGTCTGAACAGAGTTAGCATTAAGTACTGGGGGCCTGTCTTCTGATGGTGTAGGAGAAACCCATTGATTGGTTTCTTCCTTCCTTCTTTCCTTCCTCTCTACCATCAATAATAATAATAAATGCAAGTGGTCATGTGCAGACAGCTTCAAGCAATGACCTGACTCCATCCCTGTGGAATTACTTAGCACCTTCAAAGATGAGAGACACGTTCAGAAACAACCATACAACTGCTCTTCACATGTCCTGACAGCACTCAGAATCAGGGTGCGACACCAAACACAGGTGACCGTGTGCTGAGTGCTGAAGGATGTGAGGAGGGCAGGGACTCTGGAGTTCAACTGGAAATAAAGGGCAAGGGACAAGTGGTGGGTCAAAGGGAGTTTGGAAGAACTTTGTGTAGGCATACAACATAAGAAGTGTCACTTCATTTATTGGAGCCAGATTCTGTAAGACAAAGGCTAGAAAGAAGCAGTTTAATTTCACAGATGGGAAACTAAAGTTATTATAAGTTTTAGGCTCAGTTTGGGTGGAAGATTTATTTTGTAGACTGTCTCTCCATCCATCCATCCATCCATCCATCCACCCACCCACCTACCCATCCATCCTTCCATTCTTTTTTCTATCCTTCCTTCCATTCTTCATTCTTCCCCTCCATGCCTCCATCCATCCTCTTTCATAATTACTGGAAAACTAGCCAGAACATTTAGAGGGTTTGCTGTGGTTTTTGAAGTAAAACAAAAAAGACTCAGGGCCCCAGTGTGTCACCTGAGAGGACTAGCAGCTTCTGTTCAGAATGCCAACCTGTTTAGGTTCCTGCTGGTGTTGTCTTTCTCTATATATAGCCTGGCTCTTTTCATTCTTTATCTTCAGGGCCTTCATATATCTGTTGAAAGTATCATTTTTGATATAACTGATATATTTTAACATGTATTCAGTTCAGAGTTCCTAATAGATCTACAAAGTCATGGTCCTTTCTATGGATTTAAACATTGAATACATGGTCAAAACTGAAGGCATTGAAACCATTCAAAGATGCCCACAAGGCCAGCCAGCATCAGACGATCCCCCTGTGTCCTTACTGATTCCCAGTGTTAACCCAGGGTCTTTGCCGCTTTGAGATCATGGGATTTGGAAATCCTCCAAAGTGCAAGCCACTTGAACTGTATCCTGGTTTTAGTATTTCCCAAAAAGTGATAGGCACGTGGGCATATATGTGGGCTCCATACAGAGCCCTGGTTCCATCTGGTTGTCAACCCACCGTCTCCAGAACCACTGTCCTCTATAGTGTTACAAAGCCTCTTTCCTGGCTCTCTAGGCCTCAGCACATCTCTCACCTTTCCCTAGATTCTCTCCTTGGAGCACCACCGCCTGCACAAACTCCCAACCACATCTGATCTCCTCTCCAACAGGCCACTGGATTTCCTACCTGAGGACTACGAGAGACCTCACTTCAGCAGGGATGAGGGGTGCTCCCTTTTCTCCACCTGGAGCCAGCTGTGAAGGACACTAGGCCAGCTGTGTGCCCTGCCTCAACACACTTTGGTAGCAAAGTCAACCAGGGCATCCTGTTCCTTCATTCCCACATCCTTTTTATTTGTGACTTGGTGATGTTTCCAGTGCCAGTTCAGGGCTCCATGGTTCTCCCCTGGCACAGTGTGGCTGCTCATCTACCCATTCTGCAAAGGGTCAATGGGACTGTCATACTACACCCCTGCTCAGAGCCCAGAATGACACCTTCTAGCCCCTGGGATCTGTAGAATAGTTAACTAACAATAATGTGGTGCTTATGATGCTCCTGACACTTCTGGAATGATTTACAGATATATCAACTCATTTAATCATCAAAATAACTGCTTTGGAGTAAATGTCTCTCTTCTCCTCAAACCCATATGAAATCCTAATCCCCAATGTGATGGGCTTTGAAAGTAAGGACTTTGGGAGGTTATCAGAGTTAGATGGAGTCATGAGGTTGGGGCCCCGATGATGGAATTAGTGCCATTTAGGAGACAAAAGGACCAGAACTTTCTCTACCGGCCATGGTGGCTACAACCGGAAGGCAGCTGTCTAGAAGCTGGGAAGTAGGCCCTCACTGGACACCAGACCCACCAGATTTTTGATCTTGGACTTCCCCAGTTTCAGAACTGTGAGAAATAAATGTTTAAGCACTTAGTTTATGATTTATTTTTGTGATAGCAGCCCAAACTAAGACAATAACCTAACAAGGAAAGTTATTATTACACCCACTTACAAATGGGAAACTGAGGCCCAGAGAGGTGAAGTGACTTGTACAAATGACCCAGCTTCTTAACTGGTTGAGCCCAGTCAGATCTGGTTTCAAGCAATCAGACACTCAATGTGTTCAGACTGACACGTTCCACTTCCTCTCTCAGCCGAGCACCCATAGGACCCTCCCAACACAGCCTAACTAACTTTCCATCTCTGCATCTCTTCTCTGACCATTCTCATGCTCTCTCATCTCTCCCCTTTCCCCTTATCCTCCATCCAGCTCTGCCCACCCCCTGCACCCATCACACCTTGCTTATCTTGTGAGTTACCTTCTCCTGAACTATGTATGGGACAGGCTGTGAGCTTAGGAAGGCATGACACTTGTATATGTTTATTTATAATTTGTGTTCACAGTTCTGCACCGTACCAATTATACTGCCTTATATATAATAACTCAATATATGTGGATTATCAAGGAAAAATTTGCTTCACACTGATTATACAAAAGGAGAAAGTGAAGTTATAGTTACAAAAGCAAAATGAAGTGGAAATCAAGGCAATTGTATGGATAATGCAAAAAATCAGTTTGGGAGGTCAATTATATGGATTTATCAGATGAGAGAGAAAAAACCTAATTGGCCCAAGTGTTCCATTCCACTTGGGGTGGGTCAGAGGGAGCCGGAGTTGGAGGTTTGTGTGCCAGACTTGCCATCGAATTCTGGGATCCCATGTGGCTTCTTCTTGCTCTGGTTTTCCTCTGTTACTGAAGGGGCTGAAGGCTGAGCAGAGCTGGTTTGAGTTGCATAATCACCCTCCTGTCACTTGGTTTGTCTCAGTCTCTAACTCTCTGAAGCCTACACCTTGGCATTCATCTTATACCATGTTTTCTTTAAATAGTATAAGTGTTGTCTCTTTAATGAGGTTGGCAAGTCTATGATGCCGACGTCCGACTCCTGCTTTCTTGCCCGACCTGCCCACCTCCTTTCCTGGAGGTCCCTGTGGGTCACACCCAGGAAAACATGGCACTGATGGATGGGACAGGGAAGTTACCACAGACTCAGTGTACTGCCCAATGCCGTCACGTGCAGAGCGTCTGATGTAGTGAATCGGGTTTGGCCTCCATGTGGGTATTTTATTAAGAGCCTCATCTCTTAAAGAAGCTCATGATCTTCCGTGGAAGATCATGAGCTTCTGTGGTGGTTACAAACACACCTCTGTCAAGGCTGTGGACAGCTGGCTCCATGGTGCTAGCAGCTCACCTTCATCACACTCAGAACCAGGAGGGGTGGCCTGCCACAGAGGAAGCAGTATATTATGGTGTCCATCTCTTTCTGGTACTTTTTAATAAAACACCTCTCTGGGTTGACTCATGATCTAAAAGAGAGTTATAGGAAAGTTCCTGCATTTATTGACTTTGAAGTGTTACAGCTAGAAATAGAAGATCGATTTTTTGAATCAACCTTAAAAAAAAGATTCCTTTTCTTTTTAAAACAGCAATTCATGAGATGACCACAGTCTTATAAGAGACAGGACTTTGAAAGAAACCTGCAGAGCATCAGTCCCAGGCTGACTGGCTGGCACATCCACGTGGGCTATTTTGAGTGTGACGCTGGTCTTGGAAATGCTATCAAATTATGATGATGGCCCTTATCCAATACTAACACTTCTATTTGGTTATTAAGCAGAGGGATCAGGAGTGAAGGGCTTAAATAGTCTGAAACTTGCAAGGTCTAAGAGTCTGTTCAGTTTCCCCCTGGCCAGCCAGCCTTGTTGGAAGCATCCAGCTTCAAAGCCTGGTGAATTAGCGTTTGAAGACAGATCTGGCCTAATTTGGAGATTTTGACTCAGCCGTCAGTGAACTTCAGCAATTTTCTCCTGAAGCTTTAGGTCACCTTTGGGTTTCATTCAAGTTCAAATACCAAGGGCAAAGGGAGGGTGGATGACAAACTCTTGTGAAGATTGTACAACCAGGAGTCTGAAATCAACTCACCTGCTGCAGGACTGAATTGCATCTTGTTTGCCTTGTGGCTTTCCTTTCCCAAGGCGGGGTGGTGGGTGAGGCAGAAAGGAGAGGGAGGGCAGAGAGGGTTCAGGAAAAGGCGGACCTCCCTGGTGCATAGGAGGCATAACAGACCCCCTCAGAGCCCACTCCCAGCAGCCGGCGCCTGGCCAGCCCTCCGGAGCTCAGCAGCCCCTTGCTGTGTGGGCTGACACGTTACTGTAAATCTCCAACTCAGATTTTGAGCAAGCATTCAGCTGATGCTAAGTGCTTTCTGCTCTCAGCACAATTATGTATTTCTGAGAAATACCCAAAGCACCCTTTGAATGTGAAAATGGGTTAGATCAAACCTCCAAAGTGTACCTTTCTCCTGATCATCCCTTTTAATGTATCCGTCGTTCCTGACAGTAAGGGGAAGTGTGCATTTAGCTGTGTGCTTTTATGTCTCCAGGCTGCTACTGGCTCGTTCAGGCTGTAGATACCCTTAAACAGAGAAACAATCGGCGGACATAAAATATTAATACTGTATCCGTATTAAAGTACACTAAGCAGTAGTAAGCATGTGTTAGGCTGTCAGGAGGCATGGAATGTGAAATGTAAGTTAGGGTCTTCATTATCCCATGGACTGAAAGCCTTGCTAATGATGTGATTCTCTTGTAGGCCTGTTTCAGAACATTTTAGCTGCAACACTTTAGCGTTAGGATCGTCCCCTCAGGCTTTTCTGGTCTGAATGATTTCTTCCTGTATTTCCTCTAGGTAAAAACATCTTTGTTGATTTTTTTTTAATTCTAGAAAAAATGTGTATTCATCTTAATGGGATTTAAGTGATGTAGAAACAAAAAAACATAAAATAGAAAACTTTATAGATTTATAATATAATATTAATCCATCCAGAGATCTTTATATGCATAAATATGTAATATACTAGAGGCCCATTGCATGAAGATTTGTGCAATAGGCCTTCTTTCCCCTGGCTGCCAGCACCAGTTTTCCTCTGGCACCCGGGACCCAGACCTTCAGTCTGGCCACCGCCTTCCATCTTCACTCTGGACACAGTCTTCACTGTGGCTGGAGACTTCAGTCTTTGCTCCTCGTTCTGGCCGGAGTCTTCAGTCTCCGGCCAGAGCTGCTCCTGTAGCTCCTTCCGCCCCCCACCCTCCCCCTCATAGCTTGATTGCTTCTTCACCTGCAGACCTCACCGACGGGCTCCTGGGTCCCAGGGGGCCGCCTTGCCTGCAGCCCAGCTTTCCGATCATGATCACGATCACGGGCAGCAGGCAAGGCAGCTCCTGGGTCCTGGGGGGCCGCCTTGCCTGTGGCCTGGCTTTCTGGTGGCTCCTGGGGTCACACACGGTGGCCTGGATGGTGGCTCCTGGTGTCCCGCCCTGCCTGCAGTATGCAAAACAGCCACCATCTTTGTTGGCGGTTAATTTGCATATCACACTGATCAGCCAATGGCGATGGTAATGAAGGTACGGTTAATTACCATGTTTGTCTATTATTAGATAGGATTAAATATGTATACAATATTTATTATTATATTTAATTTTGTTATATCATACAAAGGCTATTATTTTATATCTCTTTTTTTCCATTTAATGCATATTCAACTACTTTCTATGAATGTATGTTACTATTTGGTAGGAAATTATGTTACAAAAAGATAAACTAAAGATACATTATGGTATATATATCTATTCATTGGGCAGCATTAAAGTAATTATAAATAATACATTGTTGAGAAAAACCAAGATGGCGGCATAGGTAAACACCTGAAATTGCTGCCTCGCACAACCACTTCAAAAATACAACTAAAAGACAAAGCGGGCATCATCCAGAACCACAGGAAGGCTGGCTGAGTGGAAATTCTACAACTAGAAGGAAAGAGAAAAGCACACTGAGACTCAGAGGAGGTGCGGAAGTAAAGTGCAGAGGTATGGAGGCGCGTGCCTATTTGCAGAAATAATGACAGAAAACTTCCCCTACCTGGTGAAAGAAATAGATTTACAAGTCCAGGGAATGCAGAGAACTCCAAACAAAAGGAATCCAAGACACATCATAATTAAAATGCCAAGGGCAAAAGACAAAGAGAGAATCTTAAAAGCAGCAAGAGAAAAAAAGTCAGTTACCTACAAGGGAGCACCCATACGATTGTCAGCTGATTTCTCAACAGAAACTATGCAGGCCAGAAGGGAGTGGCAAGAAATATTCAAAGTGATGAATACCAAGAACCTATAACCAAGATTACTTTATCCAGCAAAGCTATCATTCAGAATTGAAGGTCAGATAAAGAGCTTCACTGATAAGAAAAAGCTAAAGGAGCTCATCACCACCAAACCAGTATTATATGAAATGCTGAAAGGTATTCTTTAAGAAGAGGAAGAAAAGGGAAAGGTAAAGATAAAAATTGTGAACAACAAATACATATCAACAAGTGAATCTAAAAATCAAATGAAAAAAAATCTGATGATCAGAGTAAACTGGTGAATATAATAGAATCAGGGACATAGAAAGGGAGTGGACTGACAATTCTCAGAGGGGGAAAGGGGTGTGGGGGGTGTGGGGGGTGTGGGAAGAGACTGGACAAAAATCATACACCTATGATGAGGACAGTGGAGGGTGGTAAGGGCAGAGGGTGGGGTGGGAACTGGGTGGAGGGGAGCTATGGGGGAAAAAAAGAGGAACTGTAATAATATGAACAATAAAGATTTATTAAAAAAAATAAATAATACATTGTTATGTGGAACTATGATATTCAATGAATGAAATTGATATAAAGTTATTCATGAATAAAATATCAGGTTAGAATTCTCCCCCACAAACCCCATGTATCTTATCTTATTTAAGATGACTTTGTCTTAAAACTCATGGACACAGACAATAGTAGGGTGGTTACCAGAAGAAAAGGGGGTTGGGGGGAGGTACAAGAGGGCATAGGGGTCAAATATATGATGATAGGAGACTTGACTTTGGATGGTGAACATACAATGTAATATACAGATAATATATTATAGAATTGTACACTTGAAACCTATATAATTTTATTAACCAATGTCACCTCAATAAATTTAATAAAATTTCAAAAAAGATGACTTTGTTTTGATTTAAAAACCACACTAAAACTCCTGCTTTGTTGGGAAAGCTCCCTTTGGCTGTCTTCACAGTGGACCATCCATAACACAGTGATCATTATTTCTTTGAATGACCCAGGTGTGAGTTCAAGGGGAGTCACTTTTCCACCTAGATCTCAACAGCTTGCTCCCCAGCCCCACCCAGCTGAATGATAAGGATGAGATGATGACAGTTAGTGGGTGTCATCCTTTGTAATCCCATTTTTAAGCTCTTTAGAAACTCTTGGGGGGAACTAGTTTTAACTCTAGATGAACTTTCTTTTTGAATAAATGTGAATTAAACAATTTCAGGGAATAAAATGTTTGACAATGATTAGAGTGAGTATAAAAGCTTTAAAATTTTATTTGGGATGTTAAACTCCAAATGGAAATAATTTGATTTTTCAACATATCCATGTGTGTAAAAGTTATATCTCATCCTCCATAAACTAGCAGGTATTCCTAGTTTGTTAAATGTGTTCTAAAATGTAGTCCCACCCCACTTTGTCAACCCCCCACCCTCCCCAAGTTGGTAAACTGAACCACTCTTTACACAGCTGCTTAAGCCGAACATCTAGAAAGTGTTCTTGTAGAAGGTAGCTTCTGCCACAGACACAAATACTCCTGGAATCTCTGTAACTTATATTCATGAATATTTGCTTTTGCTCATTGGTCAGCAGGTAGGCTGAAGCTTTCTGGGATCTGATGCTCTTGGGTAAACTCACTGGGGCCCAGTGAGGGTCCATGTGTCTTCTCATCCGAGACCCAGGGTGGCAGAGCAGGCACTGCCTGGGGCGTGCTTTTCTCATGGTGCAGGTAGAAACTCAGGAAGGGCAGCAGAAGCAAGAGGTGCTCACTAAACCCTCTGCTGTATCCGCACACTGTCATCCTGTGCACATCCCATTGGCTGGAGAAAGTCATGTGGACAAGTCCAAAGTGAATGGAGAGGGACATGTGCTCTCCTCTCAGGAGCCATGTTCAGGTAGGATGGATAAACTGGAGAAACCCTTGCCTAGTTCAAGTTCTGTTGCCTGTCTATCCAGAAGAAACCTCACCCTTGCCCTCTTCTCTCCACCTCCACCACTGCCCTCCACAACAAGCCACTATTTTCCTCCCCTGGGAGAAACCCTCTCTCTGCTTTCACTCTGCACCGGACCTCTCAGGTCCATTCTGCATACAGCAGCTGGAGAGATCTAAAAACACACAACAAAATGCAAAACAGGCCTTGTTACTCTCTTGCCTAACACTACCCTCTGACTTCTCATTACTCTTAGAGAAAAATCCATTCTCCTGCCATTGGCCATAAAGCCTGATGGGATCTGGCTCCTGCCTGCATCCTGAAGTCATCTCAGGCAACTCCCCCTCCCACACTCTCCAGCCACTCTATCCTCCTTCCTTCCTCCAGGACATAAGCTTGTTCTTGCTGTAGGGCCTTCACACCAGCTGTTCTCTCTGCGGGCAGCAGGCTCCTCCTGGTTTCTTTTTAATAAAACTCAACCTTTATGGAGACACTTTCATTGGACATCAGTCTAAAGCATTCTCTGCATGACACTCAAAACAGCTGGTGAGTTCTTCTTTTTTAATTTGTTGATTTTTCATTGTCTATAATGCCAGCTCTCTCCCATAATGCCAGCTCAAGAGGGCTGGGCCCTTGGCACCTCTGTTTTCTAGAAGAGTCCCTACAAACCACAGGGAGTTGGTGGATATTGATGAATGAATTTTAAAGTTTCCTAATGGAGGTCAGGGCACAACACTGTCTTTTATTATTAACAAACTTAAAAAATGCACTGCTTTAAGTGAACGTGTAGGTGGAGAGTAGAATATTGGTTCAATAGTTGATAGGGTATGGAATGAAAAGCCAGGTCACACGATAGAATGAGAAATAAATTCACAGGAAGGAAAGACCTAGGGACTTCCATAATGCGAGGTGTTCAGAGTGGGGGGAATAAAAAAAGCTCATGGGAGAAAACTAGGGAGCCCATGGGATGGCTTCAGTTCTATTTCTTCCCAGCTGTGTCCCTGGCTATGCTATTTTATTCGATTTAACTTAATCCTTGACAGCCTTATGAAGTAGATGTTATACATATTTCATGAAGGAAGGAGTTGAGTGTGAGAGATTATATATAATTGGGGTCTGGCCCAATGTAGAAGTTCAGTAAGTGATGGCCCCTTACAAAATCTATGCCAAGTTCTCTGTGCTGGCCTTTGTAAGAATGTGATGTATTCAACCTCTAAAACCCTACAACCAGAAATAAAAAAAGAGTAATTTCTGAAATTAGAAAAATGCCTCTCCATGGAGGAATTCACTACAGGGAATCTAATTACAGCAGTACCCATTACATTTAATGTGGTCCCCAGGGCAAAGGCATGCAGATGTGGCTTTCTGACATAGCTACACAGCCTGAGAGTGAGGGGCTGGTTTCCCACAGCTCACAATACAGGTGACACAGGTGTCACCCTGTGCTCTGTCGGAGGGAGGCCAGTGGGGCAGTTCCTGCCCGGTTATCTGTTTGCCAGTCCCAAAGTTCTGGTGAATCGGTGTTATGACTTGGGAAGGTCTGCCCAGGACTGTTCCTTTACCCCACGGGGAGTTCCTACTGACTTCCTGGTCCTTTCCCAAGGGGGCTTATTATATTGATTTAAAACCATATATGTGATTATCAAAAAGTAAATGTTTACATATATTCAAACCGTGTATTTTTTTTTTGCTATGAATGGGAAAAACTAATGACAATTAGGAATTTCTGTCTCAGGTTTTAAAAAATATGAACCCCCCCCCACCTCAGGCTGCTTGAAAAAAGTCAATAAACTAATTCTTTCTTTTCTTGTTTATAATTAACTAGAGGCCCGGTGCACAAAATTCATGCACAGGTAGGATTCCCCAGGCCTGGCTGGCGATCAGGGCTGATCTGTAGGGTGACCGGTGGGGCAATTGGGGGCCCCCCACTTGTACCTGCCTTGGCTGTCCTGGCACTGCCCACTTGCTGGCCTCACCCCCTGCTGCCGCCGCTGGTCGGGGCCTGTGGGCTGGCGGCAGCTCCTGCATTGAGTGTCTGCCCCCTGGTGGTCAGTGTGCATCATAGCAACCAGTCATTCTGCTGTTCGGTAGAGTTGCATTTTAGGGTTTTATATAAATAGATTAGCCCAATTTCATGTAGGACTAAGAATCCTACTGGAGGCTTGATTGCACACAGTTTAAAATGAAATAATGGGGATGCAGAGAGGTTGAGCAAGCTGCTCAGGTCACACAGTGTTCAAGTGGCTGTAGGTACAAGTTCTGGACTTTGGAATCCGGTTCCCCATGATGGCACTGGGAGGCCTGCTCTATATTAATTTGGTTGCTGCAGCAAATTACCACAAATTTAACAGTGTAACAATACAAATTTATTATCTTACAGTTCTGGAGGCCGGATGTCTGATGTGGGTTTCACAAGGCTGTGTCCTTTCTACAGGTTCCAGGGGAGAATCCATCTCTTGCCTTTTCCAATGTCTAGAGGCCACCTGCACTCCTTGGCTTGTGGCCCCTCCCCCCATCTTCACAGCCAGCACGTGGCCTTTGTGTGCCTTTTTCCATGGTCACATCTCTCCAGCCCTTTTCTGCCTCCCTTTTGCATATTTAAGGACCCTTGTGATGATGCCAAGACTACCCAGGTGATCCAGGATGACCTCCTAATTTTAAGGCCAGGTGGTGAGCAGCCTTAATTCCATCTGCCACCTCAATTCTTTTTTGCGGTGTATCCTACCATATTCACAGGTCCTAGGGATCAGGATGTGAACAACATGGGGGAGTCCTCCTCCTGTCTACCATACCCTATACAGTATTTCTGGAGGGAGCTGAGCCACTAAGGCAGGAACCCAGCCAGGTGTCTCCTAATAGACCCCTGGTCTCCCCTCCCACTTCTGAAAAGAGAAGCTTTTAAAAAGCTTGTATTTGCTCAGCATAAGGGGGCGGGGGGATGAAGCACCCAGTGCCTATCCTCACATCTTATTTGACTTTCACAAAAAATAGGAAAAGTAAATGTGTGAGAC
Organism: Myotis yumanensis; assembly: GCF_028538775.1. Taxonomy (NCBI): domain Eukaryota; kingdom Metazoa; phylum Chordata; class Mammalia; order Chiroptera; family Vespertilionidae; genus Myotis; species Myotis yumanensis. Next base: position 25,708,418 of record NW_027223755.1, read on the forward strand.
ATTGTCTATTCAATTTCAAAGTACTTTCTTAAAAGTGACTTCTGACAACTGTCATTAAAAAGAAATAGACACAGTATAAAACCCCCAAATATCTAATATAAAAATTACTTCATTTCCTATGCTTTGCCACTGGTTAAAAGAAAAAAAAACAAAACACCCAAGCTCTTTTTCTGCTCTGAGCTTGTGTGATCCTTGAATTCATATGACTTATGTCCCTGCTGGTCCTAATGCTTTATGTATACAGTGCCCGGTGGAGTCAACAATAAAAGCACAGAAAATACTTCTAAAGTCCACAGATTTCAGTTCAAAGACATCACTGCAGTGGGAACAATTATGCACCAGCTTTGGCTATTTCTTGTGCTCTGTCCATGAGAACAGTGTTCTCTCTCTCTCTCTCTCTCTCTCTCTCTCTCTCTCTCTCTCTCTCTCCTCCCTCCTCCCCCAAAGCTCTGCAAACCATAAATCATGATTCAGATCTTGCTGTATGAAACAGCAGCCACAGCCTTTTAGAAACTAGCTATCCTGCCTTTTGTCTCTGCACCTCACCACCTCAGGGTATTTTCTATCAGAGTGAGGATCCACCTGGAGGGGGTTGGAGATAAGAGATGTGGAGGAGGGGGATGGGCTCTAACACAGCTCTGCAGTTGGTTGGGAGGGAGGGTCTCCCGCTCAAGTCCACTCAGACCTGGATTTCAGTGTTATTGGGTCCTTTGTAATATTTGTTTATTTTATGCATTTTAAAACAACATTCTTGCGCACAAGGGTTCACAGAAAGTGTGAGAGTTTGTGCTGCCTGGGCCAGGACTTGGGGGGCAGGCAGCCCTGAGACTCCTCGAGCAACCGGACTTTCCTGTTTTCTATAGTCCAAGCTCTCCTTGTCTTTGCAATGTAACAGCCTGTGGGAGCACCTTTTGGGGTGCTCTCTGCTAAGGACCATGAGAGGTTGCCAAGCTGGAAAGAGCACCACCCTCCTCCCCAGGGAATGAATAACACTGAAAGGAAGAGGACAGAGGGCATCTGTACTGAGGGAGATTGACTTTGGTGATGAGCCTTGTGATCGAGGTTCTGTACAAGCCTATGTAGGAGAATGAGGAAAGGAAGAATTCAGTGCCATCTTGGGAGGATGCCATCCTGGGGGAGGTAGGGTCTTGCCTTCTTCTTGAAGGTTGGTTTGTTTCAAGGTCTGAGGGAAGGACATTTCATATGCAGGGGAAATAGGCTGAAAGTCAGAGCTGGTGTGTGTGTGTGTGTGTGTGTGTGTGTGTGTGTGAGCAGCCACCTAGAGTGTTTGTGAGTGCATGGATGTATGTGTCCCTGTGTGTGCATGTTTTCATGTGTGTGCGCACACATATGCTTCCCTGCATGTGAGTGTGTGTGTGTGTGTGTGTGTGTGCTATTTGTGAAAAAGTCCAGTGAGGGGAACCAAGAGCTGAGCTGATATTCTGGCGGGAGCTTGGGAGGCCTGAGATGAGGGGTGCATGAGGGGAGGCTGAATCATTTGGCCTCAGCCCTGGAAACTGCTTAGTGGCTACTATTTAATTACTTCATGGCCATTGTTGAGTCCCTGCCCCACACTAGACTTAGGAGGTCTGGAATTTCTCCATCACCTCCATAGTGCTCAGATCATGTCATAGTGTACAATAAAAACTCTTTAAGAACAGTGCTTCAAAGGAACATAGAAGTACATGCATGTGTGGGTAGTGCTAAATTGTGCACATGGGCTGGGCGTGTACTGAACATAGAGGCTGGGGATCAGGAAACATCAAGAAACCAATTTTCAGACTTTCTTATTCTCCTAGCTCAGTTCTGTTGAGTTGTCCTTTCTCCCTGTTGGACCCCGAAGCTTCCTACCTCCCAGCATTTGCAGACTCCAAACCTGACCTGGAGAAGCAAGGACACAGCTCCCCATGGCCCATCATTGTTCTGTGTATGTGTGCACACACGTGCAGGAAGTCATAGGTACCTATGCTTCAGAAGAGCTTGTGTATTGTTGAGTGAATGAATGTGTGAAGAATAAGATGTCTGCATTCAGAGTGAGAAGGCTGTGACTGGGAGAAAGTGAGAACCTCCCTTCCCTGGGGGATTCGACAGAGGATGCTTGTGGGTAACTCAGGCTGAGCTGGTTGAAGGTTTCATGGGCTCCCTCCAGCCAATCTGTGCATAATTATTCTGTGATCCTGTGACAATCATACCTGTTGGTAAATGTTACTTTTGCAGGGTGACAGGTAGATGAAAACATTTATAACTCTCCAAATTAGTCATTGAATGTTTACTTAATGAGTTAGAGCATTTTGGGTGTGGGCAGTCTGGCCCTGTGCAGTCCCCCTATGGGGGGATGCCTGTGTCCTCTCACAGTTGACTCAGTTCTCACAGTTTACATAATTTCATGTTAGATGTTTTTAAGAAGTGGTAAAAAGGCTGAGCTGTGTGTAAGAGCTCCAAGAAAACAGAGAACTGTTAATAAAGCATCAGACAGGAGATCAAGTAGGCCAGAAGGCTTAAAGGCAACTCCCTTGTGCCCAGAAAGGACAGAGACCATGGAGAAATGAGCAGAGAGCCATGTGTCCCACTGCAGAGGCCTCGGCTGATCAGATGGAGGTTCGGCTGTGAATAATCAATCATGTGTAGGAAACAGGGAAGAGCTGCCTTAGGACATGTGTCGCAGCTGTGAGCTCTGCCATGACCACAGCCACACATGAATCTCCCTTTTTCTTGTTTTTCAAAAAGGAAACTATTTTCTATAGGTTTGGTTTCCTCCTTATGATGAATAGCAAGCCATAGGGGCAGGCTTTTGGGAGAATTTGCATCTATCTTCTGATACAAAACTCTGGGCTGGTTTTACTGATATTTGAGCATGGCTTAATTAGGTGTGGTGCCTGGAATGAATGGCATTTTTAATTATATTTAAAATGAGTAACTGTGGAGCTTGGAAACATATTTTCAAAATTCTCCACCATTGTGAGGTGGGATCCACTTCCCTGCCCCTTAAATGTGGGTTCTGTGTTGCTTGGACAGTAGAGCACAGTGGGCTGACTGCAGATTCTCAGCCCAGGCTAAGAAACGGGTAACTCCTACTTTCTGCCTCTTGGGACCCTTGGTCTAGGACCCCAGCCACCATTCTGGAAGGAAGCTTAAGACACCTTGTGGAGATACCCACATGGAGAGGACTTAGTAGCCAGCACCAACTTGCCAGTTCTGTGATGTGCCATCTCGAAGTGGATTCCATTGAGTCATGGCAAATGATGCCAAGTGAGGCAGGGCCAAGCTTCCCTGCTGAGTTCTGCTCAGCGAAATAGTGAACAAAATCAATTTGTTGTTGTTTTAAGCCACTGAGCTTTGGGGTCATTTGTTCTGCAGTAACAGAGAACTGAATCTCATTTATGAACGAGTATAATGACATAGAAAGATGTAAACCACAGTTATTTCCAGATCTTTTGTTACCGGAGTGAAAGCTCCATGATATTGGTAGTTAGAGACAATCAAAGGTTAGAAGCCTCAGGTTTCTTATCTGTAAGACTATAGTGTCTATCTTATGCTTATGTTTGAGGATGAAGGTAGATATGCAACGTGGATAGTGATTTCCTTGTCAGAGGGCACCCCCATAACAAGGTGGGTTTCTTTCTCCCTCCCACCCCTCTCTATCCCCAGGAGATGGTGGATTCTTTTGGTTTGTTTTCAGAAGTGACCTAGATAGATAAGAACTTGGCGATAGTAATTGCCAGGCAAGAGGAAAGGGAGACCCAGTGTTCAGGGAAGGGCCAGAAACCATCTTTTGCACAGTTTGGATTTAAAAAGCACACACATCAATTGTGTTTCAACAAAAGGAAACAGAAATACAAATATTTTTACAGAAGTGGCCTAGAGGTGGAAGAAAAAAAAATGCACTTTCCAAAGTTGAATGAATTTTCAAAAAGATCAGGTCTTAGGGCAAAACACAGGCTTTCAGTTCTTAGATTTGTTTTTTATAGGGACACTGCCTCTGAGACTGGAATCAGCAGGGGGCCTCCCTCCCCCTCCCTGGGCTGCTGGAGGCGTATGCCCTCCTGGCCTGAGAGGCCTGAACTCCAAGCACTCTTGTTTGCATCAGGCTGTGATACAAACCTTAGCTGTAGTGAGGTGAGCAGATGCTTTGAGAATCAGACACCTCATGAGGAAATATCTAGGAGCCAGTCTCATTCTGAGCTGGAAGGCTCACTCATCTATTGGTAGAGGAGGCAGGAATGGGCCTGTCCACTCTCGGCTTGCCTTCCATCTTCCTCAGCCAGTGGCAAGGTGTGAATGTAGTGTGTTCCCTCAAAGCACTGAAACATTCACAAATTATTATCTTTTCTTCCAGCCGCAAGGCTAGATAATAACTATAGAACTTGATTTACATTTTATTTCATTTACATATTGGAACTTGCACTTGAACCCGAACCCCAATGCAGAGGGTCTTGACTCTGGGCAGGCCAGTCAGGGCCAGTGAGTGGGAATGGAAGAGAGATCATCAATACCTTGTCTAATGCTTAGGACTGTCCATCAGTGGTGGCCCACTTGGGAGTCAGTGAGCGAGAGGTGAGGACTCTGACTGGGGTCACCAAGTGATGGCTTCTGGTTCCGTTGTCCTGGAAATTATAGATGGGCTTTGATTAGCTCGGAGGCAGTTTCAGTGCCTGACCTTCGGATGTAGATGTAGTGTCGCTTTCTTCCTCCTCACTCCCACCTTCCTTTCTGTGTGAACCCCTCCCTAGGGGCTGCTGCTGGGCGTGTGGATGCTGAGCTTGCTGTGCCCAATTCCCTTTGCCCAGCTCAAATTGGAGCAGATGCCAGTTGGAAAAATGAATTGAAACCGGTAATGCGACATGAGTTATTGAATTGTTTTGATGGACTCCCAGCCTAATACAGTCCCACCTGGCAGCCACAGCCACAGCTTTGTCTGGCTGCATACTAGCCTTGGGTTGAGCTATAACAGAGACCCTCCCTGCTCCAGGGATTGCTCCTGGGCCACTCTCTGCATCCCTGGTGAATAGTATGTCAGGCAGGCTGGAGGCATGCTGGCACAAAACTCTTCTCTTGTTCCTGCTGACCCTGCAGACTGCTTGCCTGCTCTACAATCACTTTTCTAGCAACTTAAAGCATTTCAGATTTCAGACATCAACATATTGGATACAAAGGGCAACAGTTGTCCCTAGAAAGGTGTCAAGATTGTGAAGAGTGAGAGTTTTTACCCTATTGGAAAGTTCACAAGTTAGCCTGTCAGTTTCTTTGAGGCTGGTAGAAGACACAACACTCCTGGCTCAGAGACAAAAGAGTTCATTAAATGCAGCACAGCAGTTCTTGAGTTGCCCCCAACTCTCAAGGCACGAAGCAGGCAGGACTGGATGGATGCCTGTGTACACATTAGGTGTATTTTACCTGAGGTAACTAAAGCTTAGGGGACCTCAATATTTTCATAATGGGCAGGGAGCAAGCCTGCCCTTTGCTTTGGATGGAGAGGCTATTTGTATAGAGGGTTTCTCAACCTAGACACCAGGAACATTTTGGGATGAATAATTATTCACTGTTAGGGATGTTTCTGTGAATTGTAAGATATTTGGCAGCATCTCAGGCCTCTACCATCAAACGCTATTAGCATCCCTACCCCATTTATGACAAGCAAAAATGTCTCCAGACATTGCCAAAATCATGCCAGGTTGAGAACCACTGTTATGTATTTCATTTACAGATTGGAACTTGCACGTGTATTCTCTATTCAAATATCCTTGAGAAGAAAGGGCATTCTTACAATAAAGGTCAGTTAGTATGTCTGCTCACAAGGCATTTGGAAACATGAAAGACCCATGGAGAATGGTCTCTCAACAAAAGGCAGGTGTGTGCCCTGTTACTCGGGAAGGACTAGACAGCAGTGCTGCCCAGCATGTGGTCCATGGCCCGAAAGTGGACTTAAGACACCTTCATGAGCTGTACATTCATCCCCAAACACAAGACATACCTTTGCTGCTATAGATGAAGGGAAAGTAATTCATAGACTTTTATTTTTACCTGTGATTAAGGCCTACTTATTATTACCCTGCCAAGTGGTTAAGGGCTAATAAAACCTGGCATTAAATCAGAGATGTACCAAATGACAACATGCCAAATGATAAAATTCAACTGCCAGCTGAGTACTGCCATCATAGGCTAAATTGCTAGGATATAAGAATAAATTTGAATCTTGTTAAAAATGTGATCATTATTAATTTTTGGTGGTCAGATTTTAAGTTTGATAGATTGCCTCTGTGATCATCCTACCGTGAACATTTGGGTGTAAGGTACTTGCTCTCTTTCCATTGATGATATTAGAGCAAATGCAGGACCAGCATGGATGCTGCTGAGCAAGGCCACTGCAGTGAAGGTGGTTTAGTGGCCCCAGGAAGGTGATTTTGGCAGCATTATGTTTTGTGATAATAAATGTAAATTTATGCTTCAGCAGATTGACAAAATTTTAACACATGAAAAACTTTAGGAGATTTCACTTCAACTTCTAATACATGATTTTGAAATTCATTCAGATAAGGACAATAAATTCAAGTGACATGATTGGTGCATTATGCTGGCACTTCTATGCTGACTGTATATGATGGTAGGCTACGCATTATATGACTGTTGAACATTCACAAGTTTAGGGATCCTGCAATGACATGGATATAGGAACTTGGCTAATTTTCTTCCAAAGGCTAAATATCAGTCAAATAGCAGACTGGGGGAGACATTGAATGTTTAACCTAGCTTGTTGAGGATTAATTCAAGCTCTCTAAGAAGCCTCGCTGCCCCACAGAACCAGGCACCATGGCCAACCTCCTACAGCAGATGCTGCTGTCTTTCACTTCTCTTGAGTTGCTCAGTATTTTTTACTGGCTGCTTCCTTGGACTTTAATGATAAACTACTATTAATTTAACTTTATAATATGGTCTCCCCATGTTAACCCTTCAGTGTGTAGTATTGGCATTTAAGCTATTATAATCCCCCGCCCCCCAAATACAATGTGAAAACTTAAGGATACATACACTATGGTTTAAATATGATTTTCTACTGTTTTGTTGACCAAGGGGTGCCAAGGCATTTCATCAAACATTATTTAAAATGTGTATGTGGAGGTGTTTTGGGGTGAGATTAACAATTGTATAGGCATATTAAGTAAAGCAGGTTGTCCTCCCCAATGTTGCTGGCCCTCATCCAATCACCTGAAGGCCTGAAGAGGACAAATTATTGAGTAACATTTCCTTCAGCTGCCTGACTGAGCTGCACATTGGTTTTCTCCTGCCCTGTATTAGAATTTACACCATAGGTTCTCCTTATTCTCAAGCCTTTACACCACTGGCTTTCCTGGGTCTCCAGCTTGTCAACTACAGATCCTGGGACTTCTCAGAATGCATAATTGCATAAACTGATAATTATCTATCTATCTATCTATCTATCTATCTATCTATCTATCTATCTATCTATCTATATCTTTATTTCTCTCATATTATCCCCTTATAATGGAATCCATGTCTATGTCTATATCTATCTGTACTTATACCTATATCTACTATACATCTATGCATCTTGTTGGTTCAGTTTCTCTGAAGAAATAATAAGGGGGACTCAGGGAAACAGAAGTGAGGAGTGGGAATGTGTTTCAGGAAAAAGAGAAACATCAGTAAGGGTTCCCTTACTGTGTGGCTAGACCTTAATCCCTTGGAGACCTGAGGAACCATGCTTCAGAGTTGTCTCCCAGGAGGTTGTTGATGCTAGGACATTTATCCATGGATTCCCATCTCCCAAGGGTTGTCTTGGTGCCCTGCTTTCCCCACTTCCAGATTATGTCTGCATATAGTTCCGCAGCATTGTGCAACTTGGGGATGTGGAGAGACACTTGGCCCTGCTTGGCCTGGAAGCACTTGCAAGTGTGAGTGGAGCTGTCCACCTCAGTGGTACTGAAGTTGCAGGGATTGAGAGGATGTTGTGTGTTATTCATCCCAAGGATCTACTTACTACATAAGTGCAGTAAAACTACTGGGTTATTTTTAAGATTATGGGGCATAGTTTTATAATACAATGGAAATGTCTGTGAGGACATAGGTTTTTGTTTATTTTGTTTATGGCTATATTTTCAGTGCCTGATACATAAAAGAAAACAATACATTTTTGTTGAATGAATAAATATAAAATCAAGTGTATAGGTTCACATTATCCTATATAATAAAACGCTAATATGCAAATTAACCCTCACACCCTCACAAGATGGCTGCCTATGACCAGGCTGGCAGAGGGGTTAGTGAGGGACGACCAAACGACTGAACAGTAGGCTGCATGGGGTGACCAGGCCAGCAGGGAGGTTAGTGAGGAACGACAAGATGACTGAACAAGCAGGCTGTGTGGGGCAACCAGGCTGGCGGGGGATTAGTGAGGGACTAACAAAAAAGTGAACAGCAGGCTGTGTGAGGTGACCAGGCCGGTGGGGGGGCCCTGAGGGGTGACCAGGATGGCAGGGGGGCAGTTGGGGGCAACCAGGCTGGCAGGGGGATCGGGCCTAAACTGGCAGTCGGACATTCCCCGCGGGGTCCTGGATTGGAGATGGTGCAGGCTGGGCTGAGGGGAACCCCCCCTGTGCATGAATTTCATGCACTGGGCCTCTAGTCCTTTTATAAAAGAAATAATAAGGTGTTTCATGTTTCTAAGAAGTAGTCTACTTCAACAGTTTGTTCCTGGTTTCTTTTCTCCTTGAAAGAAAAAATGGGGAGTGAATGGTGGACCAGAGGTTCTTCTGCCCACCTGGAAGCAACTACTCGAGACCACCCAATTGGTAGGACTAGTACTGAGCTCTGAAAAGAGAGTCTTTGCCTAGGGTTGATCTTGGGAACTGAGGAAATGAGATACAAGATGGGACAAGAGAGGATCATTAAAAAGGCTTAAACAAGGGCAGTGGGGAGCCACTTTCTTTATATATTTGAATGATAAGGGTTTGGATGCTCACTTTGCTATTTGATTTTTATGACCTGATTTTGTGATAATCTGACTCTGTAAAGTTTAATCAGAATGTGAACTGGAGTAGCTTTGCCTTATTTTTAATCTTGACTACTCTTTCTCCCTTGGGTTGTAGATGGAAATTGTTCAGTGCACAGGCCAGTGGGATAGTAATGCATCCTTTTCCAAGAAGAACTTTGTGTAAGCTTAAATGAGTTTATTCAATTAGTGTGTGGGATATGATTTCATTTAAGTAATAAAAGCTGCAGCTGCTTCAAAGAAATGAAGTTGTATTGCACTTGACATTCAATCTTCAGCTGCACCAGCACAGGTGCCCCATTCCATTGATGCAGGGCTCCTGGAGGGCCTTCCTTGGGAAGGGAAATCAGCCAGGAGACAAATGAGCCTTCCTGGCTCTCATACTGCACATGTTGGCTCTTCCCTAGCAGAGGTTGGAAGTCATAGATTTCATTACTGCAGTGCATTAAGGGCCAAGGGAAAAAAATCCAATTTACTGCTGCCTCAGTGACTTTGTATTTTAATCAAATGGATACGAAAGAGTCATTAACTGATGCTCAGACTGATTAAAATTCCAGTGAGAAAGAAAATAAATAAGATTGTGACACAGCCTTAGAAGGTCACTCTCTTCCTGGCATCCTGAACCCATAGGGGCTCACATTGCAATTGCTACCCATTTGTTTACTGAACACCCATGACTGTTGTGGACAGCAGGAGTGGGAAGCCAGATCACCATCCCTGCACTCAGGGCCCTTGCCACAAAGATGGTGCCTACCACTCCTGGAGTAATCCAGTGAGTGGATTGTATAAATATCCTTCAATGCGCTGATAAAATTTCCTTTATCCTGCACCCTTGAATCTTGTTTTAAAATCACAGGAACTTTTAAAGATGTGGCAACAGTAGTGATTACCTGTATATTTTCAGGGTCATTGGAGACAAGAAAGAAAGCAGCTAATGCATTCAAAAGCCCTCTGAAAGCTATGAAGTGCTTTCAAATTTAGCATGCCTGTTATTATTATCATTACTAGAGGCCTGATGCATGAAATTCGTGCATGGGTAGGGTCTCTAGGCCTGGCCAGAGATCAGGGCTGATCTGTGGGGTCACTGGCGGAGTGATGGGGGTGGGGAGTGGGGAGGCTGCTGGCACTGGCCTTGGCTGGCCTGGGGCCTGCAGGCTGGGAGCAGCTCCTGCTTGCCTTTTTGGATACCATCTTGAAAGTCTGTGAAATTACCCCTAACCCTCCCCCACTGCCTCTGAGTCTGTAGTTGTCTTGGTTTGGAGTTTTTAGCTTAAACCTAAGTCTGGGGTTGTGATTTCTCTATGGTGATCACACATCAGGCAAAGGGGCACTTCCTTTTGGAGACCTATCACCAAATCTCCTGTCTTCCTCAGGGGGACCACAGGCCTCTTGTATTGCAGGATTTGATGTAACTAACCAGTGCCCACATCATCATTTTTCTAGTTAAAAATTATATTCCTAACTGGAGTCTTGGTATTTTTATTTTTTGAAGGAACACCAAGGTAATTGAGATTGTAAAAACCCTCATGTGGGGACTCTGGTGGTGACAGAGAGGAGAGAGGCTGCTGGCCCACCCCAGCTGCTGCAGCTGCCTCCCTTCCAGAGCCAGGAGTGACCTGGGACAAGCTCTTCTGGACCATAGGTGATGAATTAGATTGTTGCCAGGAGACAGAAGAGCAAGAGGGGGAGAAAAAGCTGTTGCAGTCAGAAGGGATATTCTGTTGTAATCTCATCCCAGCAGCAGAGTATCTATGCTTCTAGATTGAACCCTCATGCTAAAGGGTATGCCAGCTGAAGTCTCTTGGCAGAGACACATTGTGCAGGAAGGGTATGGCCACAGGCCCTACTAAGATTGCTCAAATATGGTTGAGTCTTACATTAATTTTTTTTTGTCATAATAGCAGTTCAAACTCATAGTAAAAATGTTTTCTAATAGTAATAACTGAAAATTGCAAGCACTCATATCATGCCTACTGTGTGCCAGGCATTGTTTTACATGCTTCATGTACATTAGTTCAGGAGTCCTTGCTGCATGCAGATGAAGTGGGGCTATGCTGACGATCTGCACATGCCCAAGGTCACAGGGTGTCCTGCAGTGACATCCCTCAGAACAACCTCTTTAGATAGTGCCTCAAACCAGAACATTGCACAGTTGTACAAGCACACATGTAATATGCATGCAGTTTGTGAAACTTGCACTTGGTCAGTTAATATCCCTGGGATAGCTTTTTATGCCAGAACGTAGGACATTTCTTACCCTTTTCAAAAGCTGTATAATGTTGCATTGTATGGATGTGGCAAAACATATTTAATTATTGCATATTTTTGTGGTTTCCAGTTTGTATTTTTCCTTATTATAAACATTGCTAAAGTGATCTATTTCTCTGTAAACCTTGAAAATGTCTCCAAAAAATTCTTAGAGGTAGAATGAGTTGGTCAAAAGGCACATGACTTTAATTGTTTAAGCGATATTACTAAGTTGTCTTTTCAGAGTTGGCAAAAATTTATACTCCTACCTGCTTGCCTATTTCTCCATATTTTGATTGACATGTGTCATGCTTTATTAAATCAGAATGTCATTTTTAACCCTCCCCCAAAATTTTCTCTGATCCCAGGTCTCTACACCAATCTCAAGTACTAAAGTGTCTAAATCTCCCAAAGGAATGCTCTTGGGCTGGTATCTTCTGAAGAATGCAATCATTTGTGTACATGATCATCTTAGACCTGTCTCTTATTGGGATGCTGCAAGGCTGTGATTTGGCAATTTGGTAGAAGCCTGTTCCTGCAGGGATGGGTTGAGGCAGGTAGTTCAATCTTTGAGACATCTCCTAAGTCTTTGAATATACCCCCAGAATGGCATCTCCAGAATCTTGAGCTTTCTGGTGAAATTATGGTTGAGGGTATTTCAGTTGATGGGGAGAAGCTCAGTAGGGAGGGTGGAGGTTCTGTTTATTATATATCTTCTTCTTTTTTTTTAAAATTAAATCTTTATTGTTCATATTATTACATTTGTTCCTCTTTTTTCCCCCCATAACTCCCCTCCTCTCAGTTCCCACCCCACCCTCCGCCCTCACTCCCCACCCACTATCCTCATACATAGGTGCACGATTTTTGTCCAGTCTCTTCCCGCATCTCCCACACCCCTTCCCCCCCCCAAGAACAGTCAGTCCATTCCCTTTCTATGTCCCTGGTTCTATTATAATCACCAGTTCATTCTGTACATCATATTATTTATTCACTTGATTCTTAGATTCACTTGTTGATAGATGCATGTTTGTTGTTCATAATTTGTATCTTTACCTTTTTCTTCTTCTTCCTCTTCTTAAAGGATACCTTTCAGCATTTCATATAATACTGGTTTGGTGGTGATGAACTCCTTTAGCTTTTCCTTATCTGTGAAGCTCTTTATCTGACCTTCAATTCTGAATGATAGCTTTGCTGGATAAAGTAATCTTGGTTGTAGGTTCTTGGTATTCATCACTTTGAATATTTCTTGCCATTCCCTTCTGGCCTGCAAAGTTTCTGTTGAGAAATCAGCTGACAGTCGTATGGGTATTCCCTTGTAGGTAACTGAGTTTCTTTCTCTTCCTGTTTTTAAGATTCTCTCTTTGTCTTTTGCTCTTGGCATTTTAATGATGATGTGTCTTGGTGTGGTCCTCTTTGGATTCCTTTTGTTTGGGGTTCTCTGCGCTTCTTGGACCTGTAAGTCCATTTCTTTCACCAGGTGGGGGAAGTTTTCTGTCATTATTTCTTCAAATAGGTTTTCAATATCTTGCTGTCTCTCATCTTCTGGCACCCCTATAATTCTGATGTTTGTACGCTTGAAGCTGTCCCAGAGGCTCCTTACACTATCTTCGTATTTTCGGATTCTTTTTTCATTTTGCTTTTCCGGTTGGGTGTTTTTTGCTTCTTCGCATTTCAAATCTTTGACTTGATTCTTGCGCTCCTCTGGTCTGCTGTTGGGTGTCTGTATAATATTCTTTATTTCAGTCAGTGTATGCTTAATTTCTAGTTGGTTCTTTATCACAACATCCAGGGTCTCATTAGATTTCTTGAAGTTCTCATCAAGTTTATAGGCAGTTTCTAGCCAATTATTGAAAGCCCTTAAAAGTGCGTTTTTTAGCTCTATATCCTCCATTTCTGTCATGTTTTTTTTGTCTCCGCATTTTTTCTGCTTTCTTGGTGCACCCCCTTGTGTTCTTTGTGCTCAGTCTTGTTGTAGTTAAGCCTTGATTGTTGTTGGCAATACGGGGGTGAATTGACCTCCAGGCTAACTGGCTATGAGAGTCAGCTGTGTCTGCAGTGGGAGAGCTTCTGTGCTGAATCTCTAGGGCGGTGCTAATCTAGTCTTTGCCTGAGGCTATCCTGCAAATGCCTCTGTGCAGGGCTTGGGCGGGGTGGGTCCCAGAGGATCTACAGGGCGGGCGGAGCAAGCAGTTATGGCTGCTCTCCGTTCCATCCCCAGGGGCTCTGCAACCGCTGCAAACCTTGGAGAGAAAGCTGCCTTCCCACTTCTCCTGTTTGAGTCTGGGTCCCTAGAGACTCGCCCGGATCTGGAGCTCAGAGTCTGAAACTCCCTCCCGATTGAAAACAACAACCGCGTCCTCCACCGCCGGCCCGCTCCACATGCACTTTGCACCTTAGTATCTCACTTCAGCACTGCACCTCCTCTGAGTCTCGTATGGTTTCCTCTTTCCTCCTAGTTGTAGAACTTCCACTCAGCCAGCCTTCCTGTGGTTCTGGATGATGTCCGTTCCATCTTTTGGTTGTATTTTTGAAGTGGTTGTTCGAGGCAGCAAACTCCGGCGTTAACCTATGCTGCCATCTTGGTTCCTCCCTATTATATATCTTCTTATCTGAAACCTGAGAGCAGAATTATGGTAGATGTCTCAAGGAGAAATCACCCTGGTCCTGTACCTGCAGCCATGTGGGGATTTGGTTGACTGGCCTTTCTCTTAGCCAGTCTCCCAAGAAACCTTGCAGGATCAATCAGATGGCTTGGTCAGCCACACTGAGATTGGTTCTATTTTTTAGGGGTAGACTCACATTAGCCAAGCTAGTAGGACTGATGTATAAAACCAGCAGGCTGATTTGTTTAATTCACAGTGAAAACTCTGGCCCAGCTGGCCCAGTACATGGGTAGTTTGACTTGGTGAAATCAGCACACTTTCTGTCCACAGGTGGTGGGATCCAAAGCTGGTTGAGCTGAGTGGTTTAACAGTGCCAGGCTTAGTACCCATTTTACACTAAGGATCCTCTCACCACTGGGGTGGAAGACCAAACAACCTTCCAGGACCTTCATTGGTGGGACTGGCTTCTCTCTGGGTCTCTTTCCCTCAGCCTTCTGTCCCACCTCCCTTCTGGTTGGCGTGCTGTGTTCCTTCTCACATCTGCTCACATCTGTTGAGTCAGCTCCAGCAGTCCCCTGCCTGGGAGCCTCTACTCTTCAGGGTGATTCCAGTCCCTTTGTTCTCTTACTTACAATTCTCACAGGGGTCAGGGGGTAGCCTTTTTTCTCAGAAAATGCAAACCAGTCCTGAGGATTTGGAGTCACAGTAAGGAAGTGTGAATAATGAAACAATACTCGCCATTGAACAATGTGTATGTGTGTGTGTGTGTGTGTGTGTGTGTGTGTGTGTGTGTTGGTTATTCATTGACAAATTTCCTCTCCCAGGATTATGCCCTAGTGATTTAAAGTCCTCCCTTGCAGTGCTGTTTGGAAATATTCATGAGTACTGATAGTACATTAATGGGCTCCCTACTGTGCCAGAGAGCTGGCGAGACAGGAACTGCAGAGGAGAAGAACAAGTTGGTTTCATAGGAAGAGTGGAAGTCCTCCTGGGAGGCAGTTCTCAGTGCTTCTCGCCCAATTCTGGCCAAGGCTGAGTGAGGGGTCAGGGAGCACACCGGGTGTCAGTCAGGTGAACCCAGGTGACAGGGCTTCTCCTGAAGAAAGTTGACTGTATGTTGGGACTTCTCACATGTGCTCAGATGTTTACTTTCTATAATTAGAAACCCATTTTAATTTTTTCTTTGATAGTGTGCCACTTATTGGATTAGGTAATCTGATTTTGAGGGAAGATATTTCTACCTTCATTGGATGCCTTCATAAAGCTAATTTCATTTTCCATTTAAAAAAGAAGTGGCTCACATGCAGCTTTTTTTTCTCTTTCCAATTGCTCACCATGCTCCAAGGGAAGTATCTCTATTCAATATTACCTGAGATATATCTAGATGGCGGCCTCGAATGACATCACTGGTCCCCATTATTGTTACTTGCAATGATCCGATAGATTTTTCCACGCGCATTTTCCATCCATGACAGAAATGGAATGATGTTTCACTTTCCCAGGAATGCATTAACAAGGCTAGGCATTGCTGTGCTTTTTATTTTTATTTTTTTTACTTTTGGAGTTCAGTGTTTCTCTCTAAATCATTTGCACCAGCTCTGTAAACACTTTAATGAGCATATGCCTTAACTGATAAAATTGGTTTTGTTTTCAACTTAGCAAAAATCAATTTCCCTTCCACTGACTATTCCCTCCTTATTATGAAACAAAACTTCATAATAGTGGTCTGCTTTATTTACTCTGCATGTGGCAGGATGAACAATCAAGCTGCCATTATTGTAGGGGTCTCTCGTTCTTAACCAGCCTGTGTGTTTCTAAAATTTTAGTAGAAATTATATATGAATAATAGCTTTTGATATATACCAAAAGTCCCGAGGAAGCACTTCTATTTTTATTTTCGTTTCTATTGTGGTGAATTGTGAAATATTTAATGTTGTCAGTAAAATAGCACCAGGTGTGTCTTCCATTCAGAAATCTCGGTACTTGAGTTCTGGCTAAGAAAGAATTCAGAGCCAAGATTCAAATTGCAAAGGAAAGTTCATGTAGAAAGTCACAGAGGTAGAAGCAGTGAGCTGTAAAAGAAATGGGCTCAGGAAACAAGTTACAGAAGCAAAAGAAGAGTCCTTGGAGCTTAGGAGAGCGATAGATAAGCACCTTGAGAGACAAAAGAGGGAGGAAAATTGTGGGCGTGCTCCAGAAAAAGAGAGGAAGAGCATGCACAGGCCTGTGTCTTAGGGCTTTTATCTGGATGTCTCAGGGGAAGATCTCAATAGAATAGTCATCAGCTTTCCAATTGTGCCCCCTCAGTGTCATGGTCTCCACTGATTGGCTGGCACCAGGCATCATGGAAGCTGGTCCTGATGCCAGCCATGGTGTCTCTCTGCCTGATTTTGCTGCTTTTCTGAGCCTGGAGCTGAAACACAGCTGAGGCTTAGATGTCACCTGCTGGGGTTAATGCTTATGGGAGGGATCATGCAAGGGCTTGTAGTTTTGCCTGTGGCTAGGCACCTGGGGGTCTCCACCCTGGTGACCCTATGCACCTGGCCTATCGTTCCTCCTCTGCTCATGCCCATCTACCTACCTACTACATTTAAGAAGATTATAACATGGCTTTTATAAACATTGTGATTACAGGAGTAAAAACTCTTCTTACTCTTTCACTTTTGATGGGAAAACAGTAGTATATCATAGTACATTAGTAGCTATACTTAGCACTTAGCATTCCCTGCACAGCCACTCATATTGATTAGTACAGCAAATGATATTTATTTTGTGTAGATTCATAACTTTTCATTTATTTGGTTCAAGAATCCACATCATGGATTGGCTACAACTAAATATTTAATTACCTCTGATTTTTAGCACAAAGAAAAACTTTAGATACCTAAGTTATATTTCTGTTAGTTCTTCTAACCTCACGTGATCCGTTTCAGAAGAATTTTGGAATGGATTATCAGTTCAATGCGTGAAAACATGTTTTTTTAAAAATATATTTTATTGATTTTTCACAGAGAGGAAGGGAGAGGGATAGAGAGTTAGAAACATCGATGAGAGAGAAACATCGATCAGCTGCCTCCTGCATACCCCCTACTGGGGATGTGCCCACAACCAAGGCACATGCCCTTGACCAGAATCGAACCTGGGACCCTTCAGTCCGCAGGCTGACACTCTATCCACTGAGCCAAACCCGTCAGGGCGAAAACATGTTTTTATTATGAGTCAGTCACCACCTTAATGTGAAATGTAAGTTCTGAGCTTAAACATAAAGATATATCAATGAAAGTGTTTGCCCATGTCACCCTTGCCTTTGCCCACCTCCTCCCTCTTACCTGGTTGCTAGAATAGTTCTGAGGTTCCCCCTTCCAGCCCATTCTCCTAACATATGGGAGATCCATGACCTCAAAGCACCCCTTTGACCACATATGGCCCCTCCCCCAGGATTGTGATAATTCTCTACATTGAAATGACTGTTCCTCAAATCCTTAGCTTTGAACTCAAGAGCACTAATGCTCCCACCCATCTGATCTCAGGACTTCCCTCACAGTGACTCTGCACTTCCTCTCACACCTGGGTATGTCCTCATCCACCTGGGTGTCTTGACCAGCACCTGGATGATCACCTCCACCCCACCTCAGTCTTGCCTCTTGAAATCCTATTGATTCCCTGAGAGCCATTTAGAAGGCTCAATGCCTTCTTCTGTTTGCCTACAATGATGCCACCCTATATATTATATACCAACTCATCCTTCATGGAATCCCCATGGCTTTTTATGTTTTTTTTTTTACCTTCTTGTCATATATCTATATTTAAAACATCTATAGCTATATCCTTTATATCTATAACTATGTTCTCTGTATCTATATATCTATATCTATATGACTATATTATCTATACCTATATCATTTATATCTATATAATTTGCATACATGTATGTATAATATATATACATATAAATTATAAATATATATTATATATAATACATAATATATTATATATATTTATGTGTAATATATATCTATGTTATACATAAAATACATACATTTTTTAAGCTATTGACCTCAAAGCTCTGGACATTATTTTACAGAGTGGCCATATGCTATAAACTGAATTGTGTCCCCCCAAAGTTTATAGGTTGAAGCTCTAACCCCTCTGTCAATATATTTGTAGATAAGGCTTTTAGGAGGTAATTAAGTTTAAATGAAGTCATAAGGGTGGGGTTCTAATTGATGGGATTGGTGGCCTTACTAGAAGAGAAGAGAAAGCACAGTGTCTCTCTCCACAAGCATACACCATGGAAAGGCTATGTGAGGACATGGGAGGCAGCTCCGTACAAGCCAAGAAGAGGGCCCTGACCCCACTCCACCCTGCTGGTCCCTGACCTTGGTATTTCCAGCCTTTGGATTTGTGAGAACTAAATGTCTGTTCTTTCTGTCATCCAGTCTGTGGTATTTGTTATGGCTGCCTGAGCTGACTAATACACCGAATGTAGTAAAATCAGTCAACATTCATTCAACAAGGGAAGACTGTGTACTTGGGGAGAAGTCATTTATTTCCACAGTTAGATTGGGGAGGTGACAATAATGCAGAGATGCAGTTTCTGAATTTTCTATTTATTTTTCTTTACTACAGATTAGTTTGACCTTTAGCCATGACACACTCACAAATTGCTCCCAATCACAAGGCCTATGAGGAAGCTGTGATGATAATTCAAAGGATTTATTTTTCTACCCCAGCTCTATCCATCTGATTACATTGTAACCAATATTTGCTGCCATCCCTGTGGACAAAAATTGTTCATAAACAAAAAGAAATTGTACAACCTTGGAAGAAATCAACTTGGTAAATGGGCCATGTTTCCCTCTCAGCCAAGCAACAGAAAGTTATAAAACACTTTATTATGCTTATAAGAAAAGAGAGGGAGGAAGATAGGAAAAGAAAGGGAAGGAACTTCTGGTCACTGAAGAAACCTATTGGAAACTATAATTGTTCAGGCCAATAATGTGACATTCTCTCTTGCCGAAGGCTTATTTTAATAGGGTGCGTGATGGTGTAATGCTCTCTACCCCACTTGGGATTCTTTAAAGACGTATTAATTAATAAAAACAGCTTTGTCAGAAAAGGCATGCCCATGAGTCAACTGAAATTGATCTATTCTGAAGACAGAAAACTTGGCAAACACCAGCTATCAATAATCAGAGTGAGGGACTTCCTTGGGGTGTGTTGCTTTCCCCAGGTGTGAGCCACCTCTCTACATTGAAGAGACAGTTGTGTGCACTTGCCTGTCTTTCTGTGTGATGAAGTGAAAGGGAAATGAAAATCAATCTGGAAATGTTTATAAAAAATTGGGGGACCTTGCAACTGCAATAGTCATGTTGCAAGAGGAGTGGGGTGCCCAGTGCAACTGTGCAGGCTACACAGACTGTCCTGTCACCTGGAGGGCACTGCTGTCTCTTACATGAATGAAGTGGAGTGGCAGTTGTATATTGGTCTCCTGTTAGTGCTCTCCACTTTTTGTATGTCTATTTTTGTACTGGTCTTACCCATCCTGATCAATTCCATCCTGGATCAACGCTACCATCTGTAAGGAAGACATGTACCAGATTTAGAATATTTTATTTTTGTCTATTGGGACTCCATAGGAGCTGAGAAAGTTGTCATCTCTGGTTTGGCTCAAAAAGGAACATCCTAAATAAAGAAAGAGAACACCCCCTTCTATCACTGCAATGAGAGAGAGAAAAGAGAGAAAGAGAGAGAGAGAGAGAGAGAGAGAGAGAGAGAGAGAAACATGGATCGATTGCCTCTTGTATGCACCTTGACTGGAGATAGAACCTGCAACCTAGGTATGTGCCCTGATCAGGAATTGAACCCACAACCCTTTTGGTGTATGGGATGATGCTCAACCAACTGAACTACCTGGCTGGGTGGAACAAAGATATTCCTGAACAAAAGCAAATGAAGGCAATGTGTTAGATAGAAAAGGAAATATAAGAGTGTTAGAGGAAAATAAAAAATGGGAACAATTTTAATTAAGACACAAACACATGCTGGAGTTGGGAAGAACCATTAAATTTCTACTGAGGCAGAGTTACCAAGACCTGCCTCATTACTCCTGCATCTGGGTGATTGTATGCCCTTGGCTGAGAAACTGAAGGTGAAGTGTGAAGGCACACATGAACACAGACAACAGTATGGTGATAGCCAGAGGGATAGGGGGGTTGGGCAGGTGGAAGTGGACAGAGGGAGGATAAATGGGGAAGGAAAGAGACTTTGCTTTTGATGGTGGGTGCATGATGCTGTGTGCAGATGGTGTGAATTGTACACTTGAATCCTGCATTTTTTTGTTAACCAATGTCACCCCAATAAACTCAATAAGAAAATAAACTATGGGATGATGGATATATTCATTATTTTGATTATGGTGATAGTTTCATGGGTGTGTCCATATTCTAACATCCAATTATAAGCTTACAATATGTACATTTTAACCCTGGCTGGGTGGCTCAGTTGTTTAGAGTGTGTCTGGTATACCAAATGGTTGTGGTTTGATTCTTGGTCAGTACACATACCTAAGTTGCAGATTCCATCCTGATCAGGGTGCATATGGGAGGCAACTAATCGATGTTTCTCTCTCACATGGATGTCTCTCTCTCTCTCTCTCTCTCTCTCTCTCTCTCTCTCTCTCTCTCTTTCCTTCTCTCTAAAAGATCAGTGAAATGTATCCTTGGGTGAGGATTAAAACATTTTCAGTTTATTGTATGCAAACTAAACCTCCATAAAGCTATTTTTTAAAAAGAAAAGAAAGGACACTCTTTGGATTACCCTCTTGCTCAGAACATCTCCTTGGTCTATGGGTGGAGAGCTCCAGGGATGAGAGGTTCAGTTTTCTGTGCTTCCATTGGTTCTTCTCTCTCTTGAATCTACTTTCTTCCAGAGCTCCCTGAAGTAGCTGACATGCCACTGCCCCTCATTGGAGGACTTAGGAACTCCGGTGCAGAATGAACTGAGCTTGGTGAAGGATGGAGATGCATGGGTCCTCAGCAGGCATCCGCCCCCTCTTTTATGATGTTAGAATTAAGAACCGCTCACTATCCCTGAAACCAACTAAGTACAACTTTAAGATCTTTCTGGCAAAAATACAAAATAATTAAAGAGGCTTTTGAGTTTGCTCAGGGCTTTCATTTCCTCTGAAGTTATTTCTTTAAGGCAGAAAATTATTTTGTTAGTATCTTGGGAGAAAGAACAGATGGAAGTGATGAGATTATAGGCCCCTCTATGCAGGCAAAAGAATTTATAGCGATATTAAAATGGCTTTATTCTTTCTATGAATATGGGAGGAATAAATCACGAGGTTGTAAATATAGAACAATAATGAAGTCAAGAGCTATGACTTCACCACGGCAAACTGTCATTTACTGGGATTACAGAGATGTGTAGCTGATGGTCTGGGGGAGGCCAGGGAAATGTAGCACATGGCAGTTTTTCCAAGATTATGGAGTTTTATGCTCACATCACAGGATGGATTCTTTAAGCTCCCAGTGAAAAGTCCATACATAAACGTGAAGTGCTGATCTTGCATTTCCTCAAGTTTCACCAGTTTCTATATGTGGGTCACAAGCCAAAGGGGAAGATAATTCAAGAGAGCCAGACCTGAGTTCTACATGGCTGCCAAGTGACTCTCCACATAGCAGTCACCTTTTAATTTAAGAAAGTGTCCGCCCAGGTCACGGAGGTCTGGGTGAGCCCATCATGGTGATTGCTGTGGGCTCTGAGAGGACAGCACTAAGCCATTTCCCCCCCTGCCATTCTATCAAGCATAATCCCTTCCTGGCCATTGAGATTGCATTAGTCCTGATCAGCAAAGTGCTCTGGTGGTTTCATTATTTCAAATTGAACTGTCCACTCACCTCTCTGTTTCTCTATAAAAATTTCTCCGTATTTTTAGCTACATAGCAGCTCAGTATTTTGGAAGTAGTATGCAAAGGGTTAGGCAGTGGGAGAGGCTGATAAGGGGCCTTCTGTCAGGAGTTTGCTTTTAAAGCACAGGGAATCTTGGTTTAAAGCACAGGGTGTGAGGATCTGGTCTCCTCACTGCTGTTACAGTCAGTTGGGGGGCATATCACAAAGGAATAAGGAATAAATGTAGGCTAAGGGAAGTGTAGGCTAAGGGGTGGTCCTGCTGTGTCCACGTGGCGGGGGGAGGGGGAAGAAGAGGGGGGCTGAGGTGGTGGTGTTGCATTTCTGGGCTGAGAGAGGCAGTGGCAGCCAGCCTGCCTAGGGGACTCTCTTTAAGTCTCCCCTTTTCTCATCCTGGGGAGGGGGGCAAATAGGTAGAGGATGGGTGTGATGCCAGCAGCAGCAGCAGCTCCAGTCTGTCCATCTCTGGCTCAGACATTCTGGCGTCCCACCAGCTCCTGTCCTGAGGAATAAAACCCACATCTTCCTGAACCCCGTTCCTCATTCTTGTCAAACATGAGCTTCCATCCTCAGACCCTGATAAAGTTTTGTTCTTGTCATTCCCTTTCACCCAGTAACTCTTCTACATTAACCTGAATGCTGAGGCTCATTGCCTCAGGAATGAAGGACACATTTACATTCTTGGCTTTGTATCCCCAAATGGTCTTGAGGGCTCTAGTGTTAAATGCAAGAGATTGTCAGGAGAGGGAAACATATTATGTATTTATTCACGTATGCATGCATTTTGGTTTTTGAATGCCCAATGTTGGTCTTCAATAAAGGCTACACTGTAAGCCATAAAAGGGAGGAGTGTGGAGGGGGCAAGAGCAGTTGCCCTTCAAGGAGAGAGGGCAGGAGCCCTCCAGGACTGAAGACAGATTGGAGGGGACTAAACGAAGGGAACCAGACCTGAATGGGGCACCTTCTGAAGGAGAAGCCTCCATGGAGATGGGAGACAGAGAGCCCATAGAGAGATGGAGGGGTCCTTTATCAATGTGGGGCAACCACCATTGAACAGGGAAGTCACACCACCACCCAATCAGCTCTTAAGACCTCATATTGGCACAGAGGAGCACCTGAAAGTTCACCAACAATATACCTCACCCCAGGGAGACACAGGTGCTGATGGAGAATGGCCTGTATCGAGAGCATGTAGGTCAGGCGGGAGCAGCAGAGGCTATGGGAGCTCTGAAGAGGGAGACTCAGTTGGGTGGGAGCAGCTCTGGACACGTCTGTCCTTGCTGCAGAAAGCACACATGGGATCAGATACTCTTCCATGGACGCCAGCAAAACACAGAACAGCCACAGACCAAACTGCCCCTCTTCTTTGACACCATGAAGGAAGAAGATGTGGGTGAATGAGGTGGGTGGAAGGGGCTACATAATTGGTCTGAAAGAAGTTTAAGTTCAATGGATGTCTATCATAGAACTAGAACCCTCAATTTTGGGCTTCCAAGTTTGTGACCACACATTTCAAACTCAGCATGTTGCTAATTAACACAACTACCTTATCTATCGTTGGACAAGATTTTCAATAAGTCAGAGTTTCCACTGGGTGTTGCAGGATAGTTCTTGATTAATTTTGACTTATGAAATACTTTCCTCCAACTGTACTTACTGTCAACATCAATGGTGCTTGGTTTATGGAAAAGAAAACACAGGCAGAGGAAAGTAACCTGAAACTGGTCTCACTTTTCACCCAATTATCAATGGTTGTGCAACATACCCAAACTGTAAGAAATGCACTGTGCCGGTGTTAGAACCGGAAGTCTTGGCACCAAAGGAGGAGGGTCTTTGGCAGCGGAGACATCCATGAGTCTTCTGGAAGCAGCCTGACAGCTCTCCACAGACACCACTAACCACAGGGCCACAGGCTTCTAGACAAAAGACAATGGCTTTGCCTCCTGTCAGCCTTCCCCATCTCCTAGGGCTGCTCCCCTGCTTTCCCAGACTCCTTGGGCCCCTTCACATGCCCGGGGAATACCAGCTGAACCTCCCCATGGCTGCCAGCTGTGCTTCCTGGACCTCTGTGTCCTAGGTGATACTCTGACTTCACTGCTCTTCATAATTGACTCAGTCCTTACTTCTCCCCTTTGGCTTACATGGCCCTTCCTGGTGTCAGAATGCTGGCCCCATCGGCTCTGTACCTTTTCAGCCTGAACCCTGGTTCTGAGAATAGTCCTGGCTCAGGGCCTAGAAAAAAGTCACCTAGTCAAAACAGCAAATTATAACTCAGAAGGTTGCTTAGTGAGCATAAAATTGGAGCAAGGAGGGCTGGATATTCTTAAGGGATGTTTCTAATGTGCTGTGGTAGCAAGATACAGTGTCCTTTTCAACTCTGGGGCTATTTTCAGAAAAAGACCTGGGAGGGGACATTTGAAATCCCAGCATCCATCCCACCAACAGGGCTGAAAGAGCACACCTCCCCCCACTTCTTTTAAACTATTGCTATCATTCACCAAAGGCTGCTGCAATTACATCACCATGCGTTAGGTTTTAAGATTGCATTTCATCTTTATTAGCTCCATTTGCATCACTTGCTTCTTGATGAGATTTTGAGGGGATGCCTTACTCTCAGCAGTGGTGTATTTACAGATCTTATCACCAAGCAGATTGCTTCTGGGAAGATTTTTGCTGATGAGTGAATCTGACTGCCCCCCCCCCCGCCCCCCCCCCCCCCCCCCCCCCTGCCCACCACCATGTCAAGTCCTGGATTTTCAGATGGAGAATGACACCTGCTGACCCACTTTCACAGTGTGGAAGGGGATAGGTCATCCAGAGACAAGTGTGGCTTCCTCAGGGAGGTGTCTCTGAGTCTTCTGACCAGGAAAGACCTTCTGGCATTGTCCTTCACAGCACTGCACAGCCCCCTTCTTAGTGCTTGGCACTAGGAGGATAATTTGACCCTTGTTTTGCGTTTTATTTTATTAATGTGCATATTAATTCCTAGGGTTGTCATAATAAAGGACCATAAACTGGTGGCTAAGAACTTCAGACAATTGTTGTCTCATGGTTACAGAGGCTGGAAGTCTGAAATCAAGGTGCCAATAGGGCTGAACTCCCTCTGAAGGCTCTAGGGAGGGGTCTGCTCCAGACTTCTCTCCTGGCTTCTAGCAGAATCAGGGTTTCCTGGGACTTGTAGATGTGTCACTGCACTCCTTGTCTTCACATAGCATTCCCTGTGTCTCCACATGGTCTTCTCTGTGTGCTTTGTATGTCTCTTTTACCCAATTTCCCCCCTTTTTATCAGGACACCAGTTATATTGAACTAGAGACCCAGTGCACGAATTCATGCATGGGTAGGGTCAGTAGGCCTGGTCGGCAATCAGGGCCAATCTGTGGGGCAACCAGCAGGGTGATCAGGGGGCCCCCGTTGGCACCCGCTTTGGTCGGCCTGGCACCATTCGCTCGCTGGCCATGCCCCCCACCGTCACCACTGGCCACCTCCCTTTGTGGGGCGACCAGCAGGGTGATCAGGGGCCTGCGGGCTGGGAGCTGGCCTGGGGCCTGGGGGCTGGAAGGAGCTCCTGCATTGAGCATCTGTCCCCTGGTGGTCAGTGCGCGTTATACTGACTGGTCATTCTGCCAGTTGTTCTGCTTTCAGTCAATTTGCATATTAGGCTTTTATTATATAGGACTAGAGGCCCAGTGCACAAAAATTCGTGCACTGGGGAGGGGGGGTCCCTCAGCCTGGCTTGTGCCCTCTCCCAGTCTGGGACCCCTTAGGGGATGACCACCTGCTGGTTTAGGCCCCCTCCCTGGGGAATTAGGCCTAATCTGGCAGTCAGACATCACTCTGGCAGCCCGGAAGCCCTTGGGGAATGTCCACTTGCCAGCGGGGAGCAGGCCTAAGCTGCAGTCGGACATCCTTAGCACTGCTGAGGAGGCGGGAGAGGCTCCCACCACCAGTGCTGTACTGGCAGCTGTCAGCCTGGCTTGTGGCTGAGCAGAGCTCCCCCTGTGGGAGCGCACTGACCACCAGGGGGCAGCTCCTGCATTGAGCGTCTGCCCCCTGGTGGTCAGTGTGTGTCATAGTGACCAGTCATTCCCAGTCTTTCTGCTGTAAGGGTCAGTTTGCATATTACCCTTTTATTATATAGGATAGAGGCCTGGTGCATGGGTGGGGGCTGGCTGGTTTGCCCTGAAGGGTGTCTCAGATCAGGGTGGGAGTCCTGGCCAGCCTGGGTGAGGGGCTGATGGCTGTTTTCAGGCTGGCCACACCCCCTTTAGGGTGGGGGGTCCCACTGGGGTGCCTGGCCAGTCTGGGTGAAGGGCTGAGGGCCGTTTTCAGGCTGGCCAAGCCCCCCTGGCGATGGAAGCTCCCAGCGTCTCCTTTTTTTCTTTTTCTTTTTATTCTGGGATTTATTTACCTTCTATAATTGAAACTTGGTTGCCTTCAGTGGAGCTCAGAGCCAGCTCCTGCTCACTGCAGCTCTGTGGCCACGGCTGGCTGAAAGCAGGTATCTGGGGTTTATATACCTTCTATAATTGAAACTTTGTTGCTTTGAGTGGAGCTCAGAGCTGGCCGGGAAGCTTGGCTTCCTCCATCACTGGAGCAACCCAGCCTCCTGCTCGCTTCAGCTCCGTGGCTGCCGGCCGCCATCTTGGTTGGGTTAATTTGCATATAGTCGCTCTGATTGGCTGGTGGGTGTGGCTTAAGGCATAGCAAAGGTACAGTCAATTTGCATGTTTGTCTTTTATTAGTGTAGATTAGGACCCAACCATAACTAATTCGTTTGGATTACCTCAGAAAGACCTTGTTTCCAAATAAGGAAACAAGGGGGTTAGAATGTCAACAAATAAATTTTTAGGGGACACAAGTCAGCTTATAGGTGCCACATCCATGAAGTTAAAGTTTGTTGTTATTTTCAGGGGTAGCCCCTGAGCCTAGCATGCTGTCTGACCAGAGGGAATGCCTAATAGCTATTGTTGAATGAATGAATGAATAAAAGTTGTTTATCTAAGATTAGTTCACCCTCTCTTGCTCCCATGCACATGTAGCAACCTATAAATAACAACTGCCCACAGATATCTTGAGATGGCCCTAACCACACAAGAATCAGGCAGATCATCCAATCTGTCCTGTCTTTCTTTTCCAGTACCAATATTTGAGAATCTGAGTTTGTGGGGAAAAAAAGTGAATTTGATCTTCTCTTCCCTCTCTTAGATTAATGAATAGTTGATAGAGTTTTGCCTTGGAAAAGGGAAGGTTTACAGATTTAGCAAATGAAAATATAGAATTCCCATTATAATTTACATTATAAATGTGAATTTCCCAAGTATTGAATGGGACATACTTTTAAAATATTGGTTATTTATCAGAAATCCAAATTTAACTGGATGCCCTGTATTTTGTCTGGAAACCCAAGAGTGGTTGGCACCTTGGTGATGCACTGGTCTATTGAAAGTTGCAGGCAGACTTCTCTGGAGATTGAAGAGGAGGAGGCAGGCTGATGAGGACTCTGAGTGGGGAGAGGAGAGGAAGGCAGAGCTCCAGATAAATGTAATGTGGCTATTTTCCATCTTTTTGGCTCCTCCGACTTAGGTTCAAACAGCTCCAGAGTACCTTTCCACTTGCCATCTGCCCTTCTCCTCCTATACCATTTCCTTTCTTTCTGCCTATTCTTTGCTTTCTTTAAGACAGTAGTCTTCCTTAGACAGTGAGTAATATGTTTCCACACAGTGCTTACACTAAGTACTGCGTTAACAGGTGTGGTGTTTTCTGCTCCAATCTCTTTCTACAGGCAAGTGGCCCCACATCTGAGGCCCAAGACTCACCCTATGACCCTAGGAACTGAATTCTCATTGTTCATAAGAATACTGTAAATTCCCTAGACTCAAGATCAAGTTGGCTTTAAGTATTCTCTTTGTCTTTTTGAGTAGCCTCTTTGTCATCATCATCATCAATATCACTGTTATCACTACCATGATCATTATCACTATCATTATTATTACCAGCATCTCCATCGCCATCATTATATCATCATCATCACTATCACCACCATTATCATCATTGTCACCATCACTACCACAATCACTATCACTACCACCATCATCATCAGCATCACCATCACCATCATTATTATCATCATGGTACTATTTCTGTCATAATCACCATAATCACCAACATCTCTATCATTATTATCATCATTGTCAAAATAGTAATCCTCATTCCTACCATCATTATTTTGCCCAATCTATCTGCTAGGTTGATTTTGCCCCCTTAATACCTAGTTTAAATCCTTACTTCATCCACGTGGGACTGTAGTGCTTTCACCTAAATTTTGGTAAGTTTTCTATTGGTGTATAGTCTTAGGGTGGCCTTTGGACTAGTTAGAACCTGCTTCTACTGACTTAGTTAAGTGTAGCAATTATCTTACCAGTCAGCATGTGTGACCCTCAATCTACATGACTTTAATCCTGACATCGCTCACCCACACATTTAAATATGTAGAACACTTTATGGTAACTTTTAGAAACATGATAGAGTTCATATTATATCAATGCAAACTTAATTTTAGATTGTTCTATTAACCAAAGCTCCTCTCCATTTCTTCAATTTATTCCCCATCATCTGCCATATTGTCTCCACAGTCCACTTTTCCTTATTTTTTTTTCTGTCATTCTCCTGCTCTTGGCACCAACTTCCTGCTCATATCTACTGCACCCCCCTAATGACTTTTCTCCTCAAAATCTTACATTTCTTCCAGTAGCTTATCAAAATGTTTTCCTAAACACAATTCTCTTTTTCTAAAACAGTCTTCTGAAAGCTATCCAAATTATACCATTTTTATTCAACTACAACTAGTCTGAAAGGTGCAGGGTACAGTCTGAGCTACCTTATTTTAAAGAACATCCTCCCTTTTAGCTTGAAATAACAATTCCATTTAACTTTTGCTTTCAACATGAGGCACCAAGTCACTTTCATCTCAGAAAGGCAGAGGCCTCTTAACAGAAGACTGAAAACATTTCCCCCTAATATGCTTAGTTTGATAATCAAGACTGCATCATCATTAATTTCTAATTATGACCATACATTTATTTACACTTAATGAATAAAAAATAATGCTAGAAAATAATCCCATTTTTTAAATTCTTCTTAAGATATGTTTGGGAAAATTGGAAGATTTAAAGGTGTGCTGGCTGAGAAGCCAGATTGAAGCCAGCCTTTGAGGATGGCCTGCTTGCAGGGAAGAGCAGCTGGAAAAGCTGCCTAGGAGCTTTCCTGTGATTTAGTCCTGAGGCTCCCATGTCAGCATTATTATTGGAGCTTGGGTTTGCTTCTAAGTGAGCACTGAGGGTTTGGGACTCTGGCGCTGAGCCCCATCGATCTGTTTGGATGATTTCAGCTCCCTGAAGCATAAGCTTCCTGAGACAAGGGATGTTCTTGAGGCTCCAGAACTAAAATTGTTTATTTTAACAATTTGGGATCATCCCCCACATGTACCACTATGAGGAAATCCACTTTTGGGTCAACAGAGGTTTCAAAACTTCATTATTACCCTAATATTTCAACATTGAAGAATTGGATTCTAACATTGTGCTTGAAGTTAAGTTTGAAGGATTCTAGAAAAGTTATAAATAAGGCCTTTATGGGGCAAATTTCTTAATTAGGGAAGCTGCACAGCTCTCCAATTCAGCAGCACAGTAAGACAGAGTTATAGAGAAATTTCACTTGGTGTGAAATCAACCGTGGCATTGCATTTTCAGTACATGCAGCTTGAAGATTCAAGTCGGCATAAAGTCAAGGCAAATACTATTCAGCCAGAAAAGACAAAGATGAGACAAAAGAAGGGCAAGCTGTACTGCACAGGAAGGAATACATTTCCTGTCTCCACGCTCTATCCTCTTAACTTGCTGGCAAGTAGCTGGAGTGTTCTAGGGGTGAGGTCCCTGCCTACTTCGTGGTAAGGGCACACCACCCTGCAGTAATGAGAGCTTGGAGTACACCACTCCCATTTTCTCAGTTTTTCCAATAAACTCTATTTTATATGGCCCCCAAATCATGCTGTTGGTGTGAGATGGCACTTCCTTTGGGTGACAACGGTGATAACATCATGTAGCCTTCTCAAATTATAATGTACCAGGTAACCGCATAATGTTAGGGGGGTGCTTCCCATTATTACAATGCAAAAGGTGGGGATCACTTTTTGCGTTGTAGTTTCCTGGGGTTGGTAGAATAGCTGCTGCCTCTGGAACAGTGTGAGGCTCACTGGGCTTTATGGGGATGGTACCAGCCAATATATGACTGGCCAAATGAAAAGAGGACTGGCCAAGTGAGCCTGCCACTCACTGGTATTCACTCATGAACATTATTGCATGCTTTCTTATCAAGGTGATGTATTAGAGATTTCATATACACTATTGTATTTGAATTTTAGTAATGATATTAAAAATAGTATAATAATAAGAATTTTAAAAGCATGAAGATTAGAAAGTAAGAAAGGCTTTCACCACAGATAATGTATTACAATGTAAATAAATAGATTGTTGGAATTTACAACAAGGATAGCCAGGATGTTAAATTAATGTATACAAATTAAAAAAACATTGATTTATACAAGCAATATGCAGTTAGAAAATTAAATTAAAAATATATTTTTTAAATAGCATCAGAAACAGCAAATATATAAGAAAAATAAAAAAGAAACCATGTATAAAACTGTATGCAGAAGACTATTTTCTAGGCTAAATTTATGACATTGGTTAATAATAATGAGAGGAATTTAAAGCAATAGATCAGGGGTGGGCAAACTTTTTGACTCGAGGGCCACAATGGGTTCTTAAACTGGACCGGAGGGCCGGAACAAAAGCATGGATGGAGTGTTTGTGTGAACTAATATAAATTCAAAGTAAACATCATTACATAAAAGGGTACGGTCTTTTTTTTTTAGTTTTATTCATTTCAAATGGGCCGTATCCGGCCCGCGGGCCATAGTTTGCCCACGGCTGCAATAGATGGACGGGTTTCCATGTTTATAGATGCAATGACTCAATATTATATACATATCAGCTCTTCCAAACTGATTTATGGGTTCAATGCAATCCCAGTTGAAATGCCCACATGGTGTGTGTGTGTGTGTGTGTGTGTGTGTGTGTTTAGCTTGAGACGCTGATTCTAAAATTTATATGGAAACTATGCTGAGACATTCTTGAAAAAGAAGAAGGTGTAAACATTTTTTCCTTTGAATATTCAACTTTACAAAGGCTATGAAGGAGATCCTGGAGTTATTTCTTAACCTAGATGGTGGTTACATTGATATTTAATTTATGACATTTTATTAAGGTTTTGTTTTTTGTTTGTACACTCTCTCTAGGTATATTATACCATAAAAAGGATTTTAAAAAGAGATGACACAAGATACCGAGAGTGGCCACATTCGCCTTTGAAAGCTCTAAATGTTCCTGGCTCTTAAAAATTGATCTTGTCATTGTCACTTAAGTAAATGATGACTTGGTGAAGAAGTAAAAAACACTGATATAAAACATTTCTCCATTTCCATTGAGACAACAGCCCTTTAAGCAAACTATTTTCTTGGATTGGGCTTTTGGAACTGTGCTGAAAATGGGCAGGATGAAATTGTAGTTCTCCCTCTCCTCCTGTCCCCTCTTCCTCCTCCATCCTCCTCCTCCTCCTCTTCCTGGTCTTCCCCATCTCCTCCTCTTCCGGTTTTTTTCCTCCTTCTCACCTCTTCTTCCTCCTCCTCCTCCTCCTCCTCCTCCTCCTCCTCCTCCTCCTCTTCTTCCCTTCCTCTTCCTCCATCTCTCTGTTTTCCTTCCCTTTCTCCTGACCTCACCTTGATGCCAATGAGCAAGGTTGGTCCAGTGCATTGCTCTGGAGGTGATGTGTGAGAGTAAGTATTGATCTGAATGTCACCCCCGGGTTAATGTATACTTGCCAATAAACTGAAAACATGTAAGCAAGAAGCACTCACACAGCAACTAATAAATATCCAGGAACACAAAGACCTTGACACTTCCATCTTGCTAACACCACAGTCTTCACCTGGGGTTTTTCTAGTGGATATGCATTCTTGCATACAAATGGAGCACAATGCCCACCTTAGTTTTACCTCAGTGGGGATTGTAAATATTAATTTTAATTAAACTTATTTACTTTGAGTTCCTCTGAGGGGTGGTTTTTAACTAATATGAAAGAGCAAGAACAGTAGTTGTAATTAGGAAAATGTTAGTGAACAGTAATGGAAGAAATACAAAATTAGGTGAATAATAATTCCATTAAAAGGGTTTTTCTATAAATACAGAAAGTATTATATTGAAAGTAGAACATTTTTCTCAATTTTTTTCTAGACTTTTAAATCTTTGAATTGTATTTAAACACATTATTTTATTGATGGGACATGTTTAACATAATAATTCTGTCCTCTTAAAGAATTCATTATATCTTCTGAGTTTTAAATAGGGTAAGTATTCTTCAGATAATAAGACCTTTATATTTTTTTGAGCCCATACCTTTGTAATAAAATGTAAAGTACTTAATCCCCTATGCTGCACAGTCTTTCTGTAATATCCATGGGGAATTCATAGGTATTAAATTAGCTACAAGGGGGCTTTGGAAATGTTCTCCAAATGCCATGAACAGATATTGAGAAATCAAGAAAGATAGTGAGAATTACAATAAAAAAACAATAATGCTAGATAGTCTACTAAGATTGAAATGTGGTTTGTTTGTTAAGTTTTCTACTTATTAGAAATTTTCTGAGTGGAAATATAATACACAATTTCACCGCTGCCATCCAAAGGTTGTTGTTTACCCTACTCATTTATCAGGAATGCGGAGCTTATCAGCTCATGGCACTTTGGAGAATTTGAATTCATCTGTTGTGCTTTTCTAGCAGAGGCCATATTGACCACCTCTGCTGGGATGTTGGTCTATTAATTTCAGCTACGCTACACACACTCTAAAAACAGTATCTATGTATCCTGACTATGATTTTGACTATGTATCCTGACTGTGAGATTTTGAGCTAGACACTCCTTTGAGCCTGATTATTGGTATCCACTTGGGGTTATCAGGGCACTTGGACCATTAGAAAGCTGGCCATCATATTGATTATTTATTTATTTTAAAAAAATCTTTATTATTGAAAGTATTATGTAAGTCCCCTTCCCCCCTCCATTGACTTCTTCCAGCTCACCTTTACCCCCCACTCCAGGCTCTCACCACCCCATTGTCTGTGTCCATAGGTTATGCATATATGCATACAAGTTCATTGGTTGATCTCTTCCCATCCACCCTCCCCTGCTTTTCCTCATAATTGGTGTGTGGTGTTTTATCCTACTAGAAATATAAGTAAGAATTTTTTATATTTGTGCTTTAATTTTTTTCACTATGATTACCTATTTACAATAAATTCAAAAGTAATATGGTAGAAAACACACCAAAAGCTGATGGATATTTTTATTAAAGTGCTAGAGGCCCAGTGTATGAAATTTGTGCATTGGGGGAGGGTGTCCCTCAACCCGGCCTGCACCCTCTCCAATCTGGGACCCCTCGGGAGATGTCCGACTGCCAGTTTAGGCCTGATCCTGTGGGATCAAGCCTAAATTGGCAGTCAGACATCCTTCTCACAATCTGGAACCCCTGGCTCCTAACCACTTCTGCCTGCCAGCCTGATCGCCCCCTAACCACTCCCCTGCTAGCCTGATTGAAGCCTAACTGCTCCCCTGCTGGCCTGATTGCCCACAACTGCCCTTTCCTGCCGCAACCTGCCTCCTCCAAGTGAGCCAGCGGAGACGCCGGGACCAGCCTCCTCTGTGCCACACAGAGGGGCCCCCAGGCCTCACCGTGCAGAGCGGTCACCAGGCCCGTCTCTGCTGTGTGTGTGGCCATGTTGTGGTGGCCATCTTGTGGCGGCCATCTTGTGACAACATTGTGTGAGGGCGTTGTGTGAGGGTGTTGTGCGAGGGCATGATGCCACCTAGGCTTTTATTATATAGGATAGTTGACATACAACATTAAATTAGTTTCAGATGTACACCAAAAGAATTTGACAATTATATATATTATGATGCAATCACCATGATAAGTTTAGTAACCACCTGTCACCATACAAAATTATTATGACGTTATTGACTATATTAGCTGTGAGTACATTACATGCCCATGGTTTCTGTATTTTATAATTGGAAGTTTATATCTCTTATTCCCCTTTAGCTTTTTCACCCATCTCCCCATGTTCTCCCCTCTGGCAGCCATCAGTTTGTTTTCTGTGTTTTTTAAGATTTCACATGTAAGTGAAACCATATGGTAGTTGTCTTTTTCTGTCTGACTTACTTCATGTAGCATAATACCATCTAAGACCATCCACATTGTTGCAAATGGCAAGATTTCATTCTTTGTTGTTGTTGTTGTTGAGAAATATATATAATCTCAAACCTTCTCATGTTCTTTATCCATTTATTGGTAGACACCTAGGTTGGTTCCATATCTTGGCTATTGTCAATAATGCTACAATGAACATAGGGGTGCCAATATCTTTTTGAATTAGTGTTTTTGTTTTCTTTGGATAAATGTCCAGAAGTGTAATTGATGGGTTGTATGGTAGTTCTATTTTTAATTTTTTGAGGAACTTCCATACTGTTTTCCATAGTGGATGCACTAGTTTATGTTCCTACCAACAGTATACTAGGGTTCCCTTTTCTTCACATCTTCATCAACACTTGTTATTTGTTTTCTTTTTGATTTATTGTCATTCTGACAGGTGTGTGCTCATTGTGGTTTATATTTGAGTTTCCCTGAAGGTTAATTATGTTGTTCATCTTTTCATATGTCTATTGACCATCTTCAGGTCTTCTTTGGAAAAAATATCTATTTATTTTTATTCAATATTTTATGTTGCCCAATTTTTATTCAATTTTTCATATTAAGTTATATAAGTTTTTATATATTTTGGATATAACCCCCTTATTGGATATGTCATTTGCAAATAGCTTATCCCATTCAGTAATTTTATATTTGTTTTGTCGATGGCTCCCTTCATTGTGCAAAAGCTTTTAAGTTTGCCAGAATATCATTGTTTATTTTTGCTTTTGTTGCTGTTACCCAGGGAGACATATCCAAAAAAATATTGCTAACACCCATGTCAAAGAGCTTACTGCCTATGTTTTTCTCTAGGAGTTTTATGGTGTTGGGTCTTACATTTAAGCTGATAGATTTTTAAGAACAAAGGAGATTTGAAAGATCAGTGTTCCTTCCTCTGGGCTGTTCAGCACCAAGGCCAGCTCTAGGGTGGGACTACATCCTCCCAGCACTCCCTGCCTCTATGGAAAGTGAAGGGAAGGGAGTTTGAAGGTTACTTAATAAAGGATGCTAATGGATGTGTGTGACACATGCCAATATTTTCTGTCCACAGTTATCATTACAAAAGATCCCTGAATCCGGCTCTTAGGAAGGGCAAGGTACAGGTTACAAGAGTCAACTCCCATGTCTTATTCTTTGCAGTACTTTGAACCACAAGATGAGAGGAAGTGACAGGACCATTTATGCCACTTATGGACATAAGCTTAGAGGACAAAGCAGAGGCTCAGATATTGAATTTACTTCTAAAAAGTTTGTGAGGAGCCTGGTTTACAGGGCTGATAAATATTTGCTGAATGATTAAATAGTCTAGAGTTGCTCTCTTTACTTTTTAACCCCCCATTCACTCATTTTTTCCCCTCATGAAGTATAACACATAGAGAAAAGTGTACAAGCATAAATGTAAAGTTTAATAAATTATATAGTGAAACATACCAATGAAACACCACGTAACCTCCTTTCAAATTCAGAAAGAGAACTATCTTGGCTTACTCAGGCTGCTATAACAAAGTACCAAAGACTGGGTTGCTTAAAAAACAGAGATTTATTTATAGTTCTGGAGGCTGGAAGTCTGAGATCAGAGAGCCAACATGCCAGGAGAGAGCCATCTTTTAGGTGTCAGATTTCTCTGTGTCCTCACATGGTGGAAGGGGTGTGGGAGCTCTCTGGGGCCACTTTTTATAAGGTTGCTCATCTCATTCATGAGGGTTCCACCCTTATGACCTAATCACCCCCAAAGACCCTAGCTCTTAATGCCATTACCTTGGGCATTAGATTTTCAACATGTGAATTTTCAGGGATACAAACAAACATGCAGACAATAACAAGAGCATCTCCAGCACTCTAGAAACCCCCTGTGCTCCCTTCCAATCACTGCCCCTTCCTCTTCTGAAAGGCTCCCAGCATCCCAACTTTGGTAGTGACCCCCTCCTGGATTCTCTTTACAATTATACCTGGCAGACAACATCCCTGCCAGAGCTGGTTTTTCTAAATAAAATTAATTAGTATGTTTCCTTTGGGTTTGGCTTCCTTGATTATTTTATGTGTGTGATGTTCACTTGCATTGTTGCATGTTGTTGTAGTTCTTTAATTGTCTTGGTGGTTTAGCATTATGTTGTATGAATGAACAACACTTTATTTGACTATCTTACTCCTTTTTTTGTTAATCCTCACCCGAGGATATTTTTCCATTGATTTTTTTAGGGAGAGTGGAAGATGGGGGAAAGACAGAAACATCGATGTGAGAGAAACACATCAATTGGCTGCCTCTGACCAGGACCAGGGCTGAGGAACCTGCAACCAAGGTACGTGCTCTTGACTAGAATCGAACCTGGGACCCTTTGGTCTGCAGGCCGATGCTCTACCCACTGAGCCAAACCAGCTAGGGCTGACTATCTTACTCTTAATGGATATCTGGGCTGTGGGCATGCTCTGTGAGCAGCACTGCACATGGGCCCTTATCACCTGTGCTTCTGTTTCTGTAGGAGACTACACATAGGCAGTGCTGCCCCTGGACCTCGGCGGGAGGTCTCTATGCTGGACTGTGCATAGAACCAACATAGACAAGCACACCTTTATTTAGACACATGGGGACACCTCTCCCACTCAGCACCTATCCCTTGGCGTGGGCACAGGATGACCCTTAAACCCTGACACCATTCAGGCCCCTTTCCATCTGCCTCTGAATGCCGGGAGAGGTGCAAGTCACCCTGGAGTTTGTAGTGTGGAAGCTGTGAGGGAGAAGCTGCTTGGGAAGGTCTAGCTATACTAGGCCATAATGTGAGACAAGATGGTAATTCTTCACATTGGCATGTAGAAGGTTTTTAGCACAAGAATGGTGAAGAGTTTTATTTCTATAAATCATTTAATATGATTGAATTATAGTTTTAAAAATGTACATAATTACAGCTCTTTAAATACAACTTTGATTTAAATTTTTTGAGTTTATAAATTACAATTTATGTTTAATTTAACTTTAAAAAATATTAGAAGAAAAAAATAACTTTAAAGAAAATCATAAAAAGTATTTTTAAATGGTCAATTTTAAATATTACTTTCATTTATATGTTTATAGACTTTTATATTTCATGTACATAATTTATATTTTTGATAGAAATATTTAGAGTTATGTATTTAAAATATGCTTCATTACAAATTTTAATTTGAAATATTTATTATAAACTAAAGGATTGTCTTTGGTCATAGAGAATAAATATGTCATTTTTTTCAGTAAAAATAGAAAATATGGAAGAGGGACTCATGTGAAAAGCTGAAAAGAAAATAGAAAAATCTTCAAAGAGGGAGCTCTGCTTAAATTAAAAGATAATCTGGAATCAATAAAATTGTGCAGCCTTCTGTCAAGTGTGAGTTACCTGAACTTTACAAATAGTATATTATAAATATTATAGATTAAATTATTGAAAAATAATGACAATGAGCAAGAAAATTATTCTCAACAAATATAAAATGTAAATAGGTCAGATATAATTACCAGTACTTCCCATTCAGCATTAAAGGGAGACTGAATTTTTTATCAAACAATAAGAATTGAAAGAGTAATTCTTATCAAATCCACAACTAGAAGCAACACATTCAGCTCCAGCCTGCTATCAGAAGGTGAAAGAAATGATATTCATGAAATTGGGCAAGAAAGATGAAACCTCATCACATTGTTTTGGTAGTGTGTGACTGTTTCTTGCAAACTCACTGATTTAAATGGATGATTCTGACTTTCCTTTAGTAAGCCTGACAGAAAATTTAGTATTCTACATAAAAATAATTTCAAGTGGAAAAAGGGTATGGAAACCAACTATTATATTTTAGGTTTAAAGGCAAAGTATTTGGTAACTTTTCCCCCATATTTTTAACTCAGTTTTGGCTACGATGGTATCTATGGCTGGAAACATTCAAGTTCTTAATTATTAGAACATAAAACATCCCTTGAACATAACACATATGTAATTACCACCATGGAAAAAAGTCTGAATGAATAGCAAACAATCAATAGTGTTCAATAAAGATGTCTTTATCAAAGAGTAAAATGATGTCCAATATTTAGCAAACATAATGATGTGTTCTTTTTTTGGGTGTGATGCCACTAGTACAATATTTAGAGAAAACAATATAAATCTCCTTGTTTTAGAGAAATAATTTAAAAATTAGATTATAGAATGACTGAACTTGGAATACAGTGGGGCCTTGACTTACGAGTTTAATTTGTTCCGAGACCGAGCTCGTTAACTCAAGTTACTCTATCAACTCAATGCAAAAAATCGGCCTAGAGACAGCTGGTATCTCAAAAAACTCATTAGTCGGATCACTCATAAGTCAAGGCCCCACTGTATAGACAAAATTGAAACATAGTAACATTATCAAGGATGGAATGTTCAGATAGACCCAGATTTTAATAAATACTAAAGAAATTATACTAAATGTTTAAAAAAGTGAATATTACTCATTTCAATCAGATTGCACCAAGGTCACATATTTTGTTGAACAACTAATATTTATGGTATGCAGTGCTAACTACCAGAATAAAGAGCACAGGGACATCAAAATAAGTGTTTATGTTATTAGTTTTAAATCTATTATAAAGTGTATTGGTTTTGACTTAAATAAAAGATAGGATGAACAACTTTCAGTTTTGACATTGATTTAAAAGACAGTTGAGTGCCTATGGTAAAGGCACTAAAAATGTTGGTAAAGAGAAAAATGTAAAAGCCAGGATTTTGACTGAAAATCCATTTGTTACTAGGAGTCACGACTCAATTATACCCATAGTGATAGCAATTTTAGAGCAACAAATTCAGTAACTACATATGCTATTCCCAAAGACAGAATCTCTTATCAAATGTGACCTTTAAACCATTCTTGAACACATAAAAGGGAATACCAAATACATGCTGTTAGATAAATTAGATTTGGTTTATACAAAGTAAAAAATTCACTAGAAGAATCAAGTGAAACAGAAGAGGATCTCCAAATCAAAAGTTAGTATGGCATTCAGTACACAGATTAAATTAATGTGAAATTTAGTATGAACTATTGCATGCTAATAATAAATAGTAAAAAGCTGACCAAAAGCCAAATCTAAATTTAGGTATTTTGCCCTTAGGATTAAAATAGTTTGAACTTTATTTTTAGAGAGAGGTGGATTTTGTTTCTGTGAACTATGCACTAAAGGTGACATTCTAATACAATTTAAAAACATAGAACCAGGGAACAAAAATGCTTACATGACTATGAAGAAGATTCTGCATTAATGACTGTATAACTTGTTTGTCCATTGTGAATCATGATACAGTCTCAACTGAAGAAGGATTTTAGTAGATTGAGCAACATTATGTCAGTTTAGCTTTTCTTTATAATATTTCAGAATTGAACAAGTCAAAAAAAAGAACTTGAGAAATTCAGTTAATTAAGAATTAACTAAGAGCTTCCTGCCAAGATGGCAGAGTAGGTAAATGTTCTATTCGCCTCTTCCAATGAGCACATCAAAATTACAACTAAACTACAGAACAACCATCAGTAAGAACCACCTGAGGTCAAGCTGAACAAAAGTCCTATAATTAAAGATCTAGAAGAAGTCATGTGGAGGCTGGTAGGAGAGACAGAGACTTTGAATGGGCTGATCCCATACCCAAGTGTGGAGGCTAAAAGTCGGGAGGGATATCTCAGCTGCAGAGTTCCTCACTCAAAAGCGAGGGGTCCCAGCCCCACACCAGGCTTCCCAGTGTTCAAGTTCCAGGAAGAGAAGTTGATTGGCTGGATGAGTTATTGGTTAATTATGCCCTGAACATATCTGAAAAACTGATGTAGCTTTTTATGATGATGGGAAAATCAAGGGGGCCACTGAAGCTAAAATAGGAGTACTGCTGTGGTCATGTTTGTGCTTTATAGTGTGTTCTCAGGAGGGTAGAAAAAAAGGACTCATTATTTATTTATTTATGGTATTTATTTATTTATTTATTTATTCATTATGGTATCTATTTTTTAAAATTTTGTTTTATTGCTTCAAGTATTACAAAGAGTATTACATATGTCTCCTTTTAAAAAAAGGACTCATTATTGTAGGCCCCTGGGAGATTTGGGGGCAGAAATATTCCAGGCTTCTCTTGTCTCACTTCTCCTTGACAGAGAACCAGAGGGACGGCCAGGTGCTGCTGATCCCTTAGCCTGTCCTGAGACAGAGAAGGAGCTGGAAGGAGACAGTAAGGGTTGCTCATAGATCTCCTTTCAGTGTTTCCCTGTGAAAAGAGACTCAATAAAATCATTATTTTAAAAAATCCAGTAAGATTCTCTTCTGAAAAATAAATGCTATTTTCTTTCTTCCTTTTTTTTTTGTCTGCACTAACAGGAAAGAGAATTAAGTTGGAGTCTAGCTCCAAAAGCTGCCATTATGTATTTGGTCGTTCTCATCTCTGTGATCAAATATTGAAGGTGAATGTGGGGAAATCGATACCAAGGTAGAGGTGCAGAGTTATGTGAGAGCCACAAGAATGAAACATTAAGTGCTGCACATTGAGAGCGGGGGCGAGGGGGGGGGGGTCCCTATCAAGGAACCACTGTTTGAACTCTATTTGGGAATTGTGAGAAATCAATATGAAAACATACATAACAGGAACATCTTTTTTTTTTTTTTTTTTTTAAAGTCTCCACTGACTTAAAAAGGCAAGACTCAAAAAGTGCTCACATCAGTTAATTCAAGGTCTGGGAAAAGTACTGATATCACGTTACGAGAGAGGATGTTCTACATCACAAGACGAACATCTTTTTTTCAGAATCCCCACATCCCGTGTGCGGGCAGTAGTGGCGGCCTAGAGTATGCTGTCACTGCGGTGCAGGGGAGCATGAAGGAGCAAAATATTGAAAAATGTGATGTTTAGACTTTTATAAAATAATGCAGATTTATTACTTTTAGATACATGGACTAAGTCAAGCTGGCCATTGAAAGTGCTCCCTATTCAAGGACTTGATTTAATGAAGAATAATGCTAGTTCCTGTTCATGGTTCAGTAACCCTGCTTTCATTAACAGTTAATTCAGATAGATTTAAAAACAATTAATTCTCTGGAGTAGTAAACCCTTCTTCATAATTGTTATACATTTTAGCTCAGACACTGGTTTTTCATAGAACCCAAATATGTGATCTTTGGTGCCGGTACTCTGCCGGTGGCTGTTGGCAGATCCCACGCCCTGGACAGTGATGGATGAGCAACACCTCCCAGGACTCACACTGCCAGCCCCCTCTGAAGGCTCCGTCTGCAGATTCTGATTAACCAGACAGATTTATCCCACTCCAGAACACCCTCCTTCCCAATTAAGCTACCCAGAGTTTGTATTGAGTGAGGACTATGGAGATAAATATACACCTGTCTTTGGACATCAGAGTCCAGTTGATGGGGTGGGGCCATGAAGAAGAGTGAGCACAGGGTGTGTAGGGATTGGGGGACAGGGGGAGGGAGTAGCTGATTCAGTTTGTGGTGAAAGTGGGGGATTAGGAAAGTTATGCAGAAATGGCATTTTGTTTAAGTTTTGAAAAAGGGTTTAGCTGAGAAAGAAAGTTTAACATGAAGGAGCAATGAAGGCCCGGCACCATGGGAATGAGGTGTGTGCTGCCTTTGGGGGCCTGTGAATAACTTTGTGTGGTTGGATGGGATGGCATTTGAGTGTATGTGTGGGGGGTGGAGGGAGACCTTTCATCATGGATCCGGACAGATGGAACTGACAGATAGCAAAAGGAGCTAAGCTCAGGAGTGGTCTCAATGCCACAGCAAAGAGTTTAGGTTTTACTCTAGTGACTATGGGGAGCTAGCTAATGGACTTTTGCATTTCTTTTTACTTTTCATTTTGAAATAGTATTTGATTTACAGAAAGGTTGCAAGGATAGCACAGACAGTTCCTGTATACCTTTTCATCCAACTTTCTTTAATAGTAGCATCTTATATTACTACGGTGCACTGGTCAAAAGTAGGAAATTAACACTGGTATAGTATTATTAGCTAAACCACAGACTATTAAGATATCAACAGTTTTTCCAATAATGCCCTTTTCTATTCTAGGAGCCAATCCAGGTTCCATGGCGCATTAAGTCCTCAGGTCTCTTCTATCTCCACCAATCTGTTCCTTAGTATTTTCTAATCATTTCATTGCCCAGAAAAGTTTGAGGATTATTGGTCAAGTAGTTTTTGAAATGTCTCTCAATTAGGGTTTGTGCAATGTTTTCTCATGATAGGTTAAGATCATTGGTTTTTAGGAAGAGTACCACACAGGCTATTCTCAGCCTGGGAAATCAGGGGATATTCAACTGCTGATGTGAACCTTGGTCACTTGGCTAAGTTGTTCGGTGTTGTGTTTTTTCCATTATATTCTCCCCTTTTTAACTGGGGGGGGATACTTGGAGGCTATGTAAATATAATTTTCCTCATTTTTCTTGCACATTAATGTTTTCTATCCATTGATGTTGGCATTCATTGGTTGACCTTGCCTGCAAGAATTTATACTTGGTGTTCTAATGGTGATTTTCTATTCCCCTCATTTCTTCTACATTTAGTAATTAGAATCATCTGTAAGGAATATTTACCACTTTATTTATTTATATCAGTATGCATTTGTGAATATTTGATTCTTTGGGTTACAATACAATACTATCATTATTACGTATTTTGTTACTCAAATCCCTTTAGCTTTGGCCATTGAGAGCTGTTTTAGGTTGACTCCTGTGTCCTTCCTTCCTTCTTTCTATTTTCTATTTTATTTTGGGGGGCACTTTCTTACTTTGTCACACCAGATTATGCTCCCAACCCATCTTGTTTGTCCCTGCTCCTAACTAACCTTGTTTTTAAAGAGATAGGTTTGGAAAAATCCACTTTGTGGAGAGTGGATGGGTGTGTAGAGGGGCACTGCTGCACTCACTGATCAAATTGGAGATGTTGACGCAGGAACCAAGGCTGTGGCGGCAGGGACAGAGAAGGGGAGAACAGATAGCTATTTAAAGAAGTGGGATCCATGGTTCTTCAGTTTGGAGAA
This sequence comes from Myotis yumanensis, assembly GCF_028538775.1. Lineage (NCBI taxonomy): Eukaryota > Metazoa > Chordata > Mammalia > Chiroptera > Vespertilionidae > Myotis > Myotis yumanensis. The sequence continues at coordinate 25,751,576 of NW_027223755.1, forward strand.
GAAGGAGGGGTTGGATGTGGTGTGCAGATTTCTGAGATGACAGGTGGATGTGTAGTTCATGGGACTGGAAACACAGAGGAGGCTTTACATCCTTCTTGTTTTTCCGCTTCTAGCAGCAATTTTATTAGAAAGCTCCCAGCTCTCTTCCTCTGGGCTGTTTTGGGGAAAGCAATCTGGTTTCTTTCTGCGTTGTCTCCTTGGTTCTCTGGCTCCTCTCCACCATTATCATCATGTGCTACCTACCTGGGTGAAGATGGAGAAAAAAAATGAAATAAAGCTAGAGCAAAACAAGAGTTAGGGAACTGCTGACCTGCCCATAGTTGGTTGTCTCAGAATCAGGGAGGCACTGCAGTGATACTTAACCTGTTTTAGATTCACAATCTGGGCAGGAGCTGCGGGGAGCAGAAGCTGCGTTTCGTGAGGCAGGGTGGCGAAGCTGGGAAAGCTCGGGGCCTTCAGATATAAAAGTGAATATGAGCTACACTCAGTCTAACTTCTCTTAAGGAGGATATTTTAAATGAGAAGATTTCTTTGTTTTTGTTAGATCAGTGGTGGTGATGAGACCAGAGATATCTAACAGGAGAAGGGAGGTCTCTGAAAACATTGTGGGGTGACTCCTCAGGAGGGAGTTGGGGTCTGGGCCACCTGGTGACCTGGGCAGAGAACCTGGAGACCAACTGCCTTCTGTGGACTGGGTCAACTTGGCAGACCAGAAACTGGGGATTTTAGGAGAAGACTGGAAAAGTTAGCATAAAGTATTCAAAGAATGAGCAATGTAGGACCCAGTTAGCTCGATATCTTTGCCCAACAATAGCATACCAAGGCAATTATGGAATTAGGACCTCAAGAGAGGGCACATGAAAGATGAAATATTCCAGATGAGCCAGGATGTATAACATGAGTTTAGGAGTGGATTAGATTGGCTCTGATAAAGGACCATGCTTGGGAAAGACTATCAGTTAGAGACATAAAGGCATTGCCACTTTGAACAGTGGATGCCTTTGGCATCTTTAGAAATTTCCTATCACATCTCTAACTATGGGATACTTTACAGGACAAAATCTAGTGGGATAAGCTAGAGAAACAAATGTCAAAGGCTAGGGAGCTAAAAGAAGATAAACAAAGGACGATACTGAACTCTAGCAAATCTTGTTAACCTTCTGTTTTGTGGAACAGACAAGAAATTGCTGAAGATGCAGGTTGAACTGTTAGAAACACAGCTGAGCTTTCCTGAAAACAGTGGCAAAAGAGAAGAGGGAAATAAAACACCAGACACATATTCCACCATTTCAGAAAGAAAAATGATGTCACAAAAGACGTGCTATGCAAAGCCTGGAACACAGGAATGCTCACAAAATCTTTCTATCATGTATCGTTAGTAACACAAAAAGCATTCAATATCATGGATGCTCACCATTTGTTTCTTCCCAACCATGGCTAACAGGTCTACATACATATAAAACCTGTGTGTGTGTGTGTGTGTCTGTGTGTGTGTGTGTGTGTGTGTGTGTGTGTGAGATGTAATGGTGCAGGAGCCTTTATCAACAAATATATGTCTTCCCTAGAATGGTTGTCTTTGACCTCAGCCCTTTGCAATTGAGATGGGAGAAGCCTATGACTTCCATTTATTGATATTAGTCAATGAATAGCATAGCTTTAGAGACTAATGAGCTTTTATACTGTGATCTTTAACACATGAGAAATTGGTTTTCCCTTTATGTGATTTGCTAATATTATTGAAATTAAAGATTTATTTTTTTCTCCACATCTTTTTTATAAAGAATAAAAGAAAATATCCAGAGAAACTGCCTAAGTTGTCACATTAGGGCCATCTGTTGGAGAGCATGAGGGAGAGCTGAGAAGTGCCAGTCACCCCAGTGTTTACCCCATTTGGGGGCCACAAGTTTTAAGAGACACCTCTCCTTGCCCAGCACGATTATTGGGAAGCAAATAGTAATGCAGGATGATTTCTGCCAAAAGAGTACCTTTGTATGCTAGATCCTACACTGAGAGGAAAGCTGTTTCATGTCCCCTTTATGAGGTCACTCCTGGACTGGTAAAATGTTGGGTGGTTTGCAAGAAATAAAGGCTTTGCCTGGCTCTTATTCATGGTGATTTCCCCAGTGCTCTGAGGTTTGAGGTCTGAGTATGTTCACTCCCATGTCTGCTGCTCCTTTGCAGGTTGAATTCTCCAGGAAGCAGGCTCTCAAATGGAGTTTAGGGTGAAGGACATTTGTTATGGAGGTTCCTTAAGCTCACTGGATCATCAGCTGCAGAAGGGAGGACAGATAAGCAGGATTGGACAGAGGGAGAAGTTGGACTGTGATGCTGTGGCTGTCTCCATGAGACCACTGGAGTTAGAGTAGTCCATCATAATTGTTCTAAATTAGCTGAAATAGCCGGTCCTTTATACTCTTGTTTCAAGCAGGCATTGAATGTAAACTGCCCCTGCAAAGGCATGATCTTGGGTGAGGAAGTTCTGAACAGCTGGAGCCATCCCTGATTAAGCAAAATGACCTTGGGTCAGTACCTTCTGGTGGCTCTGAGTTTCAGGCCCCTATAAGGGAATTGGACATGTTTAAATGTTAAGTGGTCTTGGGTCTTTTTAATAATCTTAAACATCCCAGGTCAGAACCCCAAGAGTAAGTGTCTTGGAAGCCACATCCTTGAGATAGCTGTCTCAGAGCAGAAGCCCCAGCCTCCTTCAGATTCAAATAAGCAATTTGCTGTCAGACTTGATTCCTTTTGCTTAGCACATCAAGTCACACTCGAAGAGACTATGGTAAAACTAGAAAGTCTTTTCATATTCCAAATAAAACTTATCAATAAGATTTCAAGGGAGGTCAAAATGACACCCTAATTGTTTAAACACAGAGCCGACACTATATATAAACACAATTTGAGACAGTCATTATCTTTGCCAGCTCTCAGGGAACTTCTGCTGTCAACTTCTTGTTGCCTCCATCTGAATGAGTGACATTTACAACCTTTAAAAATGGGAATGAAAGAAAAGTGTACCTGCCTCCCAGGAGCCATGAAGCTCCATGGAGATGCCAATCAGAAGTATTATTACTCCCATCCTCTGAATTTCATTACATTAGGTTAACCTTCTATTTCCATAAAAATATTCTCAAAAATGACTTCAGATTGAAAACTATTTCATGCAGCTTCCATGCAAGGGTAGATTTTTAAACTACTTGTTAGAAAGAATTTGTACTTTGCAATGAAATGGATTAATTCTGGTTCTCATCAGGCATTTTTTTTCAGATTAAAAAAATGTACATGACCATGGCCATTTATATATAACCATAGAATTAATTTTGAATGGTTAAAGTCACAAGACACCTTTGATATCATTTTATTTGAGTTGATTTTAACAAACACACATCAAATATTTTATTTAATTCTTTAATTAATGGGGGAACCAGTACATTGTTATAAATGGTTCAAAGGAAAATTCAAACAAATAAACACATACATATAGACCATCAGGAATATAGGAATATAGAAACACATATTACTTATTTATTTCTTTATTATTTTAATATATTTTTTATTTATTTCAGAGAGGAAGAGAGAGGTAGAAAGAGATAGAAATATCAATGATGAGAAAATCATTGATCGGCTGCCTCCTGCATGCCCCCTACTGGGGATTGAGCCTGCAACCTGGGCATGTGCCTTTGACCAGAATTGAACTTGGGACCCTTCAGTCTGCAGGCTGATGCTCTATCGACTGAGTCAAAGCAGCTAGGGCTAGAAACACATTTTAAAATAAATATAAAGTTGATCAATAGCCACAGAGTAATAATCAAGTACATCTCCACCAGACACAATCTGCTTTTCTTTGGGCAAGAATCATTTGAATTTTGTCAGTGTTCTACAACTTACCCAGTGTAATAGCTCAAAGACAATGAAAGGCAGAGATTGCCTGGAAGAGTGCCCTAGACAGTAATTACATTTACTCATTTCAAAGTCCTTTATATTATTCCTGACACTATATTTTGAATGCTGCCTTTGGACTCAGCTTTCATATCTCATATAAAGTTGGCCAATGAAGTTAAATGCATACTTTTTTTTCCCTATGTTTAACAAATAGACATTGGTCTGAGGACTGAAGGGTTCTGAGTTCAATTCCAGTCAAGGGCACAATTCCAAGCAAGAGCGCTTCCAGGTAAAGGGGCTACTGGAAGTAGTGCATACAGGATCTGGGCCAGACAGAGAGACAGCTCAGGGGCTGCTCCTCCCTAACCGTGTCCATCTCTGGCAAGGGTGCTCCTGAATAACATTGAAATAGCATCAAAAGAAGTTGCAGATCATGAGCTATAACAATGATTCATCACAAAATACTGCCAGTTTCTGCGTAAAAAAGAACCAGAGTTCTTTCTTGTGATTCATACACTACTCAAAAATCCCTGGCTTCCTAGAACTCCAATAAAAACTCTAAATATCTAAGCAATCAGTCTTAACAGTACTTTTCTTTTTTTGACTGAGGGACACCAGGAATAGGGCCTGATGCAAGGTGATGTTTTGCATATCTTAGCAAGGATTTCTACAGGGGCTCTCTTCTCTGAATTTCCTGTGACAGGAAGATGGGAGGGGGATGTCCATTCACGGGTTTTACAAATGCTACCAAGCATCTGCCGGTGCTGTGTTCTCTTCTGGGGAGACTCAGTCCAGTAGAGGAGACACTCCTAGTCCAGGGGTGAAGGACACCTAATCAGCAGTACCCAAGCTGCCCTCCCTAGGGATCTGCCTAGGAAACAGAGAAGGTGAGAATGACTATGGTTTGCAGGAGAACTTCCAACTTAGAGAAGCTTAAACCTAAAAGCAGAACTTAATATGACAATATTGAGGTATATAAAAGGCTAAACTATGTCTCTCCAAAATTTATATGTTGTTTTTCCAACCTTCAGCACCTCAGAATGTGACTGTATTTGGAGATAGAATCTTTGCAGAGATAATTAAGTTAAAATAAGGTGGGTCCTAAAATAATGCAACTGGGGTCATACTGAAGAGATTAGGACACAGAAAGTGAAGAGGACAGGTAGTGTGGAGACACAGGGAAAAGAAATTAATCTATAAGTCAAGGAACCAATCCTGCTGACATCTTGATTTTGGACGTCCAGCCTCCAAAATTGTTAGAAAATAAATTTCTGTTGTTGAAGTGCCCAGTCTTTGGTTCTTCATTATGGCATGCCTCGGAAATGAATACAGGGTCTATCATTGTATGAGTATGGAAGCAGGAGAGTCCACTGGTACCAATCTACTTTGTTTCTTACCCCCAGCCCCTTTCTCCTCTTCTCTAGTCCACACAGTGGAAACATGTCTATTGAATGCCCAATTTTTTTAAGAGCTTTGATAGATTTACTTACCAAGCCTTGTTGATTGCTCATACCATGACTGAACTATGCATTTACAGGTAACTTACTTACTCTCCACCTGCCATGAGCCTGGACCCTGACTCTCCATTTAGCTCCCTACCTCTGGGCAGCTAGGACCACTCTACTCCAGGTACACTTGAATCCATGCTTCTGACCCACTAGTCCTAAACACCCTATGTTTTATAGGGTGGGCCTTCAGCCACCCAGAGAAAACACTGATATCCTTGACTCAGTTTAAATTTTAAAATTCCCTAGGCAGGACTTGAATTGGCTTACCTTGGGCCAAGTTAGCTGTGCTGGGGTAACCATGTGAATGATTTGGAGGGGCCATTCTGGAGACAGGGAAAGGGCCAGAAGCAGGGGAAGCTGATGAGCTGATCACAACATGGTCTCCTGAGAAATGGGGATGACTTCCTAGAGGGAGAGGTGTTTTAGCCACAAGCTAAGGACCAGGAGGAATGCATTCAGCATATGTTGTCAAGGAGACAGTTCCCTGTAACTGGAACATGAGATGCACCTGCAGAGTTGGAGGGGAGTGAAGAAATGAGGCAGGGCCAGAGCACCCCAGGCCTGGCCTGGGTGTTTCATCTCTTTTCAGAGGATGATTAAAGGGCACTGAGTAGGAGAACAGCACATTCAAGGTCAGATCTCAGTTAGCTCCTTAGATCAAGAGCTGAATCAAACAAGGTGCTGGCTAAATATCAGATTTATAACCACACACCACCTACTAAGTCAGACTTTTTGGGGGTGGGGTCCAGGAATCTAAATTTTTCACAAGCTCTCCTAGCAATTTGGAGACACAGTGGGGATTAAGAATTATTGACCAGGTATCTGACAGAGAGTAACTTAGAAGTCGCCCTAACTCTTTTTCATTCTTTATGCTTTTGACCATTTTCCCAAGCAGAACAATGTCTGGGCTATTTTGCAAGGCGGGATTTGATTTGGATTATAGTCCATAACTATAGGAAGTATGCGTGCATGCATGTGCTTAAGACTGTTTGCTATGAAACCCTTGAACTGCTACATGAAAACAACACTGATTCATGGGGAGAGAAAAATGAAACAAAAACAATCAGCTCAAATAAAACAATAAGAATAGCAGAGCAGTTTGGATTATAACACATTTCAGCAAGGTGAATTTGTAGCCCTCTGATGTTAAAATCTGGTATTCAAGACCACATTTCAGGGCCCTTTTCTAATTCCTGTAAGAGAGGCAGATAGATAGGTCTTTCAGGTGGAATGAGAACACTTCATCTGACTTTGCTTGGATGCAGCACTCACTGTCAGGCCTCCTGTTTATGTGACAATGTTTGCATGAAGGCTGATGAGGGTACAGAGCAAGTCATTCATGACGCATAGGATGATGTGGTGCTGAACAATAGATCACCTGATGGGCCTTTCTTCCTTAGACAGACATGAGGCACATGTATTCATAATTTATGTTTTAACCCAGGGCTCTCTATAAAGGAGAAGTGATCAGAACTTGGGCAATGATGTAAGGAGGGTCCTGGCAGTGACATCTTGATGATATAGGACATGAGAGCACTACAAGGCAGGTGAGAATGTGTAAAGGAGAAGATATTGCCATTCTCTAGACTGGCTTTCATCCATCTTTGGAGGGTGGTGTCATCTTTCACTGAACCAGAAACTGCTTTCAATCCACATTCTGCTTGTCTGTGGCTGTGTGTTGAGTATGTATCAGCTCAGTGCATTCCTTGGACCATTTCCACTCCTCATCCAACCAATATTGCAAATAGGTTAGGGAGTGGGCTGCATCAACTTTGCCTGGTGGCTGTGACTTCCCTCAGACATCTTTGCAGCATTTAGTAATAGGTGCTCTGAAGCTATCCTATCTAATAAAGAGGGAATATGCTAATTGACCCTCACACTATCGCAAAGATGGCGCCCACAGCCAATAAGGAGGGAATATGCTAATTGACTGCCCTGCCCTCAAAGATGGTGGTGTCCACAGCCAATAAGGAGGGAATATGTTAATTGCCTGCCAAGCCATCAAAGATGGCGGTGCCCATAGCCACAAGATGGTGGCGCCCAGTCTCCTCAGTCCCGCCTGGGTGGCAGGTGTACAGCAAGGCCAGATCCACCCCCAGGCAGGCCCAACCACTCCGAGTGCCTGCATCCAGAGTCCCCCAGTGCCCTTAGCCCCCCAGCCACCCAGGGCCACCTGAGGCTTAGGTAACCAGGGCTGTGATGAAGGCGTCACCTTCCCCTGATCGCCAGGTAGCCTCCTGCCCCTGAGGGCTCCCAGACTGAGAGGGGGCAGGCCAGGCTGAGGGACACCCCCTCCCATGCACAAATTTCATGCACCAGGCCTCTAGTAGAATAATACTAGTGATAATTATTATTACTATGAGGGGGGAGGGAGAGAGAGAGAGAGAGAGAGAGAGATATGAATGTGAGAGAGAAACATTCATAGATTGCCTCCCAAATGCGCTACAACTGGGGATCAAACCTACAACCTTTTGGTGTATGTAACCCTTTGGTGTATGGGACAATGTTCCAACCAACTGAACCACCCTGTGAGGGCATTATTACTATTATTTTAACTAATTCTGGACATCAGGGAATTGTGTCAGATGTTGTTGATATCAGAACCAAAAGCTTCTTCTCATAAAGAGAAAGCTTACCTGCACCAAAATAATTACTTTCTAAGCTGCCCTAGCCCTTAGGGTTAGTGAGAGTTCTTAGGTTCAAACTTTTGATTCTCTAGGAAAATATGCTGCCAATTAGAAGACATTTATTCAAAAATTAGTCATTGAGACAGATATGACACTGGGCCCTTGAATAGAACGATAAGCAAATCAGAGGTGGTCCCTGCCATCTTGGAGATCACTTTGATGTGAAGACAGTCATTAATCAAAGAATCACATTGATGAATATGTTAGATACGTTCTTTGAAGAAACAGAAAACACTGCACAAAGAACATGGAGCATGAGGAGAAGGTCACTTGTTGAGATGTCTCAGGAAATGGATTGGCCTGAGAGGCCACACAGGATTCAGGAAGACCAATTAGGTAAAAGATAAGGCTCTCCTGGACCAGTGGGGTGTGTGGCAATGGTGAGGAATTAGTTTATTTAAGAAATATTTAGGAGGTGAGACAGACAGGAGTTGGTGCTGAGTTGACACTGGGAGAGGAGAGGAGGATGCAAGGATCATGTCAAGGCTATATTTTGGCAGTGGGTGGGTGGGAACATTTGGGGACCACATTTGTGGTGGTGAGATATGGATGGAGATGATGAGTTCAGCATCTGCTGTGAAGAGCTTGAGGTTGTGTTGAGACATCCAAGTGAAGATATTGAGTAAGCCCTTGGATATGAATGTCTAAAGCTCTGTAGGAGGTCTGCACCTAAAAATACACCTGAGGATCTTTGGGGGATGACACTGCCATGCATAAAGTTGCCTACAGAGAGAGTCTGCATCATCTTATCATCAACATATTAATGTTTTTAGTTACTAGTTCTATTGGATCCAGAATTTCTGTGAATGAGAACCTAAGGGGAAGAGTGAAGTGGTCAATTTGTATTTCTTAAAGGCCACTCTGACTGCTTTGTGGTGGGTAGATTGAGGGGTGTCAGTGGAGTATAGAAATTGGGTGATTCTCTTTTGATAATTCAGGTGAGAGATGGGGTAAGTTGGGCCTCTTGGAAAAAGTGGTAATTGTGAGAAGGGGGATGGCTTTGGGTTATGTCTTGCAGGTGGAGCTAATGAGATTTGCTGAAGAGTTGGATGTGGAATATGACAAAAAGGTAGAAATCAATAATAATTCTTAATGTCTTTGTCTGAGCAAATGCAACTATGGTGTTCCAATGTACAAAGTGGGGGATACTAGAGGAGCATCAGGTTTTGGAGGGGAGGAATGTGTGCCATGCTTGAGGTTCCTAATAGAACATGAGATGCCCCTCTCTCCCGCAAGTGGAGATGTCAAGGAGAGGGTTAGCTACTGGACTCTGTTGCTAAGGATGAAGGATAGAGTCCTTGGGAAGCTTAGGACATAGAAGGCATCTGAGGGAAGGAGAGGGTGCCAAACATTGGTACATAGGAGCTGAAGCCATCTTCAGGACAGGGAGAGAACACTGGGTCACAGGTTGTATTTCTCTCTCACTTCTTCCTGACTGCACACACACAGGATTATTCATTTAAACTGAGGTTGAAATGACTGCAAAGGAGACTCAAATGTTTCTATTAAGCCTGTTAGTTCCTCCGTCCTTTGCCTTTTATAGCATCTGAGAGGGAGCGGTAAGAATGAGGAGAGGACTGGCCTTGTCTTTATCATCAGCACAAGAGGGAATGGAAACTGCTTGCTCTGTGCCATGGCCCTGCCTCCTTATTCAGCTGTTAAAGGAGCTGTTTGAGCTTTGAAAATTCTGGAGCTGGTTAAGATGCAGTCCAAATGACTTTCTTTTCATGCTTTTAACGTGCTGCTTGTTGGCTGCTATGGCCACCGGCTTTGCCAAGGAGCCTTTTTGACATTATCTCAAGAAATATTCTATGGACCACCCACTCACTTACTCATATTGTCTTGACAACCTGTTTGATTCTGTCCAGAGACCTCTGGATTTTAGCCTCAGGATCCATGAGGGGGAGGGAGGCTCTGGGGAAAATTCATGGAGGTAGCCAGAATGTTCCCTAAGCTGTTTCGCTTCTGTTTTCAAGGAACTTACTGCACATGTTCAGCCTTGATCTCCTTTCTGGATCAAGGGATTTTCTGTGCTGGGTACAAATGTAGTCACTTGCAACCCATATTTTCTGTAAGAGATCTCTTAGCTGTCAGGACAACTGAGATATAGAGATGGCAGGAGCAGCCTGTTACCTCCTTGGTCAGCTGTTGGCCAAGTTTTAATGGTTGGGTTCCTGGATGTTAGATTTCTCTCATGTTGTGATGTAACCTTCCCAGAGGCCTGGCTGCCTTGACCCTTTCCCAGGGAGCCAGGCTGAGCTTGTTGTACATTAAACAAAAATGTATTAGAATGTATCTGTTTCCCCCAAATTGGTTGACAGTTTCCAGTTCTGTAACCTTTTCAGGGGGGATGAGCCCAAATTCTATATCTCTCTCCTATTAAGAAGTGAAATGACAGCCATGAGACTGGCACATACAGCCTATAAGGTGGCCAGGGTAGGGTGCCCCATTGCTTAGGTGTGGCTGGTGCAGGGCGTCTGGGGCAAACCTTAAGTGCAGGTATCAAGGTTAGGCACTGGTCCCTCCAGGACCCGAGGAGTCTGCAGTCATGGGTCTCTGGGCTGGGTGTTCTCTGATTGCCTCTGGGTGGAGCCCCCCTCTCTCTTTGGGTCTGCCATGTGGGTGTTCAGCAGCCCAAGGCCACTGAAGAAGAGGAGAGTGAGTCACTAGCTTTGCTCTTGGCCCAGATGTCCAGGGCCCTGTGCAGCATCTAGGTTGAGGATTGTTAACATACAAATCAGGATAAGATGGGGTATTTCTGCCAGTTTCTAGTTTTGCTCTAAACCCAATTCCAAGTCATTGGACTGTTTATAACCACTTTTTGGGGAAACATTCAGGCATTTCACTCCTTCCCCTCCCACTCCTCTTTTTCCCTTTCTTTCTCCTTTTCCTCCTCCTTCTGTGGAATCATCTAACTAAATTCTCTGACCACCAATTAATCTATACCATTTTTGGAATAAGGTCTTGTGGTATTTAGATCACCAGGAGGCTAGGCAACATAAACCAAATCAGTCTTGATTTCTGCTTTATATTTGGGGAGCTTTCCCCCTGTAATCTTACCTCATCGATTTGAAACCAATGGTGTGATCTTTAATTTGTAAGTTCCCTACTTCAACATTGCTTTGCTGATTAAATACTCTGTGACCGAATTCCTCCCGGGAAGAATTTCCCTAAAGGTCATTAATACAATGTTACCAAAAGTCGTTTTAGAAATCAAATTTATTTCCATTGCTATAAATCTTAATTTTGATTCCCTCAAGGGCTTCCTGGAAATCTTTTATGGTCTGTTTCAAAATCAATTCGATAAGATTTGACGTATTTTTTCAAAGAGCCTCAGAATAACAGGGCCAAAGCCTTGTTAGGTATTGTTGTCATTAAAGTACCTGACTGTCCCAACAGAATGATTTTTTTTTTTTTTACATTATGTTCATTTACTTTCTGGATTAATTTTATGGTAGAAGAAACTGACTGCTGATTTCTTCTGGGAAACACATAAGGAGGCCAGATTTTAATATATTCCTTCACTCTGCCAAGGAAACTTCGCAAAGTCTCAGCTCTGTGAGTATATATAACTCAGATCTGGGAAATCATTTGTGGAGTAGTCTAAATTCAATCCTTTAGGGCAAACCCAAAAGTCCCTGTACATACAGAATGTCCACTGGAGTTTAAATTAATTGATAAACCACTGCATCTTTACATTTCAAATTATTTCAGATGGTGCCTGGTTTGTCTGTAATTTCTAAGGCAGTCCATGATGAATGGCTATTTTTAACGAAAAGATTTACATCAATCATGAATTCCTTGCTTACTTATCTCTCAGTTGTGAGTAAAAAATAGATATTAATATACCTCCTAGACAGAGAGATGACCCAATCCTTGCAGCAGCTAAAGAAATGACAATTTAGCTGCCAGAGGCTGCAGACAGCAATTAAACTGGTCCCTGGGAGGCCTAATTCTTAATAAAGAGCCCCAGGTGCAATGCATGGCCTGCTGAGTTGTGAGCATTCCCAGCAAGTCTCCTGGGACATTCTGCTCAGCTACTTTAGGGAGACCCCTTGCTCTGAATGGGCTGATTCTGTCCAACCTTAATCATTGCGTCGTACATGTCTGTGTTCTTGGTTTTAACATGAGCTAATCCTGCATTGCTTTCTTATTCACTAAATATCAGGTGTGTCAGTTAATAATGCAGATTTTTTTCAATAGATGGAGTTACACACATGTTGATATATATGCGATTTGGTATGTATGCTATTTTGTTGTATTGACAGCAAGCTTTAAAACTTCATATGTCAATTTTTCTGAAGATATTTTTGAGCTGAAAAATATTGAATTTCTTGCCAAAAAAAGAGCATTTGCGGTAAGTTTTAATTCATTACTTTATTTTGAAGACAAGTGCTGCTGAAAGTTATCATATACTTCGGGAAGCTTATGGTGAACATGCTCCATCTCAAGATACTTGTGAATGCTGGTTTAAATGTTTTAAAAGAGAAAGATAAATATCACATGATCTCACTCATTTGTGGAAAATAATGAACAGCATAAACTGATGAACAAAAACTGATCCAGAGACAGAGAAGCATTGATTAGACCGTCAAACCTCAGAGGGAAGGTAGGGGAGGGTAGGGGTAAGAGGGAGAGATCAACCAAAAGACTTGTATGCATGCATATAAGCCTAACCAATGGACACAGACACCAGGGGCTTGAGGGCATGAATGGGGGGTTGGGGGGGGGGGGAATAAAGACACATATATAATACCCTAATCAATAAAGAAAAGAAATTAAAAAATAAAAATAAAAAAATAAAAGTGGTGATTTTGATGTGAAAGACAAAGAACGTCCATGTCAACTGAAAAAGTTTGAAGACCAACAATTACAAGCATTATCAGATGAAGATGTGTGTCAAACTCAAAAACAACTTGCAGAAAGATTAAATGTTGCTCTGCAAACAATTTTCGATCATTTACAAGCAATGGGAAAGATTTTAGGGAAGGAAAATGGGTGCCGCATCAACTGAACGAAAGACAAATGGAAAACCGAAAAGTCATCAGTAAAATGTTGCTTCAATGGCATGAAAAAAAGTCTTTTTTGCATTGAATTGTGACTGCCTATGAAAAGTGGATTTATTTTGAGAATCCCAAATGCACAAAATCCTGGTTTGATCCAGGTCAACCATCAACATGGACTGCAAGGCCAAATCGCTTCGGAAAGAAGACAATGCTCTGCGTTTGGTGGGATCAGGAAGGTGTGGTGTATTATGAGCTTCTAAAACCAGGTGAAGCCATTAATATTGATCACTACCGACAACAAATAATCAATTTGAACCACACTTTGATCGTAAAATGACCAGAATGGGCCAGAAAACACGGCAAAGTAATTCTGCTTCATGATAACACACCATCACACACTTCAAAACCAGTTAAAGACATGTTAAAAGATCTTGCCTGGGAAGTATTAACCCACCCGCTATATTCACCAGACCTTGCTCCTTCAGATTACCACTTGTTCCGATTGATGGCATATGCACTTTCTGAACAGCACTTCAAAACGTATGAAGAAGTGGAAAATTGGGTCTCTGAATGGTTTGCCTCAAAACAAGAAAAGTTCTATTGGGACGGTATCCACAAATTACCTGAAAGATGGGGGAAATGTGTAGCTAGCAATGGACATTACTTTGAATAAAGCACTTTTGATGTTTCTCTTGAAATTACCGTGTTTTCTTTGATGACAAAATCCGCATTATTAATCGGTACACGTGGTAATAACAATAGAAAAGTTACAACAGGAAGCACTGGTGTCACATGTCACTTAGTGCTGATGGGAAGTGGGTGGAAGTTATTCCCGAACCTCATCCTGAACTCCTAAGCTCCAATATCACATGCCCCAGAGTGACTCCTTTCCCCACTGACTGGATTGCAGCTGGTGAAGCCTCAAGATGGAAAGGCTCTGGGTCCCTGCATGAGCTTGTGGAGCAGAGCAGTTCTGCCTGCCCAGGACCGAACACAATGTATGTGACTGGTTAATGAGAAACTTCTTTGTAAAGGCACTGCATTTGAAGGTGAGAACCTATTAACATGCACTCTGATGATCACACTGTATTTGTTCCTAAAGCTTCCATAACAAACTGGGTGGCTTATACAAACAGAAACTTATTATCTCATTGGTCTGGAGGCTAAAAGTCCGAAATCAAGATATCAGCATGGCCATGACCTTCTGAAGCCTGTAGGAGAATCTTCCTTGCCTCTTTATGGTTTCTGGTGGTCTGCTGGCAATCTCTGGCACTCCTTGGCTTGTAGCTGCATCACCAATCTTCCATTTTCACATGGTGTGTCTTTCCTCTAAATATGTCTGCCTCTTTGTCCAAATTCCCCTTTATATTAGGATACCAGTCTTACTGGTTTGGGGCCCACCCTAATGATTTCATTCCCTCTGTAAAGAGGCCATTTCCAAATAAGGTTACATTTTGAGGTACTGGAGGTTGGGACTTCAATATACCTTTTTGGGAGACACAATTCAAACCATAATGCACATCAGTGTTTACTGAGGACTTATTGTAAACATTGTAAGCATCTTTCCAAGCCTCTACACAGATTACCTTATTTAATTATCACAGTAACTTTATGAAGGAAGTACTGCTGTTTTTGCTTCATAAGATGATGAAACAGGCATGTAGAAATAGAGAGAACTTGCTATAGGCCACACAGAGGCCAGGGTGACTGGGTGTATGGACAAGTCCAAATCTAGACCCCAGCTTGTGTCTATTTAATTTCCCAAAAAAGAAGCCTTGGCCATTGGGAAGAAGAGGAACAATGGATGAGTCTGTCTCTGGGAATCTTAGCTCCGCCAAGCACTCCCCAGATGACTTCAGATGTGGGACTATTTTGATCCGGGAGGTCGCAGGGAGATTCCAATACCAGGGTGACAACATCAGTGGGTGGACTAGGAGTTCATGGATCAGTCTTTTGGGAGCCCAAGGCAGGTCGCAGTGAAGTTTTTGAAATTCAGAAGCTGCTGCTTCCTGTGTCTATGGGATTTGCTTTGTGAGTGTTGAACTCTTGTATGAAATCTAGTCCCTCTTTGTGGCTACCTGGGTTTCTCTGGGAACTTCACTTTCTGTTTTTGCATAACATCTGTGGATTACTAAAGGGCCAGAGTTCAGCTTCAGTGTGGGAATCCAGGCTCCTCTACATTGGTCATGGAGCTATTTATTTGGAGGTGAGCATACCATATGAGGTGTAGTGTAGGGGATGGCTGCAGAGTTCTGTTGGAGCTGGATAATGGAGAACCGATTGGCCAATGAGCAGCTATGCCATTTTGGGACAAGATCCTGACCCTATGTTCTTGAAGTTACTTGCTATATTAGAGATACTTAAGAGTCCAGCTGTCCCAGAAAAAATACTATAATATGACATCTACCAATTAAGGTCCAAGGAAAGTGCTTGTCCCAGCTCAGTCTTATTTAGACTGACAGTATTCTACCATATTTCTAGACCCTGAAAGCTAGCCTTAAATTTCCCATTGCCCCTCCCCACCCACACTCTCACCATCTTTCAGCCAATAGGCTTTGGAAAGCAATTTTAATTACAAATAACATCAGATCTAAATCAGGATCTGAGGAAAGCAGCTTCCTTGTAATCAATCACTCCAGTTCACTGCTTTATGTGCCTACTAGCAAAAAATAGATTCAGTCCTTTTAATAAGATGGCCTGGCCAATGAGTTAGGATGTTCTGTGACTGCCTCACCCAGTGAGCAGCAGACTGGGCTGAGGAACAGCCAGCACCTGGAGTGTGGCTGGGAGTTCCGGGGGCTTCTGGGAGGTGCTGTTTGTGGCCATGGGTTTCCGACTGACATTTCTCGTTTACAAGGTGACCCCTGAGCACAGAACCTTTTAATTAGCCCACAGATACAGTACATTCTGTGTGGGTGACTGTAGGTTTCTTTGCATTCTGCGGCCCTCTGTTGCCATGGCAACACTCTCCTAACAATGGCTTAGGCTGCTGCAGGGAGAGAAGCAGAGAGGCAGGCAGCCCAGTGCCAGCTCCCAGCCAGATAGTAAATATTCATGATAAGACTGTGAGGTTAGAAACTGCATTGTCAATGGGTTTTATTATTCACGGTCAGCATTACACTGCTGGGGGTGGAAAAGGGAAGCTTGTTTGTTTAAGGCTAAAACAGGGAAGCTAAAGTATCAAACTCTAGAAAATTTCCTGGGAAGTGTGAACACTCCTCACAGTTGAGTTTTGACTTCATTAATGTCCAATTTTTCCATGGAAGTAGAAGGAATATAGGGATATCTTTATTAACAGGTAATGTTACCGTAATATCACCTTGTCCAGTCCATTTGTTTAATAATACTGGGTCACAAGGAAATGGGATTAAAACCTGAGACAGTCAATGTGTAATTAATAGTCTTCTGAGTAGCCTTGGAGCCCCTGGTCTCATAACATGCTTCTACCTTCCTGTGAGACACAATTGGATGAGCCAACCTGAGATGCTCTGTCTATGACACAGATGTCTGCCCTCTGAGGCACTCATCCTTCGGAGAGTTCCACAAAAGAAGAAATGGGTACAGGCATAGGCAACTTCAAGTAAAACCTGAATGTTGTCTTGGGCACTTTTCCCCAGGAGCTTGACCCCAGAAGTCTGAGTTCCCAGGAGCTAGAGAGATGGTTGCTAAAGATAACATCTCTTTCTGGTACTCACCTTTTCTTTCTTCCCTTTTACCAGTTCAACTGGGCCTGAGCTGTGTCCTCTTCAGGGGCTTGTGTTCACCTGGTGGTCAGATTTCTATAGAAACAACAGTGCTCTGGTTTTGGTCCCTTTCTTCCTCTTCTGGTCACTCAGGTCTTGGTTGCCCAGAAGCCCATCAGGTGTGCTTGTTCTCATTGCTGGTTGGCAGGCCTGGGCTGGTGCATATTGCAGTCTGAGCCAGAGGGTGAGAAACAAGACTCATTTCCCTCTAATGATTTAGTCCTACAAGGGGACCATGGATTGATCATCGGATCCTTACTTGGATCCTTGTTGGAAACTCAGTCCATAATAATGGGGCTGCTTCAAGATAGAGGGAAGACTTGCCATATTAGTACGTACAAAAGTATTTCATTAAATATTAAATAACTATTGTAAGTGTGTTACCTGCAGCTTACTGGATTATTTAATTCAGTCTGTTGAGAAATTAATTACTATTTAATCAGTGCTGTCATTTAGAGGACAGGCATAATCACTGAGGTTCTGTGCTAGTAATACACATTATTGTTTTTCCTCTCAGTCTGATGTGGTCCAATACCTGGAGCCTGCATTCCCATCAGCACGCTGAATCCTCCAAATCCAGATGAATGTGGGCTGGTATCAGCAGGATACCAGCAGGGTCCATTCTTACTCTTCATCTCTGCAGGTCACAGGGGCATAGCCAGTCTTGGTGCCATCTAGCTTTGACAGTGAATGTCACAGTCAAAGCTAGCTCTCAGTTGGTCAAGAGTACAGGAGGTAGAAAACCAAAGCCATATTTTAAAATTTCCAGTGGGCCAGTATTGCGTGAAGGAGAGGTCTAAAAAATGTTAAAACTTCTGTTCTGTGAAAGAAACCATGAAGAAAATGAGAAGACAAGCCACACACTGGGAGAAAATACTTGCAGAAGACACAGCTGATAACTGGTTTTCAAAATAAACAAAGAACTCTTGAAATTCAAAAGTAAGAAAATTAACATCTTGATTTTAAAATGTACAAAAAACTTGGACCTCATCAAAGAAGATACACAGATGGCTAACAAGCATGTGAAAAGATGCTCCACATCCTATATTATCAGGGAAATGTAAACTGAAAACACAATGAGATATCCCTATAACCTATTAGATACCCCAAACCTAGAACTCTGACAACACCAAATGCTGAGAAGGGGTGGAGCAACAGGAGCATTCATTCTTTGCTGGTGGGGATGCGAAATAGTGCAGCCACTTTGGAAGATTGGCAGTTTTTTTTACAAAACTAAACATACCCTTATCCTACACTCCAGCAGTTGAGGTTCTTGGTATACACCCAAAGAATTTGAAAATTTATGTTTACACAAAAACCTGCACACAAACGTTTATAGCAATTTTATTCATAACTGTGAAATGTTGGAAGCAACCATGGTGTCCTTCGGTAGGTGATAGATAAACAGTGGTCTATCCAGACAATGGAATATTACTCAGCACTAAAAAGACATAGGCTATCAAGCCATGAAAACAGGGAGGAAACGTCAATGCCCATGTTACTAAGTGAGAGAAGCCAGTCCAAAAGGGCTGCATACTGTGTAATTCCATCTACATGACATCCAGGAAAAGGCAAATTTATGGAGACAGTGGTTTCCAGCTGTTTGGTGCAGGGAGAGATGAATAGGCTGAGCACAGAGGGTTTTTAGGACAGGGAAACTACACTATATGACATGTAATTACATGTCATTACACATTTTTACATGCCATTATATATTTTTCCAAACCCATGAAAGGTACAATATCATGAGTGAACCCTTATGTAAACTATGGCCTCTGGGTGATAATGATGAGTTATTGTAACTTCATTATTGTAATAAATGTACCCTGTTAGGATGTTGATGGCGGGAAAGGCTGTGCATATGTGAGGGAAGGGGTATATGGGAAATCTCTGTACTTTCCACACAATTTTTCTGTGAACCTAAAAATGCTCTTAAAAACAAAGTTTATTAATTAAAAAATATAATATACAGAGAAAAGGCATGCAACTGAGCAAAAAATACAAGGGACACTTCAAGATTACTGGAGAGTCATCTGCTTTACTAATGTGTAGCTGCAAATTGGTGGCTCTTTGCAAACAGCTGACCAAGGCTTTGACTAATTGTGTAAGATGGATGTACATATAGGTGAGGACTGAACTGGGAAGCCAGCCTTTTCATCTTCTTGCGAGGCTGCTGGGAAAAATGAGAATGCTGGCTGCGTGCTCCAGTCAGGTCATGACAGAGTGCTCAAGTGTTCTTGGGTTCTGCTGGTCAGCAAGATTTTAGAGAGAGATTACTGTGAAACTTCAAACTCTAAGAGGGGTGTGCATTTGGGACGTCTTTTCTCGTGGGTATTGAATAGATTCTCCTGCAACTGGTGTGAGCAGCTAATGATAAACCAAGGGACACACAGGAAGTGCTTAGGAAGCTTTTCCTTTGCAAAGATTTCAATTACATCCAATATGTGGCATTCTCAATTAACCTTATTATAAAGGCCATTATTGAGCGCTTCATGTGTGCCAGGGATACTTCATTTTTATACTAAGTCTGGGGGAAAGTTTCATCCTCACTCACACATGAGGAAGGGAGGCTCAAAGTGGTTAAGTGACTTTCCCAAGGTCTCACATACAATGAGATTCCAGCTCTCATTTGGGTAACTCCAAGGCTGATGTTATTTTCAGCATGCCTCATGTGCTATTCATCCTGTTCTGACTCAGCCCGGGGCATTCCAGCTCAGCTACCCAGCATTCTTTAAGCCACCTGGCCGATTTCAATGATCATCTTCCAGAATGGCCTGCTTTAGCGCTGAGAAGTCTCTGTGGTGATGACACAAGTTGGATGGAGCCAAAAGTGGGAGTCAAGTCTCTTTTCTTCACCCAAGAGGCTCCGCGTGGTGCCAGTGCTTATTCTTGCTCCATTTCTTGGCACATCCAATTTCCAATTCAGGACATCTTGGGATTTTATCAACCCCCACAATACTTGCCAACATGCAGAACTTCGCTCTCCACCACCCTCACTCCAAACATGGGACCTCCATTGCACAGACTCCACTCCACGCTTCTGAAGCCAAAGAATAGAATTCATCCCTCAACAGCCCACGGTCTGGTCAGCAGCTCTGAGTTTGGAGAAGTTCTTCCTAGGGTCAGATAAAACTCTCCTGCCTGTAATTTCCTCTTGTCAGTGGTTCTTCTGCTTTTATAATCACACAGAACACTGCTGCTCCCCATGACATAGCAGCTGATAGATGTGGGTGATGGGGTTTGAGAGTCCCTCGTCAGGCTTTTTAGCTATTACCCATAGACTGAGGTGAACATACCACCACCCTCACCGAGCGTTGAATTAATAGAATTTTGGTGAACATGGACAAACCTAAGTACCCTTTGTAAAGTTTGCTTGGAATCCTGCCATTTTGATTTACAGTATGGACAAGAGGAAAGCACAGATTCAAGCGGGCAGAGCCAAATTCAAGGTCATCTTTAAACTATGAAGTTATCCTGGCTTCCTCTGCTGGTTTGTCCCATTGGCCCAGACCCTCCTAAGTTTGAGGCCAGAGTCATTTTTTTGCTTTCTATCCCTGCCCTTTGTATCCCACTGAGAAATACTTCACACTTGCAACCTTGATAGGAAGTAAGTTCACAGGATGACAATTCATGAAGACAGCAAAAATGTAAAAAAGTACCTTATGCTCAATTCCACATTTTTAAGGGAATTCAACAAATTACATAGTATTTCCACTATAATATCAAGGTACAGAAGTACTGTGTTTATTGTGTTGGGAATTAAATAAATGAAATGTCTCCCATTTTCTCTCACTCTACCCCATTTACCTCTAGGCTGTGAAGACACGTGAAATAATTATATTTTTATTAGGGAATTCATTGTTGTTTTTTAGATATATTTTTTATTTTATTTCACAAAGCATGCTCTGGAATATAGGAAAGAAAGTCATATCTGCTTGAGATTCCTCATTCACATAGAGTGTGACTTGATCTGGGAATTTCTTTGTAGGTGCAATGATACATTTAAAGGTTTAATTTACTCCCCCCACCCACCCCCTGTGGGTGACTATCTGGTATCTGAATGTCACTTCTTACTTGGATGTAAGAAAAAAGCCCTTTCTTTAATCAGCAAAATAAAGAGCTGAATCATTCCTCACCTCTAATTCTAATTCATTGAAATCATGGTATTTACATTACCTGACATCTTTTTATTACTCTTTACCCATAAGATGAACAAGATTGCTGCCTTTGTACCATGGAAACCTTATGTCTTATTAGATCTGAATTCCAGATTAGATGACAGATGGGTGCAGATGATCATAAATGCAAGTCATAAGTGCACAGGAAAAGATCTTAACGGGGCAGGATTTGTGGTGTTGCTTTGATGCAATTTAATTTCAAGATTCAAATACTGGTATTTTCTGAAAAGTTCAGAAGAAGAGGCGTGCTGCACAGGGGACTGCAGAAAGCATAAATTATCAGGGGAAGTGCACAGGCAGGACCACTTTGAATGTATGGTAATCTGTATTTCAGCATTTATAGTTGTCTCATATAAATGAGGGGCAATTTCAATTCTGCCATCACTGCAAGAAAGGCTGACATGTTTTGGCATCTTCATTTAAAATGGTGCAAGCTGTGTTCAACAGGAGTTTTTACACTAGATTTGCTAACCTATCATAATGAGAATCTATAATGCAAAGGGAGTTTCGGGTTTTGTAGCTGGGCAGAGGGTGCAGTGAAATTGAGAATACATTTTTCTGGCACAGAGCACAAATTATGATCTCCATAATAGGCTGCAGTTCCCTGTAAAATGCTTCCTATTTATTGAAAGTGAATGTTAAATTGTTAATGGTGTATTCCTCTGCATTTATCAAATTATTTTATGGCAGGAAATGAAATATGGATTGCAATCATAAAAGCCTTTATACTCACCATCAATTCAAAATAGTTTGCTGCAGCAAGTTGTGAATTAGGTGGGCACAATATGGACCCAGTAATTCCAAAGCCCAAAGTTGCAGACAACCTGTTGACTGTAGTAGCCCTTGGCCCAGGTCACCAGCCCATGACATGCTTGCTGAACCTGGCACAGGGGGATGTTCACCCACATGATGGCCATGTCCTATGTAATGCAGTTGAACTCTATGTGACAACTGGTGGAGGTGGGTGAGCATGTGTGTGTGCATGCCTGGTCGCATGTCCTGTGTATGACAAGCCTGTGATTCATGTTTAATTTTTGGCTCTGCAGTTTCCATGACACCCTTGTGATGCTCTTGTCTCCATGGGGACAAGCTACATCTCCTACGATCACTAGTCTGAACTCTAGAACACACACCCAAGCTACACAGATGTGCACCTGTGAACATGAAGGGGAATTTTGGTGAACAACAGTGAGTTCAGGAAGAAGGAGGTGGCAAGATTGCTAGGGTAGCCCCAAGAGTGCAACAGAAGGGTAATGTTGGTGGTAACTGGTAAAGCTCTTTCTTGCATGTGGCTCATCCAAGCCTATTGAATTCCTATAAGTCATGGATTAGTTTCCGGTGGCTGCTATACACAGTAACACAATAGAAAGCTATTGTCTCAAGTTCTGAAGGCTGGAAATCCAAAACTCAGGAGTCAATGGGGAAGAGCCTCCGAAGCTCTAGGGAAGACTATTCTTCCTTGCCTCTTCAGCTTCTGGTGTTTACTGGTGATCCTTGGCGTTCTTTACTATGGCAGCAAAGCTCCAGTCTCTGCCTGAGTCTTCACATCATGTTCTCAGTGTGTGTTTGTGTGTCCAAGTTTCTTATAGAGAAATAAGTCATTGAGTTAGGGCCTACTTTAATCCACTATGACCTCATCTTAACTTGATTTCAATGACCTCGCCCTCCCATTGATACATCTACTATTACCCTCGGATCCTATCCCTGCTATAGGTTGAAATTGCAGGACTCCAAGCCAAAAAAAATAGTTAACAGTTTTATTGAGGTGCAACTGATATACAATAAGCTGCACGTATTTAACGTACACAATACAAGTTTTCATGAGTTTGGACATATACAAATATCCTTGTTATCATCACACAAATCAAAGTAATAGACATATCTACCACCTCCAAAATTTTTCTTGTGTTCTACCTATTTTTTTGTGGTAACACTTAACATAAAATCTACTCTCTTAAAAAATGTTTTAAGTGCACAATATCTTGTTGCTAACTTTAGGTGCTTTGTTATACAGCAGATCTAGAACTTACTCATTTTGTGTAACTGAAACTACATCAATTGAACAGCTTCCCATTTCCTAACCCCTGATAACTGTTATAGTCTCTGCTTTGTAAGTTTGACTACTTTATATATCTCACATAAGTGAGATTGTACAGTATTTGTCCTGTTACTAGCTTATTTCACTTAGCATAATATCCCTCAGGCTCATCCATGTTGTCACAAATAAAAGAATTTCTTTTTATAGGGCCCAATAATCCCATTATATGTATATACCACATTTTCTTTTCATTTATCTGTTAATGGACACTTAAGTATTTCCATATCTTGGCTACTGTGAATAGTGCTGCAATGAACATGAAAGTGTGGATATCTCTTTGAGATTTTGATTTCAATTTTTGGGGGTTTATATCCAGAAGGCCAATGGAACAGAATAGAGAGCCCAGAAAAAACCCCACACATATATAGTCAACTGATTTTCAATAATGGTGAAAGAATACACAGTGAGGCAAGGATAGTCTCTTAAAAAAATTGTGCTGGGAAAGCTGGATATCCACATGTAAAAGAATAAAATTGGATTCTTATTTTACACTATGCAAAACAATCAATTCAAATGGATTAAAGATTTAAATGCAAGACCTGAAACTGTAAAATTCTTAGAAGAAAATAAAGGAGAAAAGCTTCATGACATTGGGCTTGGTATTGATTTTTTTGGGTATGACACAAAAAGCACAAACAACAAAAGCAAAATTAACAAGTGCAACTACATCAAACTAAAAGCTTCTAGACAGCAAAGGAAAACCGTCAGCAGAGTAAAAAGCAACCTACATACCCACATAATGGGAGAACTTATTTAAAAACCACACATGAAAAGAATTAACATTCAAAACACACAAGGAACTCCTACAAGTCAATAGCAAAAACCAAGCAAACAAAACCTGATTTTTATTTAAAATGGGCAAAGGACTTGAATAAACATCCTCCAAATAAGACATATAACAAACCATCAGGTATATGAAAAGATGCTCATCAGTACTAAACATTAGGGAAGTGTAAATCAAAATCACAATGAGATATTACCTCAAACATGTTATGATAGCTATTATTAAATAAACAATATTGATGAGGATGTAGAGAAATTAAAACCCTTGTATACTGTTGGTTAGAATGTAAAATGGTGCAGTCTTTATGGAAATCAGCATAGAGATTCTTTAAAATACTAAAAGTAGAACTACCATATAATGCAAGCAAAATGGAGAAAATTATTCTTTATCTTGTTTATTTTCACCAAAATTGTACATAGGACAAGACCCTACTTCCAAATAAGGTCATATGCACAAATTCCAGGAAGACATGAATTTTGAAGGGATACTATTCAACCCAATACAGGCCGCATACCTAGTTATTGCCAATTGGCTGCAATGATGTTAATGGTGGTGATGATGGTGATGAATAAGAATAAGAATAAGAATAAGAATAAGAATAAGAATAAGAATAAGAATAAGAATAAGAATAAGGAGAAGGAGAAGGAGAAGGAGAAGGAGAAGGAGAAGGAGAAGGAGAAGGAGAAGGAGAAGGAGAATGAGAAGGGGAAGAAAACAATAATGACAATGATGATGGTAATGATAATGGTGTTGGTGATGACAATGAAAATGATGATGATGATGATGATGATGGCTATGATTATATAGTATTAATTAGCTTTCAAATATTGGGAGAAGACACTCCTTAGGACTCTCCTTGTGCACTACCAGCATCCATGTTCTCCTCTTTCTAGGTCTACAAGTAAACTCTAATTTCCAGGTCTTGCATATAAGTAGGACCATATGATTAATTATTACT
Source organism: Myotis yumanensis (assembly GCF_028538775.1). NCBI lineage: Eukaryota > Metazoa > Chordata > Mammalia > Chiroptera > Vespertilionidae > Myotis > Myotis yumanensis. The sequence continues at coordinate 25,776,420 of NW_027223755.1, forward strand.
AGTGGGATGTGAGACAAAGTGACATGTAAATTATCCAGCTTCAGGCATTCAATGTGGGTGTGCCTTCTTCACCTGTTCACTGTCCCCATTCATCAGATGAATGCAGGGGAGGATGAGGCCCTAGAAGTTGCTGGAAGTTTAAATGTGTTTAATAGGGCATTTTAGATGATCTATTTCATCTTGTTTGCATTTTAGTCATTTATAGTTTTGAGCAACTGGTTCATTTCTTCTAAGTTGTTAAATTTATGAGCATAAAATTGTAATATTTCTTGATTATCTTGTTAATGGCTGCAGGATCTATAGTGATATCTCCCATTTCATTCTTAATATTATTGATTACATTTAAAAAATTCTCCTGCTTAAAATAATGCAAAGATTTCTATTTCCTATAAGACAGAACTCCAATTCCATGCATGGCATCCAGGACACTTCCCAAACTCACCGCTGCCTTTCTTGCTAGCCTTACCTTTCATCAGCCTCCCTCACCATTGCCAGCATTCTGGAAATACTTGCAGTACAGAAACCCCTGTGTGTCTCCTACTTTGAGCCTTGGACACACTGCTTCCTCTGCCTGCCAACATTCATCTCCACATTTCCCCTTTTTTGTTTCAGTTCCTAGAGCAGTGATGGCGAACCTTTTGAGCTCTGCATGTCAGCATTTTGAAAAACCCTAACTTAACTCTGGTGCCGTGTCACATATAGAAATTTTTTGATATTTGCAACCATAGTAAAACAAGGACTTATATTTTTGATATTTATTTTATATATTTAAATGCCATGTAACAAAGAAAAATCAACCAAAAAAATGAGTTCGCTTGTCACCTCTGATACGCGTGTCATAGGTTTGCCATCACTGTCCTAGAGGCTTCATCTTGCTGTTGCTACATTTAAGAAGTCTAAAGTCAGAGTAAAGAATGTGAGACATGATTAGGCAGTAGCTTACAAGAATAATATCTCTTTCCCCGCTTCATCACCTGGCTTTTCAAGTCTTGTCCTATAACATTGCATCAATAACATCATCTTCTTTCTTTGAGGAGGTAGATGAAGACATCATCAAGAAGTATTTAATGATGTATTTTTATGTGCTAAGGTCTATATATTTTTTTAAAAATAATTTTTATTTCTTAAATTATTACAAAGAGTATTACATATGTCTCCTTTTTCCCCCCCTTGACGTTCCCCCGCCCCTACCCCCCCCTCCCCGCCCGCCCCGTGTCTTGTGTCCATTGGTTAATCTTATATGCATGCATATAAGTCCTTCGGTTGATCTCTTAATCCCCCCCCAAACCCTCCCAAGGCTTCCCACTGTAGTTTGACAGTCTGTACAATGTTGCTCTGCCTCTGTATCTACTCTAAGGTCTATATTTTATGTAATGTTACCTTAACCCTATAAGACAGACATTATCACCATTCTAATTTTATGGCAAGGGAGTCCAGGCTGGGAATCAGTACTTTCGCACAGGGAGTGTGCTGGTCAATTTCATTTGCTACCCTGCATCCTCACTGTTCCCTGTTCTCTGTCCTCGGCTTCCATTTGGGGTTGCCCAATAGAAAGCTTCAGCAGGAAGTAAGATATTCTCCTGATATCTTTTTTGGGAGGTCCCTTTGGGCCAGTTTCTCTCAAGAAACCAAATCTACAGGATTTGCCTCCTTTGGCCTGCCCTTTCCTCTCACCTTTTCAGTCTCGACTTGGCTATAGCTCTTTTTGCTGCCAGCCCTGGTTTCCTGCCTTGTGGTTCTCCTGCACTGAACCTTTGTAAATAATCCCTGGGTAACAAATACTCTTTAAATGCCCCAATTTCCAATGTACCTTCTATCTCATGTTGGAACATGACAGAATAGAGCAAATGGAAGAACTGGGAATTCAATTCTCTCCTAGGGTTTCTAGGACCCAGGTTCCTGACCACTGCTTTCTGCCACTCCCACACACCTTTCATGGGTTCCAGTAACAGACACAGATTCCTAGTCCTATATGCTGCCTGTCCTGGGCTGAGAAATCCTTCTGGGTGAAGAAGTAAATGTCAACTAACCAAACCAAATAGTACTATGCCAAATTCATATTCCTCCTTGGTGCATTTTTATTAGAATGTAAAGGCCTAAAGGCTGACATCAAATCAGTTTTTTTATATTAAAAACCTAAAATAAAGAGAATCAGCTTTCCAGCTAATATCTGGGGGAACTTAATGCCATTCAAAATCCAAATACTCAGACATAATATGTGTATGAGTGATGTGATGATCATCAGAGTGTTGAATTATGAAGTTATAAGACACGCACAAGAAAAAAAGACTGTGCTAAAAAACTAACTGTTGTGTGAATGTTCTTGGGAATAATTCTGGAGTGGCTGGTATGAACAACACAGGTACCCAGCCTGCTCCAGCTTTGATAGCTCTTTTAAGAAACAAAGATTTTCCTTATTCGGCAACTCCTATATTTTTTTGCACTCCATCAGGTGTTTTCAAACATGCTGTCTCACTTAATCTAAATGACAACTTCAAGAGGCAGGTGCGATTGCACCTATTTATAGAGGAACAAACAGAGCTAAGAGAGGTGAAGGGACACATGCAGGGGCACGGAGCTGGGGAGTGGATGGGCCATTTTCCACTCCCGGTCTTCTGAGAGTGCATCTTATCTAGCCAGAAACAGAAGAATATTAGTTCAAGAAGAAATAAAGATTCAAGGAAACTCATTATAAGACAGTTAGTAATTACATTCTCTGCCATGGGACACATATCTTCCTGAAACATAAAAGCTGTAAACAACTGATAAATATGTAGTTCACACGAACATTGCTGGTAGTCTTGCACCCAGCCACCAGAAGCTTCCCTGGGTGTCATAACAGAAGGGCCATTAGAGCCATCCAGTCACAAGTGTGCTCATTCTCGGGCTACTTCCTGTTGCATGAGTCACACATTCACAAACTAGTGGCTGCCTGTCTATGTCATAATGTGTGGTGCTTATCCAAAGAAGCAGGGTCTTGGCTTTGCATTTTAAAGACAATTATGTAGGACGAATGCTTTCTGGAGAAACACTCGTACGTGAGAAAACTGCAGGTACTTATGGATAGTGCATATTCATAGTTTGGGTATGTTGTTGTTCTCCTCTTTCACCAATGCATTCTTTCTTATCCATTAAGTCTTTTTATTTGTCTCTCCATCTTAGTACTTGTCAGCCTGTCGACTTAAGTACCCATTTCATCTTCCCTGTAATTCCACTTGTGTGGGTCCTAACTGCTAAGTTTGAGCTCCTAATAATACTTTCTCTCTTCTGCATCAATATCTCCTCTTGCCCTGACTCATTCCTATCAGCCAAAGCCATACTGTGCTCAATGTCATTCCTAATAGAAACAAAGATAAAACATAAACCTCTTGGATCTTGCATATCCTTTCATCTATAGTTCTTTGCTTTCCACTAGAGCAAAAGCTTCAACTTTCCATTAATAGGATTCTGGCCCTCTTCCCCGTGTTTTCTTTCATACTATTTGCTTAATATTCCTCTTCTTTCAGACCAATGGCTCAGTTCTTGAACTGTTTTCTTGGTCTTCCTCTTCTTTCAGTCCCATGGCTCAGTCCTTGAACTGTTTTCTTATCTATCCTCATTCCGAAGTGCTCTTGTCCAATACCTTTGCTTTAAATACTATTATATACTGGTGACTCCCCAAATTATCACAGCCCAATTTTCCCCTGAGCTCCAGACAGCCAATGTGCCTGTACACTGGCAATTTCCATTTATGTGCCTGGGAGATGTTTTGAGGCAACATGCCTGAAAAGGCTCCCATTACCTCCCACCCCAAACCAGCGCCTCCCTCTCTCTTCTTCTCCTCCACTGGTGATCACATTCAACAAGTGTGGGAGTGAATGTGCAACAAAGTGGGTCAGAGAAGGGCCCCCAAAGAAGTGGGCATGGGTTTAAGGAAGTGGCATGTTGCTGCACTTGAGTTTGGTGTGATGGGATAAGTAGAGTGAAGTCTATCTTTTAGCTGTGAGCATTTAGAGTGGGTTGAGTAGTGTTTTCCCAGAATATATGCCCACCTGGAACCCCAGAATATGACCTTACTGGAAATAGATTCTTCACAGATGTAAATAAGTTAAGGATCTTGTGATGAGATCATTCTGAATTTAGGATGGGCCCTAAATCCAATGACGCGTTCTTATAATGATAGGAGAGGACACACTGAGAGGCAGAGAAGATGGATGACTATGGCAGAGATTTGGGTGATGTAGACAAGCCCAGAAATGTCAAGGATTTCCCAGAGCTGCTGGAAATAGAAGAAGCATGGAATAGATCGTCCCCTGGAGCCTTCGCAGGGAGTGTGGCCCTGCTGACACCTTGATGCTGACACCAATTTTGTCTTAATTTGTTATGACAACCCTGGGGAAATGATTCAGCATTATAAAGAAGTAAAGCTCCCCCCAGCACCTTTCTCTCTGAATGAGCATGGAGAAGTATGGTTTGAATAGATCCTGATAGCTAAAAACTGGGAGAAGCAGGGTCTGTATTCATTTCTTGTCAATATAGTAAAACCTGCCTAACATAATGAGAGTTATATAACCTCTTCATGTCTCAATTTCATCACCTATTTCATGAGAATAACAATACTATCACCTTATAGGGTTTATTCCAGAGCACAAACTCTTCACCAGCCTGCTGTGTTCTGCCTCTCTCTGTCTCCAGTGGAACCACATGGAAGCTGGGATCAGTTTGCCAAAAAGGGGGGGATTCTATTCCAAAAAAAAGACAAGAAAAACAGTAGACATTAGCTGAATGCTACAAATATCAACTCTTTGATAGATGAAAGAGTCTAAAATGTATATTAGAATATCTACACATGTTAATAACAAAGATAAATGAGTAATAATTATGTTGTAGAGAACACACACATATCCATAATGTATGAGAATATATCTATTTGAATTATTTATGGCTTTTAAAAAAGTTGTTTACTAAATATAAATTCTTTTTAACTATTTGTCCATGGATGATGCCACAGCTTTCAAGTTGCCTAGACTGAAAGCAGGAGTTTGGGTAAGTCCAGAATGAGCTAAAGCTTCTGGTGACCATGGGGCAGTGACCAGAAAGAAGGGGAGGTGGTGATGAGGGCCCTACCCTCAGAAGTAAACCTGAAGAAGGGCAGGACAAGGTGAGTATAAGGGTGGGACTGAAATTCTGATCTAAAGAAACCCCATGTTTTCCTGCAGGAACCAGGTGTGTTTGGCAGTTTCATCCTCTCCGGGGGTCCAGGATGGCATCATCTGGCATCAACAGGGCACTTTTTGTTTTGTTTAGTTTTATTTGTTTCTATTGCTTGAAAGCTAGGGACAATCTGCACTGTAAGGAACTGTGTGTTTCCACCAAGGCAGGAAAAGCAAGGTCTCCATACCGACCACAGGCAAAAACTTGTTTGACAGTCAAGTGGCCACATCCGTTTCTGTGGGTCAGAAAGTTCGCTTCCAACACATCTGCTCTTGTTAAGGAAGCTGGAGCTTTGATTCCACTGCCTGAGGGATGCTAATAAATAATAGAAAACATCTCTCTTCTGCCTCTTTCTTCTTATCATATTAAACAGATATCACAGAGTTCCCCAGAATCTGAGCTGCCCATTGCTTTCTTTTTCTCCTTTCTTTATATTTTGATCTTGTGAAATAATTTCAAGCAGCCCCCGGCCCAGATGACCACAGTCAAGAGAGATGCTGGGGGCTTTCACTGATGTTTCAGGCTGCTTTCCTTGTAAAGGATTTTTTTCCGTTAGTGGAGAAGCTCTTTGTCTCAAGTTAAGTCTGCTCTCAAACAGTTATAAGTAAATGTCTCTTGGATGCAGACACTGAAGGCTTTATTGGTAGTATTCAAAGTAGCTGAGATAGAATCAATAAATGAGTGAGTGGTAAATGAATGAATGGCCTTCATTTTGAGAAAAAGGAGAAAGAGAAACCTAATTTTGAGGGTGAGGAGAGGTCTGACTTCCCAACAGCTCACATTGGCTGAGTGCATGACCCTGTCACACAAAGCACTGGCCAGGGCCACAGATCAGGGTGCTGGGGGTGCTCCAATTGGCCAGGGCTGGGGTGAGCCACTTTCCCAGAAACTCTGGCTGAATGAATTCATGAACACAACCAGGTTCTGTAGGAATCCAGAATCATGAGGCGTGGGCCCCAGATACTGGGTAAAAGCCAAATATGTCTGCTACAGGCTCTTTGTTATATTTACCATATAAGGTGTTTCCAGAGTACAGAAATTTTTGGATATAGTTCTCTTGTGTTCTTTTACAGTTTCCAGTTCTAGCATCAGAGAGCCTTCTTGATGCCTGAAATCCCCAAAGAGTTACATATATGTGTCATTTATTTTTGCTATTGAAAGTTATGCAGATGTACCCTATTTTCCCCCACTTACCGCTTCTAGCCCACCCTCTCCTCCTACCCTAGGCCTTCACCACACTATTGTCTGTGGCCATGGGTTATGCATATATGCATATAAGTTCTTTGGTTAATCTCTTTCTACCTACCTACCCTTGCCTTCCCTCTGAGATTTATCAGTCTGTTTCATGTTTCTACATCTCTGGATCTATTTTTTTCATCAGTTTATTTTATATTTTATTTTAGTGCTTATGAGGTCTAAATTTTCATAAGCAAATCTTGAATTCATTTGGATATGAGGGAGAGATAGGGGTCTGTGTCCATCTGGACCCCTAGTAAGTGGACTGTGGAGATGGGGTAAAGACAATTGCACTTACCCTGGAGGCCATTAGGGAGGAGCCAAAATTAGGGAGGAGCCATTAGGGAGGAACTGATCCCAGCCATCACTCCATTTTTAATGATAGAGGGAGCTACGGAAGGGACAGAACAATGTGGCCAGAGCAGGGGGAGAGTAGAGAAAAAAAATGCTTGGACCTTTCTCTATTCCTCGCCCCACATTTCTTAGGGATTTCCTGGCTGAATCTAATCTCAAGCCAGACTTTGAGGCAGTCTAGTCCAAGGATGTCACCACCAGGGCACAGAGCTGGGCAGAGCTGGATAGAGGAGGGGTCCATGGTGGGTGAGAGGGGATGCCGAATAGCCACCACAGTAACTGGTTTCCCTCAATACTTGTGTACTTGTCCCCAACATCACCTTTGTCCTCATGCGTGTTCTGTGTCTGTCTGCATGTTCCACTAAAATGGCCAGAGTTAGACAGACTATATGATCAAAATTTGGTGAATGTCAGAATTTGAGTTTTTAACTGTCTTTAGAAAACCATTGTAAAGGCTGAGAGAAGGGGTGGTAGAAAATCCTATTATTTTCAAGACAGCATAGTTGTGTCCATTAATTAATTCATCCACTCATCAATATGCATTGATTCCTTCTGTGTTCTGCTGGCCAGCGAGACAGGCAGCACAGACATGTCTCTGGGAGGCACTGCTCCTGCCCACAGTGCAAGGATGAAACACCCGTTTCCCCTACAACAGGGTCTCAGTGAGGCATCGCCATGGGTGGGGGATTCATGGGGACATTCCTTATCACGGCATCTGGAAATGTCCACAATGAGGATCATGGGATGCAAATGCCACTGATACCTTGGAAACGTCCACACAACTCAATCAAGGAGCTCAGACTCCGTTTTCAGGTGCTGTTACTGGCCTTTTGTCTAAATCATGGCTGTTCCTGCATGGAGGGCACTTTCTGGAATGAAGAGCACAGGGTTCCTGAGGCTGCAGAGGCCACAGCCAGGCCCTGGAAGACGCCATGAGCATCACATGGGAACGTATGCTCAGGAAATCACTCAGAAAGAAACTCAGGGCAAGCACAGCCTAGCAAAGGACTGAATATGTGCAGCCACGTGATTCACACAGAACAATAACAGATCCTGTAGCTGATACCTGATATGATCATAACCTCTCTTTATGTCCCTTTAGCATAATTGAGTGTCCATTCATTGTACTCAAAAAAAATCTTTAATGCAAAATGAATGTTTGGTAGCACCTAGTTTAGAAATTTTTATCTGTTGATGGCTTAGAGTAGGGTTCTCAACCTTCCTAATGCTGTGACCCTTTAATACAGTTCCTCATGTTGTGGTGACCCCCAACCATAAAATTATTTTTATTGCTACTTCATAACTGTAATTTTGCTACTGTTATGAATCATAATGTAAATATCTGATATGCAGGATGTATTTTCATTGTTACAAATTGAACACAATTAAAGCATAGTGATTAATCACAAAAACAATATGTAATTATATATGTGTTTTCCGATGGCCTTAGGCGACCCCTGTGAAAGGGTTGTTCGACCCCCAAAGGGGTCGCGACCCACAGGTTGAGAACCGCTGGTTTAGCACAAAAGAGCTGTTGAATAAATGAGTGAGAATGAATGAGTGCTGGCTTCCAGTAAAGCACAGACTAAAATTTAGCAGTCTTAACTTTTTCACCACTTTTCTTTTTCCAAACCACAAACCAGTTATTATATATTCAAAATGTTTAACTTTTCATGTAGGGATTAATTGCATTAATCTAAGAAATTGTGTTTGAGTTGGAAAAGATTATTTAGAAATATTTTGAAATGTATTCCCCAGAAAGATAAGTTTGGGAAATAATTTCAAAAGCTAACTGCTTTGTTTTGTTTGGAGTCATTATTCAACAAACTTTTAGTTAGTGGGTTAGAGCAATTTAAAAAATGGATGAGTCCTGCACTTAATAAATCGCATCCTTCTTTCTTGAGGAAGCTGAGATTTAGAGAAATGATGCTGTGCTGTGCTGTGTTGTGTGTGTGTGTGTGGGAAAGGAGAGTTTGTCCCGGACCCGGAGTGTTTATACAGAATAGAAGATTCCCTGGGAGAAATTTTGCAATGGCAATTTGGGAGTCATCCTTCCCAGAGGAGAGGTACTTGGAGCAATGCATGGCTAACACCCATGACAGCACAATCTTGGTGACAATACCAAATGCAGAAACCAATTAAGAGAAGGACAACACAAATGGGGCTGGAGAATGAGAAAGAGAGGGCATTCTCTTCACACATGTCAATAAGATGCTAGAAGAGACCTTTACAAATTAAATAAATATATTCATTGGGTTACCTAACCAATTTCCAGACATAAGCAAACAGGTTTTTAATAACAGAAAGAAAATCATAGTGGGGATGCAACTGATGCAATGAGATTCAGTGCAGACAAGACCAAACCATAACTTAATGTAAAATGCATTGACAATTACAGAACCTCAAATATCTGTTCTCTAGAAGAATAAAGCATGATTTTCATGTATGACAATCATACTTATCATGCAAAAGGCACAATTTGATTCAGTGGTCTGATTACAATTTTCTAGTTAAGGGTAAGAAATGAAAAAAACAAAACAAAACAAACAAAACACCCAAACACACCTACCCAGAAGCACCATCACTAATTAGGAATCTGAATTGGCACAAGGGAAGGGTGGGGAGAGACCAGACCATCAAATGTTTTGTACAGCAAAAATCACACTGAGCATTTCTTTTCATGGAAAAGCATCTGTAAAGGACGTGCTTCCATGAACCAGGCTGGGCACTATGCAGAGGATGCTGGGAAAAACAGAACAGTGGTGAAGATGCTAATCTGCCCTCTGAAGCCCAGAGGAGTCTCCACCTCCTGTGGGTGCTGGAAACCAGGAGACTGTAGACAGTGTCCTCAATTACAGCCAACTTATAACCACATGTAACTGTCCTTCCCAAAGTAAGAGCTGGGTGAAGTGCTAACAGACACATCTGGTCCAGGTCAGGAGCAGGGCAGTGGAGGTGAGCAGCAAGATGACAAGATGCCTTCCCCAGCAGATGCTCCATGTTTTTTTCAAAACCAATATATTGAGCAAGGCAAAAACTCCCCACAGACCACCATGTGCTGACTAAGATTGTTAGTTCTATTGCATTTTCCAGATGGATTGATTTGAGTCCCTAGCTTGGTCTGGGAGGTTTAAATCTTGGCATATGGCAGAGATCTTTTATCTGTTTTGGGAGAACAAGTGAAGATTCCTTTCCCTCCAGCCAGCCTACAGAGCTGAATGGCAGGAGAAGAGGATGCATGGAAACCCCAGGTTGTACAAACTGGGCCAAAAGCTTGTGTGCAGCAAATGCAGTGTGTTCATTTTTAAGATTCTGCTCTAAAACTTTCCAAAGTCATACACGCATATTCTACTGGAAAGCTTGTCTTCTCTTTTAAATGTCCAGGAAAAGAGTTGCACACAATTTTGTGAAAGGGGATTTATATGTAGTTCATGTTTACAAGTTTCTTCCAAGAAAACAAATTGAAACAGAAACAGGTAAATGACATCTAACCACTCATTACTGATTATCTTCAGGCTTAATTGTTTCATATCCTATCTAATAAAAGAGTAATATGCAAATTAACCACCACTCCATCACTTTGCAACAAAGATGGCGGCGCCCATAGCTGCTAGGGCAGGATGCTGGCAGCGTCACCCCGGCAACGTGAGCCCAGCAGGCAAGTGCGGCCCCTTAGGCAGCACCCAACAGAACCAGCTTGGCCATCGCCGTGGTGTGGAGCAGGCAGGCCCTGCAGAGAGCAGAGAACCACAGGGAGTGGGCCCAAGCCATCAGTAGGACATCCCCTGAGAGCTCCCAGATTGGAGAAGGTGCAGGTTGGGCTGAGGACCCCTCATGCTGTGCACAAATTTCATGCACTTGGCCTCTAGTCTATAAATAAATTCATTCATTCTTCTTCTTTTATCTCCCTTCTTGTCTTAAGCACCTGATGGATTGAATATGTCCTCCAAAATTTATATGTTGAAGACTTAATCCTCAACATGTTTGGAGAGAGGACCTTAAGGAGATTATTAAGGTACTAGAGCCCCAGTGCACAAAAATTTGTGCACTCAGGGGGGTGAAGGGTCCCTCAGCCTGGACTGTGCCCTCTTGCAGTCTGGGACCTCTTGGGGGATGTCCACCTGCTCGCTTAGGCCCACTCCCCTGGTAATTGGGCCTAAGCTGGCAGTCAGACATCCCTCTGGCAGCCCGGGAGCCCTCAGAGGATGTCCACTTGCCAGAGGGGAGCAGGCCTAAGCTGCAGTCGGACATCCTTAGCGCTGCTGAGGAGGCAGGAGAGGCTCCCACCACCACCGTTGTGCTGGCAGCCATCAGCCTGGCTTGTGGCTGAGCAGAGCTCCCCCTGTGGGAGCACACTGACCACCAGGGGGCAGCTCCTGCATTGAGCATCTGCCCCCTGGTGGTCAGTGTGTGTCATAGTGACCAGTCATTCCAAGTCGTTTTGCTGTTAGGGTCAATTTGCATATTACCCTTTTATTATATAGGATAGAGACCTGGTGTACGGGTGGGGACCAACTGGTTTTCCCTGAAGGGTGTCCCAGATCAGGGTGGGGGTCCCTCTGGGGTGCCTGGCCAGCCTGGGTGAGGGGCTGAGGGCCATTTTCAGGCTGGCCATGCCTGCAGGCTGGAAGCAGGTATCTGGGATTTATTTATCTTCTATAATTGAAACTTTGTAGCCTTGAGTGGAGCTCAGGGCCAGCCAGGGCAGGCGGGAAGCTTGGCTTCCTCCATCGCCGGGGCAACCCAAGCCTCCTGCTCGCTCCAGCTCCTTGGCTGCTGCCATCTTTGTGACAGAGTGATAGAGTGAGGGCATGACAGTTCATTTGCATATTACTCTTTTATTAGATAGGATAATGAGATCATAAGGGGTAAGGTCCGGTGGGAACCCTGTCCAAAGTACGCCAGATATTTAAGGCAAATTGGAGTGTGGGGGCCCTGTCCAGAGTACACTGGATGCTCAAGGCCAATTTGCCATACACAGGTGAAAAAGTGAGGACACAGTGATTGCACTGTATGCACTACACAGGCGTGCCTTTCTATAGCCCAAATATTGATGTCACTATTTGGCTAGAAACCTCTTTTGTCTAACTTAGTATAAAATATGTTACTGACTAGCCAGTATGAGGCTGCCTGGTCAGATTACTTTGCATGATAGCTCCTATGTTTACTAAGGCTGCGTTATGTAGGGCATGGCTGCTTGGTATGGTTCCTGTGTTTGCTACTGTATTAGTAAGGGCTACTTTGTATGGCTTCTATGTTGGAGGCTGCTACTTTGTGAGGCCACCTTGAAGAACTGCTTTGTCTAATGGCTCCTTGGTAGCAATGTCTACTTGAACTGCAATAAAGACTCTCTTATACTCACACCTATGATGGCTCATATCTTCTCTGTCTAATACCTGATGTCCACAAAGATCCAATTCATGACAGGGGAACTAAGGCCCCACAATTGGCACTGTGAGCAGGATCAATGAATAAGTACTCCCACAATTGCTGCAGCAAGCAGGGTCAAGGAGACACTTACTCTAACAGATCACAATCCAATAGGACCAGTGGCCTTTAAAAAGAGGAAGAAAGATGCCTCTACACAAAGAAGAGTCCACATGAGGACACATTGAGAAGGTCTTCAAGTCGGGAAGAGGGCCCTCACCAGACACCACCATGTTGATACCCTCATCTTGGATGTTGAGCTTGCAAAACTGTGAGAAAATACATGTGTGTTGTTTAAGCCACCTGGTCCATGGTATTTGTTGGGGCAGCCTGAGCAGACTAAAACAAAACATGAGCATTGCTTTCTCTGGGCAAGTGTCTCCTATTTTATCCTGGAGGCTCCGGGGCACATGGAGCAAATCTTGTTGTTAAGAAGGTCCGTGGCACTGATCTCTCACGTATGTCACATGCATGTGACTCCGTGTGACTCTTTACCTGTGGCTCCAGGTTCTTAGGGTTCCTCCCCACCTCAGCCTGCCTTTGTCTAATCTGGTTTTCTTAGCCTGTCTCCAAAAGCAATTTTCTCTCTGTGCATTGTTTGTATTTTCTTTTCTTGATATAGTTCTTTTCTATGCAATATAATTTCCATTTCTAAGTGTGCACCATGAAGGCTCCTCTCCGTGAATACTGTGGGGCATATAGTGGAGAGCCATGCAGATACAGACACAAGGTAGTCAGAAGCTGCTTTCTTCAAATGCTTTCAGCAAAGAACTCATCAGTCTGCCCCATGAGAACGGTAAAAGCAAAGTGGAATCAAGGGTTATAACTCCATCTCTCTAGTAGATTGAATTGGATTGGAGTGAATTGAATTGGATGAGATGAAAAGCAAAACGGTGCCCCAAAGACTTCTTGAACCTTCAAGAAAGAAACTAAATGCAAAACTCAGAACCAAGTGGAAAATCTTCATGGTATTCTCATAGGAAGTTCTGCATTTAGGTGTTTGCTTTAAGAAAAAACAACCCAGGAGAATGCAATGAGGAAAACTGAAGATTTGAATGGGTTGGGAGGAGGCCCCAGCTTCCCTAGCCTTGGTCAGGACAACGCTGCACTTTCTGGACCTGCTCTTCAGAGAATCAAGGGTGTCAGGGCAAGCAACATCCCAACATCAGAGACAGGGTTCTCCCTGCCTGTAACCAGTGTAAGGTCTACAGGAGGTCTCTGTGCATAATTCTATGTCCCTACAAGATGCCCTGCCTTGGATTATTTTCCATAAAGAGTCAAATCTTGGTTGTACAGTATTTGACATTAAAAATAAAATTAATCTACTCATTTAATGTTCTTTGAGGGTAAAGAAGGGTGTACAGCAATCACTACAGCTAAGAGCTATTGGGCATTTCTATGGTGGAGAGCTGTTATACGTCACTTATATCTATTACATCATTGAAACCTGATCAACCACTGAGGAAGGGGTTATTATTATTCCTATTTTAGAGATAAGAAAATGGAGGCACGGATTAGCAAAAGAATGTGAACCAGGCCACGAGGAATGAGTAATTGGCAGAGCAGATGTTCCAGAACCATATGGCTCCAGAGCCCTGCTCCTTAACACCTCAGTGCAGCCTGTTTGTGCCGGTGGAGGGCGAGGTTGAGATCATCCCTTAATCTCAGTGGTTAACGTAAACTTTCTTCTCGAGCTCATTCTGATTTCCCTACTCAATCCTTCTATGGTGGTTTCTAGGACAAGACTCAGCTGAAATGTCCCCACAGTTCTTTGTCTTTAGTTTTTTCTTCTCTTGGTCATGTGGACTATGACATGCCACCATGAAAACTCTCCTTGGCTGCTCAGAGAATGTCTTGGTTTCCTCCCACCATGTAGACAACCCGCCTCCATTCTTCACATTAAGGAACACGGATGCATTTGGGGTGACCCTGAATCAATCTCACACTTTCTTCTCCTTACACCTTTCCAATGCAGTGGTGGTCCACCTGGACCAAACCACCACAACCTGGACTCAGAGATGTCTGTGTGACCACTGACCTGGCCAGTTGAGTGGTCATTAAGGGCTTCCCACAGAACTGAGGAGACTCCTGAGAGATAACTGACCGTGAAGGAAGGAGATGAGGAAACCCAAGGTTTGAGGAGGAAGGTCTCAGTCCCTTGGGGGATGCGAGCATCTGAGTCCAGCTCAGGTTTGGTCACTCCGAGAAGTCCCTGGCCTGTTCCCCATGGACTGGGTCCAAAGAGAGTGGAGCGAGCTCTTTTATTAAAATCAGCAGCAAGGCTGTTCTTAAAGTGAGGTAGATGAGGGAACCAGAGGCCAAACATATGGGACAGCTTCTCTCTCAGGGCCAACCTGCACTGGCACCACCCTGAGAGTAGGGGTCTTACTTGCATTATCCTAACACCAGCTGTTATGGGTTCAGTTGTGTCCCTCCAAAAAAGATGTATTGAATTCTTACCCTCCAGTGCCTCAGAGTGTGGACTTATTTGGATAGAAGGTCTTGCAGAGGTGATCCAGCTAAACAAGGTCACTAAGGTGGCCCTAATCCAATATGATGGGTGTTCTTATAAAAAGGGGAGATTTGTACACAGACACATACACATAGAAAACACCACTCACAGATGGAAGAATATATTGGGGTGATGCTTCTACAAGCCAAGGGAAGCTGAGGATGACTAGCAAACCCCCAGAAGCCAAGGGAGGGCTTGAGACAGATTCTCCCTCATAGCCTGGGAAGGAACAAATCCTGTGGGGTTTTTTTTTTCTGTGATAGGGATGAGAGCACAACCAGGAGACACGTCTTTGTGTCCCCAGATACAAATGAAAAGTGAACAGAAGACCAAGAGTCTTGAGCGGGTAGGAAATAATAACAGCCCCGCAGGCACAGGGCAGGCTGTCCTCCAGCTAGGATGGTGTGGTCAAGGGGCAGGTTTGGGGCTGGGGGAAACAGCAGCACAGCACTTTGACTGCCCCCTAATACACAAGTCCAGCAGCCCAAGGCACAGTCACCAGAGCCTGTTGACAGGTGTGGGATGGAGAGGGGGCTGAAATCTGAGTGGGGCGGCAGGTCACCTGGTGCACTCACAATCCCACCATCTCCAGAATCTCGCTGTGGATTCACCTGCAGTGGGAACAGAAGCACCGTGGAGGCAGGCTTTTTAATTTTACAACAACTGCCTCTTCCCAGGGAGCCAGTGTGTGCTGTACTAAATGACACGTCAGTGTGTACCGGGACATGAGATAAATCGTTTATGTGGCACCATAAATGTGAAAGGATATACGTGGATAAAATAAGTCAGCTCAATCGCTTCCTAAGCATGGGTTACTAAATTAACATCTCACACTAGATTTTTATCTAAATCCTCAAAGTTTCAATTTCTCCATCAACCAAGCGAAAACCTTAAAGATCTTTCCATTATAGGCTGTGCTGTGAATGTGATAAATGGTCCCTCCTATTGGATGTCACCCTGGCATCACAAATTCATCATTTCAATTTATCATCCGTCCCCTGGGTGTCAGAGCTGACTTTCTCTTCCCTTCAGTGCTGTTTCCCTCTGTGCTACCAGGAATGGCTTACAGCAGCAGGCTCAACCACGGTGACAGTGGGAACTGTAGAGATGCCTGCTAGCTGCCCCCACTTGGCGCGCCAGCCGGGCTCACTGGATCCTTAGTGACTCTTTCCTACCATCCATACCACATTCTCAGTGGTAGCACTGTCAGCATAGAAAGCCTACCTGGAAGCCTTTCTAATATCCTTCCCCACCTATCTTCCTGACTGAGATTTTAGCAAACCTTCCTCCCTCCTCACTCAGAGGAAGTGAGGGCGGCATATGCAGCCTCCAGTGATGGGCTAAAGTTGGTCACAGAGGAGCCAGGAAAGGCAGGGGTCAGTTCCTTCTGTGGATGCAAAGTCAGGGCCAGGGTCAGGGCTAAGCCTAGGAGGCTACAGACAGGCAGGTGGCCTCCAGGAAGCCTTTCTGCAGGTGACATGACCCTCCCATGACCATGTGATGCATGTAGAGGGGTATCATGCATGTAGAGCCCTGAGGCCTGGGAAGGTGGGCACGGGGGTCTTCATTTCTGTACCTCTCAAGAGCAGCTGCCATCCTGTACCCTCCCAGCTGTGAGCCGGTCTTCACAAACATTAGATGTTTGGATCCTTTGAGCAGGCAGCTATTTTCTGGGTAGCCCAGGTCTACCACACCATCTTCTTGGGTGGGGCTACGCCTACCTCACCTCTAAATGCTACTGAGCTCAGCTCTGTGCAGGTGCTGATCAATGCTTCCTGTTCCTGGACCCCAGCCCATCAGCAGCACAACACCCACCAGGCTCCTATCCACGGGGACCTGACCAACGGCACATTCCCTGCTCGGAGGGAGTATTTGCAGGGCTATCGTGTGCACAGTCCTGGGTGGAGTGAATGGCACTGAGATTAAGTGGGAGAGGCAGTCTCATGCACTCAGTCTTTTGATTCCTTGTGGGAAAGTATGAGTGGGCCTTGGGCCTGGAGCACTTCCTCACTCAGGGATAGAGCCCTCACATCTGTGCTGGACTTGCTACCTTATGCAGAAACATCGTTCCCTGTTTCAGACTCAGTGTGGGCTCCTTGGTTCTGCCTAAGTGTGTGCATATGATGCCTGACCAACCCCACTGCTCTATCTGCCCCCTGCAGGGAAGGGTGGGGTCCTTCTGCTACAGCACAAGAGGGTTGTGTGCAGATCAATGATCCTGCATCAGCTGCAGGAGATTCCTGCTGGCCCTGGGGGCCAATGCTCTTTGGGGAAGCTGACCTTGCTCTGTTCACCTCCATGTAAGCAGAGCATTCTTCCATCCTGGGTTTGGCTGCGTTGTTTTCCTTGGAGACCCTGATGTCCACCTACAGTGGACAGAAGTGCTGGGACATCAACTCCTGGTAGTGGGCCATGGGTGACACTTCTCAACAACCTTCTAAGGCAGCGTTTCTCAACCTGTGGGTCGAGACTCCTTTGGCAGTCGAACGACCCTTTCACAGGGGTCGCCTAAAACCATCCTGCATATCAGATATTTACATTACGATTCATAATAGTAGCAACATTACAGTTATGAAGTAGCAACGAAAATAATTTTATGGTTGGGTCACAACATGAGGAATTGTATTTAAAGGGCCAGAAGGTTGAGAACCACTGCCTAAGGTGTGCTGTGCCTGTAGTGTGCTTGGGGTCTGTTTTCAAATCCCAGGGGGTGCATGTTGCTAGAGTGCTTTGCCTCCCCTCTTCCTGACACTGAACATTCCTCCTGCCAGGAAGCGCTTTCTGCAGTGCCCGCCTCCTAAAACATCAGGTAGTGCCCTCATTACAGGCCCCCTCCCACGTTGCATTCTGCCCCAGGAACATGAGGCAGGCTTTGGAGGCAAAGCCCATATAGTGACACATAGGGGAACCAATGCTTTTGTGCACTAACCAGAGGGTAGCTTTGGAAGTCCCTAAATGCTTTCTTCTCCCACTGATAAAAATAGCTTTCTTTTGCTTTTCTCAGTGTATAGTTGCAAAAAAGTTAAACAATAGCTTTAATTAACATTGCTTTGAAAGGTAGAATCATTTGAAATGTTACCACCCCAAGGAAAACCATTATTACCATGAAGGTAACTATCCTTCTACACTCCTCTCTATACAAATTTCTTCTTTCTACATAGGTCTTCGAACTGGGGAACCACAGGGCTATGTTCAGGGAGGTCTAGTGTGGAAAGGAGAGTGTGAGGAGACTGACCTCTGGGCTTGAGTTCAGATCAACCGCCCTCTGTCAGTCCCTCTTGTGTATCTTTCCCAGAGACCTGACCAGCTATTAGCGTGTGAGTACACAGAGCAATGACCATGTGCTCCATCCTGAGAGTCCCTCGTCCAAGTGTCCAGTTGGTGAAGCCTCAGGAGGGAGGAGCTCACCCTGGGGCTCCAAGCAGACCCTTGCACTTCCCAGTGCCCCTCAGTGCCAGCACAAGTAGAGTTCAGTTCCACCTGCGTCCTGGTATTAGGTTAAAGCGACAGTGAGCCTCCTGCTCTGAAGGAGCCTCCGCTAATGAGAAGCCATCCGTCAGGGCTGGGCAGCACAGAGGCACCTCCCTCCCTATTAGCCACCAGACATATTGGTCCTTCATGTTCCAGGTCCTTGAGCTTCTGATTCACGGCTGTCCTTAGGGCACCAGTCACAGCCACACCCTCTGGGAGGGTATCCAGGCAGCTTTGAGGATCATCCTCACTGGGTTCAGATCCATTGTCTTGTAATGTTGACCCAGGGCAGTTGTGTCTACATAAATTTGATAAAACCAACTTCTGATAGAGACTGACATCATAATAATCAAGTTACTGTCAGCCGTCAAGAGAGGGTTCCTGGGAGACAGACTCTATGAGGGAGACAGGTCTGCAGAGCCATCTGCCTGGGAGTGAGACCCTACAGGAGTGAGGGTGGCTTGGGCGAGATATGGAGCCATGGGAACTCTTGCCCTGCATGATCCTTCCATGTTCTCACCGATGGAGGCCAGTGGATGGGCCTTTGCATCCTTGCAGTAGCCAATTATTACCGCTGACTGACCCTGGGGGGCATTAACCTTGGGTAGAGCAGCTGTTCTCTGAGTCAAAGGACTATGCCCTGTGTTAGGTTGCTAGTGCTGCTGTAACAAACTACCACAGGCTGTGGGGCTTGAACAATAGCCATGTACTGCCTCACAGTCTGAAGGCTGGAAGTCCAAGGTCAAGGTGAGAGCAGGGTTGGTCCCTTGTGAGGGGAGGATCTGTTCCAGGTCTCTGCTTGGCTTACAGATGGCTGTCTTCTGTATCTCCTCATGGTGTCTTCCCTCTATTCTTGTCTGTCTCTGTGTCCAAATTTCTCTGTTTACAAGGTCATCAATCTTATTGGATTAGGGCTATGAATATTGGGATTTATAAAAAGTATATATTTTGTCTTTGTCCCTGGTTCTGGCATAGATCTTCATTAGAATTGCTTAAATAAGGATGTTTTTTGTAATGTTAACCAGGTGACTTTTGGAAAGCACCTAAGGATTGGGGGCTGATTGGCAGGAGAAGCAACCATGTGTTTGTTTGTTTATTTGTTTGTTTATTTATTTATTTATTTATGAAATATAAATTTTTATTGATTTCAGAGAGGAAAGAAGAGGGCAAGAGAGATAGAAGCATCAATGAAGACAGAGAATCATTGATCGGCTTCCTCCTGCACACCCCTACTGGGGATTGAGCCTGCAACCCAGGCATGTGCCCCTGACCAGAATAAAACTGCAACTTCCTGGTCTGTAGCAACCACGTGTTTAAAGGTTTGGAATATCCTGACATCCTGGGAGGTGAGTGATTTCAGGATGAATCAACAATGGCAAATGATTTAATCAATCATGCTTACTTAAAAATCCAAGAGGACGTCTTCCCAGTGAGCAAAGGCTGGGTTGGTGAGTGCACGGAGATTTGGGGAGAGTGACATGAGAGCTTCAAGTTCTTGCCCCATACCTTGATGCATGCATATATTCTATCTGACTTGGGGCCCCCATGAACTCATTTCTTTGAATCAGGTATTCGCCGAGTAAATGGGATGTTCTAAAAGGCAAACTGTCCAGTAAGAGAAATCAGGTCTCTGACAGGGAAGAAGAGGGGACATGGGTGTATGAAAACCTGCTAATGCCCCTCAGTAAACTGCAGTGACTCCCCCGTGAACATGACCCCGGTGTAGCAGTCCTGATGAGTTGGAGTGAAAAGAGCTCTGCTACAGTAAATGGAACCAGCATTGTTAAAACACTTTGAGGAACACACTGGAATGAATGGCACTGGCTGTCTGGACTGTCTTTTCCCATGTGCCCCTGGGTGACCACATGCCAGGTGACCATGTGTGGAAGTTCCCCAGGGTGAGTATGGACTTCCAACTCTACTCTTGACAAAGCAGCAACCCTTGTTCCTACCATTGGCCTGAAATGTGCAAACAGAGACCAAAGAGGGAAGAGACCAAAGAGGGAAGTGGGTGCCTGGCCAGGGACCTGAACCCATGCCTTGTGACTCCTCACCCAGTGCTCTTGCCACTTCATTTGATTATGGCTTGTTGCTGCATAGGATTGGGTGAAATTGGACAGAAGGGATTCTGTCTTCATCCTCAGCCAATGATCCAGTTAACGAGGTCCTAGAATAAGTTGGTTATCAGAGGATTTTCTCAGAAACTTTTATGTAATAGTGATTTGAGCATAGCATAATAACAGTAACCTGAGCCTTTAATAAAGTAAAAAGCTCTTTTTAAATGTAAAAGTCATTTTTAAAGGTCAGATCATAATTATGTTTTGTGTGTTTGAAAAGAACTATAACATAAATGACATGAAATTTTATATTATAAGGTATGAGAACAAAAATTATTCTAAAAGCCCAAAGCAGGGAGGGAGAAAAGGAAAATTCTAAAACTGAAGTAAGTATGAACTGGACTGATTTAATATGGCCTTATATGGTATATCTATTTTGGACAGCAGGATAAATGTCAATAACATAGAAATATTGGCTGGACATAGTTTATTTAATTCACCGAAGCTTAGAGCTTTCAGCCATGTAATGAAAACTGAATTTTGACTAGTCAGGAATTTTCTAAGCTTTTGGGAAAGCTGTGGAGGTGGATACTGTGATGCCTTCTTTGGAGCCAACACACCCCAGCACTCACTGGGTGGGCACGTCACCCACCCAGGGCTCATAGCTGTGACTTTCCTGGGTGCTATGGGTTGAAATGTGTCCACTGCAAAATTCATATGTTGAAGTTCCAACCCCTCAGTACTTCAGACTGTGACCTTATTTGGAAATAGGGCCATCGAATATGTAATTAGTTAAGTTAAAATGAGGTCATTAGAGTGGACCCTATGATTCCAACTCTAATTCTAGCACACATCAAGCAATTCTGGCACACTAGCTGGGTGTCCTATAATTCAACTCAAACCTGACACTATCTTACCTAGAAATAGTGCCAGATTCCACAGGGTAATGGCTCAGTCCCAGGATTCCATTATTCAAAATGGTTTTCCCCAAAGCATGGATTTGTTAATATAGTTAGCATATGAATACCACTATTGATATAATATTAACGTACTTCTGTACATTTAAACAAGAAAAATGGAGACATTAACCAGCATCTGCCGTGAATCTGGCTCTCCGAAAGATCACACATCACCGCGCTCACCACCACCATCACTGCAATCTCTTATGTAGTGAGAATCTTAGGTTAACACCAAGCATTGGGCTCAGGGTCTACTAGACCATATAGGTCTTCAGTGCGTGGTTATTATTATTATTGTTAGTATTTTAGGGAGTAATGTTTTTGCAGTGAGCAAAGCCTGGGTTCTCATTTGCAATTTTGGTTCCCAACACCCTTATAAGGTAATGAACACCAGTTTCAGTATACATACTCAGAATTTATATGAGGCAAATTATATGAGGAGTGTGTCTGTTTCCTAACTTTTTACTGATTAAAGGTTTAATTTGGGACCAGGTGATTTTGATATTAGTCTAGCTTCCTTTAAATAAACTGGAAGAGTAATCATTGTCACCAGACATCACCTCCTGTCCTAGGTGCATGGCAGCTTTGAGAGGACCTGACACTGCAAACGTATAATGTTGGTGGGTGTAATGTGGTTATGTGGAAGTTCTCCAT
This sequence comes from Myotis yumanensis, assembly GCF_028538775.1. NCBI lineage: Eukaryota > Metazoa > Chordata > Mammalia > Chiroptera > Vespertilionidae > Myotis > Myotis yumanensis. The sequence goes on from NW_027223755.1 coordinate 25,798,283, forward strand.
GCTTGGTGATACTACCATGTTTTATTTCCTTATTGTCATCAAAGCATTGTTGACCTGCTATCTCAATTGATCCTCATAAAAGTCCTGTAGGGAGCTCAGGGGTCAGGATTCCAGTTTATTGAAAAGGAACCTGAGACAGTGGGGGCACCTGGCTTGTTGACGGTTCATGGCTTGTGTTTGATGTGACAGCCAGGACCCTGGCAGGACTGACCTGGTGCTATTTCTTCTTTCCAACTTTTTTTTCTTTTAATGACCAATATTTTATCTCAGGGGTAAGATTATAGGACGCAAACACTTCTTTTTAAAATTTAATGTGAGATTGGAATCACAGGTCAAAGAAAAATTCTTAAAGGCATTCAGCTATTGTCAATTCAGCTCCATGCCTGGGCGTGGCCTTCACAATGACACCACCCACTTTCTTCTATCACTTCTCAGGCCGATACCTGCAGTGGCTTAGTCCTCAAAGTCATCCTGTACCAGTGAAATCCAAATGGTCTGAACTGTCCTAGAATGACAAGATTTCCGTTTTGGAGGTGCGAGTCTGAGAGCCTCTCCCATAGTGCCTGCCCCCATTGGCTACGGCCTGTGCTGGGGCAGCAGGCCACCAGCTGCCAGGATGCATGGTCAGCAGCAACACCACCTATTGTCCTGGAGTGGCATGGTGTTCTGTCCTCCCGTGCCCTCTTTGATATTCTTTGCATGATCACCTCCCTGGTCCCCATGGAGGCTTCTGTAGCCCTCATATTTTCAAAACTGTTTTGGGGGAGGGGCTGCTTCATTCAGAAACAACTCAGAAAATGTCTTCTGAAAACAAGCTCTGTGGTAGTAGTAGTGTAAGGTGAGTTGATAGGACGAGTATATCCCAGCCTTTCCCTCACGGGGCTGAGACAGAGAGGGAAGCTGGTGTGTGTTTCCATGTGGCCAGGAAGTTGGTGAATATGACCTGGGCAGTGCTCCACTCTGGGATGCTAAACAAGCCTGTCTGCAAGCTGACAAGCACTATTAACACTCTTTGAAAATAACATATGTCATAAAGCACTCAGGGCCTCTGGGAGAAGGAGAGCATGAGTACGAGATGGGATGGAATGGGAAGGACCTCTGCTAACTGCAGTGATGGCAGTGGGTATGCATTAGCAGGTAATAGGAACCTAAACACAAATGGTATGCTTGGTGAGTTATCCCTTTGGGACAGTGTGAGGATTTGGAGCATCAATACTCAAAACAGACTTAAGACAATTGGGAGTAAAACATTCAGTGGTATTTTGGGAGGAAGAGGTGTTAGGCTTACAGATACTAATACGATGCAGGATTCATGGACATCTTGGGGGTAGAATGGCTGAGCCAGGTGACCACAGCAGTCTTAGGGAGAGTTAATTTTTTTCTACAGAGGAAGAGTTCAAAGATCCAGGTGTGAACACATACATTGACTTTCCTTTGGGATGCAGTGTGGGTTAGAAGTACTGATGGGCTTTGAGGTTCAGAAAAATCATCTCATGGAGAAGGTGAACACATAGCTCCTGATATCTGTTCCCTCTGGATCAATGTAAATGGGGAATGCGTAGAATAGATTCAAGGGATTCTGCCCTTTGATGGCTGGAATTTTCTCAGTGTTGGCACAAAAGGCAGTGTGACAGCCTGGAATATTCAGAAAAAGAAATCCCAGTCACCACAGAGTGAAATGGCAGCATTGTTCTCCAGCTTGCAGCTGCTGGCCAACTAATCGGTGAGACAACAGGATGTTAAATCTTCACAAGATCAATTCAGGAGAATAAAAGAATTGTAGTTTTTATTTATTCTTTGACTATGTTTCCCCTACTGAATAGCTGGAAAGTCCAAAGGAGGCTCACAGGGCGAGGTATTTTATTAAACACCAAAGAACGAAGCCGATAGAGCCAATGCTATACAATTCATGATGGCAGGTGGATGCCAGATGCTGGTAGGTAACAAGCAGCCTGCTGTGGAGACAGTGGTGATTTGGATTTGCGTGGCTGGATTTACAAATGGGAGCGGCCTTTTCATGCCAAGGAACTTTGCCAAATCAAACACATCATTATGCAACTGGAAAAGAGTTTTATGGAGAGAGGTCCCACCTTTTGCCCTGGAAATTCTCAGCCATCTCCCAACCATTATGTATCTTCCTTGCCAAATTCTTTGTCCCTCAGTACCTAACTAATGTGCTATGCTCCCAGTACACAGAACTATGGCTATTACTAGTACTTACTTTTAGGTCTATGGCAGTTATCTTTAGAATGTCAATAGGAAATCTGCTTTCAGCTGGACGTTATGAGAAAGAATGAAAAGTTTGCAGGCACAGAAATGTGTGTGGTCCCATGTTCTGCTCCTGTCTTGCTGTGAGAAAGTTGCTTGACCTCGCTAAGATTCAATTTTCTTTTATGTAAAGTGGGAGTAGTTATAATCACACTGACATTTAGGGTTGTCAGCAGGATCCAAGAGAACATTTTTGAGAAAGTAATTTATGAACTCTTTACAGCTTGACAGATGTTAGATTTGACTTTCTCAGTCAGAGCTTGATTATTAAGCCTGTGGCAACACTGTGTCCCCAAACCACTTGTTGCTTCTCTGGGCTCCATCCCTATGTTACAATATTCCACCCCCATCAACATGATGAGCTGGAGCCATTTCAGATGATTCCAGCTCAGAAGAGACCTGTGCTGGTCAAGTTACCTGGGACCCGCTGGCACAGGCAGGGGTGCCCTGCTCTGCAGATCTCCAAGGCTGGAGCTGCATCAGCATCTCGTCTCCTGGAGATGAGGAAAGAGGGCCCAGCCCCTCAGCACACCACGAATACCCCACATGCATTCTTGGAATAAAAGATCTTAGGTTCTCATGATTCTCAAAGTAATCTGCTTGTTGAGAAGTAAGTCCATTGGTTCTTTCTGTTGCTAAGGCAAAAGCTTTTATTTTTGTTAAAATAATAGCCAAACTATATTTTCAGTAAAACAAAAGGTCACCACTTTGGTGTCCTATCAGGAACTATCATTATTTACATAATTCAGGAAAGCACTTAAGCAGTGGGACTTGAAAGAAAGTGATCTCATTAGGACTGACCAACAACCCACAGACCAAAATTATAATCCATAGATGAAAGATGATAGATGATAGAGGGATAGATAGATAGATACTGATCTAAAGAGCAATATTCAGAAATAATGATCCCTCAGGAGAGCTTTATTTAAATTTCTATGAACTAAGATGGTTCACAAAAAATAACTGACTTTGGAATCCAGTAATCCGACATAAACCCTAGAGCCCAGACTAGCTCTGATAATTGAGGTTAAGATATTTGTAATTTGGAGTAACTGGAAAAAGTACGCACAAGCCCCAATTTATGATGGTTCAACTTGTGATCTTCAGCTTTACAATGGTGTGAACACAATGCGCATTTAGTGGAAACCCTACTTCAAATTTTGAATTTTGATCTTTTCCAGGTGCTAGCAAAATGCTGTACCATAATCTCTTGTGATGCTGGACAGAGACAGCAAAATGATATTGCCCAATTGTAGGCTAGTGTAGGTGTTCTGAGTACAGTTAAGGCAGGCTAGGCTAAGCTATGATGTTTAGTAGGTTAGGTATATTAATTGAATTTTTAATATAAAATATTTTTAACTTATGATGGTTTTATTGGGATGTAACCCCATCTTAAGTCAAGGAGCTATGTGTGATATTGAGAACTGTAGTAAGAAGTATATATTTGGTTTTCACCCTGTTCTTGGCACAAAGCTTCTAAAACCCTTGGAATTGCCTAATTAATGAGAGTGATAAAAATCGTCTATTGTTATGTTAATGAAGTGACTTTGCACCTAATGAAGTGGGCTGGTTGCCAGGAGAACCAACCTTGTGATTAGAGGGTTGCAATTTTCATGCCATTCTCTGACCTCCTAGGAGGGGAGAGGGCCTGGAGGTTGAATCAATCACCAATGGCCAATTATCTAATCAATCATGCCTCTGTAATGAAGCTTCCATAATAATCAAAAGGATGGAAGTCTGAGAGCTTCTGTGCTGGTGAACATGTAGAGATTCAGGAATAGTGGGCAGCTAGCAAAGGGTGTGGAAGCTCTGTGCCCTTTCCCTATACCTTGACCTATGCATCTCTCTGTTCCTGAGTTATAAAACCTTTTATAATAAAATGGTGATATAGTAAGTAAATGTTTCTCTGAGTTCTGTGAGCCACTTTAGCAAATTAATCAAACCAAGGAGAGGGTCTGGGAACCTCTGATTTATAGCAGGTCAGTCAGAAGCACAAGTGACCTGGGTTTATGAGTGATATCTGAAGTTTGGGTATTGGGGGAAGTCTTGTAAGACGGATCCTTCCACTTATGAGGTCTGATGGTACCTCTAGGCTATGAATTCCAAATTAGAATTGAGTTCAATTGTGAATACCCAGATGGTGTCTGGGTATTGCTTGCTGGTGTGGGAGCTTCCTCTCCCCATTCACACACACATTGGAATTGGATGCAGAATCATTTCACAATGGAATCAGAGTAACTTTAGTTCCAATGCCTGGTCATATCAACTTCTAGTGGGGCAACTTTAGTCAAATCATTGTACTTCTTTGGGTCTTTCATCCAGCCTGGGCCAAGCTTGGCTGACCTTGGCTGGATACATTCATGTGGATGAGCCAGAGACTGACCAGTATAGTATGGCTTTGCCAGACACAGCTCTTCCGCATGGTCTCTCATCCTTGCCAGATGAGTGTGGGCTTGCTCACTGAGTGTCTGCATAGGGACCCAAGGTGTTGAATAATGAGGCTTGGGGCTGGCCACATCTATTGCCCAAGCACATCACTAGGTTAGGGAAATAAATTCAATCTCTTGATAAAAGATGTTGAAAATCATATTGGAAAGAGGCACAGATATAGGTAAAGAAATAATAGCTATAATTTTTTTTTAAATATATTTTATTGATTTTTTTTACAGAGATGAAGGGAGAGAGATAGAGAGTTAGAAACATCGATGAGAGAGAAACACCGATCAGCTGCCTCCTGCACATCTCCCACTGGGGAAGTGCCCGCAACCCAGGTACATGCCCTTGACCGGAATCGAACCTGGGACCCTTCAGTCCGCAGGCCGACGCTCTATCCACTGAGCCAAACCGGTTTCGGCAATAGCTATAATTTTTTAAAATATATTTTATTGATTGTTTACAGAGAGGAAGGGAGAGAGATAGATAGTTAGAAACATCGATGGGAGAGAAACATCGATCAGCTGCCTCCTGCACATCTCCCACTGGGGATGTGCCCGCAACCCAGGTACATGCCCTTGACCGGAATCGAACCCAGGACCTTTCAGTCCACAGGCCGACGCTCTATCCACTGAGCCAAACCGGTTTCGGCTAATAGCTATAATTTTTGCAAACAAGTTAAGACAATTGCAAAAATTAAAAATGCCAAACTAAAAACCAAACCAATTCAAAAATTCAGGTCACAATTTAGACCCTGGAGGCAGAAAAACAATAGATCGTGGCCATGCTTCATAAATCAATGTCTCCAGGCACAGTCTGTCTCCCAGCACATTGGGTGCACACTTTCAGGATGAGCTCTTAGGAGAGCACCCCTAATATAAGGTCTGGTTCTTGTATCTGTTCATCACATTGACCTCTTGACATCCCACTGCAAATAATGGGGGAGGAATAGAGGGGAAACTTTGTGAAAGTTTTCTGGGAATCAGATGAAGTATAATCGGGCTTTACCTACGTTCACATTTTCTTTGCTTATTCTGCCAACTTGGAATCATTTGGTAAAAATGCTCTTTGCTCCTGCTCTCAATGATCTTGAAGTTCAATATGCCCCAGAGTTGACTCAAATGGCTGAAATTGGTTCCAGATAACCCCAATACAGGCTCAGCTTCTTTTAATTGTGAGGCCTCTAGGACAGTGATGGCGAACCTTTTGAGCTCAGCGTGTCAGCATTTTGAAAAACCCTAACTTAACTCTGGTGCCATGTCACATATAGAAATTTTTTGATATTTGCAACCATAGTAAAACAGAGAGTTATATTTTTGATGTTTATTTTATATATGTAAATGCCATTTAACAAAGAAAAATCAACCAAAAAAATGAGTTCGCTTGTCACCTCTGACACACGTGTCATAGGTTCGCCCTCACTGCGATCTCGTTGGAGTCTATGTTTACTCTGTTCCTGATTTCTCTCAGGCTGTAGACCACCTGTGGGGTATAACCTATCTCTTAGATCAGTGGTCGGCAAACTCATTAGTCAACAGAGCCAAATATCAACAGTACAACGATTGAAATTTCTTTTGAGAGCCAAATTTTTTAAACTGAAACTATATAGGTAGGTGCATTGATATTAACTTAATTAGGGTACTCCTAAGGCTTAGGAAGAGCCACACTCAAGGGGCCAAAGAGCCGCATGTGGCTCGAGCCGCAGTTTGCCGACCACGGTCTTAGATGCATGTTGACCTGGGACCAACCCCTAAGCTAATGCACTTTGGATCTCTCCTTTGTCACAGAGCACACTACCTGCAGAATGTATGGAGGGCGTCCTTATCAGTCCATGGTTTTGTATCTCAGTCTCCTAGCATCTGGGAAGAACAGAACCTAATGCCACCCATTATGTTTGCTGGAATTACAATTTTACAAGCCATCAGTGGGATCTGAGAAGACCCTCTTTAAGGAAGCTCAGATCTGGGCTATGGAATTGAAGTTGGTATCCCCAATTGCCTACAGCTGAGCCATAAATTTACATGTTTTGATGAAAAGAAGATGAAATAAAAGAACTACCCTTTTCTTGTCAATATTAATACTGAAGCAAATTCTGCTTTTGTGTAAAGAAGTATCAATGTGATGAATTGCTACTGATAGCAACAGTCAAATCTGCACACTTGGCAGGTGTCTATTGAATAAAATCAGAGAGATTTGTTTGTGTAAAAAATATGATTAATAGGAAATGTCTTCCTAACATTTGTCTCAAAGTTGCAGTTGAATAATAATAAAATATAATAGTAAAAGGGTGATATTCTAATTAGACATGTCTTCTGGACATCTTTCCTGATGAAGCCGGGGCTAGAGGGAAGCTAGCCGTTCCCAGGTGCCTGTGGGTGGCCGGAGGAGGGAAGCCCGGGTTCCCGGTGCCAGAGGGAATCTGGTGCCGGCAACTGGGGGAAGGAAGGCCTACTCTTGCATGAATTTTCATGCATAGGGCCTCTAGTAAAATATAAAGAACTATCAAACCAGGAATATGGATATATTATTTTAAACCTGTGATTTTCTTAAAGCCAGAAAACATATGATGTACTTTGTACCTCGACAGAGACCTCAGCAGCTCCCTCTAACAAAGGAAAGGCTTTTCACTGGGAGCCAGGGAGTGGTGTGTTACCTGGGCACCTCTCTGAGCTGCACAAGCAGCTCATTAACCCTCACGCCATGCCCAGGAGCTCAGAGGCAGGAGGCATTGCTATCTGCTTTTCACAGATGGATCAGTCAGATCCCAGAATCATCACACAGTGATGGACCCTGCAAGTGGTCCCAGTGTTCTGCTGTCCAAGGCAAGATGCTTTCCATCCCATTTGATGGGTACACGCAGGCCATGAAGGACGGAGGGAGAGCGGATGAATGGCAGCGAGTGTCACACTGTCAGTGGCCTCCTTTTTGGATCCCACTGCAGCTCCTAAATGCCACAGTGAGAACTGCCCCTTGGAAATGAGCATATCTGTTCCTTCTAAATAAATCTACCTCATCTTTGAAAATGTAAGCCTTCAGAAGTAAAAGTTTGGATGAGATGTGGAACATGAATAATTTTTTTTAAGTAAAAAGGTTAAGGGTGCCTGCTTCTTAGTTTCCAAAGCACATTTTTCTAACAATGCCAGACAAAGGTCCAGGACTGACAGGGAGCCTGTGCAGGTGCCCCTTCCTATGACTTTCTATGGGTTGTGCTTTTTTTCTGCCCCACATCCGTGACCCCAACTCATCCCTGTGGGTATGCTAATGTGACCCCAGAACAGACCTAAGGATGAGCACTAAATGGTAAGGATTCTCGCCTGGAGAGGGGCTTGTCTCATTAGCCATGCAGGCTGCCTTGGCCAGAGTGGCCTGATGAGGGGTATTGTGAGGGCCCCTGCATCTGTCAGGCCCACCAGATGGCCCCACACCCTCACTACTTGGAAAGCCATTCATCTATGTCCATTATTTGCCATGGTTGGCCCAGCTCTTAATGAAACCCCCAGAGGAAGCTGAATGAGAAGGCAGGAACTCTCAGGCATGCTGGAATGGTCTGCCCCACTCCACACAAAGGGCCAGCCTCCGGCCTCCAGGGAGGAGTAAGAAGTGAATTCCAGTCAGGCTGGCTTTGTCAGAAATCGCCTACAGTGACATGCCATGGGAGAACCAGGTTCTGCACTCCTGGATTTTGCCTCTGAGAAGGAGCTGGTGGGAGGTCCCTGGAGCAGAGTGGGTTGAGAACAAAAGAATTCCTGCCAGAAAGGTAGGACATTCTGCCACCCCAGAGGTGGATGTTGGGCACACATCCATCTGTCTTTCTACCCTGGAGGGGAAGGGGTTTGGACCCATACGCTCCTTTTATCTACCCTCAGAGCTGGCAACATCCCTCTGTCTGAACCATCCTAGATTTAGACTTTGCACCTGCCCTATTCCTGCAGTAAGATACGAAAAGGATGTGAATACCTTTAGGAACATTGCTCTATGTCTATGTGAATTTCTCTGTCTGTCTGTCTGTCTCTCCCCCCATCCCCCCATTGCTGAATTACAGGGCCTCCCTACAATCATTTACAGATGGATTATAAAAAAGAGCTGACAAGTAAATTTGCAGGTCATAACACAAAGTGTCTTTTCTATCGCTCACCATCTTCAATGGTGGCTTTTCTCTTCTTTCCCCAAAATAAAAAAGTAAATCGATCTGTTATCAAATTACCTGGTGGCTTTGTAATCCTGCCTTCTGTTTCAGGCTGGGGGTGCTGGAAAATGCTGAGGGTTTCTCCAGACTCATCCATGACCTTTAGGGCTATGCCCGTCTTGTTGTCTTGTTTTTGCTTCCTGCCCACGGACCTGCCCCTCAGCCACAGTGACTTCCGCCAGCACCAGGTGCAGAAACACCTCCTCTTCTACAGGAGGCAAATGAGGGAGCCCTACTGGGAGGGGCTGGAGACATGGGTGGGAGGTGCTTGCTCTTGGAGTCCTCCAGGGGAAACTGCCTTAGCTATGGAGCTGAGACCCAGTTGCATGCATCCCTGGCAGGATAAGTGGGAGGTTGTGGTGCAGCATCTTCACCTCAGGGCTATTCCTGGCAGACAAAACAGGGTGTTCCCAGACCTGCTTTAATCCAGATTAGATAAAAGGGAGGGGTCCCTTGGAAGCACTTGCTACACAGAGAGGAGATTCCCAACTGCAAAACCTCAGTCCTGTCATATCTAGAGCCAAAATGGGAAAATCAGTGGTGCTTGCAGCTTGAATAAATGGATGGATGGCTTTACTGGTTTCGTTTATAATATAGGGTGATGTTGTTCTCCGCCTCCTCCGCCAAGTGCTTTCAGTCTTTATTGGGGAAAGAGGCCACATGAAGACAGGACCTGTTGTTACTATTAAATTGTTTGGGGCTTGAAAGCATATTCATGAGTCCATTCAATTTAAAATAGACTTAATTTCCTTACACAGCGAATGTCCCCCCCTGTCTTATGATGGTTGAGGAATTTAATATTGAAGGGATTTCATTTGGCAGTTTGCATCTGTGAACATTCAGTTCTGAGTTGAGGTACACAAGGGGGAGGAAAAGGCAAGGCTGTTCAACTTGGAAAATGGAAAAGAAATTTTGCTGAATCTCGAAGGTTATATGTAGCACAGAGGACAGGAATCAAAATACTCCCTCCCCTTAAGAGCTCAGCCAGCTCCTCATACAATCAGCTTGAGCCCATGTGCCTCTTCTGCATTTTCAGGGGGAACGACACACTTGGCAGATGAACGGGTTGACGTCTTTGTGTTCAGCTGCAGCTGATGGTATTCAGGGAGGCTGTAACTATGGTCTTTCAGAGCTAAAGGAAAGCTGAGAGAGAGGCAAGGCCCCGCCATGTCAGGTCTGGACACTAGTGCAGACTCATAGCTTCCTGATGCCCACCAGAGATGTGTTCATGCTTCCAGTGACTGAGAAAGCAGAGCTAGCTCTCAAACTGACTGAGCAAATCTTTTGTACTCAGGGGGATGAATTCTAGCTCAACAGATCAACAAACACATACACATCACAATGGTGGGAGGTTTTGGGGGGCACTAAAGAAAAGAAGCAATGGCAAACATGAATGGGGCTGTGAAATGCATCTTGTCTAATACAGGAAGCCTATAGACTAGACTTGAGGTTGGCATTTTGGGTTTCAGATGGCTATCAGGACTCGTGACTTAAAAGCAGTTTGAATCATTACTGTCATTTACTCCATTCAAGCAAATTAGAACATCTACCTTTTTTTTCTAGATTGAATGAAACTTTTTTTACTCAAAATATTTAACACATTACATCCTGCTAAGTTTTATCACTTCCAATAATGATTATAAAAACAGAAATATATGCATGCATACAAGTTCTTAACCAATGGGGGGTAGGGGAGGCCAGGGGATTGTCAAGGGCGGGGAAAAAAAGGACACATATGTAATACCCTTTGTAATACTTTAAGCAATAAAAAAATTAAAAAAAAAACAAACAAAAAAAACCCAGAAATATATTCTGATAGAAACTTGAATTTTTAAAAGTACAGTTATTACCAATGAACACCATATTTCCTAGCCTACACATTCCACACCCATAAATAAATCATCTCTGATGCTGTCCTTGAACTATTTCAGTTAATTAAAAGAATGTGGAGGAAGCCCTTCTCTCTGGTTCGGTTCTGTTAATTATGGAGGTATTCAATATGCCACTGCAAATGGCATTCGGCTAGTGCTTAATTAAAATAAATACAGAAATTTAAATGAACTAAACAGATTTTGGCACTGGTCTGTAGTTTCAGGGCCAAATTTTATGTGTGGATATAACACAAGCAGAGGAATAAATCTTTACTCTTGCTCTTAATGGACTGGCACCTGGCCAGATGCAGAGGATGCAGCCTGCTGGTTCAACCACAGCATCTGTAGGAGTTGCTGCAGCCCCCCTTCCTCACACCCACTCCGCTCTACCCTCCCCACCATGGGCAGCTTTAGGGAACCCACTGCAGATCTCAGGGGATGGATGCCAGTTTGAATCCCTTTCCTTTAACAATTCAGAATGTGAAGAATAACATGTATTTTTTTCACCATCTTTAATCAAAAGCTCTGAGACGTTTTTCAGATATGAATTCATTAATTTTTCCCACTCTTCTGCGACACAGGGAGTTGGAAGGAAGACTTCTCCCAATTGACTGAGTAGGAAGTGGGAGCGGTCTGAGGAATACACTGCCTTCCTGTTGCTGCTGCTTCGGCCATGATTTCCCGGGCTACGGAAACAAGTGTAGGGCGCCAAAACCTCACTTTGCGGCATCCATCAAAGTGCTGCTGCTAAAGAATTGGATGGTGCAGATCAAGTGGATGGGGCTGTTTATTGGTGGGTTTCCAAGTGTTAGGCCCCCTTTTGTATATAAATTGTTGATGCATCAGACCTTCATGGATGCCACCTTGTGGGATCTATCTGCTGGGACTTCTAGGTAGCAGAAATGTGTGTGAAAAACAGCACTATTGCATCTCATTATTTTAAAATTCACAACTTCATTTCTTCTAAAGCAACTAAAATTTAATTTAATTTAGAGAATCAACTGACTGCCCTATCATAGGAAAGGACTCATTTGGTTAATAGAAACCCAACAGGACTAGCTTATAAAAAGAGTGAATCATTGAAGCATATGGAGGTCTTAGAGGCACAAGGGACAATAGAGAAATCAGAGAAGCAGGAAGCTCAGGACATGGTGAGCCAAGCATTGAATCCTCTTAGGACTCTCCTCTACGGGCTTGATTTTCTCCCTCCTCCCACACTTCCTCCTCCCTCCTCTTCTTTCTTCTCTCTCAGAATTTCTGCCTCTACTTATCATGGCCAATGAGAAAACTTGGGTGGCAATATCTCTTATTATTTTAGCCACTGAGAGAGGCTATACAGATGCAATTTTTGGTCATGAATCAGGAAACCCGGGAGAGTAAGTTATTGGGACCAGAGTGGAGGCATGGGCACTCACAAACCTATGGCCACTCCTCAAAGAACTGTGAGGATAGTGGGAAGGAGGAGGAATTCCTTGAGGGGATGCTGCTTTGAGAAGGAGCCCCTGGATGATAAAAATAACAGTAGGGTATGTGCATAGGTTATTGTGCATGCCTACCTTGGTGCAAAGCACGGTGCTGGGAGACCAAGTGTAGACTGGAGTGCGACATGCAGGATATATGTAGAAGAGTTGAGTCAAGCATGAATCAAGTGACTCCATACTTTAATCCAAGGCATTGAACTGTTCCTGAGATGCAGACTCAGTGAACAGCTGTCACATGAGTGAATGAGGAAAATACATTTGTTCTAGGAATGCATTCGAGTGAGAGTCTCCCAGATCATGAGGAGGGCATCCTGCAGGAGAGTGAGACGCCTCCTATGATGATCAGAGGACATAAGAAGTGGCAGGTATGACATGCTTTGGAGAGAAAGATTCTAACAGTCCGGGTGTGGGACTGTAAAGAAGAGGGTACTCCAGCAGGAAAGCATGGTTTGAGGAAGGATGAGAAGAGGAGGGAAGTCTGAGGATCACCTGGGACTTATGAGCAGTCTGGTGGCTGGTGAGTGGCTGAATTGACCTGTATTTGTCTGCTAAGCACAACAGACTGGGTCACTTATTAGACATTTATGTTCTCACTATTCTGGAGACTGGAAGTCCAAGATTAAGGTGCTAGTAGGGCTGTTTGGTTTCTCTCAAGGCCTCTTTCCTTGGCATGTAGATGGCCTTCCTCTTGCTACCTCCTCCAGAGTCTTCTTTCTGTGAGCTCCTGCCTCTGGAGTCTCCTCTGTGTGTCCTAGTCTCATTTTCTTATAAGGACACCAGTCATACTGGATTAGGACCGACCCTAACAGTCTTTTAATTGAGTCAACTCTTTAAAGAGCCTATCTCCAAAATACACTCAGATGTTGGAACACTGAGGTTAGAGTTTCAATATAGAAATTGTGGGGGAAAAAATTCAGTCCATGACATGGACATTTTGCTGGATTTCCCTGTTAGATAATACTGCATATTGGGTGAGGAGTTTGTCCTTTATCTTGATAAGCAGTTGCGATCAGACTCAGTCCTCTAAATAGTGAATGGGTTAATTGTAAATAGGCCCAATTTGGGGTCAGATTGAAATGGGAGACAGATAAGAAGATGCCTCTGTCTGCCATACATTTTAGTGTTACTGAATAGGAAATTACAAAGGTTCAAGTTAGGTTAGCAGCCCTGTCTTCTAGTTGGCACCCCCTGCTGCTGGGACTGCAAAATAGCATTAAATAGGGTCTAGACTCGAGACCATGCCAGCCTCTAAGATGCCCCAGGGGGGATCTGGGCAGGAAGCGGAGAATCAAACTTTCTAAAGAGTGATGTAGGGCCTCTCTGAGGCCAAGCTGGCAGGTGCAAGGGCCACCGATACAGAATCAGTGATTTTGTCTCTGGGACATTATGTTCAGGGGCACAGAGAAGCTAAAGCAGTTTGTGGGGCTGAGGTGCTAGGCAGGAGAGCTGGACCCCCAGGAAGACCCTGCGTGGGATGCTGGATTTGGTTCTGTGGATTGGAGGAGCCTGGGCTGTTTTGGGAGTGGCCTGGGAAGGGTTAGGGAGTGCAGGCCCTAAGATGCTGCTCTGTGGTTGCTTTCTGACCCCAGGCTTTTCACAGCTTGGTTACAGCCCTCACCCTATTTACTCCTCCTCCTGTTGGATCCTCTTTCTCCTGTTGGATCCTGGCTTTGTTTGATGATGAAGACAGGTGTTCTCTCTTCACAGAAGGAAGTAAGACTCTGGTTTATGGCCTCCTTGGTGCAGAACTGCAGTAAAATCAGCCTTGTTTCTAAGGAATGTGGAATTAGTGCCAATTTTTGCAGGAAGCTTCTTGGCACTGATTAAAAGCACTGGAGGCGAAGGTGAGAATTACTGGGACTTTTTTTACTCTCTCCCAGAGCTGTTCATTATAGTTGCTTGGAGGAAGCAACTGCTGTCAACAGCCTTGATGTAAGACATACAATCGGGGACCACTGAGAGCCCGTACAGCTGCACTAATGGGGAAAATTATGGGGCTGACATTTGGCATCTTCAGATTCACTCTGTGATCTTCCTCTCACAAAACTTGTCTACTTGCAAGCTAATGGCCTGACCGAGCCAGCATGCTCCAAACTGTGTTGCCTGATTTCTCCCTTTCATCCCCACTCTTAGATGCTGTATGTTTTCTGAGCTTAGCATCTAAAAACATTTAAAAATTGTATCATTTAAAGCAGTGATGGGGACTCTTTTTCCTACCAAGGGCCATTTGGATATTTATGACATTATTTGTGGGCCACAAAATTATCAACTTAAAAATTAGCCTGCTATGTTTGGTCAAACATTTGATTAAACTCACCCCTATTGTCTTGGCAGTGCCAGACCAAAGGATTTAAGGCCTGTTGGCCAGACATTCCCCACCCCTGATTCAAAGAAATATAGTTATTTAGTAACAATCAAATAACATCTAAATGTGGCTGTAAAAATTGCAGAAATTAGAAACCTATAATTAAAATAGAAGATATACATTGATCTAATATAACGACATGATTAAACTTAAACATAAACATGGGTTCTACAAGATGCCATGACCAAGATGCAAGTGAAATATTTAATATTTTCTACCACTTTTAATATTTTCTACCACTTTTAATATTTTAATATTTTCAGCCACACATGTGGCTGTTAGCCAATTAAGACTTGTACCACACTATGTAAGACCCCATCTTCATTAGCACAGGGGTAGCAACCTAACCCACATGTGACAATCAGTGATAAAATGCTGCAACACATGAGGAAATGCTCAATGTTGTGGCACAGCCTGTGTGGGCTGTCGACATCCAGGGACCTGGGTAGAGGAAGAGAGAGAGGGAGGACATTTCAGAAGAAAGTGGCAATGGTGACTGTATGGGGAGTGAGGGCCAAGGCTGTGGAGAAAAATGGGGATTTCTTTCTAGCAATAGAAGGGACTGGCAGAGGAAGGGAGGGACAGGGACTGGGAGAGTCTGGAGCTCAGGAGAGCCTGAGGGCATCCAGTGAAGGAGAGGCAAGTGTTACAGTGGTGGCAGGAAGCATGGAAAGGAAGGGACAGGGTGACATGCATTTCAAAGGGACAGTCAATAGATTTTGTCTGTGTTTGTGATGGAACTTTCAGGCTCCCATAAACTTCTCTTTTTAGAGTCACCATCAACCTCCTCATCTCCACTTCTTCCCTACATTTTATACTGCTGAACTCCTGGGCCTCTTTCTTGGGGTTGCAGAATGCTGCCAATGGTTACTTTTATGCATCAACTTGGCTAGTTCAGGATATCCAAATATTTGGTCACAGCCAACCTAGATCCTGCTGTAAAGATATTTTTTTAGATGAGGTTAACATTTAAATCATCAGGCTTTGAATGCAGCAGATTACCCTCCACAATGTGGCCTTATCTAGTCAGCTGAAGGCTGTAAGAGCGAAGGCTGAGGTCCCCGAAGAAGAGGGAATTCTGCCTCCAGATAGCCTTCTGATTGGAGCTGCAGCATCAACTCTTCCATAGGTGTCCAGTCTACCAGCTTGCCCTACAGAATCCAGTCTTGCCAGCCCTCACAAATCCCTTGCTGTCATGGAGCTGACATCATATGTGGGGAGACTCATCATAAATGAACAAATAAGTCAATACTTGGCATGTCCCAGAGTGATGAGCTATGTGGGGAAAAAAGTGCAGATAAAGTATTTGGGGAGTGGAAGAGCTGACTAAGGAGGGTTAAGAGGGGTTGCTATTCCAGAGTACAGCAGGACAGGCCTTGCTAACGTGGTGACATTGGAACTTAGGTCTGAAAGAAGGGATGGAGCAAGCCTTGACAGTATATTTGATGGATGAGATGTCTTCAAATCCCTCTCCGGAATCTAATCAGAGGCGTTTCACTTGGAGGAGGATCTTCTCTGAAATATCACATCCCCCACACCTCTCACCAAGGTTCAGTTAAATGACCAGTTTCTCTAGTCTGTCCCTTTTCTTTCATTCTGATGATTTTCTTCATATGCCTCATGATCCTGGCAGTCTAGTTTTTTTTTTTTAACATTGGCAGAATGGTGAATTTATCCAGATAGCTGGTATAAGTTTCCTCTGCTGTTGTGTGTAGAAATCTGGCCCTTGAATATGAAACCTTCTGGAGATCTCTGTGTATGTGGGGGAGGCCTGTTGACTTACTTTAGGGTAAATGAGTAGATGACTGAATTTTGGGAAAAGGTTTAATTTATCTGTCCATCCATCCATCCATCCATCCATCCATCCATTCATCCATCCTTCCGTCTTCTCAGGCATCTATTTTAACTATTTTACATGGAATAATGGAATGTTGGAGCAGAGTGGTCATCACAATCTTGGGGTGAAGGGCCAGCTCAGTCAGATATTTTATGGTTGGCCTTGAATTCCTTCACATTCCAGCTTTGTTTTTAGTTTTCTTTCCACACCTACCCACAATGTTCATCATGGCTGGGTCCAGAGCTCCTTTTAAGTTCTGTGCGTGACAATTTATCATCTTATTCAGGGCATGGCATGAGATTCAAAGCCATTCTGGCTTCCATGCTTACTAGTCCCATGACCTTGGAGTGATGTAGCCTCTCTGTGCCTTGATCTCCTCGACTGCAAATGGAGATAGTAACTGCACTGATCTCCCAAGGTAGATGTGAGCACTGGATGTGAGAATGTGTGTCAAAGGTTTAGCACATGATCATCACTCAATGCATGTTAGCTGGTGTTATTAAGGTCATTGTAATTATTGTCATTGGTGCAGTTATTACTCTTAACTTTTGTGCTACCCTTTTTTGTGTGTATTTCAGGCCATGAGCTTTATTCTGAGTTATCACTTTTTAAGCTTTCTGTAATTTGTAAAATTTATCATTGATGATTGTTGGGTGTTTCCTTCCCACGTCCCGCATGGGTCAGGGTTCAGGAATTGGAAGCAGAGCCGCACACAAATGAATATGAAAAGACAAGAGATAATTTGGAAATATTGGGGGACCAGGCGAGCAAGTCCAACTCAAGGGGAAGGACTTCCTCCAGTGCTCAGGCCGCACCAAGCTTTTATTGATCTGGGATGCACCCATAGCATAGCCCTTAGGCAGGTGACCCCTGGCAACAGACAGACTAGCCCATCAGCAAGGATTTACGTAATAATAAATGGGAGAGTAGTTTCAGCTACCACTGTCTGGACAAACAGAGGTGGCGCCTAGCTCCGACCTTTGCTAGGGCTTCAAAGGCACTCAGCCTTGGGGGGGGGGGGGGGGGCGGGGGTGTTCTCTGTCTATGCTTATCAGATAGTGAAGGCAATAAACAGTTTCCCACAGATGATGAGTTTCTTCCTATCCTCTTTGCCTTTATGAGTTTATTCTGCTGCCCCTCTCTTTTGTTCTCTCTCTCTCTCTCTCTCTCTCTCCTGACCCCCATAATAATTTCATTATAATTTTGCTAGTGTCTCAGTAGGAAGAGGAGAGACAAAGGTGAGTGATTGATGACTTTTTCTCTTTTTATTTTTGAGAGTTCCGAAATACCTAAGATGATTGGGTTTGTTTTATTCAAAAGATAACACAGCTTCTCTTTGTAGTGGTGTGATGAAGAAGGCACTGAGCTCTTAACCATCTAAATTTCTCCCTAAGCAGTTTAATAAGCACTCCTCACTCTGTGTGTCTGAGCTTTATGACAGTCATCACCTTGTGTCAGCAGTTTCTATTGGGCCCACATATCACTGCAACTTATTTCAGTGTCTTTCAGGAACCCCAAAGCATTTTACACAGTGTAACCTTTTCATTACCAAGTTGAAGGGTGAATTACAATACTAACTGATCCACTATTATAATATGTCTGCACTAACAGGATGGCAGGTAACAGGCCATCATGTACTCGGTCCATCATGGTTCCCATGAGCAGGTGAAGGAACTGTGTTGCAGCAAGTCACTCCTTAAACTGTAATTTTTAGCTGAAAAAGAGAAGCAGCCATTCTTGCTACTTATTTGCAGAGTGTGTGTGAGATTTCATGAAAGAAAAGCAAGTTCAGATCTGTAGGTGTTCAGCTTCATACCATAAGCATACGAGGTGCAAAAATATGTGAATAAAACTCACGTTATTCCTGATTAGTTCTCTTTATCCTCAAATCTCTCATGGTTGCCTCCCCAGCTGCCCTCTGTCCCCACAGCTCTGCACTGGAGAGCTCATCTGCACACAGCTCCCAGGTGGACGTGGTTGGTTGAAGAGTTCTCCTTGTGGTGAGGGCAGTAGTCGCCCAGGTCAGGGTCTTAACCCACGTGCTGCAGAGCCTCAAGTATCTGGCTGCTCTGGACTCCCTGTCCACATCTTTATATTTTTATTTTTTAAAAATATATTTTATTGGTTTTTTTACAGAGAGGAAGGGAGAGAGATAGAGAGTTAGAAACATCGATGAGAGACAAACATCAATCCGCTGCCTCCTGCACACCCCCCACTGGGTATGTGCCCGAAACCAAGGTACATGCCCTTGACCGGAATCGAACCTGGGACCCTTGAGTCCGCAGGCCGACACTCTATCCATTGAGCCAAACCGGTTAGGGCAATATATTTTTTAAAACTTTCATTGTAGAGTGATGAACTTTTGGGAGGATGGCCTTTTCCCAACAGCTGGGTGGCTAATGGGGAAAGGTGATTCTGGGAAGCTAGACATCTCCAGCCTTTCTCTAAACATACAAGTAATGAATCAGCAAGTGTGCTTACATCTGCCTTCTGTTCCTTATCTATTTTCAAGTGGCAGAGTGACTCAAAACTTAGTGCAGTGGTTCTCAAGCTTCTGGCTCTTTAAATACAGTTCCTCATGTTGTGACCCAACCATAAAATTATTTTTGTTGCTACTTAATAACTGTAATGTTGCTACTGTTATGAATCGTAATGTAAATATCTGATATGCAGGATGGTCTTAGGCTACCCCTGTGAAAGGGTCATTTGACCGCCAAAGGGGTTGGGACCCACAGGTTGAGAACCGCTGACTTAGTGGCTTAAAACAGCAATGACTATTTATTATCTCCCCTGGTTTCTGTGGTCAGGGATTCAGGATTATTTCAGCTGGGAATTTCTGGCTTGGGGTCTCTCATGAAAATATAATCAGACGGCCTTGTGACAGAGTTATTTCAAAAGCTTTCTTGCTAATAGATGTGGAGTGTGGGCTGGGCACACCTAAGGCATTGGTGGTCCTTCATATGATGTTTCTAGTGTGGCTTAGCTGATTCCCTATGTGGCAGCTAGGGCTCCAAAGGCACCTATCCTACAGGAAAGAAAGAGTGAGGAGACAGAGAGGGAGAGAAGAGTGGCATTCACATCCCCTGTCATGAACTGTCCCCAGAAGTCACACAGGGCCATTTCTGCTACCTCTGTTTTCTGAGGCATTTGTAAAAACATACCCAGCTGCAAGGAGAATAAAGACTAGACATCAGTTCTGGATAAAGCAGGAGGTTTTGAAAAGAGCATGTAGGACTGAAAATATTGCTATGGTCATTTTTGAAAAATAGAATCCACTTACCTTAAGGTTTTGTGTATTTTTTTTTGACAACAGTAATTTTTCTTTCAAAAGGTGGTTGCCCTCTGCTGGTTGCCATGACAGCGTATGCCTTGGTCATTTGTCCATCCCCCTAGACCACCAGTCTCAGGAGATGACTTGGGTCTCTATATCGTGCTGCACACTATCGGGGTCAGTTTTTCTGTTTGTAAAGTCAAGATGAAAATGCCAGTCCTCAGCAGCTGGCTGGAAAGCAGGGCGTCACCTCCGGGGAGCATAGAAACACCCGGTGTGAACACACAGCCTGGATCCATCTTCAAGTTTCAACACATTTCATAGAGGACTCTACTTTCTAGTGCTCTGGGGTTGACCCAGGTGCTCTGAATGTGTTGACTAACTAAAGGATGCAAGCTACCCTTGCTCTCTGTGTGGAATAAAAAATTAATAATTCTGGCAAGAATGCTTGGTCCTATGGCCTGCATCCCTAAGTGTTTCCACAGGATGGACACCTGCAGTCACTTGTCAGCACAGCTCAGCTGGGGGCCCAGATGAATGGGGCACAGACTCCGGGGCTCATTTGGAAGTCAGCAGTTTGGAACATAGAGTCAGGACAAGCACCTAAGCTTAGTTAACCCCTATCTAGTTACAATACCTAGAGCTTGAACCTTTGCAGCCTCACTCTCCCAGCCTTGCAGTTCTGGAAACCTCCAAGGTTCTCTGTGCTGATCTGTGTTGGGCCAGAGCCCTGGGGTTTGTTGGAGGGTCATGGGAGGGAGAGGTGGTCAAAAGCAGGAAGGAGAGTGGCTCCCAGGTTGCAGAGTGGGAGCTGCTCTAGGGGAGGGAGTAGGGAAAGGAGAGGGGGAAAGGGTGTCACAATCCCACCTCTGACATGAAGATGAGAGGTGGCAATGTGGGCAGTTCTCTGTGAGAAGGCCAGGGACAAGTGGCACTTTTGCTGTCTGGCTTCAGAAAGCTGGTGGGTACCTGGTGACTCCCTTCCAGGAGGTGGGTCCATGGGATGTGCCAAGGTCATTTTCTTTGTAGCCTACAGAAGAGGCAGAGAGAAGGAGCCTGCTTACCTGCCATCCCAGAGTTAAAGGCAGCCTCTGATTTTTGAGACGGAAACTCAGGAGTTCCTGGGACAGAGGTCAGCCTTTAGCCTCTTGCTAGGCAGCGCTGCCTCTCAGAGGCCCTTGGCTGAACGGTGGGTCTGCCTGGGTAGGGGTGCCAGGCATTTATTACATGAAGAAGGCAGCTTGAGGAGAGCAGGGTTTGGCATTTGGTTAGATTTTACAGCTCATGCCAGGAAAGCTTCTGGGCAGCAGGTCTGCAGCAGTCAGCCACCCACACTACCCGCTCACCCACCAGCCTTGGGAAGCTGGGGAAGCAGCCCTCATGTGGCAGAACCCGATGGAATGCCAGCACACGCACCTTGTTCTAGGGTCTTCTCCAGCTCTGCCTCCATTCCTGGGTGCAGGACAGGTTTTCTTTCCGAGGACAGCATCCACACTTTCCCAAGTGCGCTAGTCACCCTTGCATCTCCTGAATCAGGGCTTCGTCCACCAGCTCCTGCAGACTTTCTGAGCCCTGCTGTCTGTCCCCACTACTGAGGGGAGCATGGTGGCTCCACAGCTTGGATCCACCTCAAGGTTCAGTTTTGTGATAGATGGAGCCTCATGGACAGCAAATTGCTAATAGCAGAGAGTGCAGCCTACAACATGGAAATGCCAGATCTCAATTTTCCAATGGGCTGTGCAAAATGGCATAATCCTGCCCCAAATATTAATTCATTAAAGATGGAAAGCTCCTCTCCTCTGGCCAAACAAAAGGAGACTGACAAGCAACGAGGCCTGTCAGGGAAGGTGCTCAGCCCCAGATGAGGAAGGGCAGGCCCAATGTGCAGAGGATGCTCTTTGTTAGACCCTGACAGCTGTTGCACGTGGAACCAGTTCTAGGATGCGGGTCAAACATCACCTCACTATCCACAGATATTTCTGAGCACAGCCTAGAGGGTGACAACCACGCCCTGACATGGAGCAGATGTGGTTTCAGAAGTGGGAACAGGAGTCACTGGCCAGCAGGTCAGGGAGCTGAGACCTCAGGGGTCTCAGCACTGTGCAGGAGGAGCCTGTAATAGAGGGGCCCTCTGGAAACCACCTGGTATCTGCAGAGCTGCACAGAGCCATGTCTGCTGTGAGCACCTGAGAGCAGGGCTGCCCATGCCTCCCTCAGGGTGGAGAGGAGAAGGGGAGGGACACTGAGACACAGAGTGAGGAGGATGAGTGCTTCTCCCTCAGGGTGGAGAGGAGAAGGGGAGGGACACTGAGACACAGAGGAAGGAGGATGAGTGCTTCTCCCTCAGGGTGGAGAGGAGAAGGGGAGGGACACTGAGACACAGAGGAAGGAGGATGAGTGCTCCTCCCTCAGGGTGGAGAGGAGAAGGGGAGGGACACTGAGACACAGAGGAAGGAGGATGAGTGCTCCTCCCTCAGGGTGGAGAGGAGAAGGGGAGGGACACTGAGACACAGAGGGAGGAGGATGAGTGCTCCTCCCTCAGGGTGGAGAGGAGAAGGGGAGGGACACTGAGACACAGAGGGAGGAGGATGAGTGCTCCTCCCTCGGGATGGAGAGGAGAAGGGGAGGGACACTGAGATACAGAGGAAGGAAGATGAGTGCTCCTCCCTCAGGGTGGAGAGGAGAAGGGGAGGGTCACTGAGACACAGAGGAAGGAGGATGAGTGCTCCTCCCTCAGGGTGGAGAGGAGAAGGGGAGGGACACTGAGATACAGAGGAAGGAAGATGAGTGCTCCTCCCTCAGGGTGGAGAGGAAGAAGGGGGAGCATTTTGGGAGTGGAGCCAGGACAGGATGTGGGCCACACTTCAAGGAACAATGGTGGCCACAGATGGATGCACCCAAGGAGAGGAGCTGCCTTCCAGAAAGCAAAGGCACCTCACTCCAGCCTGTCCTGCTCAGGGAGCAGAATCTGTGGGGCAGCATCTTGGGTGGATTTGAACCCTGCCCTCCACTCCCTGGCTGTGGTCATCGGCAAGTGGCAGACCTGCCCTTTGTCTCAGTCTTCTCAACTGTCAGTTGAAGATTGTTAATAATAACCCTGCAAAACCTTTCAGAAATAGGTCCCATGGAACTCCTGTGTGAAGGTCTGGGAGGAATGTCTGGCATGAGGGAGCCATTCTGATCCTATTCCATTTGCTGTTACCTGTGCCATTCCCACTGCCACCACTGCAGGTGCATTCCCTGTTGCCTGCACTGGGGAATTAAAAAAAGAAGAGAAGAAGGAAGAAAGAAGAAGGTGGGTGGGGGGGGGGGGGGGGGGAGGGAGGTGTTTGTCCAGAGTAGTGATTCCTGCATCTTAGAATCTCCTGGGATTCTTTTGAAAATTCTAAAGCTGAGCCTTCCCCACACCAATGAAATCCCAATGTCTGGTTTGGGGACTCAAACATTAGTGTATTATTATTATTACTAGAGGCCTGGTACGCGACATTAGTGCACTTGGGGGATCCCTCAGCCTGGCCTGCACCCTCTCGCATTTCAGAAGCCTTCAGGAGATGTCTGACTGATGGTTTAGATCTGCTCCCTGTGGGGAGTGGGCCTAAGCCGACAGTCAAACATCCTTAGGGCTGCCGTGGAGGTGGGAGAGGCTCCTGCCACCGTCACTGTGCTTGCCAGTCGTGAGCCTGGCTCTGGCTGAGGGGTGCTCCCACTGTGGGAGCACACTGACCACCAGGGGGCAGCTCCTATGTTGAGCATCTGCCCCCTGGTAGTCAGTGTGCATCATAGCCACCAGTCATTCCACTGTTTGGTCAATTTGCATGTTAGCCTTTTATTATATAGGATTATTATTAATTTTTTAATCCCCAAGTGATCCAAAGTGCACACAGGTTTGAGAAAAACTGGCCTAGATGTCTTCTTCTTCTTTTTTTTTTAGAGAAAATACCAAGTTGGCATGTAGGCAGGTGTTTGTTAAGACTGCTTTTCTGGGGCCCTGGGATGCACTAGCCCAGCCGTACCCTTTTATGTAATGATGTTTACTTTGAATTTATATTAGTTCACACAAACACTCCATCCATGCTTTTGTTCCGGCCCTCCGGTCCAGTTTAAGAACCCGTTGTGGCCCTCGAGTCAAAAAGTTTGCCCACCCCTGCACTAGCCCCATTTCTCCACGCTCTTTAAGGCACAGGAGACCACCCATCCTTGGCCAGACTCCACTGTGTGGACTCAGCTAAAACTTGGGTCCTGATGAAACTGGAGCCGCATTATAGCATTTTTCCTCTGAAAGAGCAATTTTGTTTTTGTCCTTCTGCATGTTCTCTCCCTGGATCAAGGTTTTCTCTGGGCCTTTTGTTCTAGCTGGATCCTGGGGTCACATGACCTCCATGACACAGACCTGCCCACTCATGTCTGACACTCCCTTAGATAACAGGGGATTCAAACGAGAGCAAACCATTTCAAAATGGATTTACCAAGACCCGGCAAGGTGCTATTATTGCACATTAATTCTAAGTGCCTCCCCTCCTCTGCCTGGGGAGCAAATTCATCATCTTTGGCAGTGGAGTTGGGCTGTGCTCTCTCACAATTCATTACCCTCCCCACCTGCCTGGGCACTTGCCATGGCTTTTTTTGTTTGTTTTTTTTCCCTTCCAAAAGGCAGCACCTCTTTCTATATCAAGGCTGATTATTTCCTTCTGGCTATTTTGCCACATATATATCCACATCACATCTTCTCTCCTCTATGTATCTGTCTGGTTCTGAAATTTAGATTTATCTATTTTGTTGCTGAGCGAGAAATTGTGCCTGTCAACACTGTTTAGAAGAATGTAGGGGTAGCAGTGACAGATTAAGGCATGATGCAGAGCCCTTCCATGTGGAGGCTGTATCTTCGTCTGGGGTAGGGTTCCGGAATCGCTCTTGGACCCCCTGACCCTTCACGAAATGGACACTAGTCAGGTTTCATCACCCAGCATTCACATCATAAAACATTTCAGGGTTACGTGTATTCTAATGTGTCCCCTCTCTACCCCCATCCAAGTTTCTTTTTATCTTAAAATCACATACATGTATATCACCTTATATTTGTGAAATAATAGGCTTTTACTTTTATACTTTTCTCCCAGGAATCCTATATCCATCTTGTTTATTGTTTAGGCTCAAATCTTTGAATGTGGGCCCCTCGGGGAGCTAGCCTTTTATGTGGAAGAAAATGGGAAGGTACAGGCAACAGAGCCATTGCTTTCAGCCCCTTTCCTTGTTGGCCCTCTCCTCTTACCTCCCAGGCAGTTGAATGATTCATGGTTTAGTCCACCTTAAGTGTAATTCATTAGCATTATGTTTCTCTCTGTGTCTGCGGGTTTGCAATCCTGTGCCCACAGCATTAGAGGCTCTGAGAGCCTCTGCCTCACCCTCCTGGGAGGTGTGGAGTGGTCTCTTTTCCCTTCGCCGCTGGCATTTCAGTCAAATGCTCGGTCACACTCACTACTTGGATCTTTGGGTCTTTCTGCCCAATGACTTAGACACCCCATGGTTGATGGCGCTCCAGAAAAGCAGAAGTCATCATTATAAAATAGAAAAAAACAATGAAACTGAAAAAGGGATCCTTTGAGCTTGAGGGAGGTGCAGTGGGGAGGGGGCTGGAGAGTGGAACGGACACTCCACGGTGTGTCATGTTGTGTAATGGAGCACTATAAATAAACAAAACACCAAACACACACCTAGGCCACTTCCAGTAGAGGACAGTAAAAGGAGGTTGGATGTCACTAATGACAACCATGATGTTGCACTAAACCTCCTCTTTACTTTGTCCACTTTAGAGAATCCATCTAGCCCTCTATGCTTCCCAGACCTTCACAAACCCAAAGGCATAGGAGGGAGTAGTCCTTCCTTCTCTCCAGGGATCTGGGCTGCGGAGAGGGAGGGAGTGGGTGTGGCTGCTGGGCAACCCAGACCACACAGAGCTGCCTGCTCCCTGAGCCCCTGGCTCTCTCTGCAGCTGGTGGACTCTGTAGTCCTATCATGGGACCTCCCATGTGAGCCCCAAAGTCAGAGCCATAGAGTGTGCACACAGCACGTTGCATTTCCCTGCTGCACTGACTCACTAGCTGATACCTGTTAGGTAAGAGACTCCTGTCTTCTCTGCGAGGCTCTCAGTCATGGGCTCCTGGTGCTATGAGAAATGGGCTTCTTTTCTCTTGGTGGCATTGACTGATGTTACCAGGTAACACAACACTATTTCAATGAAAAAGTCACAGGAAGCCATACCATGCTTTCTATGGCTCTGGTTCTAAGTTAGCCTGGTTACATTTTATTCTTTCTTATTCACTAAGTACAGTGGAGCCTCGGTTATCAAACTTAATTTGTGCTGGAAGGCTGTTCAAGAGGCGATTTGTTCAAAAACCGAATAATTTTCCCCATTAGGAATAATGAAAATTGAATTTACATTATTTGTAATGACCCTCAAATGATTCCATGTTTTAACATTTCTTACGTATGGCATATCTCAATGTACTGTTTAATCTATAAATAAACACTTCTTTTTTTAAATTTATCAAACCACCCCTACTAGTCATATACAGCTGCCTCCAAAATGCTATATCACCAGCCAACTGCTTTTCCTTGATCTGATCAACAACAGTTTTCCTACTTATTCAGTTGCCTGTTATTGTTTTGTGAGCACTTTCACACCCTTAGCAACTGAAGCACTCTTTATGTTTTAAAATTGTGCTAAGCATCGATTTTGCCAGCAACAAAAGCATTCTCTCCTTTGTTTGGTGCCTGAGAGATACTTTTTGTCAAGCTGATGTATCAGCATGAATCAGCATGAAAGGGTTGTCAGGTCAAAAACTGAAGTTTTGGTCAACAACCAAGACATTTTTCTCTGTGAACAACTTGGTCAAGAACTGAATTGTTCGAGATGGGAGACATTTGAGAAACAAGATTTAACTGTATATCATAAACATTTCTGTTGTGTACACTTATTATACTGAAACAGTTATAAATGTGACTATGTTAACAGCCCTATATAAGTATCGTTGCCTATTTAATATGTATCTAGTAATTCTTTACTCTGTATTGATCACCTAGCTATTATTAACATTTTTGATTTGCCAAAATAGGGGGACATTGAAGCTGGAAAAGTGACACTGTTAAGTAAGATCCATCAATTTTTATTAGTTTTTATCAGGCAGGGATAACTGTAGCCAGAATGTCTGTGTGAGCACTGGCCTTAGATATGACAAATGTATAATTCAAAACTAGAACAGATCTTGACTAATCATGTAAAGGGGAGCAGAAGCATGGATAATCCAAAGCAATGAATAATAAAAAAAAGATTTTATGCTTCAGATGGAAATATTTATTTTGCATTTGCCACTGGTGCGTGTTTCTCATGCTGCTCTATTTAAAGTGGCTTATTGAATCCACTGTGACCAAAGATGCTGGGGGTGGGAATGAGCAGGGAGGCTTGTGGGGTAATCTGCAGGATGGATGATGCATGTATGAGACAGAGGGTAGCAACAGTTGCCATCATGCTCAGACACAGTCTCCTGGTAGATTAGGTATCATTTAGAACCACTTGCGCCCTGCCCTGCCCTGCCCCACAGACTCTTTGCTTCCTCTCCTGACCAGTGGAACATGGGCAGACACATTGTGGCCAAAGACTTGGGCAAAGCCTGTGTGGTGGAACTTGCTTCCTGGCACTTCTCTCATTGCCATGAGAAGAACATGTTGGGTCAGCCCTCATTTTAGGAGAAGGAGGAGGGACACATGGAGCAGAGACCTGCACTGGGGTCCCCTGACTCACAGGTGTGTAAGTGAAATAGATGCTTATTTTTATATGAGTTCAGATTTTTGTGCTGGTTGTACAGTACTATCATGGCCATGACTGACAATACCTGAGGTTTTCTCTTAAAACAATTGTAGGACACAGGTATGAACACCTCATTGTCTTCCTTTCCTTCACTTCTTCCTTTCCTTCACTCCTTCCTTATACCCTTTATTTCCTCCCTCCTTTCAATGAATTAGGTGCTTGACATGGAGGAGATATAAAAATGACCAATATGATACTTTTTCCACCACGAGGAATACACTGTCTTCCTGGGTGTGGGATCTGGGGATGGAGCTAATTTAATAAGCAAAGAGGCAATGCAGCTGAGCACCCAGGTGTTAAACAGGCATCTCTCTGCCCCACCTATTGGCAGTGGGGACTTGAGTCAATTACTTGATATCTCTAAGCCCCAATTTTCTCATCTGTAAAATAGCAATAATTATACCAATCTTACAGGGCTTTTGTGAGAGTTAAATGAGCCAAGATAGATGCGTGTAAATCACTCAGCACCATTCCTGCCCTTGGAAAGTGCCCAACCTGGCAGCTGGTCAATGGTTACAATGGAACTCACCGAGTGCTGCTACAGAAAGGGGCACCAGCCGAGTGTGGACACATTCACATTTTGTGGAAAAGAGGAAGACTGCAGTACCTGGAGTAGCTCAGGTTGTGGATGCTAGGTATTTTTGTCCAAATACTTCCTTGTCTTCTGTGAACTGTGAGTCCCTGAATATTTTGTTGCATGATGCCGACTCTATAACATATTCTATTGACCCCTGGATACACATCAGTGTGGGTGAATCCCACAATTACCTTTGAAACTTGTACACATAATATTTCACAACAGATGTCTGGAGCCAGAGTTTTGGGCACTGTTATGTGGAGTATAGTTATCTCTGGATAATGCTATGATACAGAATAGCCCTGTCTATCCAGATGAAATAAGAATGAACTTCTATAGACTGTCTACTGTATTTCAAACTCATGTTTGGAAAAGGAGATAAACATATAGCAACAATGCATGAGCTCCATCTCTTAATGAGGGTTTCGGGCTCACCTGCATGTTTTGAATAAGCTACCTTGCTTAATGGTGACATCAGTATTGGTTATAAATACTTTGAGTCCTGGCTAGGGAAGTGAAAACATAGTTTAGAGGTGCTTGGTTTTTCTACCATTTTTCTTTTTTAATTAAAATGTTATTGATTTATGACAGAGAGAGGGAGAGAGAGAGAGAAAAACATCAGTGATGAGAGAGAATTACTTATTGGCTGCCTTCTACATGGCCCCATTGGGAACTGAGCCCATAACCCAGGCATATGCCCTCACTGGGAATTGAACTGTGACCTCCTGGTTCATAGGTCGACGCTCAACAACTAAGCCATACCGGCCAGGCTCAACCATTTTTCTTACTCTTCTTGGTTTATATGTGTGAAGAGAGAGCACAGTCTGTAATTTCTTCATAAGTAATTCATCTTTGGTCATTAAATAGTAAATCAGCTCAATTAGACAGACATCCATAGAATCTTATAATACTTAAGGCAAAATTGCTTCATAGGATGCAAATTTACCATGAGATGCTCCCTAACTTCAAGGGGCATCCCTGAGTTTTATGTCCTAGCCGAATTTTCTAGAAACTCTGAGATGGAGATTTGTGTTCAGAAAGTCATTGGGAAGTGCTTTTGGGATCAACACCTGAGGGGGAGGGCAGGTAACAGAATTGGGCAGCATGGGGAGCTAAGCTGTTATTCAGTCATAACAAAGACCCTAGCAGATCCTGGGGGGACTCTAGAGCTGAGAAGGTCCTTTGGAGTGGCCACACACTGAGAAAGAAGGTCTGGGATATTATACCGTCTCATTGACCAGTCATTGTCCATAGGCTACTCTGGGAATGGGGCTTAACCTTGGAGGAAGAAGTTCTGTTCAACAAAAAGCACATTCCAAAGTGGGACTCAGCTGGGATCTGCCAGCTGCCTACAGCACAGGGTGAGGTGAGGTCTGGGCTGCTCACTGCAGCTTGGTCAATTATGGTGCATGCATGAGCCAGATAGGGTCTCCAAGAGAAGCTCCAGGAGACCTCAAGTCCAGAGAAGAATTTTGTAGGAAAGGCATAATGAGGGGTAACTTCTGAGATGGGCCTGGGACCATGAAAACAATTTGTACACCAATTTGTACAGCATGCCCTGGGAGCGTGCTATCACCTGGAGATGTGGGAGCCTTGAAAGCCTATAGGAGAAGTTCAAATGAAAGTGAGGAATAGTGCTGTTTGTTGGGAAAGTGGAGATGGGGATTGGAAGAGTGAGAGAGAGAGAGAGAGAGAGAGAGAGAGAGAGAGAGAGAGAGTCAGGGAGAGGCAGACTGAGACCAGATCACGGAGATGCATAAAAGGGAGGCTCAGCTCTTGTTCTTTCTCAAAACTGTGCATATATCTCATTGACTCTAAGTGATATGAGCAGAACTTAACCTTAGCCTCTGAAGAGGTGAGAAATAGAGAGACCAGTTAACTGGTGGTTCTAGAAGCCCAGGTAAGACATGTACCTAGTAAAATAGTTACATTGAATTGGAAAGGTGGATGATGCTGAAGTGTTGGAAGGTCTCAAGTGTCAGGCTAAGTGGTTTGGAATTTACTTGTCCCCAAGGCAGAACTGTTGAAGATTTATGGATCTGGAGTGCCCCAGAAGGGAATGGCCCAAAATGGTGTTGGAGTTTCAACACTTGTCCAACAACTTGGTCAGAAAGCTCTAGAATTATTCCAGTATTGGATCAATGAGCCTTTTGTAAGCCTCTGCCATGAGGGTATTAAAGAAGGTATCCTTGACCCTGACTTTGACAGTAAATGCCATTTCATAAGGTGTTTTCACTGTCCTTTTTGAAGTCATGAGGAATTACATACCAAATAGGTGTGGATTGCATACATGTGTCTAGTTTGAGAATAATTGTCTACCCAGCTCTGGTAAAATGATTGATTGGTGGTGGCTTTTGTTTTGGAGCCTTTTCCCCTCACTTTGAGTATAAAGGAGATTACGATGAAACCCAATGAGATGGAAAGATGTGCTTTCCATTCATCTGTAGACCAGTGCAGCCAATATCAATTACCATTATTAATTAAAGTTAATCAATTCAATCATTAATTTCTTGAGTCATTGGCAATAAAACATACCAATGTGTATTTGCCAAAATGATTTGCAATATCAATGAAAACAGTAACTCAGTAATTAAATACAAAGAAACTCCATTAATTTGTATTGCTTTTATTTACCAAAGCAGTTAATTACAAAGTAGAATAATTAGTCAGAAGTCAATGCAAATCAAATATGAGCAGCAGTGAGAAGGATGCCCAAGAAAAGGTATGACAAAGTCATTGCCAAGAGGCCAATTGTTGATATTAATGTTTAGTGATCTGGTTTGTGACCAGACAAGGGTTCTCCTACTACTTATCTCATACAAATACTAGAAAGAATAGCTAATAATAATACTAATAATAATAATAATTGGAAAGCACTGTATACATGCACATTTCCATTATAATACTTGAAAAATAACAATAACCACTTATTGTATTAAAAGCAAAATTGTAAACCAAGAAGAAGGTATTAGTATTATTACATAAATCAAAACAACCATTTAAATTACTTTGGATTATTCAGACTTTATTCCTGAAAGCCCACCTGCTTCACAGGAGAGAAGTTATCACATGGCAGGTGATGGCTGCCTTAGGGTCCTCCAGCTTCATCCTCTCCCAGGACCCTGGCTCAAAAAGGATAGCATGGATCCACTAACCCAACCACAGGAAACTGTGATCAGCTCTAACCAAAATATGAAAACTATTTCTAGGGCAGGACCACAAGTAGACAGGAACTACAGGGGACTCAAGCCTTTAGAGAAGGAAACCATGCCTTGGGGTTAAGAAATCTGTGACTCTGCTGGGACAGGTGTGTCACAAGCTGAAAGGAAATGGGCACTTTCCTAACCTAGTAAAAAAAAATGAAACCTTTAAAAAATTTGAAATATCCACATTTTTATAACATAACATTTGAAATTTAGTAATTTGTAAATCCTGAGGTATCATAAACCAATAAGTAGAAAGATGGTTTTAATTAACTGACACCAAAGTCATAAATATGTTAAATCTATCTACCATGTCTTGATATCCTTCTGAGATAGGAAAGCTGTCTCCAACCTAAAGATAAGGAAGTTGAAGCACAGAGAGGGAGGTCATTATTCAAGGCAGCACAGCTCCTGAGAGGCGGAGCTGAGATGCAGCCCTCTCAGTGGGGCTCCTACACCCAGTTTAACCAATGCACTCTATTTAAAAAGTATAAAGAGCTTTACAAATCATCTAACAAGGACAAACAACTCAAAGACAAATGGGCAAATATTGAAATCCCAAATCCTGAGAAGAGCAAATTTAAATAGTTCATAAACATAAAAGAAGATCAAATTAACCAACACCAGGATAATACAAATTAGCTTAAAAAGGAACTCCCACTTTACACACATCTCAATGGCAAAAACTAACAGAGAGCTGGGGACCCACTGCTGGGGGGGCTGCCTCCTATGGCCATGGCTATTAGAGTTGACAAGACAGTATCTGTCTCCCCAACAATGTCCCTCTTGGGAACCCATTTCACAGACTGGATCATAGAAATTTTGTAGGTACATATGGACAAAGATATTATTTTGAGGTGACAAAATTGATAACCACTTACTTGCCCATCAGTAGGGAACCACTGATGGTTGAATTATGGGTTGCATCCACTGCAGGGGTTAGTGTGAAGTTATTGAAAAGAATGCATCAGCAAGGATGAGTGTCAGACTTCGTAGAGCACATTTTACTTCTGTAAAACAAATAATTCCTGGTTTGTGTGTGTTTGTGCGACTAAGTAAGGATGCATATAGTATGTTACAACCTGGTTTCTCAGGTGGGAGAGGGCTGTCATGCTCCTTGTGGAGAGGGGAGAATTGGGAAGAAAAGGAGAGAAAGGGACAAGAAAAAAGGAAAAGACTGCACTGTAGAATAACAATATAATCCACTTATGTAACTTAAACCTGTGTGCCCATCAAAATATTTTTGAAATAGTGATCATGTTAGATGTATATCTACCCCTTATCTATCCACTGACCAAAAGAAATACCCCTAATAAAGGAATAAAACAAGGTATTGACTAATGTGAATAATCTATAATAATAAAAGTGTAATATGCTAATTAGAATGAACAACCGAATGACCTTCCGGACGTCCTTCCAGAAGAAGCTGGGGCTGTGAGGGCCTAAGCAAGCCTTGCATGAATTTTGTGCATTGCACCTCTAGTCCTATCTAATAAAAGAGAAACATGGTAATTAGCGTACGACCGCTACCCTTCCCATTGGCTAATCAGGGAGATATGCAAATTAACTGCCAGCCAAGATGGCAGCCGGCAGCCAGGCAGCTTGAACTGGACATGAGGCTTGCTTGCTTCAGTGGCGGACTCCAACGTTCCCCGCCTGCCTTGCCGGCCTCTGAGCTTGCAGTTTGAAACATTGTAACAAATATAGAAGCTAAACAAAACCCCAGAAACCTGCTTTCAGCCGGCCTGGATCTCAGAGCTGGAGTTGATACAATGTTTTGATTATAGAACCCAAACAAACCAGATACTTGCTTTCAGCAGCAGAGGCCTCAGAGCTGGAGCCAGATCTAAAGCTGGCCCAGAATTAAAAAAAAGAATAAAAGGAGCGGTTGGGAGCTTCAGTCACCCACCAGCCTGAAAACAGCCCTCAGCCGCTCACCCAGACTGGCCAGGCACCCCAGTGGGGACCCCCACCCTGATCCAGGACACCCTTCAGGGCAAAACAGCCAGCCCCCACCCATGCACCAGGCCTCTATCCTATATAGTAAAAGGGTAATATGCCTCCCAGCACCGGGATCAGCAGAGCTGGGAGGCCTCCCGGCACCGGGATCAGCGTGACAGGGGGCAGTGCCCAAATCCCCTGATTGCTTTGTGGCTCTGTGTGTGACAGGGGTCGGGGCACCAACCTCCCTATCCCCTCTGCTTTGTTCGTGATGGGGAAGGCACCCCAACCCCCTGATCAGCCCTGCTCTGTGTGTGACAGTGTGCGGCGCCCCAACCACCCATCCCCCCCCCCATGGGCCCTGCTCTGTGTGTGACAGGGTAGAGCCATAACCTTCCCATCAGCCCTGCCCTGAGTGTGAGAGTGGCGGCGCCCCAACCCCCTGATAGGCCCTGCTCTGTGGGTGATAGAGAGTGGTGCCCCAACCCCCTGACCAGCCCTGCTCTGTGTGTGACAGGGGGCGGTGTCCCAACTCCCCTATCGGCCCTACTCTGTGAGTGACAGGGGGGAGCTACTCAACCCCCTGATGGGCCCTGCTCTGTGCATGACAGGGGGGAGTTCCCCAACCCCCTGATGGTCTCTGCTCTGTGCGTGACAGGGGGGAGCTCCCCAACCCCCTGATTGGCCCTGCTCTGTGTGTGACAGGGGGGAGTTCCCCAAACCCCTGATGGGCCCTGCTCTGTGCGTGGCAGGGGGCAGCGCCCCAACCCCCTGATTGGCCCTGCTCTGTGTGTGACAGGGGGTGGCGCCACAACCTCCCCATCGACCCTGCCTTGAGTGTGACAGGGTGTGGTGCCCCAACCCCTTAATTGGCCCTACCCTGAGTGTGACTGAGGGTGGCGTCGCAACCTCCCAATCTGCCCTGCTCTGTGCATGACGGGGGGTGGTGCCCCCAACTCCCCAATCGGCCCTGCTCTGAGCCCGACCAGGGGCTGCACCTAGGGATTGGGCCTGCCCTCTGCCACCCAGGAGCAGGCTTAAGCCAGCAGGTCGTTTATCTCCCAAGGGGTCCCAGACTGGGAGAGGGCACAGGCCAGGCTGAGGGACCCCCCCAACCCCCCCCCAAGTGCACAAATTTTTGTGCACCAGGCCTCTAGTCTATATATATAAAAAGCCAGCATCCAGAATGACTGGAATGACCGATGACCAGTTGCTATGATGCCCATTATGGCTAGTGAACTGGCCTGATCAGGGGGTGGGGCCAGCTGGCCAACCTCCCGCAGCTGCTCCCCCTGGCTATCCCCTCCTCCTATGTGCCCCCACCACCCTGATTGGCCTGCAGCTCCCTCTAGCCAGCCCCACCCTTGATAGCCCCCACCCCAATAGGGAGCGGGGTTGGTTGGCCAACCTCCTGCAGCCCCGCCCCAATCAGGGGTAGGGCTGGCTGGCCAACCACCCATGACCCCTCACCCAGGCCACTGGCCCCTGGTCGGCACCCCATGTCCGGCCCCATCCCCAATCAGCCCCCCAACCCCAATCAGGGCAGGCCAGCTGGCCAACCTCCTGCCATCTCTTCCTCCTGACAGGCCCAGCCCTGATCTGCCCCAATTGGGGCCGGGCCGGCCAGACCCCACCCATGCACGAATTCGTGCACTGGGCCTCAGTACAATTATAATTTAGGAAG
This sequence comes from Myotis yumanensis, assembly GCF_028538775.1. NCBI lineage: Eukaryota > Metazoa > Chordata > Mammalia > Chiroptera > Vespertilionidae > Myotis > Myotis yumanensis. Next base: position 25,833,264 of record NW_027223755.1, read on the forward strand.
AAGAAACACCCTTCTCCATATATCTGGTTTTACAAAGGCTATGGGGTTGGTGCACCGGAATACAGGCGAGGGCAGGTGGGCAAGGGAGAAAACCAGCTTTTCATTTCTTATTCCACTTAGTATAACCAGGCACACTCATTTTTAAATTTCAAAATAATAAAGACACATTTTATAAGAAAAGAGAAAAGTCAAGCTTCACACTTCAAAGTAGTATCCATAAAATGCCCCCTATGACTTATCTAACCTCTTGTCCAGGGATGGGCAAACTTTTTGACTCGAGGGCCACAATGGGTTCTTAAACTGGACTGGAGGGCCGGAACAAAAGCATGGATGGAGTGTTTGTGTGAACTAATATAAATTCAAAGTAAACATCATTACATAAGAGGGTACGGTCTTTTTTTTTTTTTTAGTTTTATTCATTTCAAACAGGCCGGATCCAGCCCGCGGGCCGTAGTTTGCTCACGGCTGCTCTTGTCCCTCAGTCAAAGTGGTCTTGAATAATTCTAGATAGACCCCCCCCCCCCCCCACAGCTCCTTGGCTTCACATAATTGTTTCTTACACTCAGGAGGACGCCCTATGAGATGATGTGGTCATAGAGCCCAAAGGTCTGCCCCACTGGGGCGTGGCTGCTGATAAGTCCTCTAGGCTCAGGGCAAGAGGACCTGAGCTCCAGCAGGTGGAGCAGACACCATGGAAACTTACTAGCCAGAGAAAAGAACCCCCTGGAAAAGCTGATTCTCTGAGATGCTGAGGGTTGCAATGCAGATGTGAACTGGGGGAGTTTGGCATCCAGAACATGTGGGAAGAAAAATACTTGAGACTATTAAGGTCACAGAACAAAGATTTTTTTTTTGCCATAAGTTTACATTTTAATGACAGTAACTCCAGCTAGAAAACTGTGGAAACTTGGGCAAAGCAGGAGAAACTCTTGGTGTCACAACTCTGAAGACCTGGGTAGACATACTCTAGAGAGGGGACAACTTGAGAAAGACAGCCATCTGCTCCTGCAGCTCTGAGTAGATCCAAAGGACAATGCCTGTTGCTGGTATCTGAGCCCAAAGATGGGTTGTTGCTTCTACCTCCTGTGTCCAGAGAGGAGATGGGGTGGCAGGTTTCCTTCCTCATGCGCACAGATGTCCCTGTGAATTCACCAGGATGGTTGGGTGAACTGAACCTTTGCATTTGTCTGATTGTAGCTTGTCAGCCTGTAAGAACAAGCCCACAGACAGTCTTTCAGGGCCAGGTGTTGATTTTCAGCCTAAATATTAAATTCATATTGAAGAAGAACTAGTGCCTAATTAACAAGGTGCCTTCCCTTTCCTCTTCATCTTCTAGAATACTAAAGGTACCATAGCACACTTACTTTCTGCTGTCTGTACTGCCCAGTGAGGCTCACCTGAATTCTCTGGTGATCCTATATTCCATGCCTGGAAGCTGGAGGGCCACCCAATCTTTTACCCATTCATATACATGGATTATTTTCTTTAATAAGGAAAAAACCCAGATTTTTATAATTAGTTTTTCTTTTCATTTGGCACAAATATTTAATCTATATAATAAAAGCCTAAGCAACCTTTATGGTGGAATGACCAGAACAACCAGTCACTATGATGCACAATGACCACCAGGGGGCAGATGCTCATTGCAGGAGCTGTCCCCTGGTGGTCAGTGCACTCCCACAGGGGTAGCGCCGCTCAGCCAGAAGCCATGCTCATGGTTGGTTGGCGAGTGCAGCAGCAGTGGTGGGAGCCTCTCCCACCTCTGCTGCAGGCGGGTGGTAAGGAGTGAGGTGTCCTAGACTGCGAGAGCCCAGGACTGTGAGAGGGATGTCTAACTGTCGGCTTAGGCCTGATCCCCCTGGGGTCCCAGTGGACATCCCCTGAGGGGTCCCGGACTGTGAGAGGGTGCAGGCCGGGCTGAGGGACCCCCTCCCCCAGTGCATGAATTTTATGCACCAGGCCTCTAGTATATAATAATATTCACTTGGTATGTCTAATATACAGAAGACATTGACCACAACTGATTTTGCATACACATACACACCACTCACATGCACACACACTCACTTACATGCACACACACTCATTCACATGCACACACACTCATTCACATGCACACACACACACACACACACACACTTTTATCTTTAATGTCAGCTCTTATTCCAGACACAGTAGCCTATTTCTATGCTGCTATTGAATGTTGACCCAAAGACATTCAACAGACCTAGCCTGATCCTTTCCCAGGAGTGAGCAGAAGCCCCAGGCCAACTGTAATATTTGCCCCCATAACTATGATTTTCTTTAAAAAACACACAACACAAATCAATCCCTCCCAGCACTGGGTCTTTCTCCTGGGTTGTTAACAGGCAGCGGAGGAGGCAGCCACTGCGTCTGCATGTAAATCAAGTACAGATGGAAGGCACAGAGGTTCAGAATTACCGCTGGGGCACAAAGGGGCCTGTGCACACGTTACCCAGTGCTTTACATTGTGTGCATGGGGCTGCCTATGCGAACCTCTTTGGAGGTTTTCCACTCTAAAGGCCAGAGGGGCCTCCACTTCTGAGCTAAAGGAGGAAGCTGGCTCCCTTCAGCTCTCCTTCTGTTCTCCATTGGGGAGCCCTGTGATTTGCATTTTAGATGTAAATTAATGTAAATCAGCACTATTTTCAGATGAAACCCTACCACTGAGAAGTATCTGGAGTCATTCTTTAATGCCAGTGGGCATTTGATCCCTACATAATTTCTGGGCATATGGGTTAAGCCTGTGGTAAGGGTGGTGCACTAAGAGTGGGCATGCAGGGTGATTGACCCGTATTTTGCCACAAGGACGGGAAAATCTAATTATAATGCATTTTCCAGCATCTGAGACAAGCCAGGCTGAATGCCAATCCAGCTAGTTGGCTGGAGTGTGGCCATCCATTACCTTCCTTGTATTGGGCCAGCGGACACACTCTTTTAGCCTTTCGCCCAAAGAAAACACCTCGCCTCTGGCCAGTTTATTGCCAGTTGATGACTTTGGTTTCAACAAAGCAAGAGAAGGAACAAAAATCAATCCAAATAAATCACTGCTCACAGGCAGACCTGGCCACCTGGCTGTGTTCCTGTGAATGACAGATGTATCATTCTGATGACTACATCCATATGAATAGGAAAGCCCTGAACAGAAGACTTTATGAAGCAAAAAGTTGCAGCATGAAAGTCATTGAAAAAATAGATGCTGCTAGAATGCACCAGGTCATGGCTCTGACTGGGTGTTAGGAAAACAAAGGCGGAGAAGGTTCTTCTGAAGGTTGAGAGTGCAGGGTATTGGAAGACAACCGTTTTCTGTCATTGCATGGATTTAGATAAATGTCAAAAAAAGGTCACAGAGCCAGGGAAGGAATTGTCTATAAGGCAGGATCTGAATATAGATGGAGTGCAAAGAGGCTCCTTGTGCATTTCTGTAAGGAGTGTGTGACGAAAGCATCCTGAGGAAGATGCAGGGGAAGGGGCAGTGGTCCCAGCAGGGAGGGGTCTTCAGTGCCTAGTGGATGGAGTGAACTAGGCAGCATCTCAGATGGCAGATGGTTCTGCTGGGGGTTGGGGGTGGTAAGGAATTTTAGAATAGATGGCCTGCACTATCTTGATAATATTAGGAGAAGTAATTTAGATGACTGAAAAGAATCAAGAACGTTTTTCATGTTTTCACCCCTTATAATGTTTATAGATGTACTAGAGGCCCAGTGCACAAAAATTTGTGCACTCAGGAAGGTCCCTCGGCACGGCCTGTGCCCTCTCACAGTCTGGGACCCCTCAGGGGATGACCACCTGCTGACTTAGGCCCGCTCCCCGGGGGATAGGGCCTAATCTGGCAGTCAGACATCCCTCTGGCAGCCCAGGAGCCCTCCGGGGATGTCCACTTGCCAGCGGGGAGCAGGCCTAAGCTGCAGTCAGACATCCTTAGCTCTGCTGAGGAGGCGGGAGAGGCTCCCACCACCACCGCTGTGCTGGCAGTCATCAGCCTTGGCTTGTGGCTGAGCAGAGCTCCCCCTGTGGGAGCTCACTGACCACCAGGGGGCAGCTCCTGCATTGAGTGTCTGCCCCCTGGTCGTCAGTGTGTGTCATAGTGACCAGTCATTCCCAGTCGTTCTGCTGTTAGGGTTAATTTGCAAATTACCCTTTTATTATATAGTACTAGAGGCCCCGTGCACAAAAATTTGTGCACTCGGGGGTCCCTCAGCCCATCCTGTGCCCTCTCGCAGTCTGGGACCCCTCCGGGGATGTCCACCTGCTGGCTTAGGCCTGCTCACCGGGGGATTGTGCCTAAGCTGGCAGTGATACATCCCTTGGGGGATGTCCACTTGCCAACGGGCCAAAGCTGCAGTTGAACATCCACAGAGCTGCTGAGGAGGCAGGAGAGGCTCCCACCATCGCCAATGTGATGCCTTCAGCCTGGCTTGTGGCTGAGCAGAGCTCCCCCTGTTGGAGTGCACTGACTACCAGGGGGCAGCTCCTGCATTGAGCTTCTGCCCCCTGGTGGTCAGTGTGTGTCATAGTGACCAGTCATTCCCAGTCGTTCTGCTGTTAGGGTCAATTTGCACATTACCGCCCTAACGGGTTTGGCTCAGTGGATAGAGCATCGGCCTGCGGACTGAAGGGTCTCAGGTTCGATTCTCGTCAAGGGCATGTACTCTGGTTGCGTACACATCCCCAGTAGGGGGTGTGCAGGAGGCAGCTGATCGAAGTTTCTCTCTCATCGATGTTTCTAACTCTCTATCCCTCTCCCTTCCTCTCTGTAAAAAATCAATAAAATATATTTGGGGAAAAAAATTGCATGTGCACATTACCCTTTTATTATATAGGATAGAAGCCTGGTGCACAGGTGGGAGCCAGCTGGTTTGCCCTGAAGGGTGTCCCAGATCAGGGTGGGCAGGGGACCCCCAGCTCCCTACGATCGCCCACGCCGCCCCTGCTCGCGATCGCTGGCTCTGCCTAACGCCTGTGGCCAAGGCATTAGGCCTGGGCAGGGGACCCCAAGCTCCCACCATCAGCGACTGTGACCCTGCTCCCCATGATCACTGGCACTGCTCCGGCCCAGGCCTAATGCCTCTGGCCAAGGCATTAGGCCCGGGCAGGGGACCCCCGCAGCTGCAGCCTCCCAAGATCATGGGCTCCACCCCTACCCAGGCCTTACGCTTCTGCGTTGGGCCCGGGCAGCGGGGACCCCCAGCTGCAGCTGCCCCTGCCCCGGCCTAACACCTCCTCTGGCTGAGGCGTTAGGCCTGGGCAAGGGACACCCCCAGTTGCAGCCGCCTGCGATGTGGGCCCCACCCCTGCCTGGGCCTTACTTCTCTGGCTGAGGCGTGAGGCCCCGGCAGTGGGGACCCCCAGCTGCAGCTGCCCCTGCGCAGCCTAACGCCTCACTAACTCCTCTGGCCGAGGCGTTAGGCTGGGCTGGGGACTGCCCGCAGCTGCAGCCGCCCCCCCCCCATTGTGGGCTCCGCCCCTGCCCAGGCCTTATGCCTCTGGCTGAGGCATGAGGCCCAGGCAGTGGGGACCCCCAGCTGCAGCTGCCCCTGCCCAGCCTAACGCCTCTGGCCAAGGCGTTAGGCTGGTCTGGGGACCCCCCGCAGCTGCAGCCGCTGCCCCCGCCCCCCCCCGCCCCGATTGTGGGCTCCGCCCCTGCCCGGGCCTTATGCCTCTGGCTGAGGCGTTAGGGCAGCGGGGACCCCCAGCTGCAGCTGGCCCTGCCCAGCCTAACGCCTCTGGCCGAGGCTTTAGGCTGGGCAGGGGACCCCCGCAGCTGCAGCTGCCCCTGCCCCAGGCCTTACGCCTCTGGTGGAGGCGTTAGGCCCGGACAGAGGATCCCCCAAGCTGCAGCCGCCCCCTGATGGGCTCCGCCCCTGCCCGTGCCTAATGCCTCTGGCCGAGGCGTTAGGGCAGCGGGGACCCCCAGCTGCAGCCGCCCCCCCACCCAGCTGCAACCGCTCCCTGATCGTGGGCTCCGGGCAGCGGCTGCAGCCACCCGGAGATCCCTGGCTCCACCTCTGCCCAGCTCCCATTGCTGGCTCCACCCCTACTTCCTGCTATCACTGGCCAGAGCGGCAAAGGCCAGGATTCTCCGATCATGGCCGGGGGGCAGGGCAAAGGCGGCCCTAGGGCCGCCTTTGCCCTGCCCCCCGGCTCTTAGCTCCCCCCTGGGTTTCCGATCACTGTCAGTGCCAGGGGGCTTCTTCTGTGCTTTCCATTTTGCCTCCCTGCATTGTGCCTACATATGCAAATTAACCGCCATCTTTGTTGACAGTTAACTGCCATCTTGGCTGGTGATTAATTTGCATATCTCGCTAATTAGCCAATGGGAAGGGTAGCGGTCGTACGCCAATTACCATGTTTCTCTTTTATTAGTGTAGATTATTACATTTAAACTACTTTTGAAATATGAATGGATCATTCTTGCTGATTTTTCACCTTCCTTCTGTTTTAGGAAATTTGGGGGGTGGGGTGGTGATTTGAAACAGAGTTTGTTGTTCCTTCTAACTACTGTTCTGCCTCTGATTTCAGTGAGGTGGCCAGCAGACTGCCCTGGGTGTGGCAACAATGTCTGTGCGTCTGTAGGGACCCTGCCAGCATCTCTCAGGCCAAGTCAGATGAGTGGTAGGAGGTGGGCAGAGATTAATTAACACAAAGAGCCAGCTCATTAGTGGTGAAGGGGGGGGGGGGGTCTGCCAGGAAGGGGAGGAGGCAGTAACCCCTTTGAAGAAAAGAGACAAGGGGAATTAGTGATGAATCGGTATTAAAATACAGACTGAAAGGCTTCGACTAAACCATTATACTCATTCCCATAATGAGAGGCCCATAAATAGAAGTGTCCCACAGGAGAGTCCACACATTGAGTGCAAGGGACAATGTAGGGAGGGTCCCCAGAGAGCAGTGACTATGGTTTCTGGCCTTAAAAAATGTGAATTTGAGGAAAAGATCGAATCAGATGATTTAGTCAAGTGATGTAATAACCATTTTTCAAAATAAAAGGAGCTGTTATGCTGAAGGTGGTGACCAGCTGTCCTTTCTCTGCAGTGAGACTGCAACAAAAGAGAGTACACTGATGGGGCAGCAGGAAGGATGGCCTGTGGAGTGGTGGCGGGGGGTGGGGGGTGGGGAGAACTGCACCGTGGGGGTGACTATCTCAGCTACAAAAGTTGTGAGGCCTGGAGCTAGGTCTCAGAGTGGACCTGCACAGTGCCATGCCCAGAGGAGACCTTAGGAAACACACTAACAAGGGTGGGAACTGCCCTCCAGGAGGCCTCCTGGGGAAAGTGGTGGTGCAGGGCAGAGGGATAGGGCACCCCACGGAGGTCAAGGGCTGCATTGCTCTCAGGTGCAAGGCCTCAGAGATGGTTGTCATAGCACTCCGACAGCTGACACAGGGCTGTGTGGGTGCCTGGAATCACTGCACAGCTCTCTCCATTTCCCATTACCAATGAGGCCCGCCAGCAATTATGATGAATTATGACGTTGTCACCTGTATGTCTATGTCCTTCTTGCTTCTAGGACAAGGCCCAGTTCAACTCATGCTCCCTGTTTCTACCTGCCAAACCTCCAGGCACACATTTCTAAGTAATCTGTAATAATGTTCACAGCCCCAGTAAAACAAAACAAATGCCTTAATTACAGTGGGAAAAAAAAAGAGAACCATAGACTCATGTTGAGAATCATGTTTGAAGTAGCAAGTGTGGTTCTCTGATGCTAGAGGTGATGGGTACTGATTGCATTAGAAATAATCTCTCTAATCTTCCATTCATCTCATGTAACACTGCCAAGTCTCTGCCTGAAAGAGAATTCCTCCTGGGCTCTTGGTGGCTATCACTTTCTGATGGCACTTTTATTTGTTTTTATTTTAATATTTCTTATTTTGGAGCAATATAATGGAAGATGAAACTTCACCTATGGAACCTTTGCTGAGGACAGGCAGGGAGCAAATACAGCCAGCACTTGTTTTTCTCCTCTAATCCTCAGATAAATCTGAGTCCATCTCTGCTTAGAGGCATTTTATAGGTATTTGTCCCTAATTTCTCCAGGCCTGCCCAGTAATTAATCTTCTCTGCTGTTACCAGGCATGGTCATGCTTGCTTAATGGAGGAGATGGGAACAATCAATAGATTAATCACTGAGCCCTTTGCTATAAGATGATAGAAACAGGTCAAATACTTTTTTTTTGCTTGAGATTATTTTCTTTGTTTTCAGGGAGAAGTTGCAGGTCTAGGATGATGTGGTGTCCGGGGAGAGATGACGGGGGCGGGGGGGGGGGGGGGGAGTGGGGGGCGGTGCCATAATCAGGCTGACATCTCTCATTGGTCCAAGAGCCAAGATGCTAAGATCAAGGCCCACTTCCTCCTCTGCATCTTAGACCTTGGGAGTACCTACAGGTTTGTCCAGGAAAAACACTTGGATCAATTTAAAAAATTAAGTTATAGTTCACATATTGTAAAATTCACCAGTTGAAAGCATTATTTTAGTGTTTGTTAGTATATTCACAACCGTATCTGTTACTTAATTCCGGAGCATGTCACCACTCCAGAAAGAAACCCCAGCCCCCCTAGCAGGCAATCTCCACTCCCTCCCCCAGTCCCTGGCAACCACTAACCTACTTCCTGTCTCTATAGATTTACCTGTTCTGGGCATTTCATGTAAGTACAATCATACAATGTATAACCTTTGTGTAGTGCACCTTTTATTTGGCATAATGTTTTTGAGCTTTGTGATGCTTCATTTCTTTTTATGCTGAATAATATCCCATTGCATGGATCTATGACATTGTGTCTGTTCATCGATTGATGGGCATTTGGGTTGTTTGCTATGAATGCTGTTACTTTGAACTTATGTAGACAGATTTTTGTGTGAACATGTATTTTCAATTTTCTTAGGTACACATTTAGGAATGGAATTGCTTGGTCATATGGCAACTTTACATTTAACTTTAGAGAAACTGTCAAATGCCTTCCATAGTGGGTGCCCCTATTCCACTCCCAGCAGCAATTATGAGGGTTTCCATTTCTCCACATCCTGTTCACACTGGTTTTCTCCTTCTCAGATTATACCCATCCTAAGGGGGTGTGAAGTGGTATCTCATTACGGTTTTGATTTGCAGCTCCTTAACTATTAGTGATGTTGAACATCTTTTGTGTACTTGTTGGCCACTTAGATATCTCTTTTGGAGAAATACCTATTCAAATCATTTGCCCATATTTTAATCGGACTATTTGTGTATTTTATTATGGATTGTTGAATGTTCTTTATATATTTTGGACACAAGACCATGTCAGATATGTGATTTACATATATTTTCTTGTAAACCAGTCTTTTTACTTCTTCAGCAGTTTCCTTTGATGCGCATATGTTTTTAATTTTGATGAAAGCTTTGGTCAACCTCAATCAAAAGACTTAAGTTAGTGTTTCTAAACTTGTTTTCAATATTATTCCACTAAGAAGGAAATTCTATTTTAATGAGATAAATTAAATATTGAGAAAAATATTTTTGTCAAGTAGCATTGAGTTTTGAAGGGCTACAAACTCTTGCAATATGTATGATTTTTTTTCCTCCAACAATCAATTTTTCCCTCTAGGGAGCAATGTTGCTTTCTCGATTCTATTGAGAAGGCAGGATTTAGGTGAAAGCTATTGCTCTTTGCCTAAAGGAGGGTGAGACTGTAGAGAGATCCCTTTGAGGGTTGACCTGCTCATTTGCTCAAGACCACACTTCATGCTCTTTTGTCAGTTATGCCTTCTGAAAAGAAGGCACCTAGTTGGACCCTGGTCTGCTAGCAGAGCCTGTAACATTTCTAGACCATTGTCCAATTTCCACAATTTAGTGTTTAATCATACAGTAGGACTTACAGCTGTTTCTCTACCTGCAAATGCTGACTTGCTTATATGCTCACCTAATGAATGCCATTTGCACTGCATATATACTTGGAATACTAATGTAAATTGTACTTCTTCCAACTTGATTTTAAGGTTCTATGCCAACACAATGTCTTAAATACCTTTTTTTATTTCTTTACAAAGTCTGGGCTTGGTGTGCACCTAGTATGGATTTAATACTTACTGACTCCCGTCACTTATGTTTTTCTTTGCCAAAAAGAAATGATGCAAGTTCTTTGCTAGAATAATTGCCTGATGGCTCTCTTTTGATGAACATGACTGGTCACGTAGATGTGACATTTATGAAGTCGGGGTTGCCTGTTGTCTTGAGCTGGGTTGACACAATAGTGACAAAGATGTGAGGTATCTGGGGTAGGGCTATGGAAAGCTGGTTTGGAATGTCAGGATAGAAAACATTCTCCCAGAGTATTGAAAACTACTATAATCTAGGAGTTAGATGACTTAAGGGAGGTAAGCAGAGGTCAGAACTAACCTGGCTGGATTCAGTATCAGACCCATGGGTCCCTAGGAAACCGACAATACGAAGTCAAGTGAATGATGACAAGCCATGGGGACCACCATGAGGTGGAGTATTATGCAGGTGAGGATAAAATGGCACTACAGAAAGCTCTGAACAACCCAGCCCAGTAACTGTTTTTATTGGGAGGTGTCCCAGGAGGATCTGAAGGTGCAGCCCACTGCAGGCTAGTACTGAATGATGAGAAATCAGGGGACACTGAGCAGCCTCAGAAGTGTGCTCCATCCTTGTCCTGGCGGCACTGACCCCAAATTCACATTGAGATCCTGGAGGAGAGGGAATGAGGCTTTAGCTCAGTCTTTTTGGTATTCTTAGAAAACTTTCCAAAGGGAAACGTTGTTGGGTACTTATAGACTCTAGACTCTATGCTATCACTTTACATGGGGCTCCAAAGTGCCCTGTTTCTATAATGACAAAACTTTGTGTTTGTTCTAAATTCTCATAAAATGTCTGTGAACTTAAATCACACACAACTCTGTGCACCTTCACCTCTGATTTTTGTCTTTACGGACTTGGTTCAAGGGGCTATAAGACTTGGGATTATTTAAGGGGCAGGACTTAGGGGGCTGGTCCACATACATAAAATGCTTTTTTTGGTGTCTCTACTCCTCTGTTTCAACTTCCATAGTCTCCATCACTGAGTGCCTCCCTTGCTTGTGTGTGTGTGTGTGTGTGTGTGTGTGTGTGTGTGTGTAGAAAGAGAGTGGTTGAGAGGGTTGGTAGGAGCAGATGATGCAGTTAGTTATGTATTTTATATGATAGGAAGCTGGAATAAGAAAGACCCAGATGCCTGTATGACACGTCCACTAAGGAAAGGATATGGGGTGCTCTGCATTCACTGGGATCAGATCTGGTGCATCCATTATTGCTCAGCCAGTCACAACTGGCAATGGTCTCTCAAGTCACATACAAGGCCAGGGCCACCAGGCTGTAGGACTGTTCTAAGAAACTCTTAAACATCAAGGAGAGGCTATTGGTTTTCTCCCTGGAGATTCTACAGCAGCATCCCTGGGTGACTCTGATTGCTGGAAAATGAGTGGACTAAAGCAGCCTTCAGGGTACCTCCTGAGAGGGACCATGAGAAGTCCCTCCCACCACTGTGGGCACCAGGTGAGTCTGAAAAAAGCTGAAGTACCTGTCTTTAGTGAACACTATGGAATTGGTCTGGGGTACGGGTGTGGGGTTTCTCTGATGAAGGACCCAGGAAATATGAACTGCTCCAGAAAAAATGTCTGAGAGCTCTTGGAGCCTGCTTTCTTGTACTCAGAGGCCTCAGAGATGGCTGAGTTCCCTTTCCTGATAGCAGTGTCTGAAGCTCCCAACTGACCCAGATATGCACTGACTTCTGGAAATGAAGGTGGGTGCACATGGATCCCTCCTGTGGGAATAAACAAGAGGACCTCAAGCATGTGAGAATCCAGGCCTATGTACCTGATTTTGTCCACTGGGCAAAAAGTACTGACTCACAGGCCTCACAGGACGGAAATGGGTGTTGCTAGGTGACCAGCTGAGATGTGACCAAATCAGAGCTAATCGCTGAAATGTGTTCAGGGAAGTCTGTGACTTTCTGTTTGCTTATTATCTCCCTACCTGATTTTTCAGACAATTACATATTTTAAAGTCACAATTTTTCCTTTCACTTATTTAAAAGTCATGTTCTTTGTTTCTGTTCTTTTAAGACTTTTCCTAGAAATTGTACCATGACTACTTAACTTACTGCTTCTAAATCAATTGATTACTTTTTAATTTTATTTTCTTATTAAATTCATTGGGTTGATATTAGTTAATAAGATTATATAATTTATCAGGTGTACATTTCTATGATACATGATCCATATATTGCATTGTGTGCCCAACACCCAAAGTCAGATCATCTTTCATCACCCTATATTTTACCCCCTTTGCCCTTACTATTCTCCTACCACTCTTCCTTCTGGTAACCACTATACTGTTGCCTGTGTCTATGAGGTTTTGTTTGTTTTTCCTTTTAAAGATTTATATATATATATATATAATTTTTTACAGAGAGGAAGGGAGAGGACAGAGAATTAGAAACATCAATAAGAGAAAAACATTGATCAGCTGCCTCCTGCATACCCCCTATTGGGGATGTGCCTGCAACCAAGGTACATGTCCTTGACCAGAATCAAACCTGAAACCCTTTAGTTCGCAGGCCGGCACTCTGAGCCAGACTGGTTAGGGCTTTGTTTGTTTTTCTTGTTTGTTCATTTGCTGCTTTCAATTTTATATTCCACATATGTGTGAAATCATATGGTTCTTAATTTTTCTGACTTATTTTGCTTAGCATGACATTCTCAAGGTCCATCCATGTTGCTGCAAATGGCATTTATTTGCAAAGATATATGTGCATACCTATGTTCATTGCAGCATTATTCACAGTGTCCAGGACATGGAAACAACTAAAGTGGCTTTTGATAGATGATTGAAAAAAGATGTATTACATATGTACTATGGAATACTACTTAGCCATAAGAAAAGATGAAATAGTAATTGATTACTTTTATTGTCTTTTTCGAACAATGGGAGGAACTTATCAGCACTTGAACTCTTCTATCCTCCTCTGCTTTATTTTCTATTATTATTCTTTGTTAAGATTTCATTTTGTTTTACTCCTCAAGAGACATTATGTCTATATAGTAAATTTTATGGGAAATTATCTCACAAAAAAATGAATAACCAGATTCAGCAGGTGGGAGGGAGAGGTAGAAGATGAAAACATGCCATCCAGGCCAGATGCTTAGAAAATGATCAATGGTCTCTCTCTCTCTCTCTCTCTCTCTCTCTCTCTCTCTCTCTCTTCCTGTATGTGTGTGTATGTCTGCAAAATTCAGAGTTGATGATGGTCACACCTGAATGAAACTCAGAGGCTGCATAAAATGTGAGCAAATTACCTTTTCTCTCAACATCTCGCTGAATTCCTAGGGCAAAGTTTTTTTAAAAGGGGAACCCTGCTGCATGAGATTTCTAATATTAATTTTTCAAATCTGTAATCATGGTGAATACTTTGAAGAATAAGTCAGACCAGTGAGGTCACAATTGTAATCTGAATATTTTCTGAAATTAAAAAGAAGGTTAACTTTTCAGTTTTATCATATAATTTCAACACATTTTTAAAAATTATTATAAAAAATAAGAATATCAAATAAAGTAAATTAGTTTTCTTCACATTTTATGAAATATATTGACCTTAAAACTCTACAATTGTTAAATACCCTTGAGTCACTATTTTTTTAAGAACACACAAAATGAAAAGTAGATTTTATTCCAGTCACTTAATGCCCTGATTAATTACTTATGCTTAAAGGCATCCTGGTGACTGAAGTATAGTGCCCATCGATTCCCAGGACATATACAAGGCAGAGAAAGTGTACCCATGGGGTGCAATTTGAATACATCAATCCATCCAGACCCCTTTGTTGAAGCCAACCCATGCCTGACTTTCCAGACTGTCAGCATTCTGACCTGTGTTCCATTTGTCTGCAGTCTGGCAATAGACTATCTTCATATTTAAAATAGAAGGAATGAGAGACTTGCAGGGCTTTCACAGTCTGTTAGATTTCTCCCTGTCGACTATGCTTATCTCTTCATTCTCTTATATTTCCCAGGCCACTAGGAGAATAATGCACTGAAACCATTAGCTCTCAGACAGATAATTGTTCTCCAACCTCATTTTCAGTCTGTGAAGGGAGCTTTGTGACTCTCTCATTCCACAGACCCCAAGGCAGCCACAGCTAGCCAGGCTTGAAGCATCCATTCTCCCTTCTTCCTTGCTGTCCCTTGGGTTGACCTCATTCTTCTGAAACTAAACTTGCTATGAGTGAGGATATCAATCCCAGGACCCCAATGTTGGCTAGCAAAAGGGTTTGTATAGATCCAAACCCGCCAGGAACAACATTGTAAGACTTTCATGGCAAAAGGGCATTCCACAATATTAGCTACTCACACAGGATTACATCTGAAACAAATTTATCTATGTATGTATGCCTGTGTGGATGTATACATATGTATATGTGTTTGTATGCATGCATGTATGCATGAGTATATATGTTTTCATGTATGTGTGTGTGCATGTATATACATGTGTTTTGTGGTCAGGCAGCTGATCTGCATGGAATCAACCTCACATTCTCACTTGGTTCTCTTTTAGATGAACAGAGACACTAGGCAGGATTAGGTGCTCAGTATCAAGCCCCAGAAAATGACAGTGAGAGTCTGTCTGGAGCTCACAGAAGGCTCGAAGGATTCAGTGCAATAAGGAGGAAAGAACCCTGGACCACTCTTGGTCTTGGCTTTGCTACTGACTGGTTGAATGCTCTTGGGCACAGTTATTTTACCACATATAAAGTAGAGATAGTTCTTATTCTTCAGAGTTGCTGAGAACTAAATGAGGTAATGTATGTCCAGGACTTGCTTAGAATATGATGCAATAGACTGAATGTCTGTGTCTCCCTAATATTCATACATTGAGCCTATAATTCCATGTGGTGGTGTCAGGAGATGGGGCCTTTCGAAGTGTTTAGGTCATGAGGTGAAGCCCTCATTAATTAATGGGGTTAGTGCCCTTATAAGAAGGGAACTAGTTACAGCTCTCTCAACCATGAGAGGGCACAATGAGAAGTTGGCCATCTCCAATCCAGACAAGAACTCTCACTAGCTCTCAACCATGCTGGGACCCTGATCTCAGATTCCAGTATCTAGAACTGTGAGAAACGTTTATTGTTTATAAGCCACCCAATCTATAATCATGTGCTATTGCAGCCTCTAGAACTGCTAGGAAATAAAGTTCTGTTGTTTTAAGCTGTCCAGTTTGTAGCCTTTTGTTTCTCCAGTGCTAGGAATATGCCTATCATGTAGAATCCTTGTGATCAATAAAAAATGGCTGAATACTGCCATGTTTGCTGCCTGACATATTAAATTCTCAGCAAGTATAAGCTAAATACTGAACTGCCACAGTGACACTCTCAGTTCACCTTTTTCTACATAGTTCCCTGTCCCTCACCACCACGCCCGAGGTGTGACCCCCCCCCTCCAAACCACTGCATACATACTCCTGTCTCAGAGTCTGTTTCCATGATGAATCTGATACCTTAAAGTAAATACAAACCCTGCACTTTAATAAGTAAAATTAGCACAAGTACAGAAATTCTTGTGATTTTGCATAATTAAGCAATCATTTAATGACTCAGCACTGTTTGTTTGGCAATATGAACAAATTTCTGAATTTTTGTCTGCTTGGCCTCAACCTCAAGAGCATTATACTTTTTATTTAAGAAACAGCAGGTTATCAGGCTGCAGTTCTTGGCTGATGTAAGTTTTGTGCAGTCACATGTTGCTTAATGAAAAGGATATGTTCTAAGAAATGCAGTTAGGTGATTTCATCATTGTGCAAGCATCATAGAGAGCACTTGCACAAACCTAGATGGTCTAGCCTACTACACACCAAGGCTATATGGTACAGCCTATTGCTCCTAGACTATAAGCCTATCACTGTACTGAATACTGTAGGCAATTGTAATGCAAATGATAACTATCTGTGTATCAAAATATAGAAAAGGTACAATAATAAAAATCAGTATAAAAGATAAAAATGGTACACCTGTATAGGGCACTTCCAATGAATGAAGCTTGCAGGAATGGAAGTTGCTCTGGGTGAGTCAGTGAGTGGTGAGTGATGTGAAGGTCTAGGACATTACTGTACATGACTGTAGACTTTATAAACACTGTGCACTTAGGCTGCACTAAATTTATAAAACAACATGACATTAAATAAAGCAGAAGAAAAAATGATGCCATCAAGAAACATGGTAAAAAATAGATGTATGAGGTCACTTTTGTGTAACAAAGCATGCTGTTTTACAGCAAACTTTTACTTTATAAGTAGAAAGAGTACACTCTAAGAAAATGATAAAAAGTACAGTACTGTAAACACATAAACCAGTGCATAGTTATTTATTATCAGTATCAAGTATCATGTCCTATACATAGTTGTAGGTGTTATACTTTTATAGGTCTGTCAGCACAGCAAGTTTGCTTACACCAGCATCACCACAAGCACGTGAATACTGTGTTGTGCTAAGACATTTTGACAGCTACCATGTCACTAGGTAATAGGAATTTTCATCTCTACTACAACCTAATGAGACCATTGCTATCGTATATGGGAGTCAGTTGTTGACTGGGATGTTGCTATGTGGTACATGACTGTATTCCCAATTATAAACCTGTCCAGGGATGGTCTCTGCTAGAATATATATTCACCAATCTAAGACTTCTCAGTCCAAGCATATTCTGTGACACAATTGGGCTAAATATTAATTGCTAAGGATAGAGATGGTATTCTATGTGGATATGTAATTCTTCTGTGTATAGTAGAAGACAATAGATTCTAAGTGACAAATAATTAAAATGCCTACCTATGACTTTGTTCCTTTATTTGTTTTATTTTAGAGATGCATTTAAAGCAATCTGTGATTTGAAAAAGGATTCATCCTGCTTAGAATGACTGTTTTCTTCCACACATCGTTGTGCTCATTTACATGGTAATTCACAGGTGCAATACTAGCGGGACCAAGTCAACATAGCAATTGCTACCTTTCCAAAGAAATGTACGGCATTCATTATTTATCATGCTACTGGGCTAGTAAACGAAATCCACAAAGACACTCATTGTTTAAGGCTGAGAAAAGAAAGAAATCCTTGAATGTTCTTGCTTTTCATCTAATTTTGTCTTGTTTCTTTCAGATTAGGAAGTTAGAAAGCAGTAAGTTAGCAGTGTAGTGAGGTCAGTGGCTTCTGAATGTTTTCAGTAAAACCCACTTTGTAATATCACCAGTTTGGGGGGAAATCATGGTTGTACTTTAATAAACACTAATTGAGGAAATGCATTACTATTAAAGATATGAATTCAGTAATACCTTGAAATAATTTTGTATTTCATTAATCAGAGTAGCATCTATATAGTTAAAAAAATATAGAATATGTGTGTATTAAAGAACATGTATAAAAGTGTGGGTATGCATGTGTGTGTTTATTCAGTTCAAAGAAAATGCATAGCTGGTGCAGAAATGCCTGCATGCCCTGAGGTTCTGAGGTCTAAGGCTGGCAAAGAGGGAGGGAAGGAAACCCCTGCACGGAGGACCCGGGGCCTGGTCTCCTGTCCTCACTCAGAGGCTTGGTGGGTGACTTCAGAGAATTCTACCTTTCAGCTGTTGATTCTTCTTTCTCTGTAACAGACCGCTGGCTTTAGAAGACTTGTTCATTTTCGTGTAACCTCTTGTGTGACTCTGCTAAGTTTTAGGTGTGTGGCATTTTGCTTGCAGCTATTGTCCAATGCCAAGGCACTGCTTCTACCTGCTGTGTGAGTGAACTACTGACCGCCCTCCCTCAGCCCCAGAATAACTAATGAGCACACCAGCAGGGATCAGGAGCTCCTGTGAACATTCAATTAGCCAAGGAAGCTCTGTCCATGTGCCGGGTCCCCAGGAGGTCCTCAGCCCATGATTCCTAGGCTTGACTAGTGGTCACTGATGAGGTCATTAATCATCCTTCAGCACTGCTCATTATCAACCTCCTCCAGGAAGACACGGTCTTGTGTCTTTTTCTGTGATTTGCTCTTTGCCCCATGTAAACATTTGACTATCAAAATGGCATCTTATTTGGGCCAGAATTGTGATGAGATTTCCCTACTGTAGAAGAGGGTCAAGTGTCTCTTGATTTGAGGCTTGTGGCCACACCTCCTTTATTAGAACCAGCAATGGTGACAGAAAGAGGGTTATAAGATACTTCCAACACTATGTTTCAATCTTAGGACTGTCTTCTGGACTTCATGTTCAGGATAAAACATTCTTATCCAGCATCTTTGAGGACTGCTCCTGCAATGCTGGTGATTTGTCAGTCAAAGTTCTGGGAGGGGCGGGGTGGTGGTGGAAAAAAGACAAAGGAAGCAAGAGATGGGGATCCTCTCTCATTTCCGTTTGTGTCTTTTTATAGCATTTTTATGAATTTTAAATATATAAATATACACACATATATGTATACATAATATACATGCACACATGTAATATATACATATCACATGCAGAATATATAGTATATACATATATGTAGTGTACAAATTTGTAGGATATATGTATATTTTATATTTATACACGTATACAGAGAGGGAGAGAGACTGAGTTTGTTCCATCATAATCAAATGTAAAATAATCCTATTCTTTACTTTTATATTTTACATTTGTTTTTACTCACATGTTGGAAACATTCACACACACACACACACACACACACACACACAGGTTTCTCAGACACACCTGTTTTGGATTCAACTTTCAAATCTCAGCAACTGTGAATACTGCCTGACTGAGTGTGCAAGGCCACCCAGAGAGTTGCTCTGTCCCCTGAGAGCTCCAGGGTTAGTTTCTTCATTCCACAGCGATGAGGTGGGATTGGATGCTGGCTGTTCCACATAAACTTATCTAATCAGATTAAAAATGAACTCACATTTCTTTCCATCTCTTGGGACACTTCACATACTCGCAGCCTCCTTTTGTTGGTCTAACCTGCATTTCACAATATCAACAAAGGTATCCCTCGGTTCTCCCAGGGGCGTCATCTTCTTATACAAAACTGTGCTAGAACATTCTCTTGGCTCTAAGATGCATTTGTTTATTAAGTCTCATTTTAACTTTCTGAAAAGAGGAATATTAGTGCAATTATTATTCATTTTTCTCTGATTCTGTTATTAAATGGACAGTGTGTTTGTAAACAATAGTGGCTTTCTGTCAAATAATTCCATCTTATCCCAAAAATTGCTTCTGTAAAGGGAAACAGCTGATGAAGAAAGGGGGTCATTTTCTCCAACAGGTATGATGTGGGGGAAAGGTGGCCCTTTCTCCAAGAGCCCCACCCATCGGGTGGTTGTGGGAGTCTGAGCAGTTGCTCACTGTAAAGGGGCTGTATGGATAATGAAGTCCTGGGTGCTCAGTGCCTTCATTAGCTTCATTACGTGACTTCTCTTAGCTATTTTTGTGAAACGGTGTCACGGTCATGTGTTTGCTTCACTGAAGGAATTTGGATCAAAGAAATGTTATTGGAGAGAGCCCGATTACTTATGTAGGCTGGTTATTAAATCACACTCATTTTACTTACCAGCTGCATGACCTTAGGGCACTTATTCTCCCTCTCTGAGTCTCTGGGGTGAAAGCAAAGTTCCCAACATTCCAGGCACCTGGTACTTTATAGATGCTTAGTGCAGGCTTGTTCCTCCCTGTGAGGACTCACAGGAAACTCTACTATTGATGTTGGCCACAGTGGAGTTTAGTCCAAAAGCTTCAGTGAACTGGGATTTGGATATGGGACCTGTCATAAGAAGGGGTGCCAGAAAGACACTAGCCAGAGAGATTTTCAGCTTCTGGAGCCGACACAAGCTGATTGAGCCAATGGTTCAGAAGGAACCCCCTCATGGAGAAGCAATGTATTCTTCCCCCATGGAAAAGGTGGGGCGAGGTGAAAAATAATAATGGGAGGCAGCAGTGATGAATGAGGGGAGTCAGAATGCTAAAGTTAAGGCCTCTTAACAGGTATAGGAAAACCAGCACTCTGCTTATATTTATTGATCACCTTGAATTTGTCCTGCATGATGTTACTATAATGAGAATCAGAGAAATAAAAGTGATTTATAGGTAATTATGGGCAGGGACTCACTAATGTTCTCATCTTTAATTTGAAGCAGTCAGGATCAGTGATTACTGCCTTGATATTTTTGATGGGGAGTTGCTCTGCACATTGAGAGAGGTCAGCATTTCAGGGGGTGGGGAGGGCAGAGCAGGCTTCCTGTCAGCACACATCTGCTCCAGGCCACTCTTTGCCCATGAAGTGCCCCTGAGGAGCATACACCAGCTCGTGTAGGAAAGGGAGTCCAGGGGTCTTGGCCACAGGAAGACCTTACTCTGCAAAGCCAGTGGTTGGGTATGAGTCATGTGGGCACCTCTGAGTGGCCATCTAGAGTCTCTTCTGGGAAGCTGCTGAACTCATGGGATCACAGACATCATTTGACCTCTTGATTCTAGTGACTTTGCCATTTGAATATAATTACCAGGCACAGAGGTCTCCGTTTGTGAGGTGGACTTGAAGTGCAACCCAGGGGCTTTGTTGACACTAAACACATAATTCACATGCAAGCATTTTCCTTACTTGGTGGCAAGTTACATTTTGGTGTCTGCCTTTCTGGTTTCATATTAGGTAAGTGCACAGGCACACAATACAATGAAAATTACTTTTATATGTGAGTTAAAGGCAGGCCTGTGGAGTGAGTCTGATAGTATACAAAAAACTGGATCCAGATCCCTGTGACCTGCTGCATAACCTTGAGTGAGTTACTTGAAAAAATTAACCTGCATTTTAGAAGACAATTAGTCTCATGAAACATGACAGAAGTACAACAGAATCAAAGGACACTGATGTTTGGTACATAGGCACTCAATGAATACTCATTGATGAATGAATAAATGAATGAATCAGTCAATCAATCCACATAGGCTCTTCAAAGTTACTTGGCATGAGTTCATGATCTTTACGCCCTCCTCTTATCTGCTTCTGCCCTTTGTGTCTACAATGCTCAACGCAAAAGTGATTCAGTAAATGTCAAATGAATGGATTGACTTTTGCCGTAGGCCCCCAAGAAAGCTTGTTTCATATTCTCCAGTGGATGATAAAGTTTAGACTTCTGAGAGTCCCCCTGGGTCTATCCTGATCAATTCAGGAGCCCTCCTGCCCCCAGCAGCTTGATGATAAAACACACTGCCCAGCCAGTATTAGGCACTTTCACTCTCATTAATCGGTTCCTTCTGTGAATATTTATTGTCTCCTGTAGGATTTCAGGCTAGCTCAGGCCCTAGTCTGAATTTATTTTGTCCTTGAAAAAGAAGAAGGAAAGGGATTTTCCAGTGGCCTCTAATGACCATGAGGTACAGATGGAGGATGTGGAGATCAACACTCCTGATTCCACCCAGGGGACAGCCCCAACAGGATTAAAAAGAGGAGATCATAGATGTCCTTGGAAAAGTGAGGTCTAGATAAATGGGTGATAACTACCTGTGCCTCCTTGCTGTCCTCCATGGCTTCAGGCCCACCTCAGCCTGATTAACTCTTGTTAGTTGCTGCTGCTGCAGCAGGCAGGGGGTTGGTGACCCACAGCTTCCATTTTCAACTTTGGGATGTAGGGCTTTGGCTCAGAGAGGTCCCTTGGCTTGACTGAGACCCCCAGGCACACAGTGAGAAAGCCAGACTGGGAACCCACAGTGCTGAAGGTGGACAAGACCCCCAGGGAGGTCTCACTGGAGACTGGAGGGCAGGCAGAGGGGACAGGCATGGGGTTCAGGGAAAAGGACAGGACCAGGACCTAGGAAGGTTGTCAGGAACTCAGGGTCCTGCACACAAGATACAGTTGGGAACCTGCTATGGTGCTGGGGGGCAAGCCCCAGAGGAGCTGACAATCCCTCACTGAGCCTTTGTGTGGGAGTCCAACTGCCCAGCAGGTAGCTAAGCACTGGTGTTGACCATTCCCCATCTGCCCCAGAGGTTCCACGGGGAAGCCCAAGAACAGTTTCTTCACCCATGTGCCATTTACAGAAGTGAGAAAGGGCTGCCTCTGACATCTCCTCATTGTCACAAATCTTAAAACCAATTTAACTAAATTTAGCTTCCCAAGATTAGGTGCTGCCCCATAACTTACTTCTAATGGTACAGCAATGGAAGTGTGGCAATGCTTCTTCTACTCTTTCTTTTAAATGATTGTGCCACATATGAAATGGTACACAAAACACACATGTATATATATATATATATACACACACACACACACACACACACACACACACACACACACATATACATATCCTAATATATAAAAAGCCAGGGGCCGTCATGACCGAAACAACCAGACGACCAAACGACTGAACAGCAGGCTGCGTGGGGTGACCAGGCCAGCATGAGGGGCAGAGGAGAGGGCAGTGTTGGGGGCAACCAGGCCCACGGGGGGGTGACCAGGCCAGCAGGGGGGGCAGTAAGGAGTGACCAGGCTGGAAGGGGGGGCAGTTAGGGGCGATCAGGCATGCAGATAGGTGAGCAGTTAGGAGCCAGCGGTCCCGGATTGTGATAGGGATGTCCGACTGCCGGTTTAGGCCCGATCCCCGGGGATTGGGCCTAAACCGGCAGTCAGACATCCCCAGATTGGAGAAGGTGCAGGCTAGGTTGAGGGGACCCCTGCCCCATGCATGAATTTTGTGCACTGGGCCTCCAGTATATATCTGTATATGTCTGTATCACACATTTACATGTATAATATGTGATTATATATGTGTATATATATGTCTGTATCACACATTTACATGTATATATGTATGTCTGTATCACACATTCACATGTATAATATGTGAATTCTGTCTTATTATAATAAAAACCTTAATCCTGCAATAGTCTATACAGTTAAAATTCTCCAGGTCCAGAGGAGAACCATCCCAATACCAGTGTGTGTCCTCAGAGATCTTTCTCTACAGGTGGAATTTCTATAATTGGCATTTCTTTCAATAAAAACCTAAATGCACACAGGAAGTGCCCAATAAGTGGCAGGTTGCAATATGCTATAAGGACACTGGCTGAGTCAGTGATGTGTGTGCAGTGAGTCTCTATATGGGCACATGGTTATTATAGGAGGTGGCTGCGGAGCCACAGGGCAGGCAGACATGTGGAAGGTCCCTCTGTATCAGCCTCAAGGGAGGAGTTGGAGTTTATAATCAAAGTTCTTATGTCATCACAGAGCTCCACGACCTGAAATGGGTCTTCCCATGGAGAAATTAGAACCAGGAGTCTGGGGGCTTATCTGAGGTCCCAAACTTGGCCAGAGGCAGAACCAGAGCAGGCCCACATCTCCCCATGCCTGCTGTCACTGACACCTGTTACTCTCAGGGCCGAAACCTTGGACAGGTGGCAGTACAGAGGTGAGAAGAGGGAATACTCTTTCACATTCCCACAAGGTGGACAAAGTATGGGGACATTCTGGTGGCGATAGTTCTCTCTACACCTAATGCAGATGCCCTGTTCCTTAGACACAGGGGCATGTGCCTGGGAATGACACAGTCACATGCTTATTCCCCAGCTGGGAGTAGGTGCTGGCTCTGGGAAGGTTTGATTTGACCTAATGAGGTGGGAGATGAACATGAAAGCTGTCTCCCTCCTTGAATCAACAGTGCTCTCCTGCTACAACACAGGGAAAATTCAACAACAACCAGGAAGAATGTCTGACACTTGCTACCCCTTCAACCTTGAAATTGCTCACAACCAAGGGGCATGAACTGCAGAGATAAAGCTGTCTTGAAACAGGCAGGGCCCCATGGATTTAAGCTCTTTACAATTTTTAATTCTTATCTTTTAGCTGTGTGTTTTTTTCTAGCTAAGTGATTTGGATAGGCTCCAAAAGTCACTCTTAGGGAGCAAGAAAAGCCGTGAACTAAATGCCAGCTTTCTGTACAGGGCTGGCTGGGATTGGCTGGGATCAGCTGTGTGGCTTCTGGTGATCGTAGAATGAGCTCTGGCAGTGAGGTGAACCAAGCCAGGCCTTGACAAACAGGTTCTCAGATGGTCCAGCACTGAGCAGATGCTGGGAAGTATTATAGGTGGGCATCATTACCTGATGCCAAAGTAGGGAAAAATGTGGTGAAGTGGTTCTTGCTTAATTGAATAATTGCATGCATCTTGCCAGTGACCTGAGTTGTTGGACCAGTCTTCAGGTTGACCTTGTAAATTGGTGCCTAGGTCCCCAGCAGAATGAATCTCACCATATCTGAGAGGCCTGCCCCACCCTTGAGTTTATGATACTCTCTGCACTTCCTTCCTTCTGGTCCCTCACTGGCTTGCTTCCTCTTCATTGTCCTCGTCCTGCATACATTGTTTATGGTCTCTCCCCCATTAGTCTGTAGACTCCCTGAGAGGGATGCTGTGTTGCTTCATCAGCAAGACCTAGGGTCACACACAGTTGGTCCTCAGTACATAAAGGTTGAGTCAATAATGTCCCAAGTCAGTGACAGAATTGCTGATCCTTCCTGTGCTGCCTCTTGTCCAGGTCACAGAGGCTCCTGTCTTCAATCGCCCACACCATTGCAAGACCACAGAGGTGGAGCAAAAACTGCTTGGTAGAACAGAGTTCTGGGATATGGGGAAGTTGGTGGCTAGAAAGAGTGTTCCATTTTACTCCCCTCTATATTTTGTATTTCCCAAGCAATTTCTCTGTAGTTTATAGTTGATGTTATATGAATATGGGGTGTTTTAAGCTCAAAGATTAAGGGAGGGTGTCATCTCTCTGGTACCAGGTGGGTCTGGTGTCTCTCTTGGTGCAACTGAGGAGCGTGGCCTCAAGTGCTGCCCAAGGAATGAGCAGGACTGCTTGTGTCACGGAAGGGTGAAGAGACCTGAGGTCATTTAGTCAGGGTTTCTCTTCTCTGCATTATTGCTATTAGGGGCTGGATCAACCTTGGCTTTGGAGAGTATCCTGTGCATTGTAAGATGTTTAGCAGCATCCTTGGCCTCCACTAGTGCATGACATTAGCAGCCTCCACCAAAGCAAATGACAATCAGAAATGTCTCCAGGTATTGTCCAATGTCCCCTGTGGGTGAAACAATGGCCCGTTGTAAACGAGCACTTTCATTACAATGCATAGGTTAATGTTGATGGTGGGGGAGCTGGGGAACACCTCCCCCAAGCACCCCCTGTTTTCATGGGTCCAGCTGTGGATTTTCTCCAGAGCCCTCCTGCCAATGGGAAGTTAAGAGTAACACTTAGTTTTACCTTTGGTGACTTTAAAATATTTAACATATTATTATGATTCATATATCAGAGCATTTTGTGCTTCCAAACTTTTTTAGAAGTTGCCAAAGCAACTTTCCCAGCCCAACTTGGGTCTGTCCGTGAGTGTGTCTATATCATGGATGGGAAACCCAGGTCTTAAAAGGGTCAAGAGGTGATACCCAGGCTGAGACAGTACTGCTACCCAGACCTTCTAAACCCTGAGAACCACAGAACCCCTGCACTGCTTCTGTGCCTTTTCCTGTAACACCTCTCTAACACCTAGGTGACTTCATTGGAATCTTCAGGCGGTGATATAATTATCATTCTCTTGTTGCTTCTACAGATTGGCTACCTAATGGCTTGTGTTTAGGGAATCCCGCTCCCCAAATGGGTGCTCCAGATCCCGGTTATGCTGCTGGCATTGGGGGGGTGTTTCTATTCTGGAAAGTAAATAATTGGATTTGACATACTGAATCTTAGAATCAGCTTTTTAAAGTAAAAAAAAACCACACACACTAATTTTAGGAGGACTGCAGATGCAAATGAGGACTTGAGCAGGTGAAGGTGAATGGCTGGGAGATGAGACAGTAACAGAAAGTCATGGAGATACTGTGAGCTGTTCCAAGTTCAGGTTTGCATAGACTCACACCAGCAATGGCTGGACCTTTGGGGTCTGTCGCACGGGCTCCTCTGAAAGGTTGATGACATGCCTGCTCAGCTTGAGGCTGTACCTGCATCTTTTTGATGGGATGCATGGGTGATACAGTTGTCAGGATAGAAAAAACAACCATAGTAACCTGTGCTAAAAACCTAATAAAATGCATTCCAGAAGAGAGGGTGACAGCTTGACATGGGAGCCACAGGTTAATGAGATGGCATGATTGATAGCACATTAACATACACACTAACCTCAATTAAAGTCATTATTCTGGAGTTTGCAGAGGCATTTTTCTGGCTGCCTGATTGTGGCTCCCACAAAAAGCCCTTCTTTCATTCCACCTACAGGCTGGTACTGCTGTCTCCAAATGTGCCAATGGCCATGTGAATTGGAAGGCACCCCAAGCAGTAGCTCTCAGGACCTTTAATTAACAAAGGCAGGAGGGCCAGCTGCTCTGCTCTGTCATTTCTCAGGGATTGCTGCTATGCTACTACTATAATGTACAGTATTCTCCCCCTTATCCATAGTTTTGTTTTCCATTGTCTCAGTTACCTATAGTAAACCATGGTCCAAAAATATTAAATAAAAAATTCCAGATATCTTGAAAGAGAAAGAGAAAGAGAGAGATCACATTCACACAATTTTTATTACTGTATATTTGAAGAATTGTCCTATTTTATTATTACTTATGGTTGTTGATTTCTTACATTAATGAATCATAGTCCAGCTCTGATTTATGGTGGGAGAACTAAGTATGTATGTATAGGGAAAAACGTAGTACCTGCAGGGTGCCACACTTTCTATGGTTTCAGGCATCCACTTGGAACACATCCCCCTGTGTATAATGGGGACTACTGTATTTCCTAAACATGTCAGCTCTCACCTGCTTTTACATTAGGCTGCAACATTCTCACACGTTTGGGTCCCAAAATAGGCCCTACTGGGGAGCTAGATTCAGATCATTTGCTCTTGAGCAATGCATTAGTGTCCTGAGGTCACCAGAAAAACATTACCACCAACCTGGTGACTTAAAAGCACAGAAATTAATTTTATCAGAGTTCTGGAGGCCAGAAGTTTGAAACCAAGGTGTTAGCAGTCAGGCTCCCTCTGAAGGATCCAAGGAGCATGGTTCGGGGTTTTGCAAAGTTGAGGCTGACAAAAGGAGCTATGGCATGGAACTGGTTGTGCAGGGAGGAAATGTGACCAGCCTAACTGGGCAAAGTATGTGTGGTCTCACCTAATGGGTTGAATATTCTGATGTCAACAAAGGATTTAGAAAGAAGGAATTAAGGAATCAAACTTTGTTAGTTTTTAATGAGGTTGGAGAAAGAGGCTACTTGTGACATTAATGAGTGTCTTGGTCAGTTAAAACATGTTCAGGGCTTGATCTTGGAGCAGCCATAACCTCCCCGCCCCCGTGCCCCTCCCCCGCCCCCAATTCCGGGGCTGATCTCCAAAACAGAAACACACAACAGCATGGTGGGTGTGGGAAGAAAGCATAAAAGCTTCCATTGATATTCTTCTTTGTAGATTTTATTTTAGTATTTATTTTACAGTGTATGTAACACATTTGTACAATAGCGTAGACACAAACACAACACACACACACACACACACACACACACACGTATGCAGCCCAGGGTCCTTCGGTGCAACTCCAGAGTCTCTTGCCAGGTAGTTGAACTTTCTCTATGGCTGCTCAAGGCTCCCAGAAACACAAAACAAACTGTCAGGCCTTCCTAGGTTTGGGCACAGAACTGGTATAGTGCCACTTCCAAAACATTCATGAATCATAGGCCAGCTCTGATTCATGGTGAGGGGACTACAGAAGGTGTGATTATCAGAAAAGGGATAGGGGCCATCTCTGGAGATCAGCTCCCACTAATTGTTACCACTTGGAATTAGGGAAGACCAGGGTACATTTCATGCCAGGTCAAATGACAGGCATCTGTGCCACGTATAACCATCTAGTATATGGCTTCTGAGATGCAGCACAATTATTTCAAATTAAATACCACACTTTTATGATCAAAATGAAAAACGAGCAAAGGTGGCCTGAGGATGTCGTAGACTATCTGTTGTCACTTCCGGAGTTTTCATTACTTAGGTCACAGACAGAGGAAGACAGGTTGTTAGGATTCTTTTTAGGATTCTATGTCTAGTTAATCCTTTTCTCCTGCTTATTTGTGAGGGCTTTGAACTGTGTCCAGAGTGATTTGTTGTTGTTAAGGATTCCTCCCATTTCTGGTTTGTGCCTGATTGCCACCTACTTGTCTTTAAAAGCATGTTACCTGTGAATTTCAGGAAAGGTTGAGATAGATAACCACCAAATCAGTTTTATTTGTGTAAGTTATAGTCCTCCCTGTATAGATATGGGCATCTGCATAGTATTCTTCACAGGGACTAGATCTATTGACACTGTGACTGAGTGTAAAAGCACTGAGGAAGGTTCTAGAAGCCCCAGCCTTATTCTTCTCATGTCTACCTGAAATCCACATCATGCATGCCCACTTACATTAGCCTTGTCACACCATACAATATTGGCAATTGAGTAACCAGGCTTTCTGTTTAAGGAAGAATTCTTCTGAATTTCTATAGAAATGTGAGCTTGAGCTAGATCATTAATAACAGTGTTAGTACCTTCCAGAAAGTTCCACTTGAATGAACCTCTGAACTAATCATTCCAATGTATTACTTTCATTTACCCATTTTTGCAGCCAGTAGATATTTACTGTGACCTGATAGAGGTCAGGCAGACATGTGGTAGATACAGAAGGGATAGAGTCATTGCTTCTAAGGACTTTAAAAACAAAGGTGATGGCTCTTCTGATGTGATGGATTACATGTGGAATCGCCCTGAGCAGCCCTGGCCCTGAATCCTCTGCCAGATGTGCTTCTTCCAGCTGCCCTCCCTGTCACATTTGTCCTGTGGAGCCCTGAGTACATCCTATGCCTGGTGTCATGGCCAGTACCCATCTCATTTTAGAGATAGTGAATGGTAACCATCCTTAAAGGGCACCTCCACCCCTGGTCATTCTCAATGAGGCACTGTTTCTTGGGGGGCTTCCCAGTGGCCTTTCCAGTTCTCTCTCTGATCTCCAAATAATTATCCTTTCTTTTCTTCATAGAGAGTTCAACTTGAGCTTCTCTCTGCTTATTCCTGTTTGTGTCTGTTGGATTATATATATATATATATATATATATATATATATATATATATATTGATTTCAGAGAGGAAGGGAGAGGGAGAGAGAGATAGAAACATCAATGATGAGAGAGAATCGTAGATTGGCTGCCTCCTGCATGCCCCCTACTGGGAACTGAGCCCACAACCTGGGCATGTGCTCCACTGGACCAGGAATCAAACCATGGCCTCCTGGTTCATAGGTCCATGCTCAACCACCGAGCCACGATGACCGGGCTAGGTTGGATTTTTATTCTCCACTAACTCCTTGTGCTGAGTCATCATTGTCCTGCCAATAGTCTTTCAGTAAGCATAAGATTGGTAGCCACACTTTTTCTTTGAAGTTGTGTTTACTCTATTAGAGAGGCCATGTGTAAGCACCTCATCTCATCTGACTTTTTTATGGAGAACAAAAAGTTTACCTGATCAGTGAAGTGTATGCTGTGTGTGTGTGTGTGTGTATGTGTGTGTAAGTATGCCCAGGTAGAAAGCAAACAAGGGGAGAAGAGAATGGATAAAGGACTTTGGAAGAGGAGAGAGATATTTTATAATTCCTCAATAAATGAGATCTGGAGCTAAAAAAATCTATCATATTACAATGTTATTAGTAAACTGTTTATAAATGAAATAACATTATACATTCAAAAAAATGATGTTTTTAACTTAAAGTGATTCTAGCAGAAAGGAGCTCTGGGTAGTCTCAGTGTGAGAAAAGTTTCTCATATACTAGTAAGTGGCCCACTGGGACCACTCACATCTGTGCAAGCAGGTTTCACCATCCACTAGAAGATCATGAGGGCAAGTATTTTGGTTGTTTTGTTATATTTATTTGCTTGCTATGTTTTTTTTAGAGGTGACACAGGAAGTTTAATTGTCTTGAGTATTGTGTCCTACCTGAGACTTAGCTGGATCCAGGCTCTGTATGGGACAGTCTGATCCCTGTACAACCTGCTACTATCACAGATCTATATTACAGACCTCCATGGAGTGTGCTGCCTCACACAGTTGCACACCATACAACATAGTCATCATGTCAGTTGCACATGACAATCCCGTGAGATATTGGGATAGAGTGATACTGGAGATCTTGGCAAACATATATGAAATGTGGAGAATAGGAAGGAGGTATTTGCTCATTGTAAACAAGGCAGTGGCCTTGCTTGTTGGTCAGTCCATGAGCATAAAGAGCAATGTCCTGCCTTCCAATTATTTCAAGCCAAGGAGGAGAGATAAAAGAAAATTTGGAAATACCATGCAAGATACGTTATGGTAAATGTTGGCACAATGACAAAATGATGCAAGTGTGGCTCTGCCAGTCCTTTGGGCTGGGTGGTAGGCCTGTGAGGTAAGAGAGGAGGATGGTGGGTAAAGGGTGTACATGTGTAGAGGTCAACAGGTCATTTGGTGGACAGCAGACTTTTCCTCCAGGTTCCATGCAGTCAGAAGTCCAGGTTGTCCAGCTCACCAAGCAGGGAGCTGCATCCACGTGGGGATCAACTTTTTTCCTGGCTGTCTTTCTTTCAAGGATAGTGCCATCCTTCCTTCTTCTTCCATGACATTCACAGTTTGTCACTGATCTATGTTCAACTACTTCTAACTTTCATATTTGAAAAATGTAGTTGTGTCTTTCAGAGTCAAAACAAAGAGGGAAATTTGAGGCAAGTGACTAGAGTGAGAAGGAAACTGTCCGGTGTTCACATCCTGCATTTTCTACTTGATCTTTTCACTTTACGTGAACCGTTGAGTCGTGGCCATTTTATAAGGCTAGTGTCTATGTGTGTTTATCAAAAATAAACACATAGGCAAGCTTCCCACCCAGCTCAAAATTCTCAGAATGCATTTGTTTCAGAATGTCTGAAATTCTTCTGACTCTAATTTCTTTAAAAGAAGCAAAAAAACAGAACAAACAACAACAAAAAAACACACACCCCCTCCCCTGGGTCATTTGGATAAAACGCCTGTGTAGGATATTTACATCCATGAACTGCCTGGTGTGGGTTCTGTGTTTGGGTATCATCCCAAGAGGCTGGTGGCATTCACCTCTGGTCACCTTCCTGTTGCGGATTATGCTCACCAGGAGCTGAGGTCTGCCTGCCCCTCTGCAGTGTGAGGCAGGGGAAGGGAATGCTGATGTTCTCGCTAATATGACCAGATCTGTTTGGGACACGTTCCCACCCTGGCAGCTTGCAGAACTAACTTCGTCTTGGAAGGGTAGAAATTCTAGCTTCTCTGAGGGAAACTGCACAGCATTTTAAAAGTGATTTTCAGAAGGATGTATTTTTGCCCAATTCTTCTAATGGCACACATTGATGTTAAATTCTACCACAATGCCAGCAACCCTGAGGAGACTTGGAGAGAAAATTAAAAGAAAAACATGAGCAAAATGATCTGTTGGGAGAACTTGACAGTTACTTTGTGGCATCTTTTCTTCATCAAGAGGATACAGTGCTTTAGAAATCCGTCATGCCCTGGCTGAGTTTTAGACATACATTATAGTAAATCAATGAAACTCACTGGAGAAAGTGTTTTTATTTGAACTGGGAAGCAAAGAAAATATGAAGTTTGTAAGATCTAGTACATAGAGCATGCCTTTTAGGCACCAGATAATACTTGCAAATAATTCCCTGCCTGGAGCCAAAAAAAATCTATGCAAAAGTTGTAATATATCCAGGAGAATGGTCTCATTAGAACAGGGCTGTCCATTTCTGAGGAGCATGTGCAGCTGAGAGAAGACTTTCTGAAATGAATGCTAACCCACTTGCTTCCCCAAATTAGCTGCCTGCCTCTGCTCAGAAGCCTTTTAATGGGCTGTATACAATAAAGCAATTACAGTCGCCTGTCTTAACAAAACAGCCTTCTCATCAGCCTCGGGTGAAAGCTTTTAATAGGAGTGGTGCAAGGTGTTGTTTTCACCCTTTTCACAGGGAGTTCTTTATTTTCCAAGGGCCCATTTATGAATGTCTATCATGAGGTTTCAAGCCATTTACCACTTATATGTTTGCTAATTGCTCCTCTGTCTTCTGTGTTTTTTTTTTTTTTTTAGCATCAGACTGTTCATATACCAATACATCTGTTCTAACTAAAATCCCTCTCATCAAATTAAAAAGCCCCTCCAAATTATTTCCTAACATTTCCCCCTAATTGCCAACTCTTTAGAAACCTGGATTTCCATTACGAAATATCTTTTTGTCTTGGCTATCTGTGGAAAATATCTTTTTCTGACATTACAGAAGCAACCAGTTTTATAGCTAATCATTGGAGGTACCTAAGTAACTGTAAGCTGGAAGCAAGATCCATTCTTTTTTCCTCCCTTTCCTCTTTCTTCCTCTTCTCTCCCTCCTCCACTCTCTATTTCCATCAACTCTATTTATCTTTATCAATATCTCTTTCTCTGTCTCTCTCTATCTCTCTCTATCTCTATCTCTATCTCTATCATCATCCCTATCTCTATTTTTTTATCCCTTCTCCCATACTTCTTTTCTCTCTTTGCTTTCTTTTTTCAAATATTGATTGAGAGTCTACTATGTCTCAGAACCAATTTCAAGCATCGAAATTGCAGCAGTGAACAAAACAAAACAAGTTTCTTCATTGAGTTTACAGTTTAAAGGAGGGAGAAAAAATATATATTCATATTTCTTGTTTGAGCACTTAAAAAAAGGAGAGCCAGCGTGAACGGATCATACCCATGTAGAGATCTGTGGTCCTATTAATCTTGTTAAATACCCTTTTGGTCCTTATTCTATGATTTTCCAAATGCTTTACCTTTAATTGCATTCTCATCACCATATTGGAGATAATTTTTGTCTCTGTTGATATTCTCCAAGGATTAAACATTTTAACTTGTGCTAAGAACAGTGTACCTTGCTCTAGTAACCATTTAATGATGATGATGATCATGATCATGATCATGATGATCATGATGATCATGATAATGATAATAGAGAACATTTTTACATCAATTGGCATTATGAAATTTTCTATATGACATATATTTTAATTCAAAGAAATGCATAAAAAATGATGGTACATTTTTGGGGCATGGAGAAGGCAGTAAATGAAATGCCTTTTTTTCCACAAAGGTCCAGGAATGTTTTTTCCTTGCTTTAATTACTAAATTTACAAAAGTAATAGTTAAACTCTTGACTGTCACATTTAATTTCTCACCCCCTACTCACTATTGCCTTCCTTTCAGTTGGACTTTCACCCTCACCCCACTGAGGAAATTTCTCTCAGGATATCACTGAAGGACACCTTTTGGTTATTTACCTCCTTCTCTCCCACTCTTGACATGGCTGACCAGTTTCTCCTTGAATTGTCACTCCTGGCTGAAGTGATATGATTTCCATAGTTCTCCTCACTCCTCTTTGGCCAAAGTTTCCTTCTTCCCATTTAAAGATGCATGTGTTCCCCAAAACTCATTTCTATCTCAGCAGCTTGCTTTCCCTTTCTTCCCTCTGTTCTCTGGTGGTCTCATGTGGCTCTAATGGCCAAATCTGTGGCATCCCTCATGGCTTCTCTTCTGAAGACCACTTGGGAGCTTATAACTGCTTGATACATTCCTCAGAGTCAACAGAGATCAATCTAAAAGAGTCACATAAAAGATGTTTCTCTTCCCATTCTCAATCTTCCAGGTTGAGATTCTTGATCAACTTGACTACTCTCTCCCCTTTGTTCTCCAAACCTGATCCTGGTCTTTCCTTTCTAGTTCAAATGCAGACTTTTCTATGTCAAGCTCTTGTTACCTCCCATCTGGAGTTTTGTAATAATCTTTCTGTCAGCATATCTACACTCTCTGTTCAGCTGGTGTCTAAATTAATGACTTCTACCATTTAAATGAAAACTGTCAATGGCCCTACTTGACCTGGTCAAACATATCACTTACCTGAGTGTCACTCAAATTGGTTCTCCCAGAGTATTGTTCTAAGTGATGCTAACAGCCAGGCCATAAAAAAAAAAAAATGGTTTCATGAACAAATAAGCTTGTGAAATTCTGGGCTAAAGAAAGTTCTATAAACTATTTCTTTAATGCAAGACTTCTCAGTGTATGTAATATATTAATGAACACTGAATTTCCAGGATTCAAAGATCTCACAAACCACATGGTCACATGCTTTCATTGTGTGTTGATGTGTACTAGTACATGCATTTATATCCAGAAAAACATACTCCTCTAGTCCAAATATCTTCTTCTTTTTTAAATTATTTTCTTAGCTTATGTCTTCTCCCCCTCACTTTTTATGTATGTCTTACTGACCCCTAAAAACTTTTTACATGTTACTTTTTCCATGAAGTATTCATCATCCAATAAGATATTTTAGGTTTAAGTAGTGGAACACACAAGTCTCTCCCTCCAATTTTTTAAAAAAAGAGAGAGAGAGAAAGTTATTGGTTTAAATCAAGGCTTAAATCAAACAATAAAGCATAGGACAAATCTGGCCCATTGCCTGTTTTTGTGAAGCCCAAGAACTAAGAGTGATTTTTACATTTTTAAATGGTTGAAAAATCAAAAGAAGAACAAAATTTCATGATTCATTAAAATTATTTGAAATTCAAATTTCAATGTTCATAAATAAAATTTTATTGCAACACAGACACATGCATTCTTTTATATATTTTCTATGGCTGCTTTTCCAGCACAAAGGCAGAACTGAGTAACTGCAACAGAAACAATGTGATGTATAAAGTAAAAAGTATTTACTATCTGGCTCTTTACAGAAAAAGTTTTCCTGGCCTTGGGTAAAATAACGGAACAGATGAGCAGTGCAGGAGGTAAAGGGATCCATGTACAATTTCACCCAGGGCTCAATTGATGGACTAGGACTCAGTTTTGTTCTCTTTGTTTCTATGATCATTTCCTCAGCAAGGTTCTCCCACATCTCCAAGATAGCTGCTAACAACCTTAGAGTTATACGTTTTTCATTTCCAATGTACAGAAAGTAAATGGCTTTGTCCCATAATTTCCAGAAAATTTCTGAGATTTTCTCTAACTGGCTAGCCTTAGTTAAATAATCTCTCCCATCTCCCAACACACCCACACCTCAATCAACTCCTGGGTCCATGGGGACTGGCTTGGCCTAGACATGTGCTCCACTTTTGGGGGTGAATCCAAGTTCCCCAACAAATGTCAGTCTTCTGTGATAAGAGAAATGGATGCCTGGGAGGCAGCCATCAATGCCCATTGTACTTCTTGGTTTAATCCTGTCCATTCTTTGAAATTCCAAATCACTCCTATATAGCTCCATCATAGAGATTGATCACTTTCTACCTTCAACTGTATTTTAGTGCATGATGTCTCAACTTTTTATTGGACCATAAACTACTTGAGAGAAATGGCCATATTATATCCAACTTCCTATTTTCCCAATGTCAACTGTAGCCCTCTGTGCATAGTGGGCACTCAATGAATAGACACTGAATGGAATGAAAGAACATTCTTTACAGGACAGGCATTAGGATATTCCACAAACTCAGAGAAATCAGAATCTGATCTGGGGAAGGAATTCCTATAAAATGTCCAAGAACAAAGTCATACAAAGAATGGTCAGGCTTTGGAGACCACTCTGAATCAGCTCAAGAATCAGCATATCACAAGGTTCCTGATATTGTCTTTTCTTTACAATCCTAGTATCTTCTTTCATTCAAATGATATGTTTGGGAAAGATTAGCAGCAACTATTATAAAACAAAGTTATTGATTTCAGCAAGATCTTTTGTTTAGTATATATCAGTATTGTGATAAAATACAGCGATAAAATAGTAGAAGTATTGCTTATAAAGTGCCAGTTTTCTGCTTTTTTTCCTTGAGAAATCATGTTTTATTTTTAATTTCTCCAAAGCAGTTTCTGCTTTATTCAAAGACAATAATTACATCTATGCATTAACTTCCACAAAAAATTAACAGTGGAGGTATCTGTGCAGATAAGGTTTTACTAAAGGCCAGAGATTCCATTAGAGACTACACAAAAATAGCTTTCTCTCATAGATAAGTAGTCTAAAACACTATTTTGAACTGATCCTAAAATAAAAGTGATCCACTAGCATTTTATTGCCTACAGCCTTTGTAGGATTATAATTTATAAAGCAACAGAAATTCTTATAAACCCTACATCTGGAGCAAGAATATTTTGCAATGCAAATTTTTGCACATTTTACATTTATGACTGTGAATTAGTTAAACACATAACTCCCCATGCTATTTGTACATGCAAATCACAGGAAGGAAAGGAATGTTACTGATCAGATGTGTGGAGTCCTCACTCTCGTTGTGCATTGCCTATCTGTAAAGCAGCATGATTTGATGATGTGAGATGAAAATTACCAGATAAATTTAAGAACAAAGCACCTTTCTTATTCCTTAATCCTCAGCAACTTCTCTCAGTACTTCCGTTGGATCTGATCAATAGCAGATGCTCAACAAAAGAGTGTGTCTCTTGCACATTCAAGATGTAAATTCTGAGAATTTATAGCCATGCCTATTGTGTTAGTTTTTAGGGTTTCCATAATAAAGTATTACAAACTGAGTTGCCTAAGTAACAGAAATTTATTGTCTCATATTTCTAGAGGCTGGAAGTTTGAGATCAAGGTGTTCGCAGGGTCGGTGGCCTCTAAGGCTGCGAGGGAGACTGTTTGATGCCTCTCTCCAGCTTTTGGTGGTTTGCTGGCAATCTTTGGCTTTTCTTGGCTTGTAGAAGCATCACCCTGATCTCTGTCTTCATATTCATGTTGTGTCCTCCCTGCAAACAATTTCTCTGTATCCAAATTTCTCCTTCTTACAAGGAGATCAGTCACCTTGGAGTAGGCCCTTAGTCTAATATGACCTCAGCTTAACTAATTACATCTCTGACAATTCTATTTCCAAGTAAGGTCACATTCTGAAGCACTGGGAGTTAGAATTTCTACATATGAATTTTCAGGGGACACATTCTTCTCATAATAGCTACAAAGAACAACCAATGTTCTAGACCAACTTCCCCCTATCAATAAAAGCTTGGTTTCCACTCAAGACAAGTTTAAGCACAGAGGCTCTCAAAGCTGGCTCCATGTTTTATTTGCCTGGGAGGCTTTAAAAAGTCCTGATGCTCAGGTTGCAACTTAAATCAGTTCATTCTTATTATGCAAGGTGGGGTCAGGCACCAGTATTCCTGAAAGCTTATCATAGGTATAGCCAATGTGGATGGCCACTCAGTTAAAGTAACCATGTCAATCGGAGGTCCTCCCAGCCTCATCCCTGTATGACATGTCTGCCACCAAAAAATAACTAAAGAGATCTCTGCTGTCCCTAAAACAGCTCTCTGAAAGCTTGAGCCCTCACCCAGATTAATCAGGTCTTATTTACTCAGCCATGCTTCATGTGCAGAGTGGTCAGGTGTCCTGGCTTGGTGCAGAATAGAAGCACTCAAGCCTGCACTTTGGGAGGTCATTCGAGGGCACCATGGTGACAGGCAGGAAGTGATAACTGACAACCTGACATGTGGAGAAGAGGCCAAGGAGCCCAACAAGCAGACATGGCATTTTCACTATAATAATTTTGAGCATCAGGAAGATTAAAGCCAGTTCAACATCTTCTGCCTAAGAAGGCAGGAAAATGCACACTACATTTTTGGAGAGAAATATCAGAAACATATGAAAAGAAATATTAGTTCAGGAAGGGGTACACTGCAGTTCACTGAAGAAATGATTCACATGAAAGCATTCACTTCATGATAACACTGGGGTGGGCAAAAGTAGGTTTACCATTGTGAGTATGCGAAGCACAGAGTTTATTCTTGTATCATTATTTATTAATTATTGTATTATCTTCCATAAGAACAACTATAAACCTATGTTTTCCCCCTCCTGTACTGGATTTAATACAGTATTTTTGTGAAATAAAGCTGCTATTTTATTTGCAAAATTGGATAAAACCCAGTTAGCAAAACACACTATCTTCTCCCTGGTCTCTGGTTGGTGAGGTTGTCTTTGACAATTTCCTGACCTCAGTGATTGCATATTCACTCTACATCCAATCTTAAGATGTAAGATTACATAGGAGAGCTCTCCCTCGAGCAGACAGCTGTTAGGACTGCTAAGCGGGAGGCTATCACTAGAACAGCAACAGTTACATGCTGCGTTTTCTAACATCCCTAAAGCACACTGGCTCCTGCTGTTCAAGGATCCTTCCTTTGAAGTTCTCAGGGCTTTTCTGGGAGGATCTGATGGGACTTGTGATCAGCTGATGACAAGCATCACGGAGGTCATTCATTCAAACAACCCCTGTGTATGGCTACCTATGCAGCCAGGTCTGATCAGACTCCCTTAAGTAATCCACATGCAAGAGAGCTGCTGAGAGAGTGCCGCACACCTCAGGTTCACTCATTATATATACATGTTGTACATGTAATATGCACATCTGACATGCGTGTGTACACATTTTATATACAATGTACATGTCTTACACACAATTCTACACATATGTGCATGTTTTATATAGTGTTTACATTTTACATCTGCATGTACACATATTTTATATGTATATGTTCTACATACATACATTTTATGTACATACATGTGCATGTATATATATGGGTATACATACATATACCTTACATATTATGTAGAAGCCACATTCAGCCAGATTGCCTTTATTCCCATGCTTAAGCCAAGCTTGCTATGATTGCATTATTTGCAACTTCTGCAGAGAAATGCATCAATATAATATTAAGTTATTAAACAATGGTGACTAAATATACTTTAAAAGCCCATAAGACAGTCAGACATAAATGCAGCTTGAAATTTAAGGTATGAGGCGATCTTAACATTTTGACAATGATTGTTAGCATAAAGGAGAATTCTAAAGTAGTTTAGTGAGAACATTTCTCCTGTATCTGGGGCACACTACACCTACATAAACATTGCAGGCACACAATGGAGAAGCGGCATTTCTGTCTTTTTTCACAGACACTTGGCCGCAGGAAAAGGGCTTGTTGGTATAACAATGCACACCCAGAATAACTGGTTAATGTGATTTAACAGGTGTAAACAGATAATCTGAAACTAAACAAACATGGTTTGGGAGAGCTGGCTTGACAATAGCACAGCAATGAGAAAAAGAGCAAGGGACTCAATTGACCATAAGCTCAACCAGAATCCAGAGGCAGGTCTCTCTCTTTAAAACTGACACCTTCCTGAGCCACTTTCACCTGAGTCTGTGACCCAAATCAAGGAGAGAAATAGCTGTTCTCCCCTCTGTGCTGCTTGTTTACTATCTGGGAGCCTCTGGTCTGAGCTGCCAGATACTCCTTGCCAAGCAAAGTAAGTAAAATGACTTTATGAGAACCTCATGCTGTTAGCTCTTGTAAATGTGGTAAAAAATAAAGTGCAAGACTTCTAGTCACTAAGAATTTTGCTGTAAAATAACTTGTGAAGATGTAAAGTCAAAGGTGCAGGAAATTCTGATACCTCCACACCAGCGATTTTCAACATTTGTCATCTCATGTCACATAAACTGATTACTAAAATGCTGTGGCACACCATAAACAGATAGGTATTTTTGCTAAGTTGATAAAAAAAAAGGTATAATTTTGATTGACTTACAAAAAATAGTAATAGTAATTACCTCTTCTTTTTGATCCAAGGTGACTTAAAAAAATCAAGTGCCTATACTTGTATATTAAGATTTCTGGTACTAATTAACCAATTGTGCAACCTTACTATGGTACATGACCAATAGATGCAACTCTGTTATATTACCTACATATTTATGGTTCAAGACAGGGCATTCACACCCAATGACTATTCTTGTGTTGGCTATTGTCATTTTATCATTTGACAATTGAAGGAAAAAGTCAGTGCCCTTGACTAAATAATCAGCTATTGCATGTTTTAAAAATTCTTGCTGCTCTATGGACCTCCACTGCTTCCAACTCTGGAAGACACAGTGGAAGGCTTACTAGTGATGTTAATAAGGAGGCTGAAGGGGACAAAAGGGTTTGAGGCAGAGATGCAGGGATAGCCTGTGCAGGGCTGGTACTCCATGTCCAGGGCTACTCAGCACTGCACATGTACCAATACCATATCTCTGGAACTCTCATCAGCAGGAAGAGAAAAGACAGTGCCCATCTCATATGGGTCTCCCCTTGGGAACCTCATGTCGTATTTGTCAGGGGCCTCAGCCTTTAGTGAAATCCTGGGGAAAGGAGCGGGGGCAGAGGCTGTGAATGAGGGGAAGGGGGACAGGAGGCTGAAGAAAGGGCCCCCCCTGATTGCACCTGTGAGAGACTGAGTGTGATTAGCCAAGACCATGGAGCAGGAGGTGCTAAGGGGAACGGAAGTGATGTGCCCACCTAAATGGAAGCACAAGTCATAGAGACAAAAAGTATCTGTCCAAGTGTCTTACAATTTACATGTATATATTGCCCACCTCTGTGCTGGATGAAAATATATATGCACCTGGGTGATATCCTATACCTGTGTTGTACTGACATCTATGAAGTCCAGTCTTCAGCTGTGGAACTCACCAGACTGTGGAGCACCGAAGTGGGACATCTGTGTCTATGGGTGCGATGTTGGTGGCAGTGGTCTTCAGCTTTGCCCAGTGGCCCAGGGCCATTTGTTCTGTCTGCACCAGTGTTCCTTCTAATTTGTACCAATCCTGGTGCTGAGGAAGGATGTCTTAATACTCCCCTTGGCTAGGAAGTGTGAGGGAGGTGCGACAGGTCCATATCTTTGGAGCAGGCCTGCTAGAGCTGTTTGGGCAGGACTGACTCCCCTCCTAACAACAGGCACAGAGGAAGAGGTCCTGGAACCACAAAGTCCAACTTCCTGGTGCTCCTGCAGTAGGATAATTCTGCTTCTCAAGGGACTTGGTAGGAATGGTGGGATGACATTCGGAATTGGGGCCACTGCCTTAGAAAGCATAGTGAGTCTTCCACACTTGTGTGTATGCGAGGGACCCACAATACCCAGGGCAACCACATGGCTGCAAAGAAAGAAGTTGGTCTGGAATGCTACCTCTGAATTAGGTAAACTCCCAAACTGTAGAGTGCCCAAAAGTCTGGGACTTGTGCAGGGAGCATCGATGCTGCCTTTCAATCTGTTCTGACCCTGGTGTGGACATGGCTTTATTTCAACTTCTCCTGAGCCAGAGGAAGCACAGAGAGGTGTTCCTTAACAAGGAGGATGTTCCCAAGAGGATATGTGACCTCAGAGGGATGAATCAAGAGCTGTAAGGGTTTCTCCAGCAGAACATAGGCTCCTGCAATTAGTTATTTTAAGGCTGCAGAGGAAAAGAAAAGTGGCCAACTAGCACAAGAACCACACACACACACACACACACACACACACACACACACCCTCATTTTAAGGATTCATTAGCCACTTTCTGGACTAGGTATTGCACATGGTACTTTGCTTTCCTTATTTAAAATACTCTTCAAAATGGTTCTGTGACACCAGTGTGGTTAGATATGACGGGGCTGTTTTACTACTATGTTATTGTTAGCCATTGGGCTCCAGATATTTGATTTGCCTGTGCTTTCAGCTGGTTGGTCTAGCTCCTCAGTAGGAGAGGTGAGCACTGGTCTTCATATTTAAAAGGGGAAGATCTAAGAGAGTCCAACTCACCTCCTCAGATGACTCAGCAGGTTAGGGATTTGAGACCTTCACATCTTTCCCAGCTGCTGTCTTCAGTGGCCTTTCTGGCCACATTGAAGAGGGAGTCAGAGACACTGACTTCACCAGCATGTCTGGATAAAATGGTGAACTAAATGAGGATGTAGCATGAAAATTCTCTCAATCAATCTCACTTCTGGCTGTAAACTTGTGCTGAGATGCCGGGCTGCCAGGTCAGTAGTTTGGATTATCTAAGAGTTGGAGGCCAGAGCAGGGGGACAAGATGGCCAGGCCAGAATCCAAGCATGGATGTTAACCTTTGGTCTCTCTCCTGACTGGAGCTGAAATCAGTCCATCTATCACCACCCAGATTAGCCTGGGGAAGTGGAGGTATCCTGACGTGTCGGACAAGGAGAGACAAGGAGGGTGTGTGTGTGTGTGTGCGCGCACACACATGTGAGGATGAGGTTGAAGATGGAGGATATAGAGAATGAGGAAGTCATCAAGTAAATCATAAAATGAGTTAAAAGGAAAAGGGTTTATTTCAACTCTATTTTAAGTGTTTGTAGCCAGTAACCTGGCTAGTTTGCAACATCATGGTCTCACTTCTTCAGAAAACAACGTTATGATTCTCAAATTCATTGTCATTGTAGTTCAGATAGATACATTGCAAACTGGAAAAATAACTTAGTAATTTGAAGACCTATAAAATCCATACTATGGAGCTCAAAATAGCAAAATAAACCAGCACATGTAGACACGGGCAAGCCATCTGGGCTCACTTCACCCAAAGGAGGAATTTCCTGCTGTTCTCTTTGGGGTCCTGTAAGGGGGTCTTTCTGAGGACTAGGGATCAGTATCACAGTGAGTGCCTGGCATCTGGAGGGCCAAGCTGCTTTCTTGGTGGTCCAAGACCCTCCAAGTCCTGCAACAAGTGAGAAAGGGGGGGTGGGTAGCACTTTCACTAGCTTCCCTTGCTCCTTCCTCCTCCGTATTCTCCCCTCTCTATGGTTCTCCTCCTCCTTTTCTGGCTCACCTAGGATTTCAGAACCAGTTAGAGAAGCTTGTCACCCATTGCATCTGATTACTCAACTCTCACTCTGTTTATCTTGATGGTTCACTATTTGATGGTGGGGGCTTCATTTCTGGATGTGCTGTCCCTTAAAGAAAATGCAACATTATTGCTGTGGGTAATACATTCATATTTTCCTTAAAATGATATCCAACACAGTCTCTATCAGACTTTGCATTCACAGTGCTGCTTGGGAATGATAAACACAATATCTGCCTGTGTATGGTCAAATCATGACACCCAGGAATTCTGGCTAAGCCTTGCTTCTGCCTTTCATGAATGCATGTCCATCACTGAGGCACACACATCTGCTGTCACGCCAGCAGATTATCTGCTGTCAGATAATATTCACAACATGCTCTGTGGATAAGCCATTTCAACTCCAACAGCCCAGACAGTAACAGGATGACCCACAATCCATTTTCAGACAATACCAACACTGATTAAGAAGGAAAGCCACTGAATTTCTTATAAGGCACAAGAGAAAGGGAGGGTCCCCAAAAACAGATGTTACAAAAATAGCCTATGTCATTAAGGCAGCAAAACAATATGAAAATGGGAGGCACTTGAGACCAGCACCCATTTCCATAATTTATGGAAATGGCTTTTTCCTACAGTTAATGGCCATCGGGAGCTCCATTAAGAACCTGCCCCCTCTCCTTCTTCCTTTGTACCCTCAAATTAGAAATCATTACATCATTCTGTGGTTTTGTTTCAATCCCATTTTATTTATTGAAATGTGATATGTTGTTTTCTTTGACTGGGATTTGATAGATATTCTAGGATGGAATAGACAGCCAGCTCAGCAAAGCCCAGAGTAGAATACGTATCATCACACGTGTTGTTGACATGTTGTGTTCACAATAATCATACTGCAGGCTGCCTTTGTCTGGGGGTCATTCCCAAAGAGTCTCCTTTTCCCCTTGTTGAGGGACATGATGGGTGGCATCTGTGAGTCCAGAATCTCTCCCCCACCTCTTCAGCACCCCTAAGCTGATCTAGCACCCCTGGGAGTCAC
Organism: Myotis yumanensis; assembly: GCF_028538775.1. Lineage (NCBI taxonomy): Eukaryota > Metazoa > Chordata > Mammalia > Chiroptera > Vespertilionidae > Myotis > Myotis yumanensis. The sequence continues at coordinate 25,877,081 of NW_027223755.1, forward strand.
CATGATTCCAATGTTAATCTTTTCCTGAAGCCATTGTTTTGAAAGGAAGGCAAGTACTGTGGGCACAGAGAAGGGCATCGCTTTGGGCCCCATATTGATGTGAATAAAATGAGTAAAGGGTGAGAGGAGGCACTGGCTAAGGCCACCCTGGAAGGTGCGTGCAGGACCGGTTTTGCATTCCAGCAGGGACCACAAGCCCCAGGCACATCCTGGTTCCCATGTGGGACCTTGAGTCTGGTCCATACTCTTGCTATTTAGCTTTCCCAGTGTGCATTCTTTCTAGCATTTATTCACCAAACATGTACTGAGGCACCAGGCTAGACACCAGGGAAGCCAAGGTGAATGTGATAGGCTGTCTGCTTTGAGGAGCTGCATCATTTAAATTGCAGATGATGAAGATACGAAATAGTGTAGGAGTAAGGACTCTGTTGGAGGTAGCAGGCACATGCTTTATTGTGCTTCATGTGGAACAAATAGGTGGTCTCTCACTTTTATTAACCATCTGGAAGTACATATAGAATTATAACCACTGGGAAACGAAAGAGGGATGGGAAATACACAGTGACTTCAACGTAATTAAGGTAAAGGGAAACTGTAGGCAGGTGGCCAAAGCAGCAAAAATATGGAAATGAAAAAAAGAGAAAAATACACAGAAAGTTAATTGACCTATATTAAGTGGAGAGAATAAAATAAAAAAAAATAAATTAAAATATACGTGTGTACAATTTCCTTTTTTAAACTTTAATAGAAAATGTAAGAATAATATAAATTCCCATATAACCTTCATCAGAACCATTAACTTTTATTATCTTGTCAATTTATGTTATGACCCTCTCTCTATATACTTACAACATTTTTCTAAACTATTTGAAAGTAAGTAATACAGATGGTGATTCTTTACCCCTAAGTAGTTCAGTGTGACTTCCCTAATAAGAGGGATATTCTCTTAACATAACCACAGTAAAATGATCAAAATTAAAACACTCATGCCCTATTATCTAATCCAAATTCCACATTTATATTTCACCAGTTATCCCAATAATGTCATTTATAGCAACATTTTCCTGTTCAGTATCCAAGTCGGTATCACACATTTCATTTAGTTGTCATATATAATTAATTTCCAATCTGGAAGAACTCCTCAATCTTTCCTTGACTTTTAAGACACAGACATTTTGGAGGGATTTAGGTTAGTTATTTTGTAGAGTGACCTTCAGTTTGAGTTTAACTAACATCCTATATAATAAAAGGGTAATATGCAAATAGACCAAACGGCAGAATAACCGAACAACCAATCAAAGCGTAATATGCTAATGATATACTAAGGCTGCTCAACTGCTCACTCTGACATGCACTAACCACCAGGGGGCAGATGCTCCGATTGGTAGGTTAGCTTGCTGCTGGGGTCCAGCCTATCAGGACTGAGCGAGATGAGCCAGACATGCCCTGGAGCCCTCCCGTTGTCCCTCCCTAGCTCGATTGTGCTCTGGTGAGGTCCCTCAGCCTGGCCGGCACCCTCTCGCAATCTGAGACCCCTTGGGGGATGTTGGTGAGCCAGTTTCAGCCTGATCCCGCAGGCCACTCCCCTTGGGAGGGTGCCAGAAGCAGGGCTCATGGCTGGTGAGCACTGCTGTGGCAGCGTGAGCCTCTCTGGATCAGGACTGATTGGGAGCAAGCCAGCAGCAGGCACAGTGGGGCCAGGATGAGCGGGAGTGGCAGGTAGGAGCTGCTTGTGGCATTGGACTTCGGGTTTCAGCCCAATCCCTGCAGGCCACCCAGAGGGACCCCACCCAGGCATGAATTCGTGCACCGGGCATCTAGTTTTCTCATAATTATATTGTTTATTATGAATTATTTTGCAGTGATATTACAGATGTGATGCTGTATTCTTCTCTGTGCATTATATCAGGAGCCAAGGACGTCCCTTTGTCACTGTTGATAGTTATATTTGATGATTTCATTAAAGTGGTGTACACCAGGTTTTTCTACCATAAAGCTATTATTTTTGTGCTGGGAATTAAGTAATTTGTGGAGAGATGCTTTGGGACCATAAACATATCCTGTTCTTTGTCAAACTCACACCCATTGGTATTAACAACCAAGAGCAAGAAACAAGAAAGCTCTAGAAGCATTGTTACTATCAGACAGAGTCAAATCTAATATTATAAATATAGAGGGATATTAAACCAATAGCAAAAATTGCAGTTATGAACAAATGCACCAGTAATGCACCTTAATACACCAAACAAGTTAAAATTCAGCATGTAGCAAAAACTGTAATTACAAGCATAATAGTATGGTAAAAGACTTTTTATAAATATCAGTCAGTCAGAAATTTCCCCAAGGAAAAAAATAAGAGTTAATTTTAAAAGTTAATTAAAAATTTATAAATTCATAAATAAACAATAAGTAAAGGTGATTTTTTTTAGTTTGCAGTTCTGATTATGAGCTAATAAAGTTAGAAATAAGTGATAAAAGATAACAAAAATATTGACTCTTCAGATATTGAGAACTACTCTCTTTAATAACCCATGGATTAAAAAGAAAACAAAAACTGAAATTAAAGTATTTAGAAAGCAATAAAAAAGAATTTTATAAGAAAAGCCATGGAGCAAAATAAGTTCTCTATATAAAGATTGCCATCATTATTTAAGAAGAGAAATTGTAAGTGAAGAATACTTGTGCTCATCTCAATAACTTAGGAAAAAAGCCAAAAAATGCAGAGAAAAACTGAGAAGAAATAAATAAAAGACTGTTGCCGGGAGCCAATTCCAGCATGACAGCAGGGCTGAATCATCTGGAGTGGCTGAAGGGCATTTCCTCAAACCTGAAAAAGATGCATTAAATTGATTGTTTGCTGCCAGACAGCTGAGGGCATCTTAATCTACATGTTATTGCCTCCTACTGGCCAAACACCTGAACAGTCATAGGCAAATTCTTCCATTCTGACAATGGACTGTGTATAGGAAAACCTACCTTTTGAAGTGTATATCTCTGCCTCGCCTCAGGACAATTTGTGTTAATAAAAAGCATGGGGTCCTGAGAAGAGAACTTAGTTTCTTTAGCTAGGCTCCTCTGACTCCCATATGTCTTTCAAAATTATGCTTCATCTCTGGACTCTTATTTAAGTTACACACAGCCCCTTCTCCAGATTGCTGAACCCTTCTTAATGCTGGAACAAGAACCCAGACTGTTAAAAAGAATGCAATATGAAACAATAAAAACAATAACTGAATTAAAATAAATCTAAATCTGGTTCAAAAAAATCAATGTAAGATAAATAAGTCATTCACAAACTTCATTAGGCACATTATGGAATCATAAGCATGACTCCATCAGGGAAAATATCCATCACACAAAATCCATGAGCAAGAAGTTTGGGCAACTAAATGTATGGCATCTTGAAGCATTTCTCTACTCTCAAAATGACCTAATAAACTACCTGGTACTTTTGAGATGATTTGACAGACCACTGTTTCAAAGACAGTGTTGGGAAATTATATATTGTGGAACAAATAAGTTCCCTCCATCTGCTTTTAGTTCTAAAAAGTGGTTCTCAACCTTCCTAATGCCGCGACCCCTTAATACAGTTCCTCATGTTGTGGTGACCCCCAACCATAAAATTATTTTTGTTGCTACTTCATAACTGTAATTTTGCTACTGTTATGAATCATAATGTAAATATCTGATATGCAGGATGTATTTTCATTGTTACAAATTGAACATAATTAAAGCATAGTGATTAATCACAAAAACAATATGTAATTATATATGTGTTTTCCTATGGTCTTAGGCGACCCCTGTGAAAGGGTTGGGCGACCCCTGTGAAAGGGTTTTTCTACCCCCAAAGGGGTCACGACCCACAGGTTGAGAACCGCTGTTCTAAAAGATTCAGTCCCAATCTCTGTTCTCCCCATACCTCCTCTGCACACCTCATGCATTCACACACACCTTCCCTTTCCTTCTTGGCCAGCATGTCCGTGGGATGGACCTCGATGAGATGCATTTCTGTTTCATTGTGTCCACGCACATGTTCTGAGCCTTGGTTTTAGGACTGCCTGAAAGAACCCAGATATGGTATTCAGAGATGTTATCATAAAGGGAAGTTCTAAGGTTATACCTCAGGAATGGCTATCATGCTCTTGTGTTTCTGTGTGTGTGTGTGTGTGTGCTCGCACTATTACAGTAGCTACAAACTCCTCAATCACTTAAATATACACATTTCTGGGCTGTGAAACCTTTACCCTTACAGGATTCGATTCTCTAAAGGGCCAGGTTGAGTTTATCAACCTGACGAACACACATTAAAATAAAAATGGTACCCATCAGTTCATTGTATCATTTAAACCAAATATCCAAATAATTATTAGTATGAATATCCAAAATGTCCACTTTAACTTTTATCTGCATAAGCATCTTAAAATTTATTTTAATTTTACTCCCCTTTGCCCACCTCCTTCCCCTTCCTTCATACCCCCTTTCCTCTGGCCATCACCACACTGTTGTCTGTGTCTATGGATTATGCATATATGGTCTTTATTTTTTAAAACATATATTTTTATTGATTTCAGAGAGAGGAAGGGACAAGGAGAGAGATATAGAAACATTAATGATGAGAGAGAATCATTGATCAGCTGCCTCCTGCATGCCCCACTCAGGATTGAGCCGGCAACTCAGGCATGTGCCCTGACTAGGAATTGAATCATGACCTCCTGGTTCATAGGTCAACACTCAACTACTGAGCCAAATTGGCCAGGTTTCCTATATGTTCTTTGGGTAATCCCTTTTTTAAGCAGAAAAAAATATTTGAATATACTTACAATTTTAAGCATGAACTAAATCTATTAATTTCACATCTGGAGCAACTGCAAGTAATCTTTAGAAGAGAAATGCTTGCCTAGGTGTCTGAGAGCTGTCTGTCCCCTTGGGCTGGTGGGAGAGTCCCTGCTTTGATAGCTTCAGGGACCTTGTGGCCAGACATCACCAGCTCTTACATCTAAGGCTGCCCTGGCTCATCCCTTTTCGATTTACTATTTTATCTCTTTGCAACTTGAACCCCTCCCTTTGATTAAATGATTTGTAGTATTCTTCAGAGAATTTATAAAAAAAAAAACCACTATGAGAAATATTTTTCCAGGTTTCCCATATTACTGAGAGGTTGTTACAGCCTCTTTTTAACAATTAATCCAAGTTTTTTCCTCTCTGTCTATCCAAAGAAAGAGCCAGGTGTGTTTGTCTTGCTTTTGTGGAACCAATAGACTTCCAAGCTGGAGGCACCATCCCTGTCTCCACATTGCTGGCGGCGTGAACCTGGGGACTCACCTTCTGCCTTTTGTATGTAAAATAGTTTATATATTCTCTCAATTCTAATGGAGATTGATTTTGAGTGATGGAATTAGGAGGAGTGATTTTCATTTCCTTCTCCTTAACCCAAATTTTCTGTATTAAACATGCTTAACTTCTATAAATAGAAAAGAATACTTTCATTTTTTAAAAATTAGCTATTGTAAGGTCATGGACCTTGACCACTTATATGTAAGCTGAAGAATCAGGATGTGTTAAAATTGTACTTTGACAGCGAGTTAGACAAATTGATTAAAGGTACATTAGAGCTAATTTTGATTTTTAAGAAGCTCAAAAAATACAAGTAAAATCCATAAAACAATAGTTTTATGACATTTCAGAAAATTTGTAAACTCAGGGAAGAGGGAGCTACAATGCCTTTTTAGAAATACAGAGCAGAGCTTTAGGTTTATATTGTTTTTATTTGGAGATCAATTTGAGTTTGAATATAATATGTAAATTAAAAACATTGGTAACCCAGAGAGATTATCTCTTTATGTTTTTTATCACATAAAAAATCGCTTCTAATTTTTCCTAATGAATTTCCGTTTGAACTTGTCCTATATTTATATTGGCATCAAAGTCTGAGAATTTGTTCACACTGTGCAATGCTGTAGAGAACCAGACAAGACCTGGGGCATGGGGAAGGGAAAGAATAAGGGCTGGGAAAATGAGGGGGATTCTGCCGGCTTCATTTGCTTTTAGGGCCACTTTTAAATAGTCACGGGGATGTAAAGTACAGCATAGGAAATAAATAGTCAATAATATAGTAACAACTATGAATGGTGCCAGGTGGGTACTAGAAATATCAGGGGGAACACTCTGAAAAGAATACGATTGTCTAACCTCTATGCTGTAGGCCTGATACCTACACAAAACAATATTGAATATAAATTGAAAAATGAAATAAAATAAAGCAGCACCAAGTAATTTGGGCCAGTGATAGAAATCAAGGACTGAATACAGGGTCTGAAAAGTTCATTTGACTCATCCTACATCTCTTTCCTATGACCATTAAGTATCTTTTACACCTTGTAGCTTTCGCATTGGTGAAGCGCAATCTGAGACTGGTAAGAAGAGATGGAAATCCCAGGACAAGGAGGTGAGGAGGAGGAGCTGTGGGTGGTTGCTAAGGAGCAGCCTCCTTCCCTCAGAACTCCCCAGGAGCAAGTCCCGGGCAGCCAGGATGCCTAGTCCTCCAAGCCTGGGATAGAGCCAGCATGAGCAGGTCATTGTCTGTCTTCCCATCCTGCCAGAGAGTGCACTTTGGGGCTCTAAAGTTGTTCCCATCCACCCTCTACATAGATTGTCAAAACTGGAGGAGTAAGCCAGCTCCAACGGCAGTCTTTTCACTCAGTTTTATCCATTTCCTTTCCTGCTTCAGGCTCTGAATGTTTTTCTCCCCCTCTCTAAGCCCAAATTTCAACTGCTGTGATGGTGTGAAGCATAAAAAAATGGAGTGTGGATAAAGGGGTGTGATTATGAAAGTGTGAAAGGCACATGCATGTTTATAAATGGAAAAAAAGAACAGTTGTCTACCCTGGTTTGCACTAGATGAGACAACTGAGGAGGGGTTCCTGTGCTCAATGACATGCATGGCTGCTAGGAAGCTGAACTGCTGTTGGTCCTGTTGGAAGCCAGCTCTGAGTGGCTGCAGCTGCAGTGATTCCTGCATACCTCCAGCTCTGGGGTCCACTCCCCGGGAAACACTCTATTAGGAAAGTGAGAAGGAGGGGTGAACTGAGAAGGGTGAGACTTTTCATGCCTAGTAAATTCTATTTCCCAGGGACTTGACTACGGGGCCCAAGGTTTTCAATATGAGTACTTGTATGTAGTTGGCTTCATCAATACGCTAGGTTGGTGGGGTTTTTTTTAATGACCTTCTGGGAATTATTAGTTTCAAATTTAATTTGTATATTTATAATGATTATGGGAGTGATTTGTCTGGTGTTTGGCATTTTTTCAATTTTAAATGTTTTTTTACAAGGAAGCCATCCACCCATGGTTGCCAGCAAATCCTTGTGGGAGGGCTGTCACAGGGCAGGTGAGATGGGGGTCCAATGCTGTTCTGTTGGTCTCTCTACATGGGGCTGTTGCTCTGCAGAAGACAGGGAAGGGGCTTGCCTGCTCAGGGGCCTGGGAGTGACATGAAGGAGGAAGTTGCCATCTCTGTCTTTCCCACCATCTGAAACCTTGGGACTTCTGGTGAGGAAAAGCAATAGAGCCAGAGTCTGAGATACTGCTCTGCATGCAAGTCCTGGGAGACTTGGGACCCAAATAGCATGGCCCGCAGGACCAGGTAACAATTGGTAGAGCAATCATGTCCAACTTGTGGCCCTCGGGCCGCATGTGGTCAACAAATATTTTTGCAGCCCAGTCAATATAACAGCCCCAGTATATAAGAAAACATTTATTTTATCATTGTTCTTGTTCTACTTTTTACTATACTTTTCAAAATAAACCTACGTTTCTATGAAAATTGAAGCTTGTGTTTTTTTGTGGCCCACATAAACTTAAACCTTGTTTATTCGGCCCGTGTTAGCCTTTGAGTTTGACATGCTTGGTATAGAGCCTCCTGTCGCTTCTTTCCCTTGAGGGTTTATTGCAGTTGCTCCTGGGTGTGTCTGCAAATTCCTTAATTGGAAAAGAGGGCTGTGAAGGTGCATGGGTCCTTGCAAGTGAAGGTGTTGGGTAAACACTAGATGGAGATATGCTTTATTTTGAGTAACTGATAAAGGCAACTCAGGCTGAGAGTGTTTTTATAGTCTCTTCCCTCAATGGACACTAATGCCAGGAAAAAGACAAATGTACCTATGAAAACAATAGGAACCACTTAACTTACCACAGCTGTTGAGTGAGAACAGGCGGAACTTCGAGACAGCCACTGATGGATCAAAAAGCAATCTCAGAGCCAGGCATCCAGACTTCAAAACCAGTGTGTGTGAGCAGGGCGGGGCACTGGGCCACATCCACGTGGGCTTCCCCGGCCTCTGCTGCCCAGTCCTCCACAGTGGCCTCCTGGTGAGTCCCTCCCTATGGGGAAACACACTTCCTGTTGGAAAAGCTGTCCCTGATAAAATGGGGTGAGAGGAAAGGGAAAGGGAGGCAGAGGAGTGAACTTCTGAACATTTTTTTCAAGGCACATGTGGAAACTCCAAACGATTATATTTGTAATTTTAGCTCTGGGTATGACTTTTGTGTGACTGCATATCAATTACACCTGACAATGAAATCCCAATGTATCCTCAGTCATCTTCATGTACAGGTGGTCTTGTGAAGGGACCCTAGGGTACATGATGGTCGCATCACTGCAGCTTGGTACCAAGGTCACTGTGGCTATGAGGCTGGGGGTGGGGACCAAGAACATCTGCAGGCAAAGCACATTCTCAAGAAGACAGCCATGTCAGGTCACAGGTGCAGGACTGAGTCATCACTCTTCAGATGGCTGAGAGCACCACAGGGCTCTGGTGTCACACCTCCAGGCACCCAGGGATGGTTTTCTGTAGAAGGACATTGTAAGGATATGAGATGTTTATGTTTTTATCTCCTTTTCTTTCCCCACGTCTTCCTTCCAAATTTAGCTCTGCATACAATGGCAAACCAGAAAACTGTCGTCAAAATCACATATGCCTTAGGATGCAGATGGATACATAAATATGATGGCTTTTCAACCTTTGCCAGTAAACTTTGGCATGTCACTGTAGGAAATATGTAAGTAAAGAAAAATAGATTATAGATTTATACAAGTTTTAATCATAAACAATTTTCTTTTTTTTAATATATTTTTTTATTGCTTAAATTATTACAAAGAGTATTACATATTTTTCCTTTTTTTCCTCCGCCCTTGACAATCCCCTGGCCTCCCCTACCCCCCAGTGTCTTATGTCCATTGGTTATGCTTATATGCATGCATACAAGTCCTTTGGTTGATCTCTTACCACCCCCTTGCCCCCCCAACCTCCCCGGCCTTCCTGCTGTAGTTTGACAGTGTGTTTGAGGCAACTCTGCCTCTGTATCCATTATTGTTCAAAAGTTTATAATGGTCTCTATTATCCATGAATGAGTGAGATCATGTGGTATTTTTCCTTCATTGACTGGCTTATTTCACTTAGCATAATGCTCTCATAAACAATTTTCAAATGGTACATATACTTTCCAAGCTTCGATTTCAAGGGGCTGGGATAATGGGAGCAGGACCCAAAGTCTCCAACTCTTCCTTTGAGGTTGGGCCATGGGTGGGTAGCCTTGGGGTACTTTGGGAAGCGTATGCACATATGCAGAGCATGGTTTATCAATCAGCATGGTGCTCTTTGCGTATCTAAATTCTGCACTTCAATTTCAAGCAATTAAAATTTTCCTGACATGTGGTGGCAGGACAGCAGAAGGGAGCCAGAGTGTTAGAGGAGAGGTCAGCATGGAAATGTCAGAAGCCAAGATAGACTACTGTGTCCCCCTCCCCCCAACAGTGACCTGCTTGCTGCTGTGAATCAGCAAAGGCATTGGAGAGGAGGAGGAATCCAATGTCTTCTTGGCATCTCCTCTATTTATCTGCCCCCACCTTAATTCAAATCTTTATGCACCAACCTAGAATTTTCCATGAAGCAATGTCTTTTGTGGCAGAGCCCAATGTTTCATATCACTTTTCATGTGTCTTGTTCAATCTCTTTTCAGGATGGAGACAATGGCAAACAGCTTCTCAGCGAGAACCACAGCTTGCAATATTGCAGAGCAGTGAAAACGAGATTAGAGCTTAATGTGTCTAGACAGCATATTTAAATACCCAGAAAGGAAGTACAGTTACCTCTGGTTGGCAAAATCAGTGCTACGTGGTTCTGTGCTCCCCACTCCAATTTCCTTCTTGATTTTCCCTAAAGAGAGCCACGATGCCGAGTAAATAGGTATGAAGTCTCCTGTTTTCTCTGATGATTAGTGCTGCCTGTCATCAATTCACTGCTGTACAAACATCAGCACCTCTCCTATGATTTAAAAGGCTGCAACCAGATTGTACCAAACTCTGCAAAAAAAATATCTTCCTTCTGGTACTCCCCTACCAATGTACTTCTTTCATTTGCCTTGTGACAGCTTGGAATCCCTAAAATGTTGCAAAATGGAAGGAGACCTACAAAAGGGACATGTACCACAAAATAAGAAATGCTTACTAGGACATGGTGTAAAGGGTAAAAAAGAACCATTCATGCCAAATAGTGTAAGTTAAGATGTCTTGTGAAGCAAGAATGGAGAGGTGTGATGGACTGGGAGCCTCAAAGTCAGCTGGGTCCATGTCCCTGAGAAGGCATCGAGGGAGGGAGGTTAATCCACCAGCAACCAGTGAAGTCAGGGTCTATGCAGAGAGGGCCATATTGACCTCCTTTCTGGGTATTTTTATTCATGGAGAAAAAGTTTTCTCTAAGTAAAGCACTAGGGAAAAAACACAAAACACAAAACCTACAAATTGATACACCCACCCGTGGTCTTCAGTCTGACAAGTGTCCCACAAATACTATTGGCCACACGCTGCCTCCCATCTGTCCCTTTGCTGGCCCCCCACTGACTGACAGAGGAACATCTTTACAAACCACAGCAGTTAGTCAAAACCCTGGACTCTTAATTTTGAGAATCAACCCATCCAATTTGGCTGAAGCTTCTCAGTAGCTGAGAACAGGGAACTCCATCAGAAACAGAAGGTAGGAGAAAATGGGGGAATAATAAGAGAGAGAAATTCAGAAGGCAAGATAGTTTTCAATCCTGTGATTAATTCTGAATGAACCTTGACATTCTCACTAAACAAAACTGAATCATATTGTATTCCTTCACAGAAAGAAGAAAAGAGTTCAAAGGAAAATATTTGATTACTTTTTGCTCATGGAACAAAACAGAACTCAACAAACATTAACACAACCAGTTCTAACTCCCAAGCACATTGAATTACAGAATTTCATTTCAACCCATTTGTGAAGAATTTTGATCGCCTTTTCAATACCATCTCTCTACATCATAGCTGAGTGGGTGAAATCATGGTCTGCATCTTGTTCTGTTACGGTGTTTGAAATGCTATGTGCTTGAGCACAGGGACTAACTCTTCATTTCTAACAGGTTTTTTTTGTGTGTGTAGGAAACCCATACATTCCAGTTCCAATGGAGAGGAATTCATTTTCAATTGAGAGAACACACTCTCAGGGTGGTACCGGGGATTTTCATCATGCTCTTCCCCATTGTCACAATTTTCCTCTGTAAGGTTTTTATGAATTGGGATATGGGGCAGAGAGGGTGTTATATTGAATTTTCCTGATGAAAACATATTGGCCTTTCACTGAATTAAGAGCTGGTTAGGCAAGGCTACATGTAGGGCAGAGTGCGGTAGGAGATAGTATGTGGCAGTCTCCACTTCTGCTTAGATTTCTCTTCCTTAACAGTCACACCTGAAACCCTAGCCTGTTCCATCCACCTGCTCATGTCATGTGAAGTTTTACATCCTGTAGAGGCTTAGATTTGCAATTTCAGCATTCACATAGTTCCCTCTCTCTTTCTTGTACATTGAAAGAGAGCATGAGGGGGAGGCATGTCTAGTGTCTTATGGCACCAAAAATGAAGTTCTTGCCGGAATAGTCACTAAATCTGGAGAAAAGAACACCTGTTTCCAAAACCAATCGTAAAAGCAAGGATTTTAGATCAGATAGTCTGGGATTTGAATCCTTGATCAGCTCTGAGAGCTACATTTTCAGTTTCCTTATTTGCCAGAAGAAGATAATAATACCTACCTCTCAGGGCTTATGTGGAAATTGGACATTATAAGACAATTTATGTACATAATGAAGCTATGTAAATAAAGTAAAACTTTTACTTTAATAAGTTGAAAGAGTACTTATTATGTGCATGTTTCATTGAAAGGGACATGTATTTCCAGCAACCTGACCTTCTAAAAAACCTGAACATCTAACAATTATAACAATAGCTCTCTGGTTGTCTAAAATTGGTTCTAACACATTTGCATGTGTTAACTTACTGATTCCTTACACATCCTATGAGAAAGGAAATATTATCACCCCCAGTTTACAAATTATGTAACTGAAGTGCAGAGAAGGTGTAAAACTTACAACACTTCATATATCTACTAAGTGGTGGGATTTGAAGCAAAACAGTAAGGTTTCAGAGTCCATGCTATTAGCAGCTATGCTATATTGTCTTACTGATCAATTAAGAAACAGGTAGAAATGTTGGGTGTACTATAGTGAACATGCTTTAAAATATATGGATATCAGGAAAGAAGAGAAAATTCCAGCACTGCCACAGTTTGGGGGGGCCCTAAAAAGAAAGGTTCAAGGAGCAGCTGCTACTGCAGCTTCCTGTCAGGGACAGGAGATGGAGACCAGGCTGCAGTGAGAGAGGAAAATTCATGTGATGAAAGTTGAGGGCCTAACTAGGTCTGTGGTATGAAATTATGACCCTTCCAGAACTGAGTATTCAGTGAAAAGGTTGAGGAGTAAAAGTCTGCTGATTAGTTAGGAAAAACAAACAAGTAAGCTTGCTTGCCTTAACCTGGGCCTTGACAAGAATAAAGTGCTTTCAAAGGATATATAACATGGGCCTGGCTACCGGTTAAAAGTTATGTTGCCAACATCTGAAAGGAGATTGATTGGCATAAAAGTGACACACAGCCAGAATACCCCTGTGGCAAACAAAAAGAAAACACAAAAACTACATTTTGGGGACTCACTTCCATCTCAGTCGGTTAAGGATTATCCTATATAATAAAAGCATAATATGCTAAGTGTCCAACTGATCAGTTGACTGTTCAGTCGACCACTTGACCAGTTGCTATGATGTGCAGTGACCCCCAGGGGGCAGATGCTCCAACCTGTAGGTTAGCTTGCTGCTGGGGTCTGGCCAATTGGGACTGGGCAAGAGGGACGGACATGCCCTGAAGCCCTTCAGCAGGCCCTCGCCACTGGCCAACCTCCATAGCCCCAATCGGGACTGGGTGAGATGGCCCCGATTGGCCCTGATCATCAGCCAGGCCAAGGGGCCCCACCCATGCATGAATTCGTGCACTGGGCCTCTAGTCAGATATAATACCCACTCAAGTTGAAATCACCATCCAACCATCTTAGATATCACTAAGAAGATAACTTACTGTGACATGAGTCAAAAGATAGGATCAAGTCAGGTGAGATGTCCAAGAACTTCAGATGATAGAACTGCTGAGGTGACCCTAGGAAATAAGAACATTGACAGTAGTCAAAACTGTGAAGAGTAGGACTCAACAGGCAAGGAAAGTCCAATGTGCAACCAAATACCAGGAAATTATGACAATTACTAAACAACAGAAATGGAAAATTGAGTGAATGAGAAAATGAGGAGTTATACAAAGCAAAAGAGAGAGCTAATAAGCTATAAGATTGCATAGTAATTTCCTCAATGTTACCTCAGAATACTATATCCTGCAAAAATAACATTCAAGTTTAAGATAAAGGCAAACCTGCAGAAGCTTTACAAACCACACACCCTCCCTGGAAGCATTACTCCAACTTTACTATAGAAAAATACAAAATGAACACAATGAAAGAGGCTTGCCAGGACTGACCAGCAGACCCTGAGCGATGGATCAATGGATTACTCTGACACACGTTTCTGTGAAAGAGAGGGCTAAGGGACTGCTTGGCTATAGGAACCAAACACCCCTTTTTGCCCGCCTCCTTAGGCTTTTATTATAGCAACAGCTTGAACTAAAATTAACCTTTACTAGTAGATACAATCAGCAGGGTAAGAATCCTTGAGAAAGCACATACTTCTAAAAGGTTGTGTCTAAAGACTAAACATAGAGATTTCAGTAAAACATCTGGGGGCTCGCACTTGTTTGAAAAAGTAAAGGCAGGGCCTGCCACCTTCAGCAAGGTCCCTCTAGAGACCCCTGACCTTTCGGAGAATCCCCCTTACAGACTTTCCAACCAAGTCTCGTGCTTCCCCACAGAGGATGAGTAACACAAGAAAGCAATGATCAGAACAACACCATCCAGTAAAATTTTTGGCTGATTGTGAAAAAATGTCTGTAAATAAATTCACAGAGGATTACCACAGGAAAGATGAGAGGAAGCAGGAGGAAACTGAAATATAGGGAGGTTCTTACTGTGTCAGAGGGAGGAGGAGGTGAAATGTAGAATTAACATTAAGGGCAATCTAGAAAAATGTAAATAGGATTTATAAGTTAAAAACTACTTGAAAAAATTAGAAGAAACTGCTCAGAGTGAGGCAGAATCTATATAATAAAAGCCTAAGTGACCGTTATGGCAGAACGACCAGAACAACCGGTCGCTATGATGTGCACTGACCACCAGGGGGCAGACACTTAACATAGGAGCTGCTCCCTGGTGGTCAGTGCGCTCCCCTAGGGGGAGCACCGCTCAGCCAGAAGCCAGGCTCATGGCTGGTGAGCTCAGTGGTGGTGGCAGGAGCCTCTCCTGCCTCTGTGGCAGTGCTAAGGAGCAGTGAGTCAAGCGGTAAGGAGCCAGCAGGCAGGTGGTAAGGAACGAGGGGTCCCAGACTGCGAGAGGGTGCAGGCTGGGCTGAGAGACCCCCCTCCCAGTGTATGAATTCCGTGCACCGGGCCTCTAGTAGGTAGATAAAATGCAGAGCAGAATTAACCCCTCAAGAACATAATATTCAGAAAAAGAGTATAAATTATAAAATATTTAAAGTTATGGATGATATTTTTAAAAAGTGTAAAGTTCATTATGAAATTTAGGCCACTATGAAAAGAAGAAGATTAAAAAAAGAGCTAAAGAACACATTTAGAAATAAAGAGTATGATAATCAAAAAAGTAAAGGATATATAAACAGGGTGTTTAATACATTTGAAAAAGCAAGAATTAACTGGAAGGCTGATATATGGAAATTACCTAGAATTAGACACACATACACACACACACAGATGGTTATTTATGAAAATAACTGAAATTATCATAATGGGAGAAGGTTTAAAACATTTCTAATTGAATTTTGGGTCAGAGTCAATTTTCCAAGAAATCCTGGCTAAGAATTTTTCAGACCTGAGGAACGATTAGGTAGAGGAGCCAAACCAAGTTCCAAACAGAATAAATAAATTAAACAGTCACAAACATATCACTTTGCTATTTCTTAACCTCAGATATGAG
Organism: Myotis yumanensis; assembly: GCF_028538775.1. Classification (NCBI taxonomy): domain Eukaryota; kingdom Metazoa; phylum Chordata; class Mammalia; order Chiroptera; family Vespertilionidae; genus Myotis; species Myotis yumanensis. The sequence continues at coordinate 25,892,572 of NW_027223755.1, forward strand.
GAGAAAAATCCTTATAAGCAAGCAGAGAGAAAAAGAGAGATTGCTTATAAAGGAATGACAATTTAATTGCCATCAAGGTCTTTATCGGTAACAATGCAGTATTCTTCAAAGTGCCAAAGGCATAGAACCAACAAATTAGGAACCAGAAAAGTGAAGACACAGAAAAATGATCATTAACAAACTCTCGGTGAGAGGTTTTAATGATTGAAATCACTGATGCGGAAATTGAATTCATAATGAGGGAATTGGATGCTAGAAGCAACAAGTGAGCAATGATACTGAGTAAAGATGTTGGTTCATCTAAACAGAATAAATTTTATTTACTGACTAAATAAAATACCAATGCAATTCAATGCAGGAATGTTTTCAGTTGCAAATATAGTCACACAAAATAAAATCCAGATTTCTGCACATCCCATAATGCCCTGCCAGGGGTGCATGGCCACCTCTCTGATACGTCCCACCTGCTCTTGTCACTTGCTTTGCTCCAGTGACATAGGTGTGTTCCATTAATTAGTTGTGGCTCCTTAAGCATATTGCTTACAGTTTCTAAGTTTAATTCTCTTGAGCTAATAAATGGGTATACTAGTAGTAAAAGCTGCTCACAGATTGCCAAAAATATTAGAAAAAAACTTTGGGGAGCTCTTTAAACTCAGGATATAGAGCCTAATAGAAAGTAATCTACACCCGGCACTTTGAATCTCTCAGGGCCACACATATTAGGTCCACAGGAGATGTGACAGGGCACCATGCCCACTCCACAGTTGGCTGGCAGAGACCAGGTGCTATGCTGCACACCGGGTAGCTATGTCTTGTGCAAGAACAAAGGACTATACAGAGGACCCATTAAATAGCACAAATGTCACAACCTTGCTTGAAGAAAACCTCTTGTCTGAAAATCTAAACCGTTAAACACATTAGTCTGTTTAGATTGCTCTCAGTATTAAAAAATTACCTGCAAGGTTGCTTTCAATACCAAGCCCTCATCACGCATTACATTGAATTCACATGCCCAAACATTTTTACATAAAATTTCAGGGGCATGTCTATTCCATCAAATGAGACTAACCTCCCAACTCAAGTTTCTGAAGACTAATGACCAGTGTTAGTGCAGTGCAGAGAGGAGTAGCCTGGATGAAATGGAGAAGCACAGAAAGGAGTAGCCTGGATGAAATAAAGAAGGACTCACAAAACCACCTCCTTTCTCACCAGGTTGCATCCTCCACATAACACCCGTGATAACAGAGGTATTAATTTCTAGCACACAATTATCCGCTGACACTTATACTATATGGGGCTCCTTACACTTCACATTTTTTCCTTAGCAGCTCTTGTCATGACATGTAATTTGCTTTTTTGGAAACATGTTAGTAAATACCTTCATAGAACAATGTCATGCTAACCTTGCTTTCCGAGGGTTGGATGGAAAAATGTATTTGGCACAACTTTCCCAGTTTCAAAAGATTACTAAAAACTTTTATCCCTACAACGAGTGACTGTAGATGTTGATTAACATTTATCAAGAAGAAAGATTTTGACATGAACTACAAAGTTAGAAAATGATATACAGCCGAATGGAGATTATGAATACAGGAGTTGGCAGAGAAACTGTGTAGGTAGCTGCTGCTTTCTCTTCATCTTCTTTTGTATTTATATTGAATTTCCATTATTCCACAGTGAGGTTTAGGCTCCAACATAATTGTGCAGATGGGTGTGCACACCTACACACACACATTCTTTATTTATATTGAGAAAAAGAAAATGCATTCATATGATGATAGTTTAACAGGGGGGTTTCTATTCCTCATAAATGTAGTAACATCTTGACCATTGTATGTTAATGTATAATTTTTTATTATTCAACAGGATTAATTTAGGCACTGCCAGGAAGGAAGGACATTGGCACCAAATAACTATGCATATAAATTTGCAAGCTGAAAATAGCACTTTTTTAGTTTCCTCCAAGCATATTCAAATTACCCAAATGCTTGTCCACAATTGATATATACTAGTTAAAAGAATAAATTAAAGCTCTTTGTTCAAGTATCAACCAATGTAGTAATTTACATTTCTTTAAAAACAGTCAGTTTAAACTTTCCATTAATTTCCCTAATGAGATCTCGCTGACTACAGTTGACTTATGCACATGTAAGTACACATAATAACATCTACATGCAGATGTATAATCTACCTGAAAGATGATTTCTCAAACATCTAACTTGTGATACTTACTGGTGTCAACTTGAACCATCTGTTTATCACTGTTATTATGAAATTCCTCTGCCTTCTTGCTTTAGGCAAAATACATTTCTGTTGGTGGGTTATAGGATACAAGTGCTCTTTAATTTTGATTTTTTTTAACATACTAAAGAGGCAAATCTCTGCTTTACTCTATACCTCATTGTATTTGGAGATTTGGATTTGACATAGTGATAGAATTAAAAAATACGATTTAAAAAAATTACCAACAAAAGACAGAATCATAGAAGCAGGTGTATCACTGGGAAGTCCATGTGTGGTTTCCAAAGGATGCAGGTGAGTTCTTATGTAACAAGTGTGTCACTTAGGACACAATCAGAAGGCAAGCACACAGTGCTACAAGGCAAGTTTACCTCCTACTTAATCCTGATTCTCAATTTCATGGGAAAAGAGTTTCTTGACATTAAGAGGGATTCCCAAAGAAGCTTTCTAGGGCTGAAATTATCATCCTGCTTTTTCCATTTGCCCCTTTAAGGTAGCTTAATGGTTTTGGGGGATATTCAAGCTGAACGCAGACCACTGAGTCATGACTTTTACAGAAAGGAACCAGCCAGGAGTGTCCCACGAGATAAATAGAAAATGAGTGTCAGGAGACACTCACTCATGATTTGAAGATAAACTAGCTGTGACTCAGATGCTTAAGGATGGAACCAAGAAAAGTTTAAAAGCTAAGGGTGTACACAATAGACATAAAAAGCAGAAGACAGCTGTCAATGGGCCCATGGAGAAGCAAATGCTATAAAAAAGCAGAAATTCTTCACAACTAATGGGCTGCAGGGGAAAGCAGCTGGTGCCTTTCTTGGCTACTTCAAAAGAAGGGCAAGAATCTCTTGAGACCAAGTAGGAATCAGAGAAAAGAATCTTTGGAAACATGTGAGCTCAATAAAGTTGACTGTTTTAGCATTTCTTAATGGTATGTCACAGGGTGTTGGTGAGATTTTCTGCAAGAACATACCATGTTTTTGTTTGTGAAGTGTTATACAGCTCCATTTCTCTACATCAAGCATGTCAAACTCATGGCCCACGGGCCGCATGCCTCATTTATTTGGCCCATGTTAGCCTTTGAGTTTGACATGCTTGCTCTACATCTTGGTGGTCAAGAACATGACTGAAATGGGCTTCAAGGATTATTCTAAAGTCAAAGGAGAAATCAAGGCAAGAGTTTAGGAAGGAAGATAACATGATGTGATGGAAAAGAACTCAATTTTGAGTCAGAAGGTCAAGGTTTGTCTGCCTACTTTGCCATTTACTAGCTGAATGGCTAAATTACTAACTCAGTTCAATAGCTATTTATTGAGCACACCAAGTGTCAAATCAACATCTTGAAATGATCAGAAGGGTTACAGTTTAGCTGGGAGCTTGGGAAAATTACTTTGCCTCTGAGAACCTCAGTCTCTTCATCTGTAAAATGGAAATTAAGTTACTGAATACTCCAGGTAGCCAGAATTAGGATAAACTCTGTAGATGTACTAAAATAATAATTATGGTAGATAATGAGAAATAATTATATGCCAGGCACTAAAACTCCATATGGAAATAAGAATACCCTGGTAAGCTTTCTCTAAAAGTCTCCCTCTTCCCCCCAGCAGGAGGTACTGTGCCCGCACTCAACTTCCTATAGGTCTGGCACCATTGTTCCTTAAGACAAAGAGCAACAGGTTCCCAGTCTCCCCAGCAGATGAACAGTGCCCTGGTGCTTCCAGGTGTCCTCCCCACAAGCATGCCTCAGCGGGATGCAGAGATAATGGAGCAGCCACGCATCCACAGTCCTGTTGCCTTCCAGGTCACACCAAGTGGTACAGAGGCTGTTTTCTTTAAGTCCTTTTCATGACAAAAAACACAGACAGATCCTATCATGATGACCATTTTCAGGTTAGAACACTGAGGCACAGAAAGCTAGAGAAATTTGACCAAGGTCATTCAGCTGGTTAGTGGCAGAGTGGAGTCATCTACCATCTCTCTACGCTCTTTGACCTTGTCCTCTAATGCTTTGGCTGCTTCCTTACTTCCCAACAAATACTCACATTGTGCCTGTGGCGATAAATCCCTCCCCCAGCTAAATGTTATATGACCTCTGTCCTGATACATCATGTCCATTGGACCATTTGCACATGCCAGGAACCAGGAGTTTTTCCTGAGCCACCATCTTTCTTACCATCTATGTCCAATGATGACCCAAGATGGCAGACCCTACCTCTGACAGTACATCATTACTTTCTTCTTTTCCTCATGTTGGTTCAGGTTGACACAATCTCTCATCCTGATTACTGCAAAGCCTCCCAAGTGGCTTCTCTGTCTCCACTTGGCCATCCTCCACCCTTTGTAACATTGTAACCTGTGCATTCTGTCAAAAACACAAAATAGATGATTTCACACTTTCTTAAAAATGCCTTCCGTGGCTCCATCTGGCACTTAGGATTTGGTTCTTGCTTACCTTCCCAGCCTTCCTCTCTACCTGCCCCTTTTAGTCCCTCACACATTTAATTAATTTCCAGATCCCTGAAAATGTTTAATGTTTTCCTTCGCTGAAATGTTTCCCTTCTCTCAATTACCTCCAGAATTTTCCACACATGACAGCAGACTATTATAGGGAACACTTCCCTGGTCTGATCATCACCTAACTCCATCAGATGCTACCTTTCTCAACCTGTCCCACAGACTGGTGAGATGTGCCTCCTATGAGCTGAGCTTGCCATCCCAGGAGAATGACTAGCTCTCTAGCAGCATCCATAACAATAGAGTAATTACTTGTATATTTTTGTCTACTTCCATGGAGGATTATATACTCTTCATGGGGTTTACTGAAATGAATATGGTGTTAGGATTGCAAACTGTTCTTATATAATTTTATTACCTGAATAAAATTCCATCACATGGGTGTATTATGATTTATTAGGTTATTTTTAAAGTAGATCAGGGTAGAAAGTTGATAGTTATGGTAGAAAAATTTAAGATGGATATGTATGCTTGAAATCTTGTGCTCCACTTCATGTCATTCTGAAATACTTGTATGTCAGCAGTGGACTTTCCTGTTGAATTTGCTGAATATTTTGGCTATATGCTTAGTTTCTTAATAAGTAATAAAAAATTTAAGAAAAACATAGTTGACAAATGTTATGAGCCTGTTATTTTGAAAAGAAAAAAAAGGTCAAACATCCAAAGTCATTTAAGGTTACATCAATGGACATTGAGTGTCGATTCATGGAAATTATTTTACAATAACATTTGTGGCTGAGAAGAGCCATCATCAGTATTGGGTTTCCCCAGGGGCTCCAATTTTCAGGTAGGTATCATGCAACAGAGACAGTAGAGGAGGTATCTTAGGAAGAGCTTTGTGCTCTTCTCTCCTGGTCTAGAAGACTTTGTCAAGGATGCTGCAGAAGGGAAGCTTGGATCAGGTTGTAGATTAGTCTCTAAGCTCCCTTCTGACTTGAAGATTCTGGAATTTTTCATATGTAACACTTTTATAGCATACCCACTCAGGTGACGTGAGAGATAGAACTTGTGTGCCTGTGAATATTAGACACCTGTGTGTGCCACACCGGGCCATCCGTGGATCTGTTTAAGGACATTTGTCCAGTTGTTCCAGCCTCGGCCCTCACCACTTTGCTGCTTCATCTTGTGTGGTCTTCAACCAACTTCTTGTGGACACAACCCAATGTCCCCATGCTTTGTGTGAGGGCCTCACATCTTGCCTGCCTTCTGCCTCAGCATTTCTCAAGATGTGCTGAAGGCCCAATGTGTTCACCCTGGAAGCACAGGAGCAAGTAATGCCCTGTGGAGATAAATTTTCACCAGTGAGAGAAGAAGCTGAAGGATGTGTTCTTCCTCCTTTCTTCTCCAGAAAGATTGTACCGAGAAGCAGCCATTGATATAGCCACTGGAAAGATAGACCCACAGGTTTCAGTAAATGACTATATTTAATAAAATGGTGGTTGGTTTGAAATTACACCTCATATTGCCTTACTACTTCTCCCTAGGTGGCATTTTTAAAACTAAGTAACAACACACAGCCCCTTTGTCTCAGACTCTGCTGTCTGAATCCAAAATCCTGTGCATCATCTTGAAAAGATAATGTTAGACAGAGATGCAAAAACAAAACAATAAAGGGTCTTGGAGGCATCAAGGAGAAGGCGATTAAGTCCCACTGGGATGGTTAGAAAGACTGTACAAGAAGGATCAGAAACTGAGTTTAGCATTGCAAGTGAAGGTCAGCATCCAAGAAGTAAAGTCAGCAGAATGGGGGTCCTGTATGTTCAAGCTTCAATGAACTAACAGACAGTGCCTCTGTGTGCCCATGAAATGATGGGGTGCAGGTTGGCTGCTGAGAGGCAGAACTGACATTACAGCTTTCACAAGCCTGGAGTGTTTCCTGGTGCACACACAATGCATGACCTTGTCTGCAGAACCAGCCTGTAGAGGTTTCCAGGGGCACCATTACACATCCATGTGGGTTTATGAACCTCATGTTGGTTAGACTTCCAGATTGGCTTTACCACTTTTTACTACTTTCACATTATTGTGCTTTAATGTTTTTACTTTTACATGAGCACTAGCCTTTTACTAACAAGCTAGGGAGATGAACATGGCAGCAGGAGACACACGTTCTTCTGCTCCTGCACACTGCCTCTCTAGAGTAAGGTGGGTTAGAAGTGAAGTTTCAATGATGGGCTGTCCTGTCCTAAAACCCAGCTAAATTCTCCTTTTTAAGACTTTGCAGGGAGAGTGAAGACTGCCAGGGATCTATTGAGTGAAGAAAGATTTTCTACCTGGAATTGTGCCTCAAAACAGGGATAAAAATGATGAGCTTAGTGAGCATAGTAATGAAGAGGCTCTGGATGGTGGTCACCCACTGTGACTTCTTCCAACTGGTCTCCAGGTTGGAATAGGTCCTACATAAAAGATGCCAGGAGGTTCTTTTTCTTCGTTTAAAAAAATTGATTAACTTTGTTGGGGTGACATTGGTTAATAAAATTATGTAGGTTTCAGGTGTACAATGCTATAATACATCATCTGCATATTGTATTGTGTGTTCACCACCCCAAGTCAAGTCTCCTTCCATCACCATTTATTCCCCATTTACCATCTCCTACCTGTTTCCACCCCTTTCCCTCTGATAATCACCATAGTGTTGTCTGTGTCTATAAGTTATTTTTTCTTTGTTCAATTCCTTCACCTTGCTCATAGCAGGAGGTTCTTAAAATTGCCACTCAGTGTTTTCATTTGCTGTGACTGGTTGTAAGTAAGGATGTTGTAGCTGTGGACAAAGTGGAAACAGAACTGAAATAAAAGACAAGGTCTCTGTCCTCAGGGAGTTTCTAGGTGAATGAGGCAGTCATTCTTTTTATTTCAAAGATGAAGGTCGCTTTCCACTCCGTCTTTGCTACTGAATTATAAATAATGGTTGCTAGTGAACACTGTGTTTCAGATCCGGAGAAGGGATCTCTTCCTGAGGGGCCATATGTCCCTGAAAATTGTATGGAAATATTTTATGTTCCTCACCCTACCCCATCCCTGGGAGAGTTTCCAAAAACTTCCTCAGATTCTCAGAGGGGTCTGTGAGCCCAAAAGGATGAAGAACGATTGATTTAGAAAATGTAGTCATTACTTAATCTGACCATGACCTCAAGTTTCCTCTAAACTGGAATTCAAAAGAAATTCTGATGGGTCAATCTGCTTCTGGTTGTGTGTGTGTGTGTGTGTGTGTGTGTGTGTGTGTGTATTTTTTTTTAATGAATTTTCTCTGAATTGAGAAAACAGGGCTCCCTCGAGCTTGTGTCTGCCAAGTTGCTAACATAAAAAGAAAATTATTTTTCTTGTCTAAATATAAAAACAAAGCTTTAAACATACTCCTGCAGTTAGATAACTTATTGAGAAATAAAAATCAACACAGTCAGGGATAAAAAACAAAGTTCTTGATTTAAGTGTCCTTTGTCCTTTATTAGTAGAAAATGTATGAGAAGGTAGCGGGATCCCTTGCAGTCCTAAGTGTAGCCAAGTCCACACATAGGCACTCTTCACTTTCATCTGTCCTCTCGCTCAAGGTTCTGTGCTGCATTGTGTAGTCACTGCAGCAGCTGTAAATGATGTATGAAATGAAAAAAAAAATTCCTTGCCCAGGCACTCAGCCAGATGCTGTTTTCATGGTTATTTTTGCTACTGAAGCTCAGAGAGAGATGCAACCACCAGGGACACTAAATGATGCTTTTAAAAAAATTGATGTTGCTCTTCCTTCTTCCTCTTCCTTTCCCATCTCATAGGAAGAATGTCAAACAAAATATTTTGACAGAAACAAACTTGTTAAATAAATCAGCTCAGTCATCCTTTGAGCCAGATTCTGAATCATCATTTAAAAAAGTTAATTTCTATGTCCTTAAAATGGGAAATGGCCTATCACACACTCCCCTGATCCCACACTTGGCTTTGACCTTGAGACCAATGGTCTGCGAATGTCTAAGATCATGCATTACTATTAATCAAACATTTTTAAATATATGCACATTGTATGTATATTTATACTTGTGGTTTATAATCCTTTATATTATCACGTGTCAATGTCTCAAGTCAATATATAAGTTTGAGCAAGGTGATTAATTAACAATAGTGGATATAAATCCATCTTAAAATCCTATATAATAAAAGGGTAATATGCAAACTGACCCTAATAGCAGAATGACTGGGAATCACTGGTCACTATGACACACACTGACCACCAGGGGGCAGATGCTCAATGCAGGAGCTGGCCCCTGGTGGTCAGTGTGCTCCCACAGGGGGAGCTCTGCTCAGCCACAAGCCAGGCTGCCAGCTTCCAGTAGAGTGGTGGTGGTGGGAGCCTCTCCCACCACCTCAGCAGCACTAAGGATGTCCAACTGCAGCTAGGCCTGCTCCCCGCTGGCAAGTGGACATCCCCTGAGGGCTCCTGGGCTGCCAGAGGGATGTCTGACTGCCAGCTTAGGCCCAACCCCCTGGGGAGTGGGCCTAAGCCAGCAGGTGGTCATTCCCCGAGGGGTCCCAGACTGCGAAAGGGCACAGGCCGGGTTGAGGAACCCTCCCGAGTGCACAAATTTTTGTGCACCGGGCCTCTAGTAGACTTAATAAATTCAAATGTTTTGGCCAACTTTGCAGCTGCATATATGATTAGGTTATTCTTTTTATTCAACAAATATTTACTTAATTGTCATCTGTCTTCCCTCAGTAGAAGGTAAATTTTATAAGGGTAAGGAATTGTGTCTGTTTTACAAATTGTACATAATTAAAAGATTGTAAAATGTAAATGGGGTAGCGTTTTATTTAGTTGTTCCTAGGAGGTTTTGATAAGGAGGTGATATTTGGCCTTAGCTAGTTTGGCTCAGTGGATAGAGCATCAGCCTGGGGACTGAAGGTTCAATTTCAGTCAAGGGCATATGCCCAGGTTGTGGGCTCAATCCCCAGTAGGTGGTGTGTAGGAGGCAGCCGATCAATGATTCTCTCTCATCATTGATGTTTCTATCTCTCTCTCCCTCTCCCTTCTTCTCTGAAATCAATAAAAAATATTTTTTATAAAAGAAAGTGATATTTGTATAGTCTAGGACAGTGATGGCGAACCTATGACAAGCGTGTTAGAGGTGACACGTGAACTCATTTTTTTGGTTGATTTTTCTTTGTTAAATGGCATTTAAATATATAAAATAAATATCAAAAATATAAGTCTTTGTTTTACTATGGTTGCAAATAACAAAATATTTCTATATGTGACACGGCACCAGAGTTAAGTTAGGGTTTTTCAAAATGCTGACATGCTGAGCTCAAAAGGTTCGCCATCACTGGTCTAGGAGGACATGGAGAGAAGGGCCATGCAGACATGGGTGAAAAGGGTTTGAGGAATAGAGAAAATAGCATGTGCATAAGATTTGAGCAGAATAACTTATTTGACAAAAATCATACTCTTAAGAATAAGCAGCAATCTTTGCTAATGTTTCGCTGTTCACTTAGGCTTTTATTTATTTTTTTTTGGGGGGGGGGGGCATGTAGGAATGCAGTGACTGACTCCTATGTGAGTTGCAAGTTTAATTCCTTAAGAAACTTCCACAGTGTTTTTCCAAAGTGGTTTTGAAGTTCCAGTTCCATACTCTCTAACACTTATGGTCAGCTTTCAGAATTTTAGGTATTTTATTAATAGTATCTCACTGTGATTACAATTTGTATTATCTTCATGAATAGTGGTGTTGAGTACCTTTATAGGTGCTTACTTGCCATTAGTGTACATTCTTTAGTGAAATATCTGATCAAATAGATGTTCTAATCTTTTGCCAACATTTTAATTGGGTTTTTTTTTATATGCTTATCGCTGTGATCTGAATGTTTGTGTTTCCCCAGAATTCATATATTGAAATCCTAACCTCCAATGTGATGGCATTAGCAGGTGGGTCCTCTGGGAGGTGCTTAAGTTTTGTGGAGCCCTCATGAATGGAATTGGTGTCTTTATAAAAGAGGCCCCAGAGAGACCCCTGGCCCTTTGCACTAGGTGAGGACATGGTGAGAAGTCCTCTTCCTGGGTGAGACCCTCACCCGACCATGTCGGCACTATGGTCTTGGACTCTCAGTCTCCAGACTGTGAGAAATAAATTTTTGTTGTTTAAAAGCCACCAGTCTATGGTATTTTATTATAGCAGCCTGAACAGACTAAGATGTTTATCATTAGTTGTGAGTGTTCTTTATAAATCCTGGATGCAGGTACTTTTCCAGGTATATGGTTTGCAAATATTGTTTCCAAGTCTGTGGCTTTTCCATTTTTTTAACGATGATTCCAAGAGAAGACATTTAAAAAATTTGGATGAAATCCAATTTATCAATAGTTTCTTCAATGTATTGTGCTTGTATTAAATTTCTTTAACATTGTATTAAAGAAATTCTTGCCTAACTTGACGACACAAAAATTTACTCCTACATTTTCTTCCAGAAGTTTTTTGTTTGTTTTAGTTTTAGGTTTTACATTTAGGTCTATGATTCATTTTGAATTCATTTCTATATGCAGTGCAAATTAGAGTTTGAATTTTATTTTTTAAAAAACATATTGATATCCAAATATTCAAGCACAATTTGATAAAAAGACAATTCTTTATCCATTAAATTACCTTTGCTCCATTGTCAAATTGATTGTACATATATGTATGTATGTTTTCTTCTTCCATTGACTTATTTGTCTATGTTTACACCAATACTAGACTCTTCTGGTTACTATAGCTTTACAATGTCATGGAATAATGTTATTTTTAAAAATTATTTTGCCTACTCCTAGTCCTTTGCATTTTTATATTAGAATCAATTTGGAAATTGTACCAAATTCTACCAAAAATGAGTCAGTTGGGATTCTGTTGGGATTGTTTTGATTCAATATCATGAAAATTAACATCTCAACAATATTGAGTTTTCTGATCATTGTATATGATATAGATCTTTATTATTTATTTATTTATTTATTTTTAAATATCTCTAGGCATGTTATTTTCAATATAGCAGTCTTTTATATCTTTGGACAGATTTATCATTAATTATTTAATTTTTTGATGTTAGTACCAATGGCATTTTTACCTTAATTTCAGTTTCCAATTATTTGTTGCAAATACATAGGAACACAGGTTATTTTAGTATATTGATTTGTACTCTGTAGACTTGTTAAACTACTTGTTGGTTCCTGTAAGTTTTTAAAAATAGATTCTTTTAGATCTTCTACATGGATGATAATATCATCTGTGAATGTAGATAGCTTTACTTCTCTTTCCCCAACATAGATTTCTTGCTTGATTGTACTGGCTAGAACCTCCAGTATAAAATTGAACAGAAGTGTTGAGTGCAGATATCCTTGTCTCATTCCTGATCTTTTTAGGGAAGCAGTGAGTCTTTTATCTTTAAGCATGATTTTAGCTATTGTTTTTTCATAGGTTATCTTTATTAATTTGAGGAAGTTTCCTTTTGTTCCTAGTGTATTGAGAGAGTTTTTGTTAGAAGGTAGCTGGATTTTGTCAAATGTTTTTCTGTGTCTGTTTATTTAGATGATCACACACTCTTTCTTTTAGTTTGTTAGTAGGGTGAATTCCATTGGTTGGTATTTGAATGTAAATTTAACCTTGCATTCTTGATGTACACCTAACTTAGTCATGATGCATTTTTAATATATGTGGATTTTATTTGCTAAATTCTATTTAGAATTTTTCTATCTGTGTTCATGAGGGATATTGGTCTGTAGTTTTCTTGCAGAATATTTGTCTGGTTTTGGTGTAAGGGTAATGTTGACCTCACAAAAGAGTTGGGAACTATAGTATCCTCTTATTTTCAATTTCTGAGAGAGTTTATGTGGAATTAGTACTATTTCTTCTTTACATTTTTGGTGGAATTTAGCAGTGAAGTCATTTAGGCTTAAATTTTCTTTGTGGGAAAGTTTATGACTGACATTTAAAAATTTAATGGTTATAGAGCTATTTGGATTCTCTATTTCTTTTTAAGTGGGCTTTTATAGTTTGTATTTTTCAAGAAATTCATCCATTTCATCTAACTTTTAAAATTCATTGGCGTAAAGTCAATCGTTGTATTCTCCTGTTATCCTTCCAATATCCATAGGAACAGTAGTGATGCTGCCTCTCATTCTTTATATTGGTGAAATATATCTTCTGTTATTCTTTAGTCAGTATGGCCACAGGTTAATTAGTTTTACTGATATTCTCAAAGAACTAGCTATTGATTCCATTGATAAAACTATCAGAAATGAGATAAAAGGATTTATAGGAACCACTGGTACCTCTTCAACATTTTAATTCGTATCATATTTACATTCATATTCTGAGATATAGAGAGAGAGCTTTGTGTTCTAAGTCTGATTAGACATAATGGAGATAGAGATGGCATTTGGTCAGCTTGCCCTTGGAATAGATCACAAAATTATTTTTCCACTTTACTAGGCAAAGAGCCAACTTGCCTCTATATAAAACATTTTTTATTATTCTTAATTTTCAAAGATCAAGATGACTGGCTTTATTTTCATTCAGAATTCTCCCCCTGACTCGGGATTGAATATAAATGCCCACAAAAGTAACACCATGAAACTAAGATATTATTTTTTCCTCTCCCAATTAGAACTGTATTTCAGGGCCTTGAATGCAAATGTTAATTGTGTTAATATAACCCTTTACCAAAATTATTTCCTACAACTTGTCAGAGGCAGCAATGTCTAGGTCATAAGTCCAATGCCTTTGCTAATTCTTTATAATAAATTCATGTGAGAACACTAGTAGCAGGAGTGTACAATTTCATCTTTGTCTCCTAGAATTTGTAATGCTCGATTTCCAATCTTTGATCCCATTTTTCATCCAGTATTAGCATTACTTGTTGGCATTTTCTGCCCCCAAGTTGAATTAATGAAATCTCTGTCATGGAAAATGACCTTAAATCAATACAGTTTCTCATTTTCAGTTCTCTCATAGTTTAATAGTACGTATTCCTCCATGTTACTATTAAATGTGTGTGGCTGATTGAACTGGGAAGCAAAAGTACTTTGGAAGATGGTGCAGTTACACAGGTGTTGTTTTGAAAAATTCATATATAATTAGCACACAATAAAATACCCAGATTTTAAGTGCTCAATTTGATGAATTTTGGCAATTGTATACAGTTGTGTGACCACACTCAAAACAAGATACACAATATTTCCATCTCCTTAGAAAATTCTATTGTACTAATTTTCACTCGATCTCTCCTCCCATCTGGTTGGATAATCACAATCTTATTTTAGTTTTAACTGTATTTGCATTTCATATAACTGAAATCATTCAGTGTGTACTCTTTCATGATATTTACCAACATTGTTGCATATATGAATACTTCATTCTTTTTTATTGCTGCTTCTCCATTTTATGGGTATAGTACAATTGTTTATCTGTCCATGGAAATGTAGATGTTTTCCAGTTTCTTTTTTATAGAAATCATTTGTTGACAGATTTCTTTGGTGGAGTTGTGGTGGTAAATACACTGGAGTGGAATTACTAGTCATCTATTTTGCTCATATATCTCCAATTTGGACCTGGTTCAGTGGGGCAGCTCATTTCTGCTCCATGCAATGTCAATTGCATCTTGAAAGCTGGAGAGCATTGTGTGTGGGGGCTGAAATTATCAGAAGGCTCATTCACTTCCTATCGGTGGTTCATGTTGCTGGTGGCCAGGACCTTAACTGTGGCTGATATCCAGAATACCTACATGTAGTCTCTTCTTGAGGACACTTGGCTTCCTCAGAGCATGGCAGATATTTCCAAAAGCAAGTGTCCCACGAAGAAAAGGTAGAAATGCATTACATTTTATGACCTATTCAGAAATCACATAATGTCATTTCTGCCATGATCTATTGATTGAGGCAAAGATGGGGTGGGGGGAGGTAGTAATTAACCTTACAACTTAATGAAAATATTGTCAACATCCCACTGTAAGAATAATGTGTTGAATGCAATGCGTTTGTTGGCCATTGTTGGAAAATACAAACACTCAGATTTATGTATAAATATATTTGTAACAACATTTTAAGCAACAGAAACAATTAGAAATCAATTTGAAAACATGTAAATGCAAATGTAAAAATAGAGTTGTTTTATGTCATGGTTTGAAAGTATTCCTATGGCCTCTTTGATCTTCTTACTTATAAGAGATGGAAACTAATTCTTCTCCCCTTGAAGAGCACAGACCATTAGAGTTGGACGAATCTTAGCTCTGCTTTAACCCAGGTCCTCGATGTGCGAGTGAGACACTTGAAACCCAGTCACACAGTTAGCTTGTGAGCAGTGGCTGCCTTGGAGAGAAGTCAGCCTGTGCACAGCACAGTCCCATCTGCATTCCTTGGATAACAAGACCCAGCAGCTATTTCTGGAAAGTGAGGACAGCACAGTCAGTGAAACATTCTTACATCAGATCTCCTGGGGTGGTGGGGTCATTTCTATATGAGCTAGACATCCCTCCATATGGATTGCACCTAATCTCTTGCACTTTGTGTGAATTTTCTTGGGACCTTAACTCAGTCTTTATCCTCATGTTTTTAAAAATTCTTTCTTGTGTAAGGGTACCCATGTACATCAATATTGTTATGTAAAAGGGCATATTATTAACCCCCTTTGTTTGTCTTTCAATCAGAACTAAGAGATTATAAATATGTAAATCACACTTATCTCCTAATTTTATAAATCCAACTTTTATTGAAAAATAAAGTAAATCCAATTTTTATTTTTAAAAATAAAAATTGTAGACAAATAAAAGACAGGTATCATATTATAGATGTGGAGATATTCTAGTTAGGATTCCTGGGGAAATTAAATTTTAGAAATGCAATTTTTAAAAACAAAAATAAATGGACAAAAATATGCACATTGTATATCGATGATCATTTTCCCATCTGAAAGCAGCTGTGATAAAGCACATTTAAAACATCTTTCCTTGTGTACTCTTGAGTTCCACATGAGCACTTTGGGATGACACTTAATCTACCCCTCAGCAACAATGAGGATGGGATAGAATTGCTTTTTGTCCCCCAGGGATTAGAACAGAGTTCCAAGTAGATCTTCCTGGGTGCATACAAACTTAAATGTATACATGCTTCACCCCCTCTTTTTCTTCTTCTTCTTTTTTTAATACACTGAGCTCAATAATGCCTTGCTGAAATGAAGATACTGTTTTTATAACTGGCAATTTGAACATCTTAATCCTTTCCTCCTTTTTACTTATCCTCATAAATCTCCTGGCATCTGGAAACCATTGAAATGTTCCCTATATCTATAAATTCGTTTCTATTTTGTATGTTTGTTTATTTTGCTTTTAGATTCTACATATAGGTAAAATCATATGACATTTGTCTTCCTTTGTTTGACTCCTTTCACTTAGCATAATGCCCTCTAGGTCTATCCATGTTATCACAAATGGCAAGATTTATTCCTCTTTATGGCTAAGTAATATTCCATTGTATAAATGTACCACACCTTCTTTATGCATTTGTCTATTGGTGAACACTCAGGTTGCTTCCATATCGTCACTCGTGTAAATAGTGCTGCAATGAACATAGGGATGCTTAGGCCTCTTTGAATTAGTGTTTTGGGTTTCTTTGAATAAACACCCAGAAGTGGAATTTCTGGGTCCTTCTTTGTCTCTTGTTATAGTCTTTGTTTTAAAGTCTGTTTTGTATGGTTTAAGTATTGCTATTCAGCTTTTCTTTTTGTTTTCATTTGCATAAAATATCTTTTTCCATTCCTTTACTTTCAGTCTGAGTATTTTTTTGTTTTTGTCTGAAATGGGTCTCCTATAGATAGCATATGTATGGTCTTGCTTTCTTATCCATTCAGCTAAACTAGGTATTTTCATTGGAGTATTTAATCTTTTTACATTTAAAGTAATTATTGATAGGTATGTAGTATTGCCACTTTATTATTTGTATTTTTGATCTTTTTCATCTTCTTTTTTTTAAGTCTCTTTAACCTTTCATGTAATACTGGTTTGGTGGTGATTAACTCCTTCAGCTTTTACTTGTTATAGACTGAATATTGTTTTATTGCCTGAAAGTATGTTGTACTTGGACAGGCATGTAAGCAAGCACTTAAGCAACTTGTAGATCAGCTTGAAGCTTTTACAGCTTGGGTTTATATATTTTTGGACATGTCTAGAGTAACCTTTACTCTAGGACTATTTTATCCTCAGTTCTCTTTGGTTGACTTCTAAATTCTTACTGATTTGCTGGGATCTCTGCCAAATGCCCTGCGTGTTCAACCAGATGTATTCATAATGGCTGGTAAGAACTCA
This sequence comes from Myotis yumanensis, assembly GCF_028538775.1. Lineage (NCBI taxonomy): Eukaryota > Metazoa > Chordata > Mammalia > Chiroptera > Vespertilionidae > Myotis > Myotis yumanensis. The sequence goes on from NW_027223755.1 coordinate 25,909,630, forward strand.
TACGATCCTCACTTCCCTTTGGAGATTTTTCAGTTTATCTGGCAATTGTTCTGAATATGGAGTTCTTTTACTTACCAACCCCGAGGAGTTTCAGCTTTTCGTGAGCAGATGAGAATTCAGCCAAAGTTTGTTTTCTTCTGCTAGAGATCAGAGCTCTATGCTGCCTATTGTCCAATAATAAACACACACGGTACTTCATGTCTTTTGTCTAGATCTTATTTCTAGTTTATGGTGGGTGGGAATATCCCACACAAGTTATCTTTATATGGACAGAAGCATAAACACCTAGGTAAAATGTTCAAGTATTATTTCTCATCTTTAGATTTTTATACCATTTAGCAATAGTTTTCGTCTAAGTTACATGTAGTATTTAACTGTGTGTTTTTTTTCCTGTTTTTGGACAACTAGTTTTCCTCAAAATATACTAAATATGTTAGCATTTCTCCACTGCCTTGCAAAGTGTCTTTGCCATATGCCAATTTTCTATGCATTTGTGTGGGTCTATTCTAGCTAACATCACACTCTCAATCACTTTTATTTTAAAGTAAATCTTCATAGCCGAGTCTTCTTTGCCATGCCATGTTATCTCTCTTTATTTAGTTGGATATTATTTTATGTATTTCAATAAAGTTTCATGTTTTTACCCATAAAGTTACTACATATATATTGTTAGATTTAATTATCAGCAAATATTTGTTGTTTTGTAAATGGTATTTTATAATTAAATTTTCTAACTATGAACTGATGGTTATTTGAATGCAATTCATTTTCACAAATTGATTTTACATCTAGCAACCTTCTGAATTGTCTTATTAATTCCAATAATTTAGCTCTGTCTTCACTAGGGTTTCCTATACATCTGAACACATTGACTGTTCAAGTCCTTAATATTTACTTCTTTATTTTTACTTAGTAGTGTTGTTTTGAACATCCAGAAAAAAAAGTTGAAAAGAGGTAGTGAGAGTAGGTATTCTGTTCTTGTTCCTGGCATTAAAGAACATTGAAAAAAATCATTTCACAATTAAATGTGGGATTCATTGTAGCTTTTATATAAATAATAAAAGGACAATTTCTGATGTTTTTAGTTTTTAGAAAAGCTTTACTTTGAGTGTGATTGAATTTAGTGAAATACAATTGCTGTATGTCTTTGAATCACAATAGTAGGTTTTATAATGTTTATCATCTTTGTATTCTTGGGATAAAGCCACTGTGTTCATAATGCATTATTTTTGAAAGTATCACTGAATTTAGTTTGCTAATATATTTAATATTGTTGTTGCTATGGCCAGCAGTGAGATTAGTCTATAATATTCCTTCTTTATTATATCCATGTCCCTGCCTTGAACAAACTCATTACTAGATTTGAGACCAACATTTGCCTTCCTAGTCCTTGAAACAATTTCTACAATGTTAGAACATCTGTTCCTTGAATTATTGGTAGAGTTTTCAACTACAACTGCCGGTGCTTAGGGAGCTTTTTGTTTTATTTTGCTTTAGATTTTGGTAAAAATTTAAATACTGATTTTTATTTACTGAAAGTTATATTTTTACACAAGTTGTTCTTTATCTTGAGTTACTTTTAATATAATTGTGTCCTCACCTCAGGACTTAGTCTATTTCAAATTTTTTAAAATTTATTTTCCTCATTGTAGCATGTAATTTTTAATTTTTAAAAACCTGGGGCTATTAAACCACATCCTTCCATTGACATCCAACTCAAAGTTGAAGGACAAGGAAGCCCATTTGATATAATTTGTAATGATTAGCCTGGGCTGACAGAGTGAGTGGAGGGGGTGGAGAGAAAATCTCAAAGGGGAAACAATGCATTATCAGCACAGTTATTATTATTATTATTATTATTATTACTTATTTTACTGACTTTTTATTGCTTGTTATTTTTAAATTTATTAGCGTGAGATAGGTTAAGAAGACTATAAAGGTTTCAAATGCACATTTCTATGATACATTACCATTAAATTATCTGGTTACTTCCAGCACATAAAGGCCCTAATATTGGTGGAAGCTCACCACCTATTGTCAAATCATCTTCTGACACCATATATTTGACCCTCTTAACTATTTACTACCCTTTCACCCCCTTCCGTCTCGTAACCACCATACTGTTGCCTATGTCTATAAGTGTCTGTTTGTTTTTCTTGTTTGTTCATTTGTTGCTTTGTTTTATATCCCATTTATGAGTGAAATAATATTTGTAACAACAAATATGGATCTTGAGAATATCATTAAGCAAAATAAATAGACAGAAAAAGTTGAGACGTATAATTATTTTAAACAGAATAACTTGTGGTTTGCCAGTGGGTCATGGCAAGTTTAGTGCAATCCACCGTCTTGCATTTTAATCTGCTTTCTTCTCTAAAACGATCTCCTCCTGGGGAGAGGCTGGGGTTTCATTACTCACCAAGAGATTCAAATTGACACGCTTGTCTGTGGCAGCTTTTCAGCATTAATTGCCGCTGCCATTTCCTTAACGCAAGAAGTCTCTAAAAGTCATCATTAGATTTTTACTCTCCTTGAATATGTCTAGCTTCTGATCCTTCTTTTAAGGGCTCATTTCAATTAAATTCAGCTCTCACCTAGTGTTCACCCACTCTACGTTTACATGTACTAATTTGCTGACAGGGGTGGGTTTCCTAGATTGCTGGCTTCACTTATTTATTCTACAGACATTTAGTGAGCATCTGTGCTTAGGTGTTAAATAACGCAATTACTAGCCTGTTGATGCCAGACTTTGTGCTAAGAACTGGGCTAGGTACTTGCAATTAAAATTCAAATAAAACAGTCTCACACCTACAGGAGCTTGCAATCAATAGTATACAGTGAGATCATCGAAATCTTTAGTCATCTTGCCCTGGGTTCATACTGTCAAAAAAAAGTTTTAGTTAATTACATAAGAACAACATGATGTATTAGCAAACACATATCTTCATGGTTACTTAGGACAGGATGAATAGGAGGATGTTTCATTTCAGGAGGCAGTGTTGTAGGTGAGCTTCCACCAATATCAGGGCCTCTATAAGCTAGGAAGTAACCAGATAATTTAATGAGAAGCATTTCTATGGAAACAAGAAAAAACAAAGTTTTGTAGTTTGAGCAAATTATAAATTTAGTTTCTGAGTTTAGAGAGAAGCCAGCTGAGAAAATGTCTAGAGGTCAAGTTCAAAGCATTTTAGATGGTGTGAAGGCAAGCAGTGGCAATCTGACAGATCTTCCTGATTTACAGTTGAAATGCCTCTGATGATAACATAGCCACAGGCATGCAGATTGTCCGTACACAAGCTGCTGTGGTGATTAAGTTGGGAGTCAGTGTCAAACAAGTGCATTACAGGTGCTGGCATTTTTAGGGCATCCCTGTACTCACCTGGTGGTTCATCAGTAGTTAGCATATGGGCCACCCATGCCCATATAGTAAATTTTTCAGTGTGGCACAAAACCATGTTCCTTAATAGACTTAAATATCTTCTGTTTCTCTGCAAAAAATTAAAAAGCCAAAGTAGATAAACTTACATTTAGTAATCAATGCCTCAGTATATTATCAATTTTGAACAATTATTCATAATAGATTATTTTTGACAATTTTTGAAGACATGCCTAATATTATTAAATCAACAAATTAAAACTAGCTTTTATTTATCAAACTTTATTCCAGATCATGTAAATTTGAAATGTATTTGGTTTACTTTCTATATTTCTGAGCGTATACTTTAAAATGCTTACTTTTCTTTAAGCCAATTAAATAGAAGTCAACAAATTAATTTCAGCAATACTATCTGTAGGTAGAAAAACATTACATATTTATAACATATATACATAAACATATATACAGACATAAACACATCTTATTAGCCTTGTTTTAAAATTTTTAGCCATGTCTGAAGTATAAAATTCAGAAGAACAGTTGGATCCAAATTGTGTTTCTGGCAGATGGACTAAGTTAAGGTTACCTACTCAGATGCCCAAAGTCATTTGTTATATATTTTTATTTATTTATTTATTTATTTTTTTTTTTTTATTTATTTTTTTTTTTTTTATTTTCCTCTTAAAGTATTACAAAGGGTATTACATAAGTATCCTTTTTCCCCCCCCCGCCCTTGACAAACCACTACCCTCCCTTACCCCCCAGTGTCTTATGTCCATTAGTTATGCTTATATGCATGCATACAAGTCCTTCGGTTGATCTCTTACTCCCCTCCCTCCTGCCCCCCAACTCTCTCTGGCCTTCCCACTGCAGTTTGACAATCAGTTTGAGGCAGCTCTGCCTCTGTATCTATTATTGTTCAAAAGTTTGTAATGGTCTTTATTATCCATGAATGAGTGAGATCATGTGGTATTTTTCCTTCATTGACTGGCTTGTTTCACTTAGCATAATGCTCTCCAGTTCCATCCATGATGTTGCAAATGGTAGGAGTTCCTTCTTTTTAACAGCAGCATAGTATTCCATCGTGTAGATGTACCACAGTTTTCTAATCCATTCATCTACTGATGGGCACTTAGGCTGTTTCCAGATCTTAGCTATGGTGAATTGTGCTGCTATGAACATCTGGGTGCATATATCCTTTCTGATAGGTGTTTCTGGTTTCTTGGGATATATTCCTAGTAGTGGGATCACAGGGTCAAATGGGAGTTCCATTTCCAATTTTTTGAGGAACCTCCATACTGCCTTCCATAGTGGCTGCACCAGTCTGCATTCCCACCAGCAGTGCACAAGTGTTCCTTTTTCTCCACATCCTCTCCTTCACAGCTGTGTTGGCTCTTCTGGCTGGTGGGGGGAGGCTTCACGTACAGTTGCTGTTCCACAGACAGAGGGTGTGGTGATCAGGAGGCTGTGGTGATCAGGAGGCTGCGGTGATCAGGGGGCTGCTGTTGCTTGGATCTGCTGCGTTGATTTAAAGGCACAAAATACAACAGAGCAAGGCACAACGTACCAGGCACTGAACACAAGTATATTCACAATATTAATAACTCCAAATAAAGGTGACCACCCGAATTAAGAGAATTAGGGGATAAGGGAGAAAGAAGAGAAGAAGATAAAAGAGAGAACAGAAAAGAAAAATAAGAAAAAAACAAACAAAAAAGGAGTGCAAAAATAGAATTGGGAAAAAAGAGGGGGGAAAAAAAGAGAGCGAAAAAAGAGAATGAAGTAGAAGTGGGGAAGAGACTCCCCGTATGAGGAGCAAACTCCAATAGAACTGCCACTAATCTCAACAAATTCCAGCAACAGATCCCTGGAGATGAATGCAAACTACAAACCACCAATAATATCCAGAGGGGTAAGGGAAAACAGAAGCACAAAAATAGCTGGGGTGGGGTGGGGGAGGGAAGGGAAAAACCAGCAGAAAAAAAAAAGAAAAAGAAAAAGAAAAAGAAAAACAACCTCACAACCAGTCCTAAAAAAGAAGAAAAAACACAAAACAAAACAAACAAACAAATTAAAAAAAAAAAAAAAAAAAAAAAAAGCCCAATATATTCAACAATCAAGAAAACAATAGAAAGATAAGAGAGAAAAAAAAATGGTTGGAAAGTGAAGAAGGATAAAGAATAGGTGTATAAGGATTTAGAGCAGTAGATTGGAAATAGGATATATAAGTAGGGTGGAATTAGACAGGGGGTAAAAAGAGGGAATTGGGAAAGTCTGGAGCAGGAATAGGGTAAGAGAAACAGGACACCAAAAGGGGAAAAGTAAGGAAGAGGGTTTTAGCAAAGAGGTGGAATTGAGATAGGGAAAATTAATGCTAAAGGAACGATGAAAATAGAATGGAGAACACTAATCCCAAAAGAAAATAAAGAGAAAATAAAATGGCACTTTAAAAAATGGTAAAATGGTAGGAGTAATAATACTGGTTAAAAATAAAAATGTGGTAATTGAAAGGGTAAAATCAGGTGATGGAAAAAGAAGAAAAAGAGAAAAAAAAATTGGTTTCTTAGTAAAAAGGTGAAAAAATTAAAAAGAAAAAGAAAAAGAAAAAATTTGCAGTAGTGATGGTCTTTCGGTTCTTCTACTCTTCAGCCTGGTTCGCCTTGGTCCTGCCAGGTATTTAGGAGAGTGTTGCCTGCATTACACTGTTCCTCCGTGTTGTAAATCACAGTCCTGATTTTAAAGCAGGCCGTATTTGTGATCCAGTCTGCCTTAATTTGTATTCCCCTAAGAGTCAGTTTGTGGCTCAACCTCTGGGTGGCAGTGTTTTTGGGTTGGCCTCTGAGGCTATACAGCTTCTCTATCCTTTTTTAATCCTTACCCTGCTCTGTGTTGTTGGTGGGACTGAAAATCCCTCTATAGGCCAGACCCTGGTAACTCCCAGGGACTAATCAGCTTGTTTTAGTCCTTTATCTCATACAGGGTGGAATCTGGGTGTGGCTGTGCTCCTTGCCTGGGGGGCTGGGGGGAGGAATTCCACCCTCTGGAGGAATGGCTGCCCCAGTCCTGGGCCCAGGGGGGTCTCAGCACTCAATTCGCTGCCACCTCCTCCGGCTCCCCCTCTTTCCTCAGCCTCTCCCCAGATTCCCCTCGTCTGCACCTTCACCCTCTCTTCAGCACAGGTGAGTGTCTGTATCCGAACTGTCCTATGAGCAGGGTTCAGTGAAAACAAAGAAACAGACAAACGCCGGCCGGCCGCGGAAACGCTCCTCTTACCGGTCTGGGAAACGCTCCTCTTACCAGCACTGCATGGTCTGGGAAACGCTCCTCTCTTATGGGCACTGCACGGTCTGATCAGTTCCTCAGGATGCCCCCTTTAGTCTCAGTTCTCCGCAATCACAAAATCCAAATCTCAAATCTCCTGGCGCCAGCAAACCCGCGGAACTCCTTACCCTGGTCAGGGTCTGTGTCTGTCCCAAGAGACGCGGTTGTCTGCCATGCGGTCTCCCTCCGACCCTCTGGGCTCAGGTCTGGCAAACTTTCCTGCCCAGATCCCTGGTTTTTAACCTTTCCAGGGGAGGTCTGCCCTTCCAGGCTGCAAGCCGTCTCACCAGCTGAGTAAATTTGCCAATTCGGGGTGGGTGTTATTAGTTTCAGCTGCTTACTCCGTTTGCTCCGGGACAAGACCTGGGACGCGTCTGCCTATATCGCCGCCATCTTGCTTCCTCTCTATTTATTTATTTTTTGTTTTTAATCCTCACCCAAGGATATTTTTTCTATTGATTTGTAGAAAGAATGGAAGGGATGGCCAGAAGGGGAGGAGAGAGAGAGAGAGAGAGAGAGAGAGAGAGAGAGAGAGAGAGAGAGAAACATCAATGTGAAATAGATACATTGATTGGTTGCCTCCTGTGCACATCATAACTGGGGCCAGGGATCTAACCTGCAACTCAGGTTCATGCCCTAGACTAGGAATCAAACCTGTGGCCTTTCGGTATATGGGCCAATGCTCTAACCACTGAAAACACTGGGGCCAGGGCTGTTAAATACTTTTTAATTGCATGCTGTAGGGATTATTGAGAGCTGTTTTTAGAGTTGTATTGTCTTTTAGAAGCTTCTATGTACCAACAGAAATGCATCTCATTCTCTCTGAGAGGTTTGAGGCTCTTTCTTTGAAGAATGTCCCTTAAAATGGACTTCTCTGAGCCAAAGATTCCCGGAAGTGGCCACTACAACTCAATTTCAAATTATGCAGAAGTCCACCCATTTTTTCCAGAAAGGCAAAAGATTCTGTTTCAAATATCAGGTGGAACCCATCTTTGCTTTTAGATCCCCTAGAACAGATAAACTATGGGGATTCAGGTAATCCTGCTGCATAAAACCCAGAGAATCACAGGTTTCTCTTCTCACTGATAGAAAGGTGACTTACTAAGAAGCTTCAATAAACAGAAACACAAAGCAAATGTGCACAATAAAGTTGGCGAGCTCAGAATGCAAACTGAGTGGCACTCAAATATGAGAGACTTACCCTCAAACTCCTAGGTCAGCAAGAAAGCTGTGACCTCAGTGGGTTCTGTGGATACCTGCACCTGTTTGCTCATTGGCCTCTGAGATGTCCAGTAGTGATGGTTACTCTTTAAATCACACTTCTGACATCGTTAACTTGTTTTAAGCCATGCAATTTGGGCTAATTTATTACAGCAGTCACAGGAGTCAAATATGGTGCCTTTTATACCTCCTTTGACAACACGTCGGGCTTTGGTGAGTACCCACTTTGCACAGTGACTTATCTTGACATGTAAGCAACATTCTAGAACCTGTCTAGAGAGTGTTGTCACTGATGGGGCCTTCCTGGCTACTGAAACAATTTAGAAAGAAAGCTCCTTGGAACCCCATGCTGCCCTATGCCTCCTAAGTGAGGACTTGGGATTTCATTATGGACAGATTTCTGGAATAGCTAATTCCTTTGAAGGTGACTTTGGGTCTTTTATTGATTTCTACTGCTGCTGTAACAAATTAACACACATTCTGTGGCTTAAAACAACACAAATTTATTCTCTAACAGTTTAAGAGGTCAGAAGTCCAAGGGTTTCATTGGGCCAACATCAACGTACCGGTTCCTTTCTGGAGACTTTTGGGGAGAATCCTTTTCCTGGTCTTTTCCAGCTCCTAGAGGTCATCCACATTCCTTGGCGTGTGGCCTTCCCCCTGTCTTCAAAGGCAGAAATGCTACCTCTCCTGCTGAGTGACTACCATTGGGAAAGTTTCTCCATTTTTAAGGACTCACGCATTTAGACTAGGTTCACCTGGGTAAACTAGGATAATCTCCCAGCTCTGTCCTTAATCACATCTGCAAAATTCCTTTTTTCTATGTAAGATCACATACTCAGAGATTCTGGGTGTGGGTATGTTTGGGGCCCATCGGAGGCATAGGCCCTGATACAGCATGCCCATGGCAAAGAGAACACCTGGTGTTATTGTGGATGTTTTGTAAAACTGCTGGGTCACTTGAAGTGCTCACAATACCAAGCACCTAGGGATAGATCCCACGCTCATCCTTCTCAAGTCCCGGTTGGAACCAGAACACTTTGACTACCTGTTTCCATCAGTACTTTTGCTGATCTAGACCACGGAAGTGTAATCAGAGACTGCCTGAGCCATTTGATTGGATCCCTATCTTATCAAACAGCCTTAGTCCACTTTTTGGATTGTCCCTGGGGTGGCTCAGTGGACAGGACCAGAATGAAAAATGACAAAAGGATTTTCTCTCTGTGACTTTCTTTTCCTAGCTCTCTCTACTTTGCTAGATTGGGGGCCTTCCTACATTCTCCCCATATTAGGTTTCATTTTCTGGGGGCCACCTATTAACCTGTTTTTCTCAATGTTTTGATCTACAAGGGCTGCAATGATTTATTAATGAGGTGGATATGAAGACTGTTTGAATCCTGTGAGAATCCCTTGGGCTAAGTTAGGGCCTCCCTCTCCCTAAAACAGAAATCACATTACATAACTCCATGTAAAATTGCAATTTTAAACAGAAAAGAACTATCCTGCATAACCAAATATTTAAAAAATAAACATCTCAAAGTATAGCCTATCTTATAAAAGGTGCAATTCCCTTTATGAAACAGACTTCAGAGACTATTTATACCTTTAAACCATGAAAAATCTGACTTCATGCTGTCTGCTTCACATATCACTTCTGGATCTTAGCAATAAAACCATTTCCAGCTTACATGTAATTAGAAAAATCATTCTTTTGCCCCTCACCCCTCACTCCCTTAAAATGACTTTTCAGAAAAAAGGAAAGAAACCTAGATTTTTTCTTTTTGTTGAAACAATTGTCAACTTCCTTATCTACCCATTAATTTTATCCTATATAAGACTCAGAAACAGAAACTCAGAATTCAAAACCATTTTCACAGCATCAAAGAAAAGTGGATAATGAATAATATGAGGAACCTTCTTTTCTTCTCTCCTTGCTACCATCTCTACCAAGCACAGAGGCTCTATTTATGTAAGTTTTCTTTTTAGTGGGGAGGGGGGATTCGGGGGAGATGGAGTTTGTGAGGCTGAGGAAGTGCAGAGCAAGGCTGAAACATTTGCTGGTGGCAGAAGCTACTTACTGAAATGCCATGAGCTGTATTTCCAGTGTGCAAGAAGATAGCGGAGCACCTGCCACATAGGAGCAGTAGTAAATAATTGTTTGGTTTTTTTTGCTGAGTGAAAGATGATAAATACAACAGCTTCTTGGCAGCCCACGCAGACATCATGCGGAGAAGACCACACTGAGCTTAGAAACAGGAGAACTGTGTTTTATCTTTGGCTTTATGATCTGACCTCGTGGACATTACTGAATTTCTTTGTGTTTTTATTTCTAAGCCATTGTGATGGACTCTCCCCCATCTCCGTTTGGACAGGTTTGGTCCAGAGGACAGTTGTGGGAGAGCTTCCGCTGTGAGATCAGATTTATACTGTTGTCTTAAAGTACCATTCGAGACACATATAGTATAGTTGTCAACCTAACACCTGCATGATAATCTATCCTGGTTTGTAGAGTAATAAAAACAAACAAACAAGCTTTACCCATAGTTCCTGGCCCCACCAATTATTTGTTTTATTTCTTTAAGATATCTGGTAACTCTGCTCTTTAACTAATACTCAGATGGATGAGAAGGAGAAGGGGCTTTGAGTCAGGATCTGGGGCTGGCTTTCTGGCATAGCCACTTCCTGACTCTGACTTGAAGTGTATTCTTCAATTTCTAGTTAACCATTTATCAATCTGTAGATATAAAATATGTGTGATAATATATTCCCTAAAGTATTGAAAATTAATTATGATGGGGTTTGACACTTTATAATTTCACAGAGATTTAGTGCTGGAATTAATTGATATTCCCATTTTGTCTTTTACCTGATTTTACAAGCTTTCATATAGAACCCTTCCCCAAATGCTAACAAAGCACCATCTGTTTTTATGGCTGTAGAATTCCTTGCTAAGAAAGCATAATCTGTATAGAATTTCCAATGAATATGTACTGTAATTACTCCACTGCATTCTGATTAAATGCTAGGAACTGTGCTACCATCCCTAAATCCACCTTTATTTTTGTAATATATCTAGTGGGAGGAGAGCTTTGCTTTAATGACTTTCTTCTTTAATTCTTCATTTTAATAAACCAACATACTTTATTAATGAGCAGCAGGATTATCACACATAAGGATTTTATATTGAAACCAATGTAAATGAAGTTATGCACCTATGATAGTTAATTTCACGTTTCAACTTGGCTTGGACATATAGTGCCCAGATACTTGGTCAATCATTATTCTGGGAGTTTCTATGAGGGTGTTTTGGATAAATTTAACATTTACATTAGTGAACTTTGAGTGAAACAGGTTGCCCTCCATAATAGGTGGGCCTTATCCAATCAGTAGAAGGCCTGAATAGAACAAAAAACTGACCTCCTCTGAGCAAGAGAGACTTCTCCAGCAACTGGCCTTTAGGCTCCATCTGCAACATTGGCTCTTTCTGATTCTATAGCAGGCAACCCTTGAACTTGAACTGGAACTTCAGCTCTCTGGTATCCAGTCTGGGCCCTTGAATTGGATCAGTATATCAGTTCCCCTAGGTCTCTAGGTTTCAGTTCACCCTTCAGATTTTGGACTTGCCAGACTCCATAATTGTGTGAACCAATTCTCTATCTATCTATCTATCTATCTATCATCTATCTATCTATCTATCTATCTATCTATCTATCTATCTAATCTATCTATCACCTATTCATCCACACATACACATCCTATTGGTTCTGTCTCTCTGGAGAACCCTGAATAATACAGCACCCTAACTCTGGGGGAAAAAAGCACAAGATACTGTTTGTTCTTATTTATGGGCTTCATCTCATATCCTGTACAAGTAAGGAGCCCAGTGCAATAACAGTTCTGAAGAAGCAGAAGGTACAGGGAGATAAATGCCGGGAAAGATAAACAGGATGGCATTTTAGCATATTTATAAGATCAGAGATTGAACAGAGAAATAGGTAATTTAGAATGTTGGTTTTATAGATTTCAGTGGCATTCTGTATATATTTTCTTTAAAAAGTGTGCATTTATAAAAGAAATTTAATGTCCCATTTTGGCTTCTAAACACCTAAAGCAATGAGCTTTCTTATGCTACACATCTAAAATGAACAACCAAAATAAATAAAATAGTCTTATTTTAAATGATTGAAGAGGCTCCAGCTAGATTGTCTCAGATAAGGATTACTAGCTTTTCAGTGACAAAATCCTGATACAGAACTATAAAAAACACCATGAGCTAGATAATGTAAGATATGAAAATATTTCATATCTATGCATATATATGTGACTTTTGTATGTCATATATATTTCATATTTATATATATATAAAAGGCTAAGTGACCAGATGACCAGCCAACTGGCTGGTAGGTATGATGCACACTGACCACCAGGGGGCAGACGCTCAATGCAGGAGCTGCCGAACAACAGCAACTTTGCAGAGTGCCCTCTTGCACTCTGGGGCCCCTCGGGGTATGTCAGACTGCTGATTTCAGCCTGATCCCTGCAGGCCAGGCCGAGGGACCCCTCCTGCCAGAGGGACCCCGCTCACTCCACTTATGCCCTTCGAGCTCCAGCGCCACCCAGGTGCTGCTGGCCAGGGAGGGACCATGAAATGTTGGCTCTAGGGCGTGTCCGGTCCGTCTCATCCAGTCCTGCCCCGCCAGACAGCTTCTAATTAATTTCCTTTCAATGTGCACACATATGTGCACTGGGCCTCTAGTATAAGTACACACATGTAAATGTGACTTCTACATGAATATTTAATAGATGAATGAAAGAAACCTACATAATTGTCCACATTTATCTCGGTGGAATGTGTCACGTCCAATATTGAAAGCTCAGCAGCAGCACAATGCTTACACAAGGCAGATGGTCAATAAGTATTTGTTGAGAGAACTCTGCATTTTTCTGGTGTTTTCCACTGTAAGTATTAGGAAATAAAAAGATTTAAAATATTCAGTATAAAATGTGTTAAAATAGTATAAAATCTATTTTGGATTTGCTGGGTACAGCTGGACTTAGCAAGGTAAGTAGATTCAATCTGAGCCTAACGGTTGGCTGTGGCTGGTTCTCCACACAAATAGAGAGAACGAAGCAGAACACAGCAAGTTCTGAGTACCTTGGAGCCATACTTGGGTACATCATGCCAACTTTGACATCTGAAGCTCAGTAATTGCTGCAGAGCTGTGGAAGGGCACTCCCATCTTGGCCAATTCTCATCCCCTTAGGACAACCACACCCTTTGTTTATAGGACATATTTAGAAGGGGCCTCAGAGATCCACGGTTGGTAAGGGAGAGGAAGTCATTACTTTCATTGCCAACTGTATTTATTTTCCATTAATATAAACCAATGTCCCATCTCTACTGGGGGCCATCCAGAGACCTGCCAAGACAGTAGCTGTTCCTGGATATGTCCTCCTTGCTGCCACTGCTACCAGATCACAAAGAATGGGTCAATTACACACATAAGAACTGTCTTGTCCATAAGAATTTGCTTAGGAGAGCATTATATTTATAGATCAACTTGTGGAAAATTACCATTTTTTCTGATATTAAAATTTCAAATGAATTAATCTGATATATATCTACATTTATTTATATTTATCTAACTGATTTCTAGCTAATATGTTATTCAGGGTTTTTCGTCTATGTTCATGTGACAATTGATCCATGTTCTTGAAATGTCCTTTTTAAGTTTTGGTATTAACTTTATGCTGGCCTACTAGATTGATTACACATTGTTTCCTCTTTTTCTTTTCTCTAGAAGACCTTGTACAGAGTTGATGTTATCCCTCTTTAAATGGTTTTAGAATGTACTGGTGAAGTTAGTTGGGCCTAGAATTCGTTTAGAGGTTTTAGTTATAAATTAAACGATACAGGACTATTCTTATTTCTGTGTCTTCTTATGTTAATTTTTACAAATTTTGTGTTTTTTTAAAAATAATATCAACATATTTGAAATTTTATGTTAAATGGACAAAGCTATGCATATTTTGATCTGCCTTTAGCTATGTCAAGTTTTTCTTTCTGGATACTGGTCTGCTTTCCCTCAAGTTAAATCAAAGCCTGGCTTCCATCTTTGAAAACTTGGCCTATTTCTGCTTTGTCCTTACTCCTTGGCTATTCCACTTCAGAGATCCTGGCTGAAGGTCTGGGATGACAGACTCCAATTTGGGTCCCTCCAGGCTGGGGGCTGCCTAGAACTCTGCTGACTTCAGAGCCTCTTTGCTCTTTCCTGTCACTTGGCTTCTGTGTTTCTTGGGTTCAAGATCAACAGGTCAATTTTACTAATTAGACAATGTTTAAAGCAAAAACTATGCTGAGTGTTGGAGTTAGTCTCATGTTCTCCTTCTGTCTCTGATCTTGTCTTCATGTCCCTAAAGGCTAGAATGCTCTCCAACATCTTTTAAGAGACACTAAATTCTCCTCAATTTATTAATGAAAATGAGGGAGACCCTTCAAAGGATTCAACTGTATCACCCTGCATGTAATGTACCATTTGAGTAATTTAGCATCTTTGGACTCAGGGTGTACTATCACCATTAGACATTTTCCTATTTTCATAGAAAAAATAAGTAAATATGTGTAGTTATTTTGCCATCAATGAGTTCAGGGTAAATTAAATTAGTTTTTTTTATTGTTTTAAAAATATGCATTTAGTAGCCTTTATGAATAGGTAGGGGTGAAGAAAAATTTGGAGGCAAAAGTAAAAGGTTATTATCACCTAGAAAATTCTGTGATATGGGACCTGGAGAAGGGATTTGAAAAAGTCTGTGTCATTTGGGAGACATTTAATTTTTTTTTCTTTCTCTAATTTGTCTTTGCCAGGGTTAATGATCTGAAAAGTGTTTCAATAATTATGAAAGCAAGAAAGAGATAACGGAATGCAAATTGCCTTATTCCCACACAGAGTACTTACTATACTCACAAGGACAATTATTCACATTTTGTACTTTTGCCTGTTTTTCATGTTTCAAAGTGGCAATTTTCTTCTCTGGCAAGATGAGTGTTTTCGTTAGTGTAAATGGGAATGTAAGATGGGAATGAAGGAAAGTTGCCAATTATGGGCTCCCAGCACTTGAAATGAAGCCAGCCTCTTAGATGAGTGACAGGGCTTTTTAAGGACTTTCCAGTAAATAGTTGTTGTTTCAGTAAAATAAGTTGGTGAATCACCAATGAACCATGAAACAAACTCTTCAGAGCAAGTTATACTGAGTAGGATTGAAAAAAAGGTTTCTTAACACCTGGTCATTCCAACCCATTTCTAATAGGCTTTCCTCTAACCTCTCCATGATTCAAGGTCAACCATGATCTCCATGTCACATAATCTGCTCATATTATTTGATTCTTTCCTCCTGCCCAGTGGCCAGAGTCTCCTTCTCAGCTACATACGCCTAATTTTCCTCCTCTCTCAATGGCAGTATATATATATATATATATATATATATATATATATATATACAGCTCTGAAGTTTCTATGTAGAATAAAAAATGCAAAGAATCAAAATAAAATATTAAATTTTATTATTCTAATATATCTGTGGTAATAGCTTTTTAGAGACAATTACTATGGTGTAATAAAAATGCATAATGATGGCATTCCTTACTGAGGGTAAAGTCTTGGTTTTGCTACTTCACAGCTTTGTAAACTGAGTTAATTCTTTATCTTTTCTGAGCTTCCAATTTCTCCTATGCAATATGGGGCTATGCATGCCCACCTAGAGGGATTTGTGCAGGATGTTTAAGGAAAACTATTAGTTTCCTCTATCATATGCAATAAATGTTTCAACCACCTGCTCCACAACATCTTGCTGTTCAAAGCAATAATTATGCTCAAATTTGAAATTCTTAATCTTAGGTTGTATACTCCTGAAAGATAACTTTTTGAAAACACAGAATTTTCAGTACAGTTTCATTGCAAAGTATAATGGAATTATGGGTTAATCTCTTCCCTGGAACAAAATAGCATTATTTGATAATGTGGGCTCTCAAATGTGCCCTCTTTCGTGACATAGAAAGCTAGATTGTTTTCACCCAAAATTACATCAACGGACAGACAAGGCCAAGAGCCCTTGACACGCACAAAAATCATTACATTTTTTTCTTTTATTACATGATTCAATTATCTGAACAACACAGTGGTGAAATTAAGCATATCAAAAGTCAATGGAGTTTCAGGCAGTGTGCCCCAGCCCTGACATCAATGGCCACTCCATGTCTCTGGTCAAGAGCCTGGATGGGTGTGTGAGTGGACGTGACATGGGCCTGGGCAGCATGTTGCTTTGAAAGATGTGGGCTGTTGGACCCAGCAAGGTCACACATGGAAGATATAAGAATCCATAATCAATGTCACACCTAGCTCCTCCATTTTCATCATCCCTCAATGTTTATTAAGTTCTCACATATAGAGTAGTCATATTTATTAGTGTTGTTCTCACAAAAATGTACGTCTCATTTCTCCTTTGAATAAGGATCTAATGGGCTCATTGATTCAGAGGAGCTTGAAGAGACAGAAAGAATGTTCTACTTATGATGTAAATAAAATGTCAGGTGATCATGGAGCACAAAGGTGTGGGCCCCCACCCACCTAGCACCACCCTCTTGGAACCTTTGCAAAGGTGTGGACATCAGTTGGATGACCAGACCTCCTTGTTCCTACCCTATGACTGGCAGGAACAAGGGTTTTACTGTGCAGAAGTCTGAGGAGACTTGCATAGAAGAGAGAGAAAGACTGAGGAGTATCATGATAAGATAAACACCCAAGCCTGGGTCAATCAGACCTGCTCTGTGCCTGGCCATATTTCAGCAATATGAGTCTAGACTAGTAGCTGAACATTTCGGAGCTTCCGTTTGCTCATCTTTAAAGTGGAGACTACAGGGGTTGCCTCAAAGGGTGTTGCCTTGAACTGGTAAACACAAAATACTGAGACAGATCCTAATATGTGACATGTATGAGTTTTCTATCACTGCTTAACAAATAACCACATACTTAGAGGCTTAACACACACACACACACACACACACACACACACACACACACACCTATTGTGTCACCATTTCTGTGGGCCAGGAGTCCAGGCACAGCTTGCCTGGGTTCTTTGTCAGGTCTCATGGGCTGTTGTTAAGGTTCTGTAGCTGCCTTCTCATGAAAGTGAAACTGGAGAGACTCTGCATGCCAGCTCCCTCAGGTAGGCGGCAGAATTCCGTTCCTGGCAGCTGTAGGCTGAGAGCGTCAGTTTTGCTGGGCATTGTTTCCAGAGGCCATCTGCAGTTCCTTGCCATGTTTCTCTCTCCAGGACAGCTTATGATGTGGCTGTTTGGTGCTTTAAGGCCAGCAAAAGAGTGAGAGCAACTCAGTTAGCAAGACTGTGCACATGTGATGTAGTTGCAGGACTAGTCTCCTATCACCTGAGCCATGCTCCATGGTTAGAAGCAAGACACAGGTCCCTCCACACTCACAGACATGCTGTTACACAAAGGTGTGAGCACAGGAAGCAGGGATCATGGGACCACCTGCCCACCAGCATATGTGCTCAATAAAGGGTGACCATGGCTGTCAATACTTGTATTATTATTGCAAATGTCAGAGTTGATAGTGAACCAACTCTTCAGATACTAGCTATGTGGTCTAGCCAGTTTCACATATTGTAAGTGTGGTCATTTCCAATGGTCCAATCCTGCATATTTCTAAGATGCCACTTGCACGTTCTGTTAGAGGAAGGCTGTATGTGTGTGAATGTGAAGCTGGGTTCAAGAAGTGTTCAATGTACACATTTAATATACATTATTGAGCCATAACATTTTCAAATATAGCTTAAATGAAATATAATCTGAAGGTCAAAGTGTGTGTCCAGTGTAGGAATCAATGAACATTATTTATATTATTTATATATGCCTTTTATGTATTTATATATAAATTATGTCATGAATTTTATGGATGTTGCACAATGAGAAAACTACCACTGAATGCCCTCAAATTCAGGGAGTGAGAAACAGGGGTTAATTCTGTCCCTGTCAGCACCAAGAAGGGCTCTGCTGACTTAGCTGATGTGGACTCACCCAGATGACCTTTGTCTAAACCAGTGAATGGTTTTCATCAAACAGGGCTGGGGAGAATGCACAGCTGCCTGAGGGAAGGGGCATTAAAATTTCCAGGACTCCCTGGCTGAGTAGCTCAGTTGGTTAGAGCATTATCTTATACACCCAGGTTGCAGGTTTGATTCCCAGTCAGGGTGCATTCAAGAATTAACCAGCGAATACATAAATAAGTGGAACAACAAAACAATGTTTCTCTTTTGCTCATTCTCTCTCTCTCCCTCCTTCTCTCCCTCTAAAATCAATAAATAAAAATTTAAAAAAATTTTCAGGACTGTAGTAGCCAGGGACATGCTGTGGCTTCTCTGCTGAGGACTCCTCCCTGTGAATGTCAGAGTTCACACATGCAGGGACATCCTCCTGAGGAAGGGGGTGATCTGTTACCCTGCTCTTTCCCCAATGTCAGAGAGGCCCCTCTTTAGGGCCAAGAATGTACACGACCTTCAAGGATCCGGCCCCAGCAAACCAGTGCATCCCAGGACCTAAGGATGCATAAATGTTTCCACACATGACAAAACAACATTGCTTAACTTTGAAGTGTTATCTGGCATTTTGTAAGGGGAGACTGGACATGGGTGGCCCTAAAGCAGTATGGAGTGGTAGATAAAAACAAAGTGGTGGTGGGGTGGGGATGACCCGTCCTGGTGATGGCTCCACCTGTCACTGGCTCTATGACCTGAGGCCAGCAACTCACCCTGCTGGGCTTTAGTTTACTTGTCTGAAAAAATGTTAATAATGCCCACCTACAGGAGGTTTATAAGCATTAAATGACCATAGAGAGCTAAATGATATACTCATTTGTTTAAATAAAATTTTATATATGTGTATATATAGGAACATAGATGTGTGAATTTTTGAGAATACGTGGATATGTGCACAAAGAGATATAGGCATGTGCATGTGTTGTGGTATATGTTTGTGCATGTATGTGGACAGACATTTTTGTATATAATACATGGAAATGGATGTCTGTGTGCAAAGAGCTGTATATCTTATTAATAGATGGGGTGTATGTATTTGTGTGTACAGGGATATACATCTCTATATACATAGAAATACAGGTGAAAATATGTGTATGTGTACATATGGTGATATTTGTCTGTGTACAGGTGAAGATTTGCGTATGTGTACATATGGTGATATTTGTCTGTGTACAGGTGATATAGAGACAGAGATATATGCATGTACACATGGAGTTTATGTCTGCCTGTGTACAAATACATAGGTATGTGCATAATGGGATGCATGCATGTGTTTATATGAGGATTTATTAAATGGGGATATGTCTGTGAATATATGTGGGTACATGCCTATGTGTATGTAGGAATATAGGTCTGTGCATCTTACATGAGCTGTATTTATGAGTTTATATATCTATAAATGTAGGGAAATATACATCTAGATGTATATATTTGCATACATGGGGAGGTATGCATGTATTCATGTGGATCACGTATGTTGAGCTCATTCAAGTGTCCCATAATGGCTATTATTTGTTGTTGAACTTGGACCTGCCTTCTAGAAAATGGTTTGTGTTATATAAGTGAGTAACTACATTCAATTCACATTTTAGGTGGCTCCCTGTCAGCTTGATGTCTGTCTGGACTTGAAGATAAGATTATAAACAGGTGGACCATATTAGTAGGCTGTTGAAATTGTTAGTAATAAAAAATGGGCTGAACTAAGTGATGGAATATAAGTGCAGGGGAGCATATACATTGGGGATTCCCCATAAGCTCCTCAGAGGGGACATCATTGAGCCTTGGAAGGTATTTGATGAAGACATGGGGGAGGAAGCAAGAGGGCAGTCAACCAAGGCTTCCAGGTCTCTCAGAGAGATGACAGTCTAGATGACCATGAATAGCTACCTCCTTAGAGACACCTGGGGAGAGGGGAAGGCAGGTTTGCCCCAGGTTCAGGTGCCTGAGCTGTGCATCAGGAAGTTGTGTGTGTGAGCGGGGAGCTCATTGGGTCTATGATGGAGAAGTACATTGGGTTCACTATGGAGTGGCTGGATGCCCTTGTGGTTATGGCATGGTCTGCAGAGGCCAGAAACTTGGCTTTGAACCCTTGCTCTTCCACCTGCTGCTAGCAGGGCCTGAGCTGCTTTTAACTTTTCTCTTCTCCAGGTTCCTAATTTGTAAGGTGATGAAAATGAAGGGATTATAATGAAGGTTGATTTGTGAGTTGATCCAGCTCAGGCATAGGGAACAGGCGCTAGCACCAGGAAGTGATCAGTTGCGTTCAATGGCAGCCAATGTTTATGTTATACTCATTCACACAATTCTAGCCCAAATCAGCTCTCAAGTGTATCTGTTATTTTTATGTATGAGAGTTAAAGGCACACATATGAAAAATTTGTGCTAGGAGACAGACATCAGAGTGAGAGGAGCAAAAGGAAAAGAAAGAAACAAGAGAAAACTCCAGTGTTTGGAGGGAGAAAATGAGGAAGGAGAGTGAAGAGTATGGGGATGCCAAGCAAAGAGGGGCCAAAGGAATAGTGTCATCAGAGGGGCTGACTCCATCATGAGGGACCCTGTCTCAGTATCAGATATTCTTTCACAAAGTGATCCTCACATTTCAATATGCATGCCAATGAGCAGGGACCTTGTAGAGCGGCAGATTCTGATTCAGTTGGCCTGGGCTGGGGCCTGAGGTTCTTCCTGTGTCTCTAACAAGCCCCAGGAGTTACTGATGCTGCTGGTCTGCAGCCTGCACTTGGAGTATCAAGGATCTAATACTGGTAGTTGCTTGTTGTTTTGCCTTAATAAAGAATAGGTCAGCCCTGGCCGGTTTTGCTCAGTGGATAGAGCATCAGCCTGAGGACCAAAGGTTCCTGGGTTCAATTCTGGTCAAGGGCACGTACCTTGGTTTCAGGCTCCTCCCCAACCCGGGCCCTGGTTAGGGCTCGTGCAGGAGGCAACCAGTCAATATGTTTCTCTAAAATTGATGTTTCTCTCTGTCTTTTCCTCTCTCTTCTACTCTCCCTAAAAATCAATAGAAAAATATCATTGGGTGAGGATTAACAACAACAATAGCAACAACAAAGAATAGGTCACCTGCCCCTAGAATATCTTCTTTCTATGAAAACTGCTCATTCTTTTCCACCAGTAATTGGGATCCTCAAGGGACTACTCTGCCTTGTCTTTGCTCCCAGCTCTGAACCTAAAGTTAAGGAGCTTCCCCCTTGGGCATAGTGCCCTCTCTAGGGCAGTCAGCTCAGTCCTAGAGAACTAAGGCACACAGCACATGCCAGTGAAACATTCTCCAGGTTTCCGTGGCTAACCACAGTACCTGGAATTCTTGCTCTCAGGAAATGGAAACTCAATTCAAAATTCCCCAGTGTCAAGCATTGTGTATTGTGTCTTTTATTTCCCTTCTCGGGGTATCCACCATTGTGCACTGGCTGCGTGGCGAGGTACTAGATTCCTCTCAGGAAATAAATTATGGATGTAAAAGTCATAAAGAGAAATTTATAGATGGCTCTGCTGCACTTAAAATTAGCATTTGAAAATTGCATGGGCATTCTAGTTCCGCCATGTGGTCGATCAATTGCTTCCTGGATTAACTTGCTCTCCAATGTGCTGCAGGCGATTGCTTTCTGGGCAAGTGTGTGTCAATTTGTCCACCACCTCTTGCAAGGAGACCCACGTGTTTCAGATGCCTGGTGCATCCTGTACCACAGCTGGGAGGCTAGGAGTGGGCTTGGGGATGGGAAATAGGAACCCAGAGGTCATTAATTGTCCCTGGGGCTCTAGAGAAGGGCCAAGTCAGACTCTGATGACCATCCTTTTTTTTAAAATTGATTTTTATTGAGAGAGGAAGGGAGCTGGAGAGAGAGAAACACTGACATGAGAGTGAAAGATCGATGCATGGCCCCCTGCTTGCCTCTCCATCTTTTTGAAGTGTTCCTGAAAAGAGCAGTGGGTCCAGGATGCTCACTGATTCCTCATTTTGCCCAGACTATAATTAATCTTGTCCTATGGAAAAGAAAACTAGATCCTACAGGTTTAAAATTAGATTCCAGTGGTATAAATATGAAGTGATAGGAAATATAATATCTTTTATCGCAAAATCTCCAAGAGTTTTTATTATTGTGTTCTGCATTGGTACAATTACTGACCATTCCTCCTTTGTTTTTATGCATCAAGAGTCTCTTTACTGAAAATCATGTATAATTTCTCCTATTTCTAGCAACTGAAGAAATAAAGGGAAGGACTTTGATTTCAGGCACAGGCCTGAATAAAAAATAAAATGACAATATGCCTCACCCCCTTTTGCCCTCACAGCAAAGTGCTCTGCACATCTGAGTCTAAATTTTACAAGTTTACAAATTACTCTACCCAACTCCATCCGAGTGTTTGAATTAAGAAATTATTTGAAATTCAGATTTATACAAAGCCTCCTTTGTAGGATCCAGGATAAGGAATCATTTTCCCCTGCCATGTTTTCACACATCATGATGAAGATTAAAATGTAGTTTATTTCAAATTAAGTAAATCAAACCAAGCACAAATATTAAACACCCACCTAAACACTCCACAGATATTAAACAGTCACCAATTTATGCATTAGAATTCTCTTGTTGCTCAATTTTCTTGGATCATACTTACAAATCCCTAATAGGTTAGAAATGATCTTTTTCTAATTGAAGTAGTTAATTATTAAAAAAACAATTACAAAAGCCATTAGCGCCTGAAGTAGAAACTTGTATGTATAGGGGAAGGAGGAATTTGAATCTACAAAATATAATAAAAAGCTGCACATCAAAAGTGACTTTGAAAAGTCAGTCGTGGTTCATGTTCTTCCCTGAGGTTTCAACTACATTATTTTAGAGCAACTGCACTGAGCATTTGTAAGTGGAGTTGCCTTGTATTGTAAAGACTTCAGACCTCTGGTTAACAGTCACCAGGAATAACTATCAGTTATTAATAACAATTAGTGTGTGTATAGCAGCATTCCTCCAAGGATTCTAAAGCAATATGCATAGCTGACTCATTAACCAATAGGAGCCTGGTGGTCTATTGACAATTGACCTCCATGAGAGATAATCACAAGTGTCTGTTACCTTCCCTTTTGTGTATGTACAGGCAGTAAATGTTGCCTCTGTCATCCCCCCTGTAGTGTTCTTGTGACAGAGGTAAGACATATGTGGTGGCCAGATTTATAAATAGTTTGTTCTTCATCCTAGTTCACTAAGTGTCCTAGGAATAATAGTGTGACATCATTGCTGACATATTAATTCAAACCTCCTTTTGTTGTTTTGCCTTGGCATGGTATATCAACTCAGAGTAGATTTGTTTTACATGTCTCTGGAAAATAAAAGTCATTTTACAAAAACAGGAAGAAAAGGAGAATATAAATAATACAATTTGCTAAATGAAACCAATAAAGGAATATAATTTGACATTCCTTAAGATAGATATTAATAATAATGATGCTCTAAATGGCAGAGTTACTGTGGAATTTACAAATCTTAAAGATCCTGTAGACCCATTTGGAAAAGACCATTTACTTCCAGTTTCTTCCAATGTTTTCTTGAGCATGTAAAACAGTATGTGTACATGTTTTATATGATCTGTAGGACCTGGGCATCTCTAAAAAGCTGTTGTTAAGCAGCTAATATTATTATTCTTGTTAGGACCATATTAATGCATTTATTTATTTATTTATTTATTTATTTATTTATTTATGTCTAGAGGCCCGGTGCATGAAATTCATGCGGGGGGGGGGGGGGTCCCTCAGCCCGGCCTGTACCCTCTCCAATCCAGGATCCCTCAGGGGATGTCTGACTGCCGGTTTAGGGGACCACTGGCTCCTAACTGCTCACCTACCTGCCTGCCTTATCACCCCTAACTGCCTCTGCTTGCTGGCCTGATTGCCCCCTAACTGGTCCCCTACCAGCCTAATAGCCCCTAACCACCTCTGCCTCAGCCCCCGTCACTGTGGCTTTGTCCAGAAGGATGTCCGGAAGATGTCCAGAGTAATTAGCATATTACCCTTTTATTAGTATAGATTTCTTGTTATTATTATTATGATGAAAAGCATATACAATTTTCCATCTTTTTTTCATTATAGTTCACATTCAATATTACTCTGTATTAGTTTCAGGTGCACAACATAGTGGTTAGACAATCATATAGTTTACAGAGTGGTCCCCCTAACATTTCAAGTACCTCTCTGGCCCATACATAGCTATTACAATATTAGTTTTTTTCCTCCATTGACCTTTCTCCAGCCATTCCCACCCCCCAGCACATGCCCTCACCCCCCTAGTGACTGTGTCCATTTTTAATGCTTATATGCATGCATAAAAGTCCTTTGGTTGATCTCTTACCCCCGCCCCTACCTTGCCTTCCCTCTGAGGTTTGACTGTCAGTTCAATGCTTCTCTGTCTCTGGATCTATTTTTGTTCATCGGTTTATGTTGTTCACTATATTCCACGAATGAGTGAGATCATGTGGTATTTATCTTTCATTGACTGGCTTATTTCACTTAGCATAATGCTCTCCAGGTCCATCTATGCTGTTGAAAATGGTAAGAGTTCCTTCTTTTTTACATCAGTGTAATATTTCATTGTGTAGATGTACCACAGTTTTTTAATCCATTCATCTGCTGATAGACACTTAGGCTGTTTCCAAATCTTAGCTATTGTAAATTGTGCTGTAATGAACATAGGAGTGCCTATGTCCTTTCTGATTGGTGTTTCTGATTTCTTGGGATATAGTCCTAGAAGTGGGATCACTGGGTCAAATGGAAGTTCCATTTTTAGTTTTTTGAGGAAACTCCATACTGTTCTCCACAGTGGCTGCACCAGTCTGCATTCCCACCAGCAGTGAAGAAGGGTTCCTTTTTCTCCACATCCTCACCAGCACTTGTGGTTTGTTGATTTGTTGATGATAGCCATTCTAACAGATGTGAGATGGTACCTCATTGTCATTTTGATTAGCATCTGTCAGATGATTGGTGACTTTGAGCATGTTTTCATATGTCTCTTGGTCTTCTGTATGTCTTCTTTTGGAAAGTGTCTAGTTAGGTCCTTTGCCCATTTATTGATTGGGTTGTTTATCTTCTTTTTGTTAAGTTGTATGAGTTCCCTGTAAATTTTGGAGATTAAACCCTTATCGGAGATAACATTGGCAAATATGTTCTCCCATGCAGTGGGATTTCTTGTTGTTTTGTTGATGGTTTCTTTTGCTGTGCCAGAAGCTTTTTATTTTGATGTAGTTCCATTTGTTTATTTTCTCCTTAATTTCCATTGCCCTAGGAGCTGTATTGGTAAAGATATTACTACAACAAATGTCTGATATTTTGCTGCCTGTGGTTTTCTCTAAGGTTTTTATAGTTTCCCATCTTACGTTTAAGTCCTTTATCCATTTTCAGTTTATTTTTGTGTATGGTGTAAGTTGGTGGTCAAGTTTCATTTTTTTTTTTTGCATGTATCTGCCCAATTTTCCCAACACCATTTATTGAAGAGACTGTCTACACTCTATTGTATGCTCTTGCCTCCTTTGTCAAATATTAATTGAGCATACTGGCTTGGGTCAATTTCTGGGTTCTCTGTTCTGTTCCATTAGTCCATATTAATGTTTTTAAACTGTGGAGATGAGTCATTGACCAAGAAGTTCTGAAAAATAAACATAATTGTAAGAAAAATTGTATATTCTAGTAGTTGAACCCATCAGAATTCTGGTATGTTCAATGAGTCAGAGAAAAGGATACACTGAGAAAGTGTTATAACACGAGTAGGGAATTTTTCTATAAAAATTCTTTTATCAAACATTGCATTTTTAAATACAGTTAGAATCATGACTTTGGGAATAAGTGAGAAAACACCTGAAGGTTTTTTAAAAGCCTGTGAGTGTGTGTTTGTGTGTGTGCCATTTCCTCTTATAAAATAACACAAGACAATGGAGCTGGATGTCTGGCAGCCACTTTATCATATATTTTGCCTGCAGCACTGATAGCAATTTCCTAATAATGTTATTTTCCATTTCTCATTCTCTGTAGCCTATGTTATAGCATAGCACAGTTTTGAATTAAATTAGCTGACACTGTTCTTAGATGGATTAAGCTTATTTTCAATATCATTTCTTTCTTAATATTTGTGTCTTGATAATGACATACTAAATGCTTAGATATTTTGAGACCTCTTTCACATTTTGTTTCTGTATAAAAATAGTAAACAAAATATTTCAAATCTCCTCCTAATCTGGTATCAGATCAGCATTACTTCTTTTCTTATTCAAAATTCTTTACTTCACAAATACTTAAAATGGTGCCAACCCCACAACATTCATTGGGTAATTCATGTTTTACTATGAAACAAGCCCATGAAATCTCACAATCCCCACAAGATGGTGGGACCGAAAGTGAGAAAACAGGTTGAGAGCATTTCATTCACAAGCCAATGAGCTGGATTTTGAGACCCAGCTGTTTGCACCAGGGCCCACACTGCTAATTGCCTCTCATAACCTGTTTACTGCATGGACATGCATAGCATCACCTCATCCATGCTGAACAGTTTCCCAAGTCTCTAAACCTGTGTGCAGCAAATTCACTGTGGCATACATTATCAACATGTATCCACTGATCACAGAAGCAAGAGAGTCAAATACAGCCTTTCCCATATCAACTGTCACAAAGGCCCAGTGTACCTGCTAGACAGAATGAGTACACTGCACAGAGTAAACTCTTGATTAGATGGTGAATGACTGCAACTTATCTTAACATGGGATCCCAAAGTAAGTTGTGAGTGAGAAACTACTGCTCTACTAGCAGTGTTAAAACCAACAGCAACATCTCAATTCACACAGCTTCCTGAATTAATATTCAAGCTCTTCCCTCCTGCAAAACAACTCAAAGTTCCAGAGAGAGGATTTCACAGATCTTCCTCTTTTCAGTGTCATTCAGGTTGATTGACAGCTGACAGTTCTGCAGCCTTTCTGGGTTTTAGTTTCCCATTAATTAAGGCAGATTCATGTGTCACATGATTGTTCCAAAGGTTAAATCACAGGGTGAACTGTTTTGTTTACTGTAGAGTATTAAATTATTGTTCTTTTGCCTCCCTTTTTTATTCCTCTCTGTTAAGAGTCTCCACTTATGACCACTGAGAAAGGTTAAGTTGAGAAGCGTGGTTCTTCTTCCACTTTCCTTCAGTTACTGTGAAAAGTTCCCAGGCCTCCCTTAAGTTCCTGTACTTCTGTTGAGAGTTGTTGGTGTATGTAGGTTTCTAAGTGTCTCACAAAAGTGCACTCACAGATATTTGAATAAACACCACGAACTCCACTAAAACCCTATCATCATGCTCAAGAGGTGGATACTTGTTAGCCTCACTCAGAGGAGACCCTTCCCTCCTGATGTGTCTTATAGGGCTTTGAATGGCTGCTAATGAAACCAACAGTCAACAGTAAGCATGTGTAGGTATTAGATCACAGAATCTCAAGATGTTGGTACAGGCTTTAACTAAACATTTCAATTGCTTTGGTTGTCTTGTGGTTTATAATCAAAGATTTTAAAGTATGTTGGTTATGTCCTGAGGCCTCTTATAAAACAAGTTCCAGGAGAAAAGCTTAAAATTATGCTTTGCTTGAGATAATAGGAAAATGTAGCTACTTAAGCACAAAACAATGATAACTTAAGCAATAACAGTGGTCATAAGATGTTTAGTCTTTGCCTTTTAAAGATCACATCACTGATACACAGTCATCAGAAATTTTTGGCAATCATGACTCCTCAACCCAGTTAATCACCCGACCACACTGAGGAAGACTCCAGACAAAATCATGTCAGGACCTGAATTAATCAGCCTAAGGAAAACCACTGAAGCTTACTCAAGTACTAACCAGTCAGCATCACTCAGGATCCCTAACCCCAATCCTTGATCATTGCCTTTAAAATCCCTTGATTAAAAACCATGGGGGAGTTTGGGTTCCTATTCTCCTGGTGTGGCACTCTGACAATTCACTGCTTTAATGTTTTCACTGCAGAACTCGGTGTTTAGTGTTTGGCTCTGTTGTGCCAAGTCAGATGGACGGTCCTCATGGTTTGATAACAGGAACTGATGAATCAATCTATCTCTGTATTGAATGAAAACTTCCTAATTGAACCCATTCCTATCATCAGACAAGCCCTAAACCATAAAAAGTATTCAAGATTCAAGAGAGTGGTGAGTAGTAAGTATAGTTGACCCTTGAACAGCATGAGCTTGAATTGCATGAATCCATTTATATGTGGATTTTTTTCAATTAATACTTTATCTTTTTTCTTTCTTATCATTTTTTAATAACATGTTCTTATCTCTAGTTTATTTTACTATAAGAATACAGTACATAATATAAACAACTTACAAAATATGTGTTAATCTACTGTTTACATTATCGTTAAGGCCAACAATAAGTTATCAATAGTTAAGTTTTTAAGGAATCAAAAGTAATATGTGGATTTTCAATTGTGCAGGAGTCAGCACCACTAACCCCCAATTTATTCAAGGGAAAACTGTATATAAATGCAACCTCTGTCTTCAACATATAGAGCTGGATCCTCTGTTGTTTCATCCAGTGGCCTGGCCACTTTCTAAGGCACCTGGCATCCAGGACAGGGTGCACCTACTGTGCACAATGGACCCAGGTGCTCACTCCTCCTGGCAGCAAGGACATTTATTGGATCAACCCCTCCTATATTAGAGGGTATATGGGAATCTTCACATATACTCCCCAAACTGGGTTTGCAACCATATTCCTGCGGCAGATGATTTCATCAATTCTGTGGTGGTGACCTACTCATGGAGGGAGAGCTTGAGCATTTTAAAATAATTGAATTATAGACTAGAATAGATAAGACTCCAGCACACATAACAAATGTAGACTGGTTCGGTGAGCCTCTCGTTGGTGGTACACATACATAGTGTGTGTGCACATGTGAGGATTGCTGGGTTGTGCTCTATCTAAATATTTCTTGCAGTGAGTGCCCCTACGGAAGCCACTGTGTGTGACGACGGAGACAGAGAATGTCAGGACAGTGCTCGGTGAAGTCAGACCAGACGAGTTCTTAGACTCAGTGGCTTAGCCTTGTATACCTTATTTCCCCAACTTGAAGATGCACAATGGTATTCTACTTAACGTTTTGGAAATCAGGACACTTCTTACAGTTGATTTGTACATTTAATGTAGTTCTTTTCTGTTTGCACTCTGGAAAGCTCTTCCTAAGTCAATAAAATGTTTCAGAATCATTGCCCTCTGAAAATCAACAAAATAGTCTGTGTTGTCCTGGGCATCGAGCACTAGGAGACAAAGTAAGTGATATAAACCCTACTTATCAAACAGGGAGAGATGAAGTGGCCACTAGGGGGATGAGGATACAAGCTGCAGTGACCTCTGAGGAGTCACAGGTCACCATCAGTCCCTCTCCATAGATAGGAAAAGCCAGGGAGCCATGAAAGCACTGCCCCAGAGGTCAAGATCCTGCAAACCCAGCTCTCTTCCTGCCTCTGGGTCTTAGACAGGTGACTCGCAGTTCATTTCAATTCCATTTCAGCATCTTCCTTTATAAAGAATACTAGAGCTCATTCAAGTGACCAGGATTGAAAATAAAAGATTAGCCCATTCTATTGCTTAATGCCCTACACAACTTTAGATACCTAGTTGGTGATAAATTGCAATAAGAGTAGGACTTAGGAGAACAGCACAGGGAAAGGAATATGAGATGCTGATTTGATCATTGCTGGAGGTATAGGGTAAAGGGCCCCAAAATTGGGGAGAAGAAGGAAGGAGGAGGCAAGAAAGGGTAGGGAGTGGGAGTGGTGGAAGGCAGATTTGGCTGTCTTAAATAAAGTATCTCCAGTCAGCACGACTGCTGTCTACCAGAACAGCTGGATCACTTTTCAGGATATTCCATCCATGGTCAATTTTGCTATCAAGGTAAAAAGGAATTGAACCTTAGGCCCTGGTTGTGGGTAGGCGGTGAGCAGTCTTGGGGATCTTGCCCACATGACCCTCACATTCAGAAAGGAGCACTGGCACTCTCTCCAGCACCAGAGTGGCCTGTCTGTGTTCTGTTTCCCACACAGTCATTAATATCACCCAGTCATCTGCCCACTTCTCGGCTGACTACTTCTTAGAATTATGGAGAAGCACTCACACTATTCATGCATGAACTATTCACTCAAATAAATGGGTGGGGCCTTGAAACAAACAAAAACAAACAACAAAAAACTGGCTTTCAAGTTATAGACACAAATGCAGGGAGAAATACAGGACGTCCTTAGCAAGAATTCAAGTCCATTCCCAAGCTACACACATGCAGTGCTATGAGGTGAGGTTAGGCACTGTTTTAGGTCCCTTGTAAACCAGATTGTGCCTACGTTGCTTACGTAAGTATGTTGATTGCCTCCTTGCTGCTTTTTATGTGTTTATAGTTCAAGGTGATTCTGTTTATCCCATTTTAGAGACAGAGGTGCACATTTTTGGAAGCCCCAGGAGCTAAGTGAAATGTTGCATATTTAAGGAGTTGTTGGGGAAAAGCCATGCATTTAAGAAGTGCGCTGTCTATTCTGAGATATATGGCTCAGGTTCAGGTAAATAGCTCTCCGGAATGAATAGCTGAGCCAAGCACCCAGGTTTCATCCCCCATGCTCTGTTTATGGCTGCCTCCTTTAATGGCTCAGCCACCTATCAGGGCAGCTTCGTTAACCTGTCAGCTCACCTACCCACTCTCAAAGTGATGTATGGGGAAGTCTTCCCTATGCTAAATAAGATCCCTTTTGCTATTATTAATAATATCACAGTGATTCAGTACACGAAGCCATTAGAACAGTAATAAAAAGAGAGACTGTCATTATTCCAACCACAGAGCAGAAAATGAGAGAATCTTCCGTAATTATGAACATTTGTGGCTGCCTGGCTCCAGCTAAGAGGAAAAATGCAGAACAGAGCCTGCTCAGCCGGCTGCAAGGGAAGGCCACAAGAGCCGAATCCTGGGCTTTTGCCATGCTACTTGTCCTGAAAAGTAGGTGCAGGCTTAGTTTACCCCTAATTGTTCTGCCTTGACTTCTCTTGATTGTTTAGGAAGGAAGACATTTAATATCTAACTTATTGCATTATCATCTATTGAACCACCCATTCTATGACTGCCTCCATAGAGTACCACGAACTCCAGTCTTCTTAAATATTTTTTTACAATTACACTTTGCTAAGTAGCAGCTATTGTCAGATTTTCTTATTAAAGCTCAATTTAAATTTCTATTATTAAGGTGCAATTTGATTCAGGAGAAATATTATCTTTTCATTAAACCCAAAATTAATCAAAACCCTTAATATAAGAACTAAAACTATAAAACCCTTAGAAGAAACATGACCTTCTCATATGCAATAATTTTTAGATATTACATCAAAAGTGGAAGCAACAGAAAAAATAATAACAAGTATATAAATTGGACTTCATAAAAATGTAAAACTTTTGTGCTTCGAAATATGCCATAAATAAAGTAAAAAAAAAAAAAAACACCCCACAGAATGGGGGGAAATTTAGCAAATAATTTTCTGATAAGGGATTTGTATCTATGATATATAAAAACAAGAAACACAACTCTAAAAAAGACACATAACCTAGTGGGATAAATGAGCAAAATATTCAAATAGAAATTTTTCTAAAGAAGATATACAAATGATCAATAAGCACATAAAAAGATGATTAGCATCATTAGCCATCAGAGAAATGCAAATAAAAACCACACTGAGGTATCACTTCATACCCATGAGAATAGCTGTAATTAAAAAGACATAATTTGTGTGCCTGAGGACAGGAAAAAATTGGAACCCTCCAATACTGTTGGTGGGATATTACAGTGATAGTGTTCCTTTGGAAGACAGCCTGAAAGATTCTCAAAAAGTCACTGATAGGTACAAACCCAATAAAAATGAAATTGTGTGTCCACACAAAAACTTGTACATGAATGTTCATAACAGAATTATTCATAATAACCAAAAAGTGGAAACAAATGGAATCTTAATCAACTGATGAATGGATAAATGAAATATGGTAGATCCATGTAGTAGAATATTATGCAGCAATAAAATAAGTAAAGAACTGATGCATGCTATAACAGGAATTAACCTTAAAAATATGCAAAATAAAAGAAACTAGTCATACAAGATTACATAGTTCATGATTCCACTTCCACAGAATTTCTGGAATAGACAAATCTGGAGGCAAAAGGTAGATTAATGTTTACCTATGGCTGGGTGAGGGAGGTTGAGAGCAAATGAAAAGTGATTGGTAATTCTTATGGTGTTTTTTATTGGGGAGTGATTAAATGTTCTAAAATTGATAGTGCTGATGGTCACAGAACTCTAAAAATACTGAAATATATTAAATTGTACACTTCATTTTGTTTATTTTTGAGGCATAATTTTCCTATAATGTTATATTAGTTTTAGATGTATATGATTTTATATTTGTGTATATCCCAAAATAGTCACCCTGATAAGTCTATTTAACATCTATCATTATACATAGTCACAAAAATGTTTTTTTCTTGTGATGAGAACTTTTAGCAACTTTCAAACATGCAATACAATACAGTATTACTCATTATAGTTGTCATGATATAGATTACATCCCCATGACTTATTTATTCTATTACTCAAAGTTTGTACCTTTTTACCTCCTTTCCCTATTTTGCCACTCCATGATCCCCACCACGGGCAACCACCAATCTGTATCTATGAGGTTGATGTGTGTGTGTGTGTGTGTGTGTGTGTGTGTGTAGATTTTTTTATTAAACATATCAGTGAGATCAAAAGTATTTGTCTTTCTCTGTCTGACTTATTTTACCTAGCTTAATACCCTTAAATTCTATCTATGTTATTGCAAATGGCAAAATTTCATGGCTGTAATATTTTTATGGCTGAATAATATTTCAAAAATATTCCATATATTATTGACGGAATATTCTATTGATGGACACCAGATGTCTTGCATATCTTGGCTATTGTAAACAATGCTGCAATGAACATGGGGGTACATAAATCTTTTTGAGTGTCTTCATTTTTTTCAGCTAAATATACAGAAGTACAATTGCTGGGTCGTATAATTGTTCTATTTAAATTTTTTGAGAAACTTCCATACTATTTTCTACAGTGGCTGTACCAATCTGCATTTCTGTCATCAAGGCCCAAGGGTTCCCTTTTCTCCACACCTTCCCCAACACGAGTTATTTCTTGTCCTTTTGATAATAGACATCTCACATGTGTGAGTTGATATCTTCTTGTGGGAAATTGTAAATTTTAAATGGGTGAATTGTATGAATTATGTTTATATATCAGTAAATCTATTATTGTAAGTAGAGTAAATATTGTAGACTCACACCTGCCTTTCAATGCTTTCATCTCATTTCCTCTTTACTTTTAACTCCCCTCCCTTCTCCAAACAAAGTGCAAATTGTAACCCATTTACTTGTGAGCTTAAATCCTATTAAACAACTGCATAATTAGAAATGACTGACTTACCAAGGTTTACAGGATTACTTCTTCCCAGAGTAGTTACATTTTAGAGGGTTTTTTGTTTGTTTGTTTGTTTTTTTTTTAGAAATAGAAAGCCTAACAACATAGTTTTTTCATATTTAATGGTGGAAGGTGAGCCACTATCAGAATAATTGGAAAGACAGTAGAAGTAAAAAAAAAAGGAGAGATGTTCCTTAATTTACACCATTGATTTGTAAGGTTAGTTCTATTCCAGAACAAAATAAAACCAAGTGCGCTTTGCTAAAATTCTAAATCATTTTAAATGATGCCAATTATATGGCAGCATTGTTTTGGGAGGTTGGTTCCCTTCTATGGCACCTACAGTATCTAAAACATAATCCCCTCTCAAGTCTGCTTGACTTATAGACTAGGAGAACCTTTTCATTTTTTCTGGTCATGTCTTCTTGGGCCCAGTGTTTCAGAAAGATGAGCCCTGCATCTGTATGTCTGGGAGCAAATGAGCCTGGGGCCAAATCCAGAGGCAATCCTGGTACCTAGGAAAGTAATATTTTTACCGTAGGCTTGTCCAGCTTTGAAAATACTTGTGGAACCGCCTGAGGTCCTCAATGAAGATGAAAAACACTAAAAACTTACATTTTTGTTTGCTTCTATATATTTTGATTACTTAAAAAAACCCAACTGCTTTAACAATGTCTAAACAAAGCTCTCATAGTGTCTGCAACCTCCAGTCATGTACTTGACCTGCTATTGCTATCTGTCATTTGCTCTTGAGATTTATTTCACTGAAGGGCATGTTGTTATTCTCAAGCCCTAAAGAATCAGCTTCTGTTTCATGTCTCATAGACTTTCTCCTGGGCCCTGGCTGCCATGTGGGCCTAGATAGCAGCTGAAGGAAACAGGAATAGCAGCTACCCAACCTCACCCCCATAAGCAGAGCAAGCATGGAGAAAACGAGCAGCAAAGGTTTAAATTCCTTCCATGCCTCAAAATAGTAAAGAAGCATCTGTTGATTTTTTAGAAAAGCATCAGAGAACAGAATCCTGGTGTTGAGCTTCCACATGAGGTTTTGGGAAGACCTGGTCTCTTCTCAATGCTCTGGGGCTTTGGGAGTAGTGGCTCTTTCCTGTCCTGTCCTGCTGGTCGCCACTGACCGTTCTTCCAGAATGCAGGAAGAATGAAATGTTTTAAAGGGAAAAGCAACATAGAATGAAACATGACACTAAACTGTTTAGATGTTTATGGAGGCTTATCATCTAGAAGTTTCCACAGATGATAAAATAGTTATCTTTTTATAAATCGAACTTTGAAATCCATCCTGGCGACGCTGGTGAGAAAGCAGTTATGCCGGGTGCTGAAGCATAACCGTTGTTTAAGGAATCTCATTTTCTCCCTTCATAATGATGGAGGAGGTAGCATATGATCCCATTTGCTTGGCAGAGTAAGAATTTATTTTTATATACTATGTGTAGTGTAGGAACATATAAATATAGCTTTACAGAGGAGAATCTTGAAAGCATTAGGCCTGCTAAAACTGGCACTTTTTCCTCATTTTTTTTAATAAAGAAAATAGACATTTGATATATACTTGCATCTTCCGTCACAGCTGCTTTTCTGAATTTCACTCAGCTCTTTAACTTACACCCCCTATCTTACTCCATTGGGGCTGCTATGACAGAAATAACACAGACTGGGTGGCTTATAACCAACAGAACTTTATTTCTCACAGTCTGGAGGCTGTAAGTTCAAGATCAAGGAGCCAGCATTGTCGGGATCCAGTGAGGGCTCCTTCCGGGTTCATATCTGGCTGTCGTCTAGCTGTGTCCTCATATAGCAGAAGGAAAAAGGGAGCTCTCCGGGGTCTCTTTTGTAAGAGCACATATCTCATTTATGGGGACTTTACCCTCATCACCCTCAATCACCCCCCAGAGACCCCTACTTCTTACTACTATCACATTGGGGGTTAGGTTTCAACATATGGATTTTTGGGGAATAGAAACATTCATTTCATAGCACACCCTCACCTCTACTCCCTGTAAGTGGGGCTCCATTTATCTAAAGGAATATCCTCAGGCTTGATGGGGTGTGTGCTATGTAACCATAGACCCAGAGATGGCCTGGAGAACTTTAAAGAATAAATACAGACTAGAATTAAATTGCAATAGTTCATCTCTATCACGTTTTGCTCCTTCTATAGTTGTATTGCTGGAAGCTCACATAACATTTTAGTTGTTGACAAATAAAAAATTGGATTTACTATTAATACTTTTGGATTTTTCATCTCTGCTAATATTAGATTGATAATTATTAATAACACAAAGAAAACATAATAAATATACACAGTGTTCTATACAATATTCAGAGTGGATGTGCAAAAATGTTTATCTCACAATAATTTAAACTTATCTCTGAAGCAAAGCATTCCTCATTTTTCTCACTAGAATCACACCTTCAATCCACAGGGGCAGCATGATTCCTTAACAAAGGCTCCTTTCCTCATGGAGACACCTGAATCAGGACCGACAGTGCACCTAGTAGAACAGAGTAGTGCATTTCCACTCCGCCATGTGGAGGCAGATTCAGAGCTCCATGAACCCAAGCACACATCTCAGAGGACAGCTGAGGAAAGTTCCCTGGTGGGAAAATTTTGAGTCATTGTTTTTCTTTGCATTTGGAGAATTAGCAGTTTCACTATCGGTGAATTTCAATGGGGTGGCACATGCCTTCCCCACATGGAAACAACTTATCGCTCTAGGACCATGTGTCAGTTCATCAGACTTCCACACCCCATGGTCCGCCCTATGATTGAAAAGATAACATTGAACTTTCTCTTCATAAAACTCTGTAATTATATCAGCCTAGTTTCTATATTATTAAAATTTCCCACAACAACCTTTCTAATGTGCTTCTTTTTTAAAAAATTTCTTTATCTATTAAGGTATTACATATGTGTCTTTATCCCCTTACTACCCTTCCCATACCCCACTCATGCCCTCACCCCCCTGTTGTCTGTGTCCATTGGTTAGGTTTATATGCATGCATACACGTCCTTTGGTTGATCTCTCCCCCTTACCCCAAGCCCCACCAATATGCTTCTTTTTAAACTAAGTCATTGTGTATCTGTCAAAAATGTGAATTGTATTATAACTTACAGTACAGCTGTCATTGCACTTTTAAAAGGTGCTCTTAGCAATTATTTTTTGCCAAGAAGCATGGGGATAATACAAAATAGTAGAGTGGGTTACGTATTACTTAGTTGATGTTCAAATGAGACTTCCCAGCCAGAGTCATTGTTTGTGGCCAGCCTGGTGTTTGTTTCCAAAGATGTTCAGCCCAAACCTCAGCTGATGGGGTCTAATGTTTCTTTAAAGCATCACAGTGAAGCTCAGAACAAGTGAATATATGACCATGTGGGTGAACCTGACAGAGGTTAGTACAGATCTACTAAGCATTATTCCAGAAGATGTATTATTTTCTAAAATGTCCACCATTATAGATTTATTTACTTGAGAGTAATGCACTGAATGATAAATCTAAAGTGTACTTCCTTCCATCCATGCTCTTCTATAAGGGAAGAACTATCAGGACATAGGTTCTGTGGAGAAAGCCATATTCTTGTTTGGTATTGGAGAAAAGGAAACGACCAAACACAGAAGATTTCCAGTTCTCTGAATAGAATTAGTAAATTAGACACAGAACATAATTCTTCCACAGAACATTTACTAACTTATGGATCTACAGCTACCTTTACTTTTTTTTTTTCAAATTTCAGCTTAAAATATTTTCTTTTTGTATTCTGCAAAAACGGCTAGAACATTAGAGAAATGGTGCAATACTAGATTTAAAAGTTACTTTAACTGACACCTATGATTCCTGGGCTCAAAGGAAAACAATGTGATCTAGCACTTCCTCCCCCAGTGAGGGAACACAGGGAACGGCCCCTGAGGCTGCATCAATTCTCAGAGTGAACTTGCTGGCTGATGGTACCTGCTCCTTGAAATCACATCCTCCCTGGTTTTACCCCTTTCTATGCTGTGTCCTTTGGTGGTCCTTTTGATTCATGTAGGATTAAAGGGGGAAAGGGCTGGATTAAAATGGAAGGTAAGACATTGCACCTGTATTTCTTAGATTTATATATAAACTGCTTCTCAGTAGACCCAGGTTAACAAAAATCATAGACATTCAGATGCTACATGAAGTCCTAAAATGAGAGATTATTGCTCAGTATGAATGTAGAGAAGAGAGCAGAAGTCCTAGCCTAGAAGAAGAGAAGCAAATAAGATATCAGAAATCCTAGGTAGGGTGGTCTGTAAAACAGGAAGCAAGCTAATTTACGTGGTAGAATTCCAGAAGACATCAGAAATTGAAGACAGGCTCTGGTACTTCTGAAGACGGGTGTGGGAGATGTCTGAAAACAGAATGAATGGTGGAAAACTTGCATTAGAAACAATTAGACCCATAGAGTCCCTCCCCTCCACCTCAGCAGAAGACTGGAGATTTTCCCATCTCGATTGAAGATTACCAGGTATAACTCAGCAGGGAGCCATACTGAAAACACAGAATCAAGTGAATATCCATCCCACTGAGTGGGGAAGCCAGGCCCCTCTGCATTCAACTGTCAGCATGTTGGCGGTTACCTTCATGTGGCCTAGGCAGGAGACTTCTTTTCAGAGAAGCTTTCTTTCTAGAGAAGTCGGACAAATGCAACTGATAGTTGAGGATTCCTCAACTTCAGTGAAACCCACTACTCTATAAGCAATGTCTATAGAGAGTTCCAGAACTGCTTACAATGCCTCATTCTTAAAAACAGACAGACAGCTACTGATCAAGATAGACGGTGAAAGGGCCTATTGTGAAACACAGAGAGCAGAATAAGCAAACAGGAAAAAAGACTTCGAAGAAGCAGAACATGTAAAAAAGAGGAAAAAAAGAGTCTTATGTAAAACCCATTATAATCAATGACTTTATAGAGAGAAGAGTCTACAAACATGAATCAAACACAGTATGCTATAAAAAGGGAATATTCAGAGAGCAAAACCATTTTTTGGATATTAAAAATCTTATGGTAGAAATAAAAAAGAAATTCAATAGGCTGCTTGGAAAATAAAGTTGAGCAAATTGTTCAGAAAGTAGAATAAAAAGGCAAAGCAAGTAAGTAACCAAAGAACAATAGACACAAAAATCGAAGTCTGTTTCAGAATACATAATATCTAAATGTTAGAAGTTTCAGAAAGGGGAAACTGAAGGAGAAATTATCAAAGGAATATAATTCCCAGGATGCAAGGACTTAAGCCACTATAGTGAAAGGTGCCATGGATTACCCACTTTGAAAATGAAGGCATGCCATTATAAAATTTAAGAACAACAATAATAAAGACATTAAGGCACACAAAAAGGAGAAAAAATGCAAATAAAAAATGGACAATTATAATCTTA
This sequence comes from Myotis yumanensis, assembly GCF_028538775.1. Classification (NCBI taxonomy): domain Eukaryota; kingdom Metazoa; phylum Chordata; class Mammalia; order Chiroptera; family Vespertilionidae; genus Myotis; species Myotis yumanensis. The sequence continues at coordinate 25,948,595 of NW_027223755.1, forward strand.
TGAACACTAGGCTCAAGACACAATGAAATAATTCCTTACAATTTATTATTTATTTAAATTATTTCCAATTTATAATTCTGTGTTTAGCCAAATGATGAGATTTTCACAATTGAAAAAATATGACCTTGAGGATTATTCTTAAAATATAGTTGAATATATGCTGCACCAAAACTAAGGATTGAATTTTTTTAAGTATAAAGTAATTGAATATAGAAAGCAGGATTTCCCAGAAGGAGAAAAGCAAAGGCAATGTGAATGTAAATAATAGGATGACCACAATGCACCAGGGGTGAGAAAGCAGCCTGGGTTATAGCTTCCAAAAGAAAGATATCTAAAGGAGGGGAAAAGGAAATAAGGAAAATTGACAAATTACCTGACATGTTTGAATATAATGAGAAGACATTCTACTTAGGGAGAAATATTTAGGGATCAATTACAGATAAAAACTCAGAAAATAAAGTAGTAGAAAAAACTCAAAGCAATTATTAACTCAAGAGAAAACAAAAAGGTTGTTTAAGCAATGGAATGTAATTGCATAACAAAGATTCTTATTCTGGCTTTGTTGGGAGCAGGGTAAGAAGACTCAAGTGAAAGCTTACGCCTCATCTTCAGTAGTTAATCAATAAATCTTTGCTAAAATGAAAAAGAATCAAGAAATAACTGTACATGTTTGCTATTTAAAAATGTGATTATGTTATAGTCTTAAGTATCATTTCACACAAAACAAGCCATGGCTCCATGGAGAATCACAATTCCAGGTCTTAGGCAGGAAGCATGCAAAATGGCACTGAATCAATCCTCTTGTCACACCAGAGAGTGAAGAAGTTGCCAAAGACACCAGGGCCACATTCAAAGAACTTAGTGACAAACTTGAACTCAGAGGCTCTCACCAGCCAAAGATGAGACATTTTGAGTACCAATATGATAACAATTGCAATGGATTGAAACACATCAAAAGTGCTTACATCCTTGAGTTCACAAAGATTCTAAGGGGAAAAAAAGCTAACTGATCGCTGTTGAAGGTTACTTGGAACCAGCTCATTCTTTTAAAAACTGGTAAATCATGGGAAAAAGAAGCATCCGTCCTGTCTTCCCACACAAGCTTCCAAATAGTAGAAAAGAACATTCTCTATACAGATGTACCCCAGCTTATCAATGAAGGGAGAATGTTAGAATTAGAATATCATCATTGTGTTATCCCTAAAAGATGAATAGATCAAGTTATTGATCATCAATGTCTGCTCACATCACGAAATGAAAGATAACCAGACATTGTGTACTCTCAGGCTGAAGAACAGAGAGCCACCTTTGAAGCAGTTTTGTGGGGGCAAAAATCAAACCTGAATTTGATCAAGCCTCTAGCTCTGTTTATCAATCGGCAGGAAATACATAGGACCAGGCTAAGGGATACCACAGGTCCCAATCTGCACAATCCAGAATCTAAGAAACTCTATAGGATAGATGTTCTGATTTCTTTAATAAATCAAGATGAAACAAACAAACAAGAAATGAGAAGAAAATTTATAAATTTAAAGAAACTTAAGAGACATTTTAACCACTCCTCTCTATCTCAGCAGTAGTCTTGCCTCCCTCTGACTTCAAGTTGGAAATAGAAGCCTCTGGCAGGATGTTCACAATCCCTGCCCTCAGATCTGCAAATACCTCTGCCTGCACGTGTTAACTATGAGCTTAGACTGTAGCCTTGCACATCTCCTCAAGTACATGATGATATTGACAAATTTCTGTACCCTCATTACGGTGTTTTTACCTCCTTATCTGCTCCCAGGAGAGCAGATATGAGAATCACTCACTTGGGATCCTCCTTCCCTTCTTCTTCTCTACTGTGTTTTCTCTTTAATACATTTCTTCATCCCTACTGATCTCCATGCCAGTTCCCTGTTCTCTCACACATTGCACTGCTCACACTCATAATCAGACCTCCAGAAATGCTGGCTCTGTTTTCCTTGTGAACAGAATGTCAGATAGGCAAGCTGCCAGCCTTTTCAGGTCTAGTGATTTTGAAGTACCAGGAAATGAAAATGGTACAATAAAGGCTTAGTTGATGTAGTAGTAGAAACATGTGGTCTCTCTCCCTCTTCTTCTCTCTCTCCTTCTGTCTCATACACACACATATAGATACACACACATTCAAAAAAATTTCTCCATACACACAGGTGACATGATATTTATTATTCTGTTTTAAACAGACTCCAATAAGCCAAGTTCTAATGGAATAGTAAAATTATCAATCAATAGCACCAAAGGCCTGAGTACAGAGAAATCCATTATTTAAAATACCTTTAACTAATTGTAATACAAGGACAAAGAGATTGCTTCAGGGACACCAAGTGTTCCAAACTCTGTTGTTCTCACCAAGAGTGAATAAATAAAAAGCCTCCTTATGAAAAGGAAGAAAAAAATACATATTTGCAATAAAAATGATTCAGTGCATTTCTAGCATTCAAGTGCTGCAGGAGTAAGAACAATGAGAACATCCACAGAACAGAATTCATCTCATGTCTTTAATATAGCATGCATTTAAATTGATTATTATGTTTCCTGGGAAATTCCCTTCTTCAGAATATTTAATTCAATACAAAGTTTATGTGTGAACTAACAATGCATATTAGTGAGGACAGAGGCAGGAAATAGGATTCGCTCCTCTGGTTTAAATGAAGAGTCTACACTGCAGGGACTAGAAGAGGCATGGGAGGGTTAAGAGGGCAAAGAGGAGAGGATGGTGAGAGTATGGAGACTAGCAATACCAAGGCGCTGTCGCTGTTTTAGAGAAAAGCGTGCTCTTGGAGTCCAGGAGGATCCCAGGTCCTGGATCTTTATAGGATGGATGAACAACCCAAGCAGGAACTATAGTCACAGGACAGTTGTCTGCTTGAGATGTCATTCTGAACTCTGTATGGAGGAAGCAGAGAAGAAACATTGACTTTCTCGTCCCACTTTTGCTTTACTTTCCATTGACTGAATCCACCCAGGATCCTGGTCAGGGAGCCTAAGTGATGGTTGTCGGTAAGGTCAAAGCCCCAGGGTGAAAACATGGCCAAGAACAGCAGAAAAGCCAACTGGAGATTGGGAGTGGGAAGCCAGTGGAGAATAACCATCACCCAGGACTCCTCTTCTCTTCCAGTGTTTGTATTTCCTTCTGGACATAGTTACCTCCAGATAGCTGGCACTAGGCTGTGATAGATCTTCCTTTACTCACTCTCACTGTTATTATTTGTGCTAAATAACCTTGCTGGAAAATGCTGAATGTTGCCAGTGTCCAAACTCAGCAGTGTTCTGGATAAATTTTTGGTCTTCATTTAATATTTCCACCCCATGGGAAATTGAAACCAGATTACCTTGGTGTAACATGAGCATGTCCATCTGGCAAATATATATCAGTTGTCCTGGTTGATCATGAGTTAACTAAGTGATTTTAGATACACTCCTTTGACTCTTGATGACTTCATCTATCAAGTGTATGTCTGTCCTACCCTTAGAGAGCATCTATGGGTCATGTGCAACCCCGAATTTAAAAAGTTGTAGGTGCTGAACAGAACAAGGATTTGGAGATGAGTGAATACAGGATGCCTTTCTTCCCAGAGAGACTTGGATTCTATCAGAGCTATGTAGCAGTAAGGTTTATCATTAGGGCTCAAAATGTGTAAATCCTTAAACTTTTAATGCAAAACCTATTGTGCTTCATTGTAAAAGAAAACAGAAAATAATAACCTATACGAAATGCACATCTGAACTGGATTTTAATCATAACCTTGTCCCTGCCTCCTGTTTTATAGTTTCAAATATAATTAATTTGGCATAAAAAAATCAGTGCCCTCTTTTCCTCTTACCACAGTCCTGATTAATACCAGAGCATGGTTCACCACACCTAGTTATTTCCCTCAATACTGTCCACACCCCACTTTATGCATGACTTTCTCTTCAATAATCCCAGTTTGGACCTTTTTTTTCCGGTTGAAATGAGACTGATAAAGATATTAACATGCATTTGCTTTTTATTCTAGATCTGATAGGAAGATATTGGAAGGTTTTGAGCAAATAAATGACACAATATTATTTATGGTTTTAGAGTATCATTCTGGGCACCATATGGCAAATAGACTAAGACTGGTTAAGAGGCCATTAGAGTAGTATAGACGTAGGGCATGGGTGGGTCGCCTTACTTGGTAGCAACTGAGATGGTAAACAGGGGTCATATTTGGTACATGCCTTCTGATAGAGCCAATAAAATGTGCTGATGGATTGGATACAGGACTTCAGGAGTCAAACATATCCCCCTGATACCTGCCTGAACAACTTCACAAATGAGCATATTGTTTACTAAGGTGGGAAACTTAAGAAACCCTGGCAGGAAAAATCAAAAGTTTGGCTCTGGATGTTTTGAATTGAATATTCTTCTTAGATATCCTAGTGGTGATGTCAGGATGTGTGAGTCTATAGCTCAGGCCAGAATATGTACATTTGAGAGTTCTCAGTTTATATATACAGTTGACCCTTACAAACATGGATTTGTACTGTGTGGGTCCACTTACAAATGGATTTTAAAAAGATAAATATACATTTGACCCTCCTTACCTGCAGGTTTTGTATCTGCATATTCAACCAACTGCAGATCAAAAACAGTATGTATTTTCCATCTTAGGTTAGCTATCTGAGGATGGGGGCCAATTCAATGCATTGTTCTATGCCATTGTATTAAGAGACTTGAACGTTTATGGATTTTTAGTATCTGTGGGAGTAGGGCACTCCTGAAACCAATGCCCTGTGTACACTGAGAAATTGTAGTTAAGTTTTGGGGGAGTAAATAGTTATATGGGGATTTTCAACTGCAGAAGGATTGATACTCCCAACCCCCATGTTGTTCAAGAGTCAATTATAACTATTGGAGTAGATGAGGTCACCTAAGGAGAAAATATACAGACCAAAAAGAACAGTTCTAAGGAAAGAGTCCTAAAGCATCTTATATTTTAAAGACTGGAAAAAAGAGAACAAGAAAGCAAAGCAATCTCAGAAGGAGCCTCCAGTAAGATAGAAAGGAAGCCAGGTGAGTTTTATTTTTCTGGTACCCCCAAAAATGAGGTACAATATGTCTATAATTTTTCTTATAGAAAAATTTTTGATGCACTTGTGACTCATAAATTATATAAAGAAAATCCAGGAGAGAAATCCAGTGCATTCTTCCTAAAATAGGTTTGTGTTGACATGTGGGTCATGCATGCACCCCTGTACGCATTCACACATTTATCCATCCACAGTCATATAGGTATGATAACACATGATTCCTGAAAACCTATTCTAAAGATAACCAGTCTGTTTTACTTTTCTGGAAGATCAATTTGACATTTTAATTATGTGTAAAAGTTCAACCAAATATATTACTATTGAATATTTTGACAAGGTCTTTCATCCTATGTTCTCATTGAGATTCCAGGAACCAACTGCTCAACTATAATTACATAAAACGAAGGGAGTGGGGGGAAAGTGAGCAATTTGCCCACTAAATACTTGGAAATAAGCCTTAGATTTCTGAGATTCTGCATCATTTGGTCGAGTGTCAGTAATCTTTCCTGCATAAAAACTGCCAATGCTTACAACAGCATTTTTTATCCCGCAGTGTCTGGGGGCGAGAGACCTGGATGTGCCTTAGTTGGGTGCCTCTGCTCAGTCTCTTCAAAGTCAGTAGCCAAGGTGTGACCGGGGGAGGATCTGCTTCCACCTTTCCCATGTGGCTCTTGGTGGCCTCAAGTCCTCTCTGGCTGGGGGCCAGAGACATTAGTTCCTTGCATCTGGGTCTTTCCTTAGGGCAGCTCACCACATAGCAGCTGGCTTGCCTCCAGGCAGGTGAGATATGGGACCCAAGATGGAAGCAGTGTTCTTGCAACCTAATCTCAGAAGTGACATCCCTATATTTCTGTCTGCTGCATTTGTCGGAAGCCAGTTATTAAGTCCAGCCACATTCAGGGGTAGGGATACCCCAAGGGGAGATAACTGGGGTCTTTCAAAGAGGCTGCCTCTAACAGTCCAGGGAGCTGTGTTTCTTGACACAAAATTTGAAGAGAGTTTTGGCTGTTCTGTAACCGTATCTAGGCTCCAGCTGCACAGGTCTGGAAGTTGGCAGACAATGGGGAAACAATTATGCTGCACTCGGCACTGCAGAGCTCCTCTCCTACAGCTCATCTCGCTGCAGTGCATTTCAACCAAGCGGCAGCCTCAGAGCAGGGAACATTCACTTGGCAGTGTAGGTTATTTTAATGAACACTTTAAACGAAGTCTTCACCATCTGTTCTGTTTCCTAATTACAAACCCACACTCTTGTGGTTGCATCATTAAAAGTGAGATTCTGGCAAAGTGCTCTAAATGTTTGTCCAGCTTGTCCTCTTGGTTCTACACTAATTTTCCCAGAAAGTCCAAGGCCTCTCATCTGAGGTGAAGACACAAAAAACAATATTACTGTATGCACAGTACTCAAATATATGGCATCCCTGTCTTTTCTCTTTAAAAAACATATTTATTATTGATTTCATAGATGAAGGGAGAGTTGGAAAGATCAATGATGAGAGAGAATCATTGATTGGCTGCCTCCGGCATGCCCCACATTGGGGATTGAGCCCACAACGTGGGCATGTGCCTTGACCAGGAATGGAGCCATGACCTCCTGTTTCATAGGTTGACATTCACCCACTGAGTCACACCAACCAGGCCAAGGGATCCCTGTCTTTCTTGATCTCTCTGTCTGTCTCTCTGTCTCTCTCTCTCCTACAATCCTATTATTGCAAACAGGAATTCTCTTTAAGAAGGATTTTACATGTCAAATTCTCTGAATGTCTTTGGTAAATTTAGCTTGCTTTAGGGATAAGAGAGGGATTTAGGCAGAAGCCCTTTAAACAGGAATTAAACTCATTTGCCTACATATCTCTCCTGTTAGCACAATGAGGCACTTTACAGACTTTACAGACTTTACAGACTTTACAGACTTTAACTGCAAATATTATTTTACTTCTTTGCTTCCCCTCCTTAAGGAATTATTAATCAAGATAAATCTAAAGCAAATCGAGTGATACATAGCTTTTAAAATAATCTGTTCATAGTCGAAAGACAGTACACAGTTTTGCATCTCAAGGATGCTAGAATTATGAATGGATGGATGCCAATCATTAGGGCGACTGTTACTGCTGCCTAGCTAAGTAACAAGGCATTGTGGGCCTTCTAAATATTGACAACGTACAAAAGAGTGGTTCTCAGCCTCTGTCTCACCACAGTATATAAAGCTTCTGAAGGAGCCCCTTGACCCTCACTGAACACAGGAAGAATGGTCAACACTGCTGTCGTCCACTGGGTGAGCTTCCTGCCAGTTGACATAGTCCTGTTAAATAAGTGACATGTGGCCGAAACCGGTTTGGCGCAGTGGATAGAGCATCGGCCTGCAGACTGAAAGGTCCCAGGTTCGATTCCCTTTAAGGGCATGTACCTTGGTTGTGGGCACATCCCCAGTAGGGAGTGTGCAGGAGGCAGCTGATCGATGTTCCTTTCTCATCGATGTTTCTAACTATCTCTCTCCCTTCCTCTCTGTAAAAAATCAATAAAATATATTTTAAAAAATAATTAAAAAAATAAGTGGCATGTGTGCATTAGTGCCCAGAGATGCCAATCACATGTTCCAATGCCTTTTGTTAAATTTGCAAACAATTTTATTTGGCAGACAGGTCAGCAGGTGGGCACAGGATAGCACTGGGTCCAGGCATAATCAGGTTTAACTTATTCTCTTGAATACATCAGCCTCTGAGACCATTGGAGTGGGGAGATTCTTGGAACAGTGATGGGTGCCCTGAGGAGGAATTGCACTAGACCCCAAGCCAGCAGTGATAAGTGGCAAAGAACCTTGGGAGTATTATGGTGGAAAAGAGGTTTCTGTGCAAGTCTAAGGCTCCACTTGGAATAGATCTGGATATTCTCACTTTTGGTTTGATTTACACAAATTTCTTACTTATATTCATAACTAGAAGCCTGGTGCACAAAATTCGTACACTCGTGGGGGGTGGTCCCTCAGCCTCTCCTGTGCCCTCTTGCAGTCCGGGAGCCCTCGGGGGATGTCCGACTGCGGTGGAGGTTGGAGAGGCTCCTGCCACCACCACTGCATCCACCAGCCATGAGCCTGGCTTTGGGCTGAGCAGCACTCCCCCTGTGGGAGCTCACTGACCACCAGGGGGTAGCTCCTGCATTGAGCGTCTGCCCCCTGGTGGTCAGTGTGCATCATAGTGACTGGTCTTTCTGCCATTTGGTTGATTTGCATATTAACCTTTTATTATATAAGATGTTTGGCCTAGGGTGGCTTGTCTCCTTGTTATAGAAGACCACATCCTCCTAATTCTATCTGCCTGGGGCACTTTGCCTGAAAGTACTGGCAACAACAATTACATCCTGTTTTTATTTATTTATTTATTTATTTATTTATTTATTTTTAAAATCTTTATTGTTGAGAGTATTTGAATGGTACTCTTAGAAAGAGCAATACTTACTTCTATTAACATCTGTTAAGAAAATAGTTTCACAAAAACTGCTGGTTCTAGGCTTCTAATTTCCTGTCATTGCAAGATGCTGGAGTTTTAAAACACTTATCTTCTAGTGGAGTTGAGAAACACCCCTCTGGTGAGTGCAGGTCTGTCTAGAGGGCAAAACATTTCAGAGAGTTTATTGAACAGATGTTAACTAAAGGTGAAGGACCTCTTATTTCAAATGCTCAGGCAAGTTGATGAGAATCTTAAAGTGTTTTCTATGATCTTTTTTCTATTCTGGGTGGTGTGAGAGATTCTTACCCTTGGGTGTTTTTTTGTTGATTTTTTTTTCTGTGAAAACTGAAGCTCTACACATGTAATATTATGAAAGTTGTGCTCTATAGTGTGGAATCTTGGGCTAGAGGAAAAATAATGAGGATGGCAAAAATTCCCAGTGGAGAGTACACAAATGAGCACAAATTCCAAAATAGGAATTATCAATGGAAAATAAGCTGAGCATGGTGGAATAAAACACATGGAAATGTACAGAAACAAATAGCTACATCTTCTTTGGATAAAATGGAATTATTTTAATGAGTTTTTAAAAATCTGTGGTTTTTTGTTTTGTTTGTTTGTTTGAGATAGATGAACATTCTTAAAGCATAGGTGAAACTTCTTCCTAAGTATTTTTTTTTATTCAGCTTTTTCTTACCTTTGGGGCCTTTGTGATAATCTAATGCCACTTGGCTACTATTGGGAACTCCACTTTAAGAGGTGGAGCCCTAGACAAAAGATTGGGGTTCAAAGAGCTGGGTTTGGGGGCTTGTTTTGTGACTTGAGGATTACTGACAATGGGCACCTTGCCGAGGGCCAGAGCCTCCTCTTCTCACCTGGTACTAGGAGTGGTGCCACCTTAGAACTAATCACTGTGGAATCTAAGAATTCACAGGATGGCTCGCCTTGTATGCATTCAAACTAACAAAAACCTCAGGTGCTGCCTGGTGATTTCAGAAGTTGGTGTGGGTGAGTAGTTGTGGAGAAGTCCCAGGCTGATCCAGAGTTTACATTCCTGGGTGACTATACCAGTTCCTGTACATTGCACCCTGCTAGCCGCAAAGTACTTAATGGCATCTAAACACAATCTCCCTTGATTTAATAATGATTACTAATGCCATTGACCGAGCTCTCCTTTATTAAAATCTCCTTAACTCTAAGGCAGCATTTGATTCTTAGTTCTAACCTTGTTATGTTCACCAGGAGAAAGATTTGCAGCGAATCCTGTTATCCCATTTGCTGTATGGAATACTGACTTTTAGTTCATTGAATGCCCTGGGCCTGGAACACACCAGCTGGCTGTGTCTGGCTGTGTCTGGCTCACCCCAGATCCCATTAGTGCAGTAAGAGCACTATGTGAGGTGCCCAGCCTCACCTGGGATACAAGTGGTCCTATAGTCACACATGCTTGTAGCTCCTGTCTCTTTCTGATGATGTGGAAACAAAACATATATCATGCATTTCTGGGAGACCCTAAGACAATGGTTCTCAACCTTCTGGCCCTTTAAATACAGTTCCTCATGTTGTGACCCAACCATAAAGTTATTTTCATTGCTACTTCATAGCTGTAATGTTGCTATTGTCATGAATTGTAATGTAAATATCTGATAATGCAGGATCGTCTTAGGCCACCCCTGTGAAAGGGTCATTCAACCACCAAAGGGATTGCGACCCACAGGTTGAGAACCACTGCCCTAAGAGGTGTGTACCTTTTGCTCCTCGACCTGGCCAATCTGCCAAGTGGCATTTTTCTGTCACCAGCCTGACAGTTCTTGTGCTCAGCTCCGAGAGCCAAGTATCCCCACTCATAGGTAGGTACAGGCTCCCACCCCTGAGCCTTAAGCTTGACAGAGTGGCTTTCTATAGCCAGAAAGGCAGGACAAGACTGAATGCCAGCCACCCTTTTTATATGGAACTAACAATAGATTACAAAAGTGATCTGCTTGGATTACAGGTCATCTTGGGTTTTGAGGGAAATTGATTCTTTCAAGATTTACCTGTAGCCCCACCTCTACATGATACCTCTAAATGGGTTCCTGGGTTGCTGTGGTCAGGAAAGGATCAGCATGGACACAAGCTGTACTGAGAATGATCCTCCTTCAGCCAGATTTCTCATCCTAGCACAGCGGGTGGGACCTCTCTTCTCTGGGGTGAATTGATGACCAGGAGGCCCCACAGTTCTTCGTGAGGATGCAGCCCTCTAAGCAGCCCTCAGATGTGTCTAAGCATTCACCAACATCCAGCAGGGCCTATGCAGGTCAGTGCCTGCTAAGGGAAGGAAACCATTCCCCAGGTGCTGGGGGCACTGTCTCAGGGTCTTGCTATTTAGTAATTAAGTCTAAGTCCCACAGTTGTGCTGGGAGTTTTCTTTATTATGTGCATAAAGCATGGAGTTCTTGGACTTTTCCCTTTTGCTCAAGTATGCTGCCCCCTCCCCAAATAAAAAAAAATCATTTTGAAATAATTACCTTCATAATAGTAAAATCTACAAAACCCATACTTCTTAGCAATGACAGAAAAATTTAAGACATACATTAAAAGATTATAATGAGCCATTTAACATTTCAATGGCAAAATAAAATAGCCTTCATTTTTTGTTGTTGTTGTGTGTGAATTGCCTTTTTCTCAGCAATAAGTCATTCACTCACTAAAAGATAAGCATTTCATCATTATTTTATGTAAGCTCCATATAGAAAAATACTTATTGGAAGTGGTCTGCAATATAAAAGATGCATCTGTAGTAGAATTTGTCATTTCCAAGTGTCAGAATAAATGTAAATATTGACAAGCTTTAAAAAGTTACACAAGCCATATAACAATATATTTTTAAAATTTGGTCAGCTATACAAGTCAATAAATACAATATTTGGGGTGTATTTAAGGAGGCTTTGAGGCATGTATATCCTGGTTTCAAATTGCAAAGTCATTATTTCCAATTGGGAGAGATAAGAGGAATGGTGAACAAGTTTAGGGAATATTGGCACTGTCAGTGGTGGTGGAAGTCAAGGATAATTTTCCCACTCGCTCTCATTTCCTGCCCAGGAAGGCAGCCTGGGAAATTTCAAATTACCAGCCTGGTGGAAGAGCTTAGAACAGCATTGAAGAACAGATTTAAAACAGCAAATGTCAGCCCTAGCTGGTTTGGCTCAAGTGGATGGAGCATTGGCCTGTGGACTGAAAGGTCCCTGGTTCAATTCTGGCCAAGGGCACATGCCTGGGTTGCAAGCTCAATCTCCAGTGGGGGGTGTGCAGGAGGCAGCTGATCCATGATTCTTTCTCATAATTGATGTTTCTATCTCTTCCTCTCTGTAATAAATAAAAATATGTTAAAAATTTTAAAAAATATGTCAAGTGTCACCATTCTGTATAAGTCAGGAGGAATGCACTGAAATAATTTTTTTGAAGTCTTATTGGAAGAGTTAAAAAGTGTTATGAAAAGCCAGAGAAGTTTAAGACAATATGTAAATTGACTTCTCTTTCCAAAATAAAGAAGAGAGAAGAATTATTTTAGAAAATCAGTGTGCCGTGGTTCATGTCCCAGCATCAAGGGTTCAGGAATCTGGAAAAGGCTGTGCGTAGATGACATAGGAATCCAGGGACTAATAAAGAGTCCAGAGATGAGATATAATTTTGAAAGGCATTGGGGATCAGAGGACCTTCAGCTAAAGGAACTGAAGAGTTCCTCCTTGTCTAGGACCCTTGCTTTTATTAACACAATTTGTCCTAAATCAAGGTGGAGATAATACACTTCAAAGGGTAAGGTTTCAAAGGCATTGTCAGTTTGGGGAATAGCCTACGGCTGTTCAGGTGTTTGGCCAGTAGGAGGCAATAACATGTAGATTAAGATGCCCTTTAACTATCTGGCAGCCACAATCAGTTTCCTATTCAGGTTTGGGGAAATGCCTTTAGCCATTCCCAACAGGTGACTACATGTGTGACTCAACCCTGTTGAGTCCCCAAGTTTCATCAACCTTTTGTTGAAACTCTTGAAATTATGACATGCTGGAATTGGTTGCCAGCATCAGTGGACTGAGGCCATTTAACTGGTGAGAGATCTTTGAGATGGTTTGGATCTTTCCAGAGATATAAATCACGTCGCATACTGGTATTTGTAAGTGTTTTTTGTCAATGCCAAATATTAAAATAGGAGAACCTATTGGATGCCAAAGGATGGCAGTATGCTTGTGAGGATGCTACAGACTTGGGAATGGAGGCAAATGCCACAGCAAAATAAAGAGACAGTAGAGGACTTACCTAGTATGGCATTACTTGCATTTTTCTTATCAAAAGAGTTGTATAATTGGTTCACCATTTCTTCCCTTTTTCATGCCATATCTTCTCAATTAGCCTTGGAGCTTCTATAGGGCAGCATTGTATCTTTTGCTTTCTTTATCTCCCCATTTCTCTTGAAAGCCACAAAAAACGGAAACTTGATGAGTACACATTGGCCAACCAAATGAAAGGCCAATTCTAATTCTAAATCTTGCAGCAGAATTTGCTCAGAACTCTTATCATAGTGATGTGAGGGAAAAAACTCACACCTTTAAATGGAAAACAAGCTATTTTAATAGGTAAAAAGTGATGCAATGTGTGAAAATACTTCTTGGGAAGAGTTGATCTCTTAATCCAAATTTTACTATACTAAAGTTAACAACAGGCTATCTACCTTTGAAACAGGAGGATGGAATAAAGTGACATTGATATGTAAATTCTGTAGCTTCTCTGATTCCCTGAACTCTCACAGTTTAATTCAATAATCAGCTTGGATCTTAAATACCTAAGAAATTGCCTGTATGTAGCATCCTCCCAATACTTCATACAACTATTTAACATGGTTTTTATGGAGTTTGTGTGAAGCTGAATGGAGGGAAATATCTGAGGATTTGATTATGAGGAGCACATTATATAATTTAGTATGAAGCTCAGAGACATTTTATTCTTATTTATGATTATAGATGTTTTACTGCATTCATTTATGTTTAGAGTTTTAGGACTGCTCACAGGGCTTATCCTACCATTAGCTCAGCCATGACAAATCCCTGGGTTGTCATTGCTAATTGCATTCCTGAAGACACATACAATGGGGAGATGAGGCCGTTTAATCTTACCTATCTATTTGAAGATTGTTCCTATTGGTTGAATAAAAATTATTTCTGAAACTGTCAGCTTATTGGATAAAACTCTTGTGTTTTAATAAATGTGGTTCAGATTGCTGCCCAGAGTCAGTCTTTTTCATTTTTATGCCCAAAGCTCTCCTGCTAGCAATCATCACCACAGAGGAGCTTTTGATATTTGCACTTTGGGGTGAGGCAATCAATGTTTGTAAGAGTTTTCTGTGAGCCTCTTTCCCAACTGAGAAGCCCTGGCTGTTAGGGATGCAGTAGAGCAGTTAAAAGCCTCTGCCTCCTATGTTTTGCACAATAATGCTCTTCAGAACACTTGAAAAATATTTGGATAGCCATCTGGCCGTAGCCATTTTAACGTCCTTTGTAATACTACATGTACTGCTTTGGGTAGAAGAGTGTTCAACATAATAAAAGCAGTTAGAAGTAATCTGGTGGCTTGGTTTCTGAAGGATTTCCACAGGCACAGATACTTTTGAATTACAGACAAAATCCCCCAGATTCTGCCAAAGATTTGTGCCAAAGTCATCATAATTATACATCTCCAAGTATTTGCTCCTGCCAGCAATGAATTAATGAGATGATATCACGCATAATCTTGAATACTATGAAATAAAAACCAAAACAGGAATGAAATAATGATGAGCAAAGGGCCTCATTATCAAAGAAAACAACTTTTGATTGTTGAAAGGAAAGACCATTCAAGCTAATGAAACCAGAGGAGAGTAAACCTCTTGTCATCAGGAACAGTGGGTCAAGGATTAAATGAGCAGGGATGAAGTGGATAAGATCAGCCCTCTCTGTCCATTAGCACTAACTCTTCCTGCCCTCCCCCTGTGGTCTCAGTTTGGTTCAGATGTTCTTTTGTTGATTTTCTGGGCTTCCTCTGGCCATCTTGGTTGGGACCACAATCAGAAGAATAGTTTGAAACCTTCCTCAAAGATCATGTCACTTCATGCTATGCAAACCATGTTAAAATAGAAAATCTTCCTGTTAGGACAGAAGAGTGATGATTAATTAACTTTGACTTCCTCTGTGAGTGATATACCATTGACATAATTATAGGCAAGATGGTCAAGTTAAAATGCTTTCCAGTTCCAGCAGGCCAGTGAGAAGCTGTGAATCTGGCAGGTTTTTACATCTCCTGAGTTTCTCTTTCTTCATTCTCAGTGATCATACAAGGCTTCCTGACTCTATGAATCAATGACTCTCAGAATGGTAGAAAGTAAAAAAAAAAAAAAAAATTCCTGATATATAAAAACTGTGCAAAATGCCTTTTATTGCCTGCCATTGCTCAGTGGTTGAGCATCAACCTATGAACCAGGAGGTTAAGGTTCAATTCCTGGTCAGGGCACATGCCCAGATTGTGGACTTGGTCCCCAGTAGGGGGAGTGCAGGAGGCAGCTGATCAATGATTCTCTCTCATCATTGATGTTTCCATCTTTCTCTCCTTTCCTCTCTGAAATCAATTTAAAAATTTCCTTTCATTATATTATGGAGACTCTGTGTTTTCTATGTTTTTATTCTGTATCCATCTATTCATTATTTTAAATTACCTCTAACTGGATATTTAGGTAGATGGATGGATGGATGGATAGATGGATGGATGGATAGATAGATAGATAGATAGATGATAGATGATAGACAGATAGATAGATGTTATCATGGGCAATATAAAGTGAATGAATACAGGGCATGTCCCCCATTTTAAGAAGTCCAGAGATGGAAAGATAGGCTATCAATATATCTGCCACCTGCTCAAAAATGTTCACCAATAGGAAATCAATATGAAAGTAAATGTACAGTTCAGGCTATACATTTGTATGTTGGGGAATCTGAGATGAGGGAAAAGAATGACGTTTTAATTGAATGTATTAGGGTAACATTGGTGAATAAAATTATATAGGTTTCAGGTGTACAATTCTATAACACATCATTGTATATTGTATTGTGTGTTCACCACCCCAAGTCAAGTCTCCTTCCATCACCAGTTATCCCCCCTTTATCCTTTTCTACATTATTATTCCCCTTACTTCCCTTCTCCTCTGCTAAGTTGTCTCTCTATGACATTTTTGGTGTGTGTGTGTGTGTGTGTGTGTGTGTGTGTGTGTGTGTGTTTTCTTAATCCCTTCACTTTTTTTCACCTAACCCCATAACCATTTCCCTTCTGATAGTTGTCAGTGTATTCTCTGTGCCAATGAGACTATTTCTATTTTGTTTGGAGTTTATTTTGCTCATCAGATTTCACATATAAGTGAAATCATATGGTACTTGTCTTTCTCTGAATGATGTGTTTTTATAGAGAAGCTTTCCACTCTGGTGATTTTCACTGGCAGAGCCACTTTTCTTTTGTAAAAAGAGAAAATTGTTTTTACACAGTTTCTAAGCAAATAAATTTTTCCTCAAGTTTATCAAACTGTCCAATTGTATATTAGTTATTAAAAATTATAAGAGCTTGAAGAGTTTAAAAAGGCAATTTAGTCTGTTTACCTGCCTCTAGGCGCGACTTACATGAACCAACAGAGATAATTGGTATCCTGCCAAAATGACTATTTTTTGGTCCAAGCGATTCATAATTTTAATTAGTGGTGTTAGAATAAGAGTTGTTTCTTATAATTAACGAGGACAGTTGCTATTGAGATCGCTCTAACGCACATTCAGCACATGGAATCCAGCAGGGCAGCTCAGCATTGTATCTTCGGCTGTTTCATCTCCAAGTAGCCACTTACAATATCTCTGAGGCCATTCAGTGTCTGTCACTGTGGGGGGAAAATTACCTTCAATCTGCACAATTCAGCTTTTTTGTTGTTGCTAATTGCTGTCATTTGGAAAGCCTTTCATGATATTATATTGTGAATAGCCCCCTCAGTTAGGTCCAGAGAAGCAGACACAGGCACTGTGTTCTGGGTGTCTGATCCAAGGCCAAGAACTAGCTGAGGTACAGAAAACAACAATAATAACATTTCTGTTATAGGATTCATTTGCAGTGGTTCTCAACCTTCGGGCCTTTAAATACAGTTCCTCATGTTGTGATCCAACCATAAAATTATTTTCGTTGCTACTTCATAACTGTAATGTTGCTACTGTTATGAATCGTAATGTAAATATCTGATATGCAGGATGGTCTTAGGCGACCCATGTGAAAGGGTCGTTCGACCGCCTAAGGGGTCACGACCCACAGGTTGAGAACCGCTGGCTTAGTGTGTCTTTTATGAAACTATGAGCATAGAATTCTTGTCACCTGAAATCAGCACATGTTTATACATCTGACTCTACTAAGAACTCTTGGTGAACACTAATAAATTGCGATGAGATTTAAAACCACCAGGTGTTCAATCAGCTGAGCCAAATGCCAGTTGCTTCATTTTCACATAAATTAGACATGAAGAAGTTTTTGCTGTTGGCTAAAGTCATCATTTATCCACAGCAGCCCCTTATCCACATCCTTAAGCACCCAGTGCTCTCACATATGTGCTAGTGCAGCCCATAGACACAGAGCAGCTTTTTTCCATGTGTGAGCACTTTACGGAGCTGTTAAATCTAAGACCTGCTTGGATTTATACTCAGACAGCCAATATCATGAAGCTTTCTTTTTTAAAAATATGTTTTTAGTGATTTCAGAGAGGAAGGGAGAGGGAGAAAGAGATAGAAACATCAATGATGAGAGAGAATCATTGATTGGCTGCCTCCTGCATGCTCCTGACTGGGGATGGAGCCCAAAACCCAGGTATGTGACCTGACCAGGAATCGAACTGTGACCTCCTGGTTCATAGATCGATGCTCAACCACTGAGCCATGTCGGCCAGGCTCATGAAGCTTTCTTGAGGAAGATCTTGCTAAGAGAAACTTAACATAAGCCAATTTTGCTTGGAGGCTAAGCAGATATTTAAGGTATGTGTTCTCCTCCTCCTCCTATTTCTCTTCCTCCCCCTTCTCTCGCTTCTCCTATTTCTTCTATAAGTATAATGTAACAAGTACTTGATGATTATTTATGAATAAAGTTCAAAGTGAAAATCTGGCTAATATGTTCACCAGGAGGTTTCAATAGGAACACTTTATGGTGGTTAATAATCCATAACAGCTAGGCTTGCTTTAGAAAGCAAACACTGAAATGACAACAGCAAGAAAATAAACATATTCCAAAACTCTTGAGTACAAACAGTAAAGATTCTTGTAAGAATTGCCCCTCTGCAGGCTGGATCAAATTCTTGTGGAGTGCATTTCCTATGAAAGGAAAATCAGGAAGCTGCTCAGTACCTCTAATAGCAGCTTGCAGACACTTAATTATAATGACCAAGAACAAATTGCCTCCAAAAGGGGTTCAAAGATGTAAATTAATTAAGGTGCAGATGCTGGGAATGCAGAACACCAACCTTTTGAGAAGCAAAGCTTAATACAATCAGACATCATAGATGAAGTTAGTATTAACTGGAGAAGGGGTGCAATGGGGGAAGTGCCACTTCCCCAGTGGGTGTGAGGACTGGATGTCAACATCCTGCTGAAAAGGGATTTGAAGGATGATTTCCCTCAAAGACACAGAAAACTGTCTTTCTGAAAATGTTAGTATTCAGTGGTTGTGTTTTCAAGTAAAAAGGAATACTAGATCAACTTATTTTAAATTATATAGAATATATATATGGAGAGAGAGAGAGAGAGAGAGAGAGAGAGAGAGAGAGAGAGAGAACAACAAAACAAAGCAAAGGTTGCACAATGAAGTCTAATGCCCAATGTTTACATTCATTGGGAGGATTCTCAAAGGAAAGAAGGGATGAGATAAACACAGACTCTGCAAGACTGACTACTAGTTTGGACAGTGTCTCCTGGACCTGTCTCCAAAGTTCTCCCTAAGATTTAAGGTAAGTGGTTCAGATCTTCTCCCCAGTGTGTCTCTCAGAGAAGCCAGGATGCCTGTTAAGATCTGTTAAGACTGGTCCTCAAATGTAGATGCTATAATTTTAGACTTTGAACTTTTTGGAGAGCTACAGTTTCCTGACCCAGGTATTTTATACACATTGTCTCCCTCTAATCCTGAAAATAGAATGTTACTATCTCTAAATGGGGAAAAATACCTGGGGCATGCCCTGGAACAAGGAACAAGGTCACAGAGGTCACTGATGCTCCCACTCCACACGTAGACTTCCTTGGGCTTGGGTCCAGCCTTTGGAGTTTTATACAAACTTGTCTCCAATTTTTATTTATTTATTTTTACATTTTATTTTTAATTACAGTTGACATACAATATTATATTAATTTCTGATGTACAACCTAATGATCTTGATCTTCAGTTTAAACCAGAATTTGGAAGTTAGATCCACATATGTTATCAGCATTTTTATGAGCAAGGGGTTCAATGGTCTCGATTGTTCATGAGACTTAAAACAGAACAAACATTTAATTGGGAATTAAGATCACAGAGTTCTGTACTTCCTAACTAACTAGCTTTAGATTCTTCCTTTCCTAATAATTAAAATGAAAATGATGTCTATTTTGGTTATGTCAATGATATTGCATAAATTACATGAAACAATGGATTTGGAAGTGCTAAAAAATCATACAGAAGTATACAAGTGGGGAGAGTTATTTTCCCTAATATGGCCAGACATAGAGAATCATAGAATCTGAATATTGATTGGAAAGCAAAGCTATCTGGCTGAAAATTCCCCTCACTGCAAAAATTTATTCTATAGAATCATTGACTCATCCATCTATTCATCTATCCATCTGTCCATCCATCCATTCATCCAAACACTCATACATCTGTCCACCCACCCAAACATCCATCTATCCATCTACTCATTAATTCATTCACTCAATAATTATATAAATATTACAAATATTTGTTACCTATTTACTTTTCTTTAGGCACAGTGCACTAAGTTTAGGTGCTCAGTGATAAAACATGAATCATCCTGCCCTGATAATTTTTGACGAAGAATACAGATAATAAATAAACACTTTGAAGAAAAATAAGAGATTGAGAATAATGACAGCACCCATTAATGGAAAGTATTAAGAACCAGAGCTGAACCGAGCCTAAGTATGCTGCAGTCTAAGCCCAGTCTTCGGGCATACACTGATATATAGTAGCTTTCAACTCATATCTATTGCTAGTGAATAGTGAGGTCAGTCAAAATTAGAAAAGAAGTATTGATTATCTAATATATTTTAAAACAATTTAATTTTAATAATTTAACCAAATCCAATAACCCAACTAGGTAAGGTCTTCAGAAGATACATGTTAGATAAGTAAATATATTTTTCAATTAGCATAAAATTACTTGCTTCTAGCATGCAGTGTAAATATTAGCCTTACAATCTTATTTATGTGATTAAGTTCCTAGCAAAGTAGGGAGAATAATTCCCCCCAAAAGATGTTCACATGCTAATCCCAGGAACCTGTGAATATGTTACCCTACTTGGCAAAAAGAAACTTTGCAGAGGTGATTAAGGATATGGGTCTTGGGATGGGGAGATTGTCCTGGACCAGTTAAGTGAATGTGATCTAATAACACAACCTTCAAAACAGAGAATCAGAGAGATGCAACCTGAAAGTTTTGAGAATGGAGCAGGTGGGCCATAGATCAAGGGATGCAGAGAGCCTTGGGGAGCCGGAAATGGCCCCTCGGGTGTTAGTTGGCAGGAGAAAGGGGACCTCAGCCGCACAACCTGAATTCTTCTGACAACCTGAACTTAGCAAATCCTTAGAAGCTGGAAAAGACAGGGAAAAGCATTCTCACCTGGAGCCTCCAGCAAGGAAGGCAGCCTGCCAACACCTTGATTTTAATCCAGTGAGATCCGTGGGGGACTTCCGATCCTCAGAACTGTAAGGTGACAAATGTGTGTTGTTTTACACTGCTAAACCTGTGGAGATTTATTCTGACAATGACAACAATCAAAACAGTCTGGAAATGTATTGCGTGATTTCTGTCCCATATTTCCTCTCCCACACACCTCTTGAAATTATTTAGTTGGGAGAAACATAAGCTGACACGGCAGGAAACTAGGTCCTTTGACCTTCTGCCAAGTGTTTCTTTGAGGGCTCAGGAGAAAGAGACCCTGTGGCTGCGGCTCCCTCTACAAGGTCCCTTTAATTCAGGTGAGATCTTAGATTCGGTCCTACAATATACATGAATTTTTCTCTGCACAAAATGGCAGAAATTTACTGCGAGACTCACACAGAATCCAGAACCTTCTGGCTTTGGAACTTATGTGTTATTATTAACTTCCAAAGACTTCCATTTCTCTCAAGTCCCAAAGGTAAATTCTGAGAACATAGATAGCAGAAAGTCAAATTCCAACCTAACCCTCAGAAAGGATCTGAATGACAAATGGCTTGGATGCAAACTGTACATGCTGACATAGATAAGTTCACAGTGCAACAGAAGCAGTTGGATATCCACAGTTGCCTTAGTTTCAGGAACGCATACAAATTGAGGACTGTTGACCTTGTTTAGAATTTGCTGGCATTTCTCTGGATGGCTCCGTGAACCTTTCCAAGCCCTCCAATTCCCTTCTCCAACGTACCGCCCTCACCTGCTCCAGTCACACCTGACCTGCTCTGGACATGACCAGGTTCCTTTTCCCCAGGTCTTCCTGCCTTGGCACCTTCTGAGAGGCATCTCTCAGCCTTCACTCTATTTTCTGGGCTCTTTGAGTCATTTTTGAGGATATGGTCACACCTGACTTTATGCCCTCCTCTTACAAACCCAGCTAAGCTTCTGGCCTACAGACTATAAGATGACAGAGTATATTTTTTCAAACCACTAGATCAGTGGTAACTTATTAGGGTGATTTATAGGTGCAGGTTCTAGCCAGTGTTTACATTCTACTAAATCAAAACACGCACATTTCAAACCACCATTCCTTTTATACAGAAACTTTGTAGTAGAAAATTTTCACTTATTTTTTCTGATTTGGATTTCTTTCTATTGTTCCATAAATGCTCATGGAGATGATAATTAAATACATATTTCCCTAAAAGACACTGACTGGCAAAATAACCAGGTCATTCCATGTCAGCCCTGCATCCTGGCCCTGCTAGTGCCCTTTAGCATCTTCAGAAGTTCTTTCTTTGAGAGCCTGGGAACAACTCTGCAACTTGAGAGCCCACCAGGGCAGGATGGAAGGTGTCGGGAGGTGACCTCTGGTGCCAGAAGCAATACAAATAGAGTAGCCTTGTGTTCTTTGTTCTAAATGCCAGCGGATGCTTGAGAAGTGCCCTTGAGGCAAGCCGGGCATCCTCAGGGAAACTGTGGCCCTCAAGGTGACCTCCGAGGACCAGCAGAGTGCATTCTGGTGGAGGTCAGTTATGTGGGGAGGCTGAGCTGTGCTGGCTGCATCTACTAGATCAGGGCAATGTTGTTTGTAAGTCTGATGTCAGATCTGGTCACTAGGAGAAAAGGCCACCCAGGCACCAGCTGCAGAAAGTCTAACTCAATCCACTGTGGACTGGGGGGAAAGGTGTAAAGATTGAAAACATGGCCTGCCTTCTCTCTCAATGGACAATTCGCAAATTTAAATTTATGATGGGCTGCAGTCCACATTTAAAATCCAATTTTGTAGATGAAGGCAACTTTCTTTACCCCCTCTTACTCTCCTCCCCCCCGCAAAAA
The DNA here is from genome assembly GCF_028538775.1 of Myotis yumanensis. Lineage (NCBI taxonomy): Eukaryota > Metazoa > Chordata > Mammalia > Chiroptera > Vespertilionidae > Myotis > Myotis yumanensis. The sequence goes on from NW_027223755.1 coordinate 25,970,894, forward strand.
AAATCTTAAAATCAACTTAATAATTGCATAGCTAGTCAGAAAAGAAAGGTAAAACTCTCACAGGTTTCTCTAAATTTTTTATGGTTGTAATTTTTGCTTTGTTTTCCTTCAGAGAAGGAATCATTTCATTTATGATTACTCTTGTTAGCACAGTACTGTTCTGTTTTGATTAGAAGCTTGTAACAAAGGCATGAAAGAGGCTAATTTTCAATCCAGTTCTGAGTAGAAAACAAAGAAAATGGCGCAACTGTTTTCAGAAATCCCCACTCCCTGCAACTCCCTTGCAGGCCTGGTGGGGGCGCCAGAGGGTAGGAGGGCCTGGACCCCTTTGCTGCGTCAGGGCCTGGGGGACTGTTGTTGAGTGAACCCAGAGTATAACTAACCTCAGAGAGTAAATTGCTGGTTCACCTCCTTCACCAAACTCTGACAGATACATTGGTGCGGGTGCAGTTCTGCGCTCTGTCTCCCCAGAACAAGCTGCTGTGGCTTTACTTTCTGCAGTGATTTGGATGAAGGCAGAGGACGCTTAAGACCAAGGTGACAGGTTTGGGAGGGATGCGAATTCAGAGGTAGAACAATGATTTGACATTTGAGAGTTGTTTCAAAACCAACCAAATCACTTGGGTAGAATCCCACGAAATGACTTTTGAGGAGAGTAAAATAAAAGTCTCACTTTTGAACCAGGTAACACACCTTAACAGCAGTTCTCAACCTGTGGGTCGTGACCCTTTTGGGGGGTCGAACGACCCTTTCACACGGGTGGCCTAAGACCATCGGAAAACACATATATAATTACATATTGTTTTTGTGATTAATCACTATGCTTTAATTGTGTTCAATTTGTAACAATGAAATTGGGGATCACCACAACATGAGGAACTGTATTAAAGGGTCACGGCATTAGGAAAGTTGAGAACCACTGCCTTAGAAGAATAGATATACTGGAATTTAGCTTTTAGTTAAAATGTTTTAATTTATTTCTTTTAGGTCACAGTTGCACTGGAGTGTAGTCGCAGGCAGGGGCTTGGAGGGCTGCCTGTAAGGCAAGTTCCAGGGAAGAATATAAAGGTACACTTTGCTTACGATGTTAGAGGAATGCATCCTGGTAAGTACGGGATTTATAGCTCTGCTTTTTCTCCTGTTCTTGAGATAACATCACTGACTCACAGTCCCAAGATGTCTCACAGAACTCTGTAAGCAGGAAAGACCACCTGGCCACAGTCACAAAGACCCCCCCAACAGGAAGCCATCAAAAACCAAATAAATCAGATTAAAATGATTGCTGAAGCTTGCACAGAATGGACCAATCAGCACAGCCCATGACCCTGGACTCCTTACTCATGATTTTTTTCTATAAAACCCTGTGATTGTAAGCCATTAGGGAGTTTGGGTGTCCAGGTGATAGTTCCCCATTCTCCTTGCATGGTGCCCTGCAAGGCTACTCTATTTGTATTGCTTCTGGCACCAAAGGAACTGATTCCTCCACTGCAGTTCTGGGTATCATGTCTGGCTTGCTTTGCACAAGGTGGGGAGCTCTCTTCATGTTCGGTTCCAGCGGTTCTCAACCTGTGGGTCATGACCATTGGAAAACACATAGAGCATATCAGATATTTACATTACGATTCATAACAATAGCAAAATTACAGTTTTGAAGTAGCAACGAAAATAATTTTATGGTTGGGGGTCACCACAACATGAGGAACTGTATTAAAGGGCCGCAGCATTAGGAAGGTTGAGAACCACTGGTAGACGTTCAGGTTCAAATACCCCATGCAAAAAAATGGGTTGAGGAAGAGGAAGTGAAGGTTAAATTGAAAAGCAAAATTTCTTTTGGTCTTACTAATTTTGAGACTCTGAATCTAGTACACCTTGAATACTTTCTGATTTATGCAAATGTGGAAAAGAAAAATCAAACATTGAAAACAGGCAAATAAGGGATTTCTCACTTTGCAAGAGTACTCTTTATTAGTTGCTTCAAATAGTGAGTTCATCTGGTGCATGTAGAATATGATTCAACTCTGGTGACATGGAATTCTTCTGACATGCAACTACTGTACATGTTAAGTGAGGGGCCACAGGTTAGTGCTCTCTGGTCCGCAAAAAGGGGAGTCTCGAAGCTCATCTAAGTAAAAGGATGCCACCTCCATGTTGCTCTGTAGCCAACAAAGAGGGGAGTATTTTTATTTTAATTCTGGAAAAGGCAACAAGGCCTGGATCAGAGAGATATGAGCTGAGGGAAGTGAATGGTACAGATCTCTTCCTTGTCCACACATCTGCGCTGAGCCAGCGACTGGATCAGCTCCAAGCCCTGCCTCTAGCTATGGGCCTGGTCTCCTCTGCCCAAGCAGCAAGAAAGCACCAAGCCTGCAGATGCATTACCAACTGAGAAGGCAGGGGTGGTTGTGGCACTTGGCAACTCGGAGATGCCATTGACAGGCTACAGATGCTGAAACCACACTTTTTTATTTCTAATCACTATGCTCCTATCCTGCCCTCTAACTGTATGTTTATAAAACCCCTGCATTTCCCATGGAAAAGGGGTGGAATGTAAACATTTCTGTTTTTTTAAATCCAGTTATTTGCTGTTTTTAGTAATTGAGTTTGTAAAACATCACTTTTGCACCATTTCTAAATCTGGGAGAGGGTGGATTTATATGTTCATATCTTAGAAGCCACCTCAGCATGAAGCAAGTAGCTGTCATTTTTAAAATTCTATTACAGTTAATTATGTAAATCATCAAACCTCATTAACAGGTTTGGTAACTCTTCCTTCTTTCCTTCACTCTTCACTACGCCAGGCAAGCAAATCATGTGTTTGTAATTGACTGCCATGTCAATGATTGCAACTTCAATGAAATCACAATGCCAACTGTGTTCCCAATTAAAGCAGTTGGGTCCCATAGCCAGTTCTATGATGAATGGAAGGATCCCACATTTCAGCACAAATTGTCAAAAGTGATAAATAGCGAACATAAGTCCTCAGTGCCCATTTGAGATGATCTTGGATGAATTTTCACAAGAAAGGCAAAGAGAAGAAGGTAAAATGGGCATCAATATCCCGGAATTCTATCAGCTCTTTACCCTTCACTTGAGGATGGGGCTGAGGCAGCAAAATGGTCACCTCAGTGACATTCTCTGGAGTGTTCCGCTGTTGCCAAGATACATAAGTGTTTAAGAGTTCCCTGAGCAAATGGTTGAGGTGCAGAGAAACTGTGCCATTGCTGGCCACAGGGCAGGTTTCCTACCTGCAAATGGCTAAAGCATCTTCTACTTAAAATCACATTCAAGCCTGAATTCTGGAAGATGCTGTGGAGGTATTTTCTACCCTTTTTGGAGTGCAATGATGTATGCCAACTGTCCCAGAATCATGATTCCGCACAAAGAGCCATAACTAATATGGCCAGTCTGAGACCCCAAATTGCTGTGAAAATCTACAGCTGTGAAGAACACAGAGCAATGGATCAAAGAACTCAGAGTTTGAAATTAAAGTTAAAAAATTGTGTTTTTATGGAAGATGTTCCAACTTCACCAAAGTTATTAGTATTCATTAATAAATGGCATTGTATTGAGATGTCTGAAGTCCATTTTGAATTTCACATCAGAATCAGGTTTAATAAATGACCATTTTGATCTGTTTTGAAAATCTAGAAAATGATTTAGACTAATAGATGAGCATCAATCTTAAAGAATACACTAAAAATTGATTCTCATTTCAAAACTTTTTTCTATAATGGATGCTGGCAGTGTTTTTTGGTTAAATTTTACACATAACGTACAATATAATAAAGTTTCAGAAACTGCTCTTTTTAAAAAAGTGACTCCTTGCTATGCAATAATTTTTAAAACTTTTCTTTTAGTTGGAAAATATCCATATTTTAGGAATTATTCCAAAGTTGCTGGCATTTTTGAATTTTACTTTGTAAATTATGATGGATAGTGAGCATGTTTTGCTGCCAAATCTGTGATAGGTTTGCAGGATGTGCTTGGCCTTCTCAGCAGACCCAGGAAGGCCCAGCCGTTCTGTTTCACAGTTACGTTACATGGGGATGTTAAGTTGATTTGGCACATCAGCCATCAGTGTTCCTCCTCTACATATTCATCCTGAAGCTGGAGGAACATATTGGCCCTAATTGCATAATATTCCTGTTTTCTAAATCCTTACTGAGGTTTCATGGCCTGAGCATAACTGTTTCTATGGCAACCAGGAGAGACAGCATGAGAAAACCCAGGAGTGATGAACAGAGGTCCTTGGTGGCCAGGATGCAGGGTATCTGGAAGAGAATTCACAATTCAACAAAATTTGCTTGAGTCCTGGGGTATGCTCACATCCTTCTTTTGCTCTTTTATATTCCCTTTGTTTTCAATCCTTACTCCCAATTTTTTCTTGCACCTGGATTTGTCCACATCATTTTAACTCATTCTCATTTTCCAGTGTACTCCATGCCTGTTTTTCTTCTCACTCAGCTGGTTTACATTTGTTTATAACATTACACCTACAGCAGGGCCTTTTGATCTCAGTTGGTTCTACCTGGAGCCTCTAGGTATCCCCCTGTTCACACTCTGGGTAAAGTAGTCACCTATCATTCGCCTCTCTTATACCCTGGGAGGTCCTGCATCTGTCCTTTGATCCATGCTTGGTTCCAGAATTAAGGCTGTGACAGATTCCACATATACACACAAAACCCACCAACAACACTGGGTTAGTAAAAATGAAATCAGAACATTGGTTTACTGAAACATAATCCATTTTCATTGATATAGGAAGGTATATGCTAGTCTGCCTGGAGTGGTTTATTTATACTTTAATCTATTTATTCAACTGCTCATTCAGTCTTGTGTTCATTCAACAATTCACTCAAATATTCCATCATTTATTTTTCTACTCCATGTATATTTATTGAACATCTATATGTGTGGCACTGTCCTAGATGCTGGGAATACATGGAGCAGTGAACAAAGGAGACAGAAATTCCTATCATTATAGAGCTTATTATGTCAGAAGGTGCTAAGCAAAATAATAAAGTGTGAGGGTAACAGAAGTGGCTAGGGAGGCAGTGTGTTCAATTTTTATGGGGTAGGCTCATAAAGAAGGTACATGTGCATACAGATGAGGAAACTACCTAAGACCAGAGAACGAATCACCCTGAAGGATCAGAGGAGCAGTGCTTGGAGCTCACACAGAGCTGGGAATGGTGCCAGCTTCCACCAGCCAGGCTCAAATGCCTCACTGCCTACATGACTGAACATCCACAGGATAGGAGGAGGGGTGGCCAGAAAAAGAATCTGAAAGAATCATGTCCAAAAGTTTTCAAAGCTTGAAGAACGATATTAGCTCAGATTCAAGAAGCTCACAGAATCCCACACACAAAAACCATGAAGCAAGCTACACAAAGACACATCAAAGCCTAATTGCTCAAAACCAGAGATCAATGAAGTATCTTAGAGGCAACTGGAGGAGGAATAAGACACAATAAATAAAAAGGACGACACATGCTGAAACCAGTTTGGCTCAGTGGATAGAGCGTTGGCCTGCGGACTGAAGGGTCCCGGGTTCGATTCCGGTCAAGGGCATGTACCTGGGTTGCGGGCACATCCCCAGTAGGAGATGTGCAGGAGGCAGCTGATCGATGTTTTTCTTTCATCGATGTTTCTGACTCTCTATCTCTCTCCCTTCCTCTCTGTAAAAAAATCAATAAAATATATTTTTTTTAAAAAAAGGACGACACATATCGTAAGAGTGACAATAGATTTCTCATCAGAAACAGTGCAAGCGAGAAGATACAGAGTATCCTTATGGAACTGAAATTTTTAAAGCAGCTATCCACCTAGAATTCTTTACCTCACAAAATATATTTCATAAACAAAGGAGAACTCCTTGGTATATATAAAAGCTGAGAGTTCATGACAAGCAAACATGCACTACAAGAAATGTGCAACAAATTCCTTTAAGAAGAACAAAAATGATGTCAGATGGAAACATGGAGCTACAAGAAGAAAAAAAAAAGCACTGAAAATGGTAACTTCCAGGGCAAATGTATGATACATTTTGTCTTATTATTTAAATGCCTATAAAAGATTACTCATTCTTTTAACAAGAGTAATAACAAAGCCGTGTGGGTTTTGTACCATGTTAAAGTGAAATGTGTGTTAATAATAGCACGATGCTTGGAGGGGAGAAGGGAAAGCACACAGTATTTTCGGTTCTTGCCTGATACATGAAATGGTGGACCACCAATCAAGGAAACCTGTGATGAGTTATTTTGGCCAATGCAATGTGTCTTTTTAAAAGCAATTAAAGGCTATTTTGTGATTTGCCATTTTTCTCTCCCCGTGATGGTGATCAGGAAAGTGTCCAGATGGAAGCACCAAAATATTTGAGCAACCATGGATGCCAATCTCTCACATGGAGGAAGCTGTGCCAAGCTGACTGAAACCCCTGTGGACGACTGACCAGGAGGAGCAAGGTTTGATGTCTGTTACCTTAGCAAACTGTCCCATCCTGACTGTGATAGTTATATGAGGGAGGAAATGCCCAGCACAGAGCCATGGAAAAATGCTCTTGTCCCTCAGAATACTTAAAAGTCCAGATGTTTAGTTTTATTTAATAACCCCCAGAGCCTTTCCAGATTTCTTGATTCATTAAATCATGAGCATTCCATCCCCACCCAGCTCCCCTTTACACACACACACACACACACACACACACACACACACACACTGAGTGATAATAGTGCGCTAGGACACAGCCTTGTCAGCAAATCTTCAGCCCTCCTTTGTAGGAGTTGAGCAGCCCTGCAGGGCAGAAGTGGTTTGGGCGTTTGGGGGGCCCACAGATCCTCTCACCCCTGACATAGTGGCCTCAGAGGCTTCTGCCCAGGGGATCCAATGACTGAGAGTCAGGTTTGAATGCTTCCTCTTTGTGGTTAGTGTCTGTGACCAAATCCCTGAGCCACCCAGTGTGATCTGCCAACCTGTCTACTCCCTATGAGCATGAAACAGAAATGCAGGGAGCCCACGACTTCTTGGAATCATTGGATTTGAATGGTCTTTTCTTATTGTTTTCTAGTTCTCATCCTAATGTCTAAAGAATGAATAAAAGACATCTGCATTTCTATCAGGGGCATACTCCTCCAAAGGGAGTGTGTTGAATGAAGACACATCTGGGTAACATCAAAGGTAAATCAAACTTTAGACACACAGGGGCCTGGCCCTCAAGCCACGGTGGCACATGCCAGTGCTGATCTATGGTGCACTGCACACTTCCCAGTCCACAAGTGGGGGGATCTAGGACAACTTTCATGTATATATTCAAGACTATTCATGCATAAACCACAGACCATTTAGCAGATGTGACGTGCTCAATTTTGTAACACAGGGAGTGCTCGCGGCAGGGAAAGGCACATATCGGAGACATACAAATGCTTAATTCTCAAGGACCGTCTGCTAATGTGCATGATGTTGACAAAAGCAACTCTGAGTTGTTTGTTATCCTAGCCTCACTCAGCTCTGCTCTGGTGTAGTTGTGGGCTTGATGGATTGAACAGGCTTCCCCAAAGCTCATTTCCCCGTCTCCCCAGCTGTGCCAGTGATGTTGAGCATGAGAGTACCACTTGCTAATTTCCAGGATGGCCGGTTGGCTGCTCAAATTCACATACAAAACGACTCTCCAGGTCCAGAATGGTTTATTTAGGTTTTGCTTAGAGTTGTGCCCAGGCTGGATGTATTTGCATATGCACCCCCCTTCTGCATGAAATGACTGGGAAGTTGCAGGTAAAGTATTCATGGGAGTATTTGGCCCCTCAACCCCTCATTCATCAAATATTTATAAAGGACCACTGTTTGTCTAACCCTATTCAGAGGCAAGGATATGCCGGTGAATGAGACTGACCAAGCCATATCCCTAGTGGTCAAAAATGGTTCTCCTCCGACTCTATTCTCCGAGATGACACATGGCCTTTGACGAATGAAAGAACAAGGACATGTGGCCAACGAGCAGCTTCACCCTCCTTTAGCCAAAAGGGAACAGTTTAAAAGCAGGTCAAAGTGTATACATATGCAAATATATTTTTATCTGTGTCCTGTTTCTTCTCCATTCATTGCTCATTCCTAACATGGAGTCTACAAACATTTTTTTCATTTTAAATGAAAGTGCAAAAAGAATGATGTGGATCATTTTTAGGCTCTCAGGCAATGCAGGAAAAGAATGTGCCCAAGAGAAAAGACTTGAGAACTTGTTCCAGCCAGGTCTACAATCTGCAAAGTGAACAGAAAGGTGGTATATTATCCAATGGCTTCCAACCATGTGTATGGTTAATCTGCATGGCGAATCATTGCTTCATCCACTCCAGTTCCCAGACATACTAACAGTCTTCTGGACAGAAGATCTTACAGGTCTCTCTGCAACCTATGAAAAATTACAGCAGATTCCAATGCATCTGCATTACAAAAGAAAAGATATATTTTTAATTCCAGGGAAATTTAATGGCAGGTGGAAAGAAGAGACAAGGGTTGGAGGTAGAGAAGTGAGAGAGCATAAGATGTCGCTATGCTGGTGAAACAGTTATGACATATATGAAACTTAGAAAAGATTCTGAATATGTTATTTTGAAAAGTATTAAAATAATTAAGGAAAAAGAGCTGTGAAAAATGAGCAGGGAGCCATGAATTGAGAAATTAAGTGTGCACAGTGTAGATGATGGCATGGACTTATGAACGAAGGCAGGAGAATTAACCAAATTACACGGATGCCTTCTGGATGTTGGGGAACTGGCACTTCCATCCTGCCTTCTAGCATCTAAATGTATTACTGTTTGGATTCTCCTAAATAACACAGGCAATATCCCAAGTCACAGGGAGGACTGTGGGGACCCTTGAGCTAATGTGTCTGAAGAGCTTAATATTCTGGGGATGAAAGGATTCATATGAAAATGAGATATTATCAAAGTTAAACACAGTTTAAAGCCCCAGGACTCCAATTTGGTTTTCCTTTCCCGGAGGCCTGCTGAATAGTTTAAATGGCTCCACACGACTTTGAAATTTTATTAAAGATTACTCAAAGATCAAAAACATAAAAGCCTAGTGAATACAGATGTTGGATCGAATGACAGGCTTAGTCAAGCCATATGAATGTGATCTTGTTTTGATTATTATAGATCCTTTTATAAATTAAGCTTATTTTAAAACATAAAATAGAGATTATTACCAAGATGCTCTCTTCCATTTATAATTAACAGTTGACATTTATATACGATTTGATTACAGTCTAACATAAAATATTAAAGATGTAGCTAAAATCATTTAGTCCCCCCCAGCAGAAGTCCTGTGTAACCTCAACTTCTGTGCTAAGTGTGAAGCATCATTAAAAGGAAAATGCATACTAATCTGCTTTAATATGTATAAACAGTATATTGCTTTCTCAAAATTACATAATGTTTATGTTTACTGTTAACATGTGAGGATGTGACACTGTACTTACTGATGTTTGTTTTGCTCTATCAATCTCCATATTGAATATTTCTCATTTATAAATAGATTCGCATTTAATCTCAAAATTTACCTTTTTATCTATTTGGGATTATATTTAGTACATGGTGTGAGGTGATAATCTATGGAGATATTTTTAAACAGTTTAAAATTATAGACAAATGATACAAGATATAGACATTTTCTCCATGGTTGGTGATGAGTCCTTTCTTATGTATGAAAATTGCCTAGTACACTGATCTGATGTCTATGCTCTATTATCAGATTGATGTGTGCCACCCCGAGGGGAGGTTGGGCATATGGGAAGGGACCAGTCATTGCAAGCCTTTGTCAGCTATGTGAAAGTGATTTGGCTTCATCCTGAGGGCAGCTTTATATTGTGGGGCTTTTAAAATTGCTGGAGGGAGTCGCAGGGGGAAAATGATAACGAATACTGTGAAATAAAGAAGTGGATTGCATGAAAAAATGAACAAAATAAATGAATTTGTTGCAGGCACATATAAAAATACTGCAATGATGGATTGTATGGTCTTGAGGGATAGTATTTTCCAGGCAGTGAAATGTTAGGCAGAGCATTTTAAGCCAAGCAGCTATCTAGGGCCTTATGTTTGAGACTGTGAGTGGGGATATATATATATATAGAGAGAGAGAGAGAGAGAGAGAGAGAGAGAGAGGAGTTTGGAGGTGATTGATGGGGGATTTATAGATAAAAATTTTCTTAAACTTCCTTTCTGGTCCTACTGTTCTGCTTCAGGGCTTATCCATGCTTTTTGAAGATGTGAGGGTATTGGCCTCTCCTGAGGATTACAGGTGACTCATTGGGATTTCACCATGTTAAAGCTGAATTGATTTTGTAATGACCTGGTCTTTGCATTAGATTTTGAATGGGAAGCCGGGTCAAGTTAACATTCTAAAAACATCATTTATTCTGTGTGGAGAAAGAGACAGTTAAGTAGTTTAGAAAGAAAGGCAAAGTTAAAGAGTAAGTTGGTACAAGACTATTTTGTTTCTGTCATGGGAGTCCCAAGATAAAAGGTGGGAGACAGGATTGGCAAGTAACAGGACTGGATAGGTAAGCAGGGTCAGACGGTGAGGGCATCCTATGCCTTGTGCGTTAATTGAAGTTTTGTTATTGAAGGACATTGAGATATACAGTAATAAGATCAAGTATGAACAGGAAGAACAGATTAAAAGCAACATAGAGAATGATTCTGAAGGCCAAGATCTGAGCCAAACATAGGAGAAATGGCCTTCAACTAAAATTGTGCAGCTTTGGTGGGGATGGAAAAAGTGAATCAAGAATGTCAAGGAAATGGAATTTTCAAGAGTTGGTGGGTGATTTGTGTAGGTGACAAGGTTCAAGAGTGATGCTCAAACATGACTGGCGTGGGTGGTAATGTTATTTCCGGAGTTAGAGGAAACAAAATAAGAACAGTAATAGAGTCTATGAGAAAGTGAGTGTCATGTTCAGCCTCAGAAAGATCTCAGAGGGAAATGTGGGCAGTTTAATTGGTCATACTCCACAAAGTAATGGGAAAATTGCCAGGGACTCTGTCCTGTCTCTGCTCAGAGAGAAGTAAGCAGAAAGGGCTAAAAAGATTAAATAAAATTTTAAAAAGATGAAAGGCAAATTCTCGGAAGCAGCTCTGAGTGGCTGATATGGAGCCATGTGAGAGAGGTGACCAGCAGGTGTTCAAACTTAGGGGATGAAGGGAGGCCACAACCACTAGGTCTACAGTACAGAGGGTGGGGGAAAGAACACCACATCTATCTCCCTTAGGGATACATGCTCTGTCTAACCTCCATTGTCATTACTAGACAGGAAGCCTGAGGGTGGGAGGGCTGGTGCCTGTAGGACTGAGTCCTCTAGGAGCCTAGGCAGCATGGAGGCAGGAAGACTGGACTGACCAGCACAGGACCACTCCGCATAAGGCTACTCTGTATAAAACGTTGCTGCTCAGACCAAATGTGCTGCCTCAGAATTAAGTAGGTTGAGGACTATTGCTGTCTTCACCATCCTGCCCTTCTCTGGATTCAAGGTTGCCCACTAGACCTTCTTTCTAAAGGAGAAGTGGGCAAGTAGAGAGAAAACAAGGACAAAGCATGAGGAGAAGATAAAGGCCATGGATGGGATTGGGAAAGAAGAAAGTGACATGGAAAAGGAGGTGAGAACCTGGGCACTCCTATTTCTCAGACCATGGGATTCTCCTCAAGCTGTGCAATATGGCATCAGAAGCATGGACCCACTTGTGCTAAAACCACCCTAAACCTCTGCAGTGCCAGTTGGAGCTGGCTGGCTCTACTCTTTAGTAGCCACTTCCAAGGATTATTGGCCAGACATCTGCATCAAAACTGGCTGTTTGACATATTAATCTGTTGCCATGGGCAAGGGTGGCTAAATTCTATTTCAAGAGAGTGAAACTACTATTCATAGTTCTGACAGTAACAAGAGTCCCATTCCAGTAAGATGGTGGAAAAGGAGTTCAAAGCCATTCCCAACCCTTGCCTGGCCATACGCCTCACTGAGCTCCCACCAATGTCTCCATATGGCCATAACTGGGGAGATGACAGCAGAGAGGCCACCTCTCCTGTTCCAGACCTTTTCTTGCCTTTCTCCTATTACTAAGTATATGTTGGGCCTTATGTTAGCTAAGCACAAGCTAATGCCTGACCTCAGTCTGATCTGAGATTTTAAACACACTGTGACACACACACACACACACACACACACACAGGAAAGTATCTAGAGATTAGTCACTTGGTTGCAGTCCTCTCAGGAGCTATGGAGTATGTTCTGCTGGATTGGGAGCTGGAGAACTATTAAAATTCTCTGACTCATGCACAGACCCAGGCAGGCAGGAAGCTGACACTATTTGTCATATATATATATATATATATATATATATATATATATATATATATAATTTTTAGTTCCCCATTAACCAATTTGGTCTTTCTGACAAAGGTATCTCAGACTTAATCTTTGGGTTAAATTTAAGGACATGCTGGTGATTGCTGGTGATTGTATGTTTTATGGAAATGGTCTATGGCACTGGGTACTAAAATGTCACTGATTCAGAGGTAAACGGAAGCTGTTTGGTGGATTTGTGCAGGTGAGATGAGTCATAATTCAGTGAGGGAAGGATGTGAAGGCATTTGTTCCTGTAGTAAATACCTTCAAATAGCAGGAAAGAGGAGTGAACCCACACAGAAGTAATGAAACAGGCTTTACCACCTCCTTAGTAATGAACATGGCAATAGCTGATTAGTGAAATGCTATATCATTCCTTTCTCTGTCTTCCTTCCTTTTCTTTTAAGGAAAATCATTTTAAGAAAAAGAGGTGGTGAATACATATATTTAAGTTGTCATTCCTAGTTAGAGTATGCCAACAGAGTGTGGAAGTTGAGTATGAAATCTTAGTATTTTAGGTAAGCATTAAAAATACACCATTATGGTTTCCTCTTAAATAGAAAACTAAATGTATTTGTGTTGTAGTACTTGACCAACACATGAAGGCACACACACATACACTCACACTCAGTTGATTATCTCTTAACCCACGTCATCCAGTGATCACCAGGGTTTACATTTTGCATTATTACTTCTTTGTCTCGATAGATAGATATGTAGATAGGTAGATAAATGACAGATTGATCAGATTTGATATATGATTGATAAATGATAGATAGATATACAGGTGGGCAGATTCAGAGGTAAATTAGAACACTTGTAAAGAAAAAAATAAAGTCGTACACAGGAATTGTGATGAAAATGATGAGTGCTTCTATTTTTTAGTTAAGCCCCTGTGTTTGTTTGGGTTCTCCAAGAGCAAACCTTGAGGCCAGGGTGGATGAAAGTGGCTAATTTGAGAGGTGACCCCAAGAAGCAGCAGTAAGAGTTGGGAAGTAAGAAAAGGAAGAGAAAGCCACTTCAGTGCCTTCCTGGGCAGGTTACCACTGTGGAAATCTGAGACTCCATCGCCCTGGGCTCTGAGTGTCTGTGTGGGATGAGAAGCAGTATTTATCCATCTGCCCCATTCATTCATCATCAGGAGGCTGTTCCCAGGCAGCTGGCATGTTGGCACGTTCAGTCAGGCTCATAGGCACATCTGGGACCTGAGGAAACTGCTAGGGGAGGAGTCACAGATACTTCCAGAGGAAGGCAGTGCTGTGAACCAAAAGGGAGAGGTGTCCAAGGATATGGGAAAGACCCCATCAGCTTCATGACTGGACCCCTCCCTGTGCTCCAACCAGGGCCCCTTGTCTGAATTCTCTCCCTCCTCGTGAGACTTTCTATTGTCCTGTTGGCTCCACCCCTGCAGCAGATCTAAGAGCTGCCTCCCCCTTCTTTCCAATCCTCAGAGCCAGGATCAGACCTTTACAATGTTGTATGCAGCATTCCTAAAATATAACCCACAAAACAATAGTCCTACAAGATTCTTTGAGAAAAGAGGAGTCTGGGAATCAAATAATTGTTCTAAATTCTGCCTTATATTTCTCCTTTTTGGAAACTCACAGCCTTAGTTTAAAAGAAATGTTTACTTTTGTTTATTTCTATTATTTTTGATATCCTTCTTATAAGTGAGAGAACAATATACTATAAATAACCCATAAATACCAATTGTGAAAGTGCTAGATTACTGCTTAGTTTGTATGTCTGTTATCACCATAACAAGCTTTCAGCCTTCTCCAAACTGACTTTTCCATCTTACCATTTCCTGATGTCCCTTCAGATATCTTGTACTTCAGCTAAGTTATATTTAGTTTCATTTCCCATGTTGACCTATGACTTTCAGCATGCATTCACAATTTATTGTGTATTCATTCTACATTAACAAATATTTTTGACACATAACTATTTTTGAGTTTAAAATCTACACTAATAAAAGAGAAACATTGGCTAATCAGCATATCCTTATGCAAATTAACTGTCAGCCAAGATGGCGGCCGGCAGCCATGCACTGAAGCAAACAAGGAGGCTTGCTTGCTCTAGTGACTGGCAGACTCCAACGTTCCCCGCCTCACTTGCCGGCCTCTCAGCTGCAACTCTAAGCAACTATGTTGCAAATATAGAAACTAAACAAAACCCCAGAAACCTGCCTTAGTCAGCCAGGTTCAGCCAGCCTGACCGCAACATTGTATCAAATACAGAAGGAAAAACAAAGGCCAGAAACCGGCTTTCAGCAGCGAGGCCTCAGAGCTAAAGCTGGCCCAGAATAAAAGAAAAAAGAAAAAAAGGAGCGGTTGGGAACTTCAGTCAACCTGCCAGCCTGAAAACAGCCCTCAGCTCCTCAGCCAGACTGGCCAGGCACCCCAGTGGGGACCCCCACCCTGATCCAGGACACCCTTCAGGGCAAACCAGCCAGCCCCTACCCATGCACCAGGCCTCTATCCTATATAGTAAAAGGGTAATATGCCTCCCAGCACTGGGATCAGCGGAGCAGCGAGGCTCCCGGCACCGGGATCAGCGTGACAGGGGGCAGCGCCCAAACCCCCTGATCACCCTGCGGCTATGTGTGTGACAGGGGGCAGGGCCACAACCTCCCTATCCGCCCTGCTCTGTGTGTGACAGGGTGCAGCTCCCCAACCCACCCCCCACGGGCCTTGCTCTGTGTGTAACGGGGTAGAGCCATAACCTCCCCATTGGCCCTGCCCTGAGTGTGACAAGGTGCAGCTCCCCAACCCCCTGATCCGCCCTGCTCTGTGTGTGACAGGGGGTGGTGCCCTAACTCCTCTATTGGCCCTACTCTGTGAGTGACAGGGGGAAGCTCCCCAACCCCCTGATGGGCCCTGCTCTGTGCATGACAGGGGGGAGCTCCCCAACCCCCTGATTGACCCTGCTCTGTGTGTGACAGGGTACCGAGCCCCAACCCCCCTGATGGGCCCTGCTCTGTGAGTGACAGGGGGCAGCGCCCCAACCCCCTGATCGCCCTGCGGCTCTGTGTGTGACAGGGGGCGGGGCCACAACCTCCCTATCTGCCTGCTCTGTTTGTGACAGGGGAAGGCGCCCCAACCCCCTGATCAGCCCTGCTCTGTGCCTGATGGGGGAAGCTCCCCAATCCCCTGATCGCCCTGCGGCTCTGTGTTTGACAGGGTGCGGCGCACCAACCCCCTGATGGGCCCTGCTCTGTGTGTGACAGGGTAGAGCCATAACCTCTCCATCAGCCCTGCCCTGAGTGTGACAGTGGTGGTGCCCCAACCCCCTGATCGGCCCTACTCTGTGGGTGATAGAGGGTGGCACCCCAACCCCCCTCCACGGGCCTTGCTCTGTGTGTGACAGGGTAGAGTCATAACCTCCCCATTGGCCCTGCCCTGAGTGTGACAGGGTGCAACGCCCTGCTCTGTGCATGACAGGGGGTGGCGCCCCAACTCCCCAATTGGCCCTGCTCTGAGCCTGACCAGGGGCTGCACCTAGGGATTGGGCCTGCCCTCTGCCACCTGGGAGCAGGCCTAAGCCAGCAGGTCGTTATCTCCCGAGGGGTCCCAGACTGGGAGAGGGCACAGGCCGGGCTGGGGGACCCTCCCCCCACCCCGAGTGCACAAATTTTTGTGCACCAGGCCTCTAGTAATTAAAATAAAAACCATAGAGTCCCCCTTTGCTAATGTTTAATTGTGCTCTGGCTAAGTGGACCTGGATATCCTGTAGCCATCTGTTTGCTTGGTTATCCCACTCTTGTTCATTCATTCAGGTGCCAGTAGAGCATGAAGGAATGAGCTGCCATAGTTTTATTTTCAAAATTCATATCTTGGGTCTTCATTTTAAGATTAGCCTCTACAAGGGAGTTGTCCCTTTTGCCACTTTTGTGGAGCCAGAGGGGTGCCATGTCGATGGCACATTGTGAGGGCTGCTTCTCACAATGTCTTGATGTAAATAAACTGAGATGTTTAAAGGTAGGAGGACCAGACGCTCAGCTGCCTGCACACATTGGGCCCAGTGTCTCCAGATGGAAGAAGGAATCCATGATGATCACTTACTGTAGAAGGTGCCTGCCCACATCATGCTGGTGATTCCTGGTTGCCTCTCTATGGAATATCCAGCTTTTTAAATTGGGGAGCCCAAATAAACTTTTAAAGGTTCCATTAGTCTTATGAAAGTGCCCAGGATATGTCATGAGTAGGAATAATAATAAGAGAAGAAAATTAGATGAAGGTCTCATTTCCATTTCTTATGCTCAGTTGGGGATGAAAAGAAGGAATTATATCCCAAATTTCAAGGGAGAGAGAGAGAAAGGCACTGATTCTCTGAATCACTGAAAATGGCTTTCTAACAAACGTGCATCATTTCTGAAGCTGGCTAAGGTGGGGATTCTGAGGTCTTGAAAAGAAGGTCTTAAAACAGAGTTGAAGATTGAAGGTTGCTTTCTGAACAAAGCAACTAACCAACCTTCTTTCCTTCCTTCCTTCCTTCTTTCCTTCCTTCCTTCTTTCCTTCTTTCCTTCCTTCCTTCTTTCCTTTTTGAAAAGAAGGTCTTAAAACAGAGTTGAAGATTGAAGGTTGCTTTCTGAACAAAGCAACTAACCAACCTTCTTTCCTTCCTTCCTTCCTTCTTTCCTTCCTTCCTTCTTTCCTTCTTTCCTTCCTTCCTTCTTTCCTTTTTCCAAATACTGTTAATAAGGATAATTAACTGTTGGGCACTTTCTGCTCCCATGACAAAGCAGCCACATTCCACCTATACATTTCTGATTTTCTATTTGGTTCTTTCTTTAAACTGCAGTTCATAATTCATATGAACTTGGGAGCATCTGTAAGCATATTATAGGAGAAATAAAAGATAACATACAAACACACAAAGAGCATGAGCTGGACTAGGCTGAGCACAGGTGTGGGTGCTTGTTGAATGGTGCCTCGTCACAGTTTCTGTTTTGCCGTCTTATGATGCTACATGTCCTTTGTTCAGGGTCTAGAGGGAAGCAGGCACTGGGCAATATCCCCAGCAAGGTGGTCTTGGATGATAGCCTGCCTGCAAGGAAGGTCTCAGAAGGATCAGATTTGGGGGGATTTGCCCATCATGATTTATTGGAGATATTTTACACAAAACCCTGCCCAGGGAATCACCTTAACCAGTATCCCACAGGAGACTCCACGTGGAGTCATTAGCATTTTCTGAGACTTCAGGCTCTGGAATAGTCCCCAGGATAATTGAGAGGTTGGATTTATTCCCTCATGCATTTCTGACAAATTACCAATCTGGCTACCATACTATTTATATGTCTCTCACAGCCCTCTCTGGAGAGATAAGGACTCTGACTCTTTCTAACAAATGGATGATGGCTACAGGCTCATAATGAGAAAGCTAATAAAGAAGGAATTTTTAGCAGGATAAGTGGCTTCTTGAATAAAGGATGCTTTTATTACTTCATGAATCACGGTTAAAAGCTAATGTCATGAGGCTGAGGAATTTTCTGCATTGCAAGGGAAAAAAGGGCGGGGGGAGATAAAACAAAAGAAAAGAGAGAATAAAAACCAGGAAACTTCTCAGAATGCTGGCTTGTCTGTGCAGTTTGTCAGAACTGTGCCAACATTACTGCCACATCAAGTTAGGGAATGAGAAACCCAATGTCCCTTATGTGTCCCTGACATTGATGTCCAGGCAATTCTCGGATGTCACAAGTTTAGTGTTTGTAGTATAGCTATTGCTATGTATAGAGATCGAACAATGCTTGAGTTATTAATCACAATATATCAATGTGATCCAATTAATAAGGACATAAGGATAGAAAACACACACACACACACACACACACACAAGTAAGCAGTACAGGACCTGGGTAAGAAGGAGGATGGGTGGGTGGGGCAATAGTGAGTGAAGGTCATGGCCCAGTCGAGGCTTCCATTTGGACACTGGGTTTCCTGCAGTTTTCTAAATCCCTGCACAAGTCACAGTAGGAGTGGATTGTACACTCTTTGAGAAGCTGGATTCACCAGGCCACCCACCAGATTCAGTTTCAGTGGCAGGTGGAGGGCTCAGGGCTGCAGAAGGTAATCTTGTCACTGCTTGGGATCTCAGTTACAATGGAGTGGTCACTGGGAACCAGTTCTTAAGCACAGTAATTAGTGGTGCTCCAGGGGAGAGGTGCACGGCCTGCCTGTGGTTGGTGGAGCATGCCAAGGGCACCGCACTGCTTGGCAGGAGCAAAAGGAGTCATGATACTAACCTGCTGGCAAATGCCACCACCAGGTGCCAGGATGCTCATGGCCCCTAGCCTCAGCCAAACTGCTGCGCGTGCCCTCTGCTGGCATAAACAAGGCCACTTTCTTGGCTTCCAAGGGGCATAGTAGAGGGGACTCCGGGGTCTGAGCAGGAGAGCAGAACACAGGTGGGTTTTCCCTGAGAATGGCACGGACCTGTGTACACTGACAGTTGGCACAGCTGTGTACACACTTTCTAACTGGTTGTGTCTCTTCAGAGAGCAGCATTGGAAGGGCTTCTGCAAATACTGTTGACAATGACAACATCAATGGGGCAATGGGACTGGGAAGATGGGAGGGAGGAATCCAGAATCCTGCACAGTCCCTGACATTTTGTGGATGAAGCAGTCTTGCTTTCTCCAGGAGTGTCAGTTGTAGGAAATTTAGGCCATCAAATACCCTTAAAAACAAATGCTACCCATGTGACCCAGGACCCGTCCAAATACAGCCATGTGCTTCTGCCTTTGGAACACCCTACTCGATGAAGGAGAGAAGTGGCTCCCAAGCAATATATCCTCAGGGGAAATGCCTCCAACACCCACCTTGGCTTCCTTGCCTTTGCCATCCATGTGTCCACTCCAGCAGGTGGCAGCCTATGCATGGCCCCTGCTTTGCCCCCTAGACTGGTGATACCTAGGGACAGGATCAGACTTTCACCCCAGAGCCCATGAACCCCAGTGCAGCTGCTGGCCAGCCTGGCTGCTTGTCCAGTGTTTGGCGAGTAAATAAATAAAGGAACAAAGGAATAAGAGGGGGCACATGAGAGAATAGGGCGTTTGTCTCTCACACAAGTCCTGTGGAAATTCTCCCAGGATAGGAAGTCTTGAGATGAAGCCCTACATCCTCAGGAGGTTTCTTTGGAAAAAGGAAAAAGAAGGAAAGAAGGAAAGAAGGAAGGAAGGAAGGAAAGAAGGTTGGTTAGTTGCTTTGTTCAGAAAGCAACCTTCAATCTTCAACTCTGTTTTAAGACCTTCTTTTCAAGACCTCAGAATCCCCACCTTAGCCAGCTTCAGCATTAATGAGTAGGGAGAAAAACAGATTAGCAAACACTTAGAATATAGGGGCACAGCCTACCTGGGTGGTGGTCCTCATTCAGTTCTCACCACTCCGTGTCCTGTTGCAGCCTCAGTGATCACCCTGGGGCCAGGGACACCGAGTCACCCCATCTGATGAGGGTTGCTATGTCCAAATCCTACCTTTTAAGATGTCTCCCTCAGGAAGCACCTAGGCCACTGCAGCTGCTATTTGCATCTGGCAGACAGAGAGGAAGCTGAGAGGACAGGTACATAGAGGACTGCAGGGTTGAGGGACCTGGGTGATCCCACTGGAACCCTGGTGTCTTCAGAATTCCCTGCAGTGACTCCTAAAACCTGGAAGTCATGGATCCCAAGGCTCTGGTCTCTCTTCCTCTGGAATGCTGGCTACCACCTCATGGAAGGGAAAGTCCACATACAACCCTGCTTCCTCTGTACCCTGACTGAAATCTCAAAACCATGACACTCCTCATTCCAGTCACCCCTTCTGGACAGACAAACCCCTCCTCAGCCCTTGGGACACAGCACACATCACTAGTCTTCTGATGCAAAGTTTCATCTCACGACTTACCCAGCACTCCTGCTCTGGGCTTGAAGCCAGTTTGCTCTTCCCGAAATGATTCCAGTACCTCAGCATCTCCTCCAAGGCCCCGTTGCTGCTCAGATATCATGTCTTTCTCCATAGATGATAGGAGCCTTGGAATCAGGATCAATACCTAATTCTTTCTCCCTCTAATACAGCTTGGTACTTAAAATTAATAGAATGCAATGACTTTTTAAATGAATAAATAATTAGAAAGTAAGTCAGCTCAGACAACTCTACCTGAGGGAATCAGGATTTACCTTTCTGCCCATAGGATTTTAAAATCGAAAACTTATTTGTAGAGTAGGAGTCTGGATTTTAGTGATTGGGGGTGGGAAGGAGTGAGGTAAAGGTGCAGGGAGAGGGAGAGACAGGGAGCTGACTAGCACAGAGACCTCTGAATTTATGAATTTGGAGAAAGAATGCCTAGTGCTATGTGAGAGAAAGGAGAACACCTTTGCCCCCTGGATGCCCCATTGTGTCTACAAAATGCTTCCTGGGATCCAGGCAAGGACAGATGTACCAGAAGATGCCTGAAAGGGACCCAGCAAACCACTCTTTGCTTTCCCTGCCAACCTTTGTGCCACACTTTAATCTGCCAGCAATGCCGCAGTATGAAGGTCCCCACCATTCCTGCTTCCAGAGAAACGGGTGCCAGAGCAGTGCCAGGCCCAGGGGGATGAACAGGTGCCTGACAGGTGGTGACCCTGGCATTTGTGAAAGCACCTGGAAAAACCACAAGACTGCTGCCTGCCCCTCCCGACCCCCCCCCCCCCCCAAACACACACACACACTAGCCTGGGAACGTGAACCTGCCCACCACACTGTCAGCCTTCCATGGGTCCAGGCTGTAGGGAATGACAAGAGCCCTGACCTGAGCCAACTGCATGAATATATGTCTGGGAGCCCATCTTCCATCTCTAAAGTTACAGTCTCTTTTTTTTCCCTACAGTCTTCACTTTGACAGAAAAAGACAATCTAGACCAGTGATGGCAAACCTATGACACGCATGTCAGAGGTGACACGCGAACTCATTTTTTGGTTGATTTTTCTTTGTTAAATGGCATTTAAATATATAAAATAAATATCAAAAATATAAGTCTTTGTTTTACTATGGTTGCAAATATCAAAAAGTTTCTATATGTGACACAGCACCAGAGTTAAGTTAGGGTTTCTCAAAATGCTGACATGCCGAGCTCAAAAGGTTCGCCATCACTGATCTAGACTCTATATTGGAGAGATTAAGAACACACTACTTAACCTCAAATAAAAATTTTATTACAAATTTGGAAAAGTCATTGTATTATTATGTTTAAGGTAGAAGAGTAGAGTCTATATGGTATGAAAATGAAGACAAAATGTAAAGCTTGTATTCCCCCAATCCTGACTTAAACCCTTTTAGACAATCAATTACCAGAGAAGCAGAAGGAAAGTCAAGCCAAGAAGGGGTGGTCAGAATTCCCAACTCATGGTAGGACTTTGGGAAGTTATATGAGAGAACTTTCTAAACTGCATAAGTTTTGTTTTCCTTATCACTCTTCTTTATGAATAAAAATGATGCTATCAATGTACATCAGAAGTGTGTGTGCTTGGGCCATTTCTGAGAGGACATGTAGATTTGGTTGCATTGACATTTTCTCAATTATGTAAGAAGGTTTATAGTTTGTGATACAAAACTCCTTGGGTCTATTGGAGTGGCTGTGGGGCAAATTCTGATCTGAACATATGTGCTATGGAAGTGTTGGCTACCCACCAACTACTCAGGAAGCACTTTCTTTGCAGGCAATATTCTAGCAGTTTAGTTGGAGATGGTTGGCACAGATGGGATAGACTGGATAAGTCGGAAGTCCCTAAAAAGGAAGTTGAATTGAGGTGTACCTCCCTGCTTTCACTCCTATAATGAAAGCAAAGAGAGCTCCACATCCCTGCCATCTTGGCTGCCCCATTGGGCCTTTTTGTTCAGCATCTACTTGTTTGATTAAAGGCACATGTGAGAGCTCCTCAGTTGTTTCCCATCTTCCAGGGCAGTGATGGTGAACCTTTTGAGCTCAGCATGTCAGCATTTTGAAAAACCCTAACTTAACTCTGGTGCCGTGTTACATATAGAAATTTTTTGATATTTGCAACCATAGTAAAACAAAGACTTATATTTTTGATATTTATTTTATATATTTAAATGCCATTTAACAAAGAAAAATCAACCAAAAAATGAGTTCGCGTGTCACCTCTGACACGCGTGTCATAGGTTCGCCATCACTGTTCTAGGGCCTAGACTAGGCCAGTGGTCGGCAAACTGCGGCCCCTTGAGTGTGGCTCTTCCACAAAATACCACGAGCGGGCGTGCACTACAGTGCGATTGAAACTTTGTGGCCACACTCAAGGGGCCAAAGAGCCACATGTGGCTCAAGAGCTGCAGTTTGCTGACCACTGTTCTAGGCTGAAATTTGGTGCCGATGGATGCAGGAGCCGAAGAGGTCCAACCTGCAGATCTCTCTGCTTCTTGATCACCTGCTGAAAGACCTAACATTATGACCTTCACCAAAGAGCAGATGAGGGTTTAGCAGAGCATAAATAAATAATGGAAAAGTTGACTTGAAAGGACACATGGTAATTTTCAGCCTCCAATAGGTGCCAGAAATTTCCATTCCACATGAACCATGATTGGAGTTCAATTCCAACATCAGAGCATTTGTTAAACATCTATGGGATGGATGCTCTAGAGTCTGCCAAATGCCCAGAACCCTTGCAAACCAGCTGAGTGACCCACATTGGCTGGAAAAGATTATTTTCCAAGTGGAACCCTGGCACCCTGAACAATCTCATCTCTAGGTATGGGCCTATTGTTCTGTGTCCTGTAATTATGTTCTATTTTTGGTACTATTATGGTAGCAACCTGTCTTTACAAATCAAGCATAATGAATTCACATATTCAACACTCATCTGGGATAGATATCCCCATTAGTCTCTTGGTAATTTAAATCAGTGCCGAGATGCTGGTTTTTCCAATGAGTCAACTCTAAACTCTCCACTGTCACTCAGCACCTACTGCAAAATGGCAAAACCTGTCTTCATCGCTTGCACGTGATACTCTGGAGCTAATTTCATTAGGCTGCCCTCCCTATGTGCACACTTCCTACTCTTTGGGGCCCTAGCTCTTTCCATTCTGCCTGAGTATAGTGTACATTTGAAATTGGGGCTGGGGGCTGCGGCGGGGTTGGGGGTGGGGTGGGAAGAATGTTATTCTACTTTGTCTCCCTTCTGGGAAAAACACTTCTCAAGGGCAGAGGGCACGTGTTCATCCTTTGTAATATACAGCACAGGGCCTTGAATATAATAGGTCCTCATTCAATATCTGCTAACTAATTAACAATTGTTTTCTGACTGGATA
The DNA here is from genome assembly GCF_028538775.1 of Myotis yumanensis. Lineage (NCBI taxonomy): Eukaryota > Metazoa > Chordata > Mammalia > Chiroptera > Vespertilionidae > Myotis > Myotis yumanensis. The sequence goes on from NW_027223755.1 coordinate 25,994,572, forward strand.
AATGGATGGCTATTTTGAGGGTAGTAAGCCAAATGGATAAATAACATATTGGGTTCACCATGATAAACATTTTAATTGATATGATAAACATTTGGGGAAACATATAAAGCTTTATACATTTACAAACAAGTGTTTGTTTATGAAAGAATTTATACTGCATCACTTTTACAGCTATGATTTCCTTAGGGGAAAATTCCATAAGACTTGGGATATACAGAGTCTTTTTCCTTAAGAGAAAACTACTAGATACACTGTCATTTTTCAAAATAATTTACCCCATTTTATTTTTATTAACAGTTACCTTTACATACTAAAAAATGTGATCAATTCCTGCTAATTTGTATCTTTTCAATTAAACCAACTCTAATTGTAAAAATTAAGTTCTATCTTTTCGCTTCTTATTGTTTAAATATTATCTATTATGCTAAGTGAAATAAGTCAGGCAGAGAAAATAAATACCATATGGTTTTATTTATATGTGGAATCTAAAAACAAGTAAACAAAACAAAAAAGACTCATAGAAACAGAGACCCAAGGAATGGTTACCAGAAGGGAAGGTGAAAAGAGGCAGGGGAATATAGTCAATGATATTGTGATAAGTTTACACAGTGACAAATGATTGCTGGAATTGGTGGGGTGATCACATTGTAGGGTACAGAGGTGTCAGATCACTGTGTTGTACACCTAAAACTAATATAAGATTGTATGCCAACTATACTTAGATAATTTTTAATTTAAAGAATAATAAATAAAAATAAACATTACCTACACTTTCTAAACAAAATATACATCCACTCACACACACTTTGGTCAAAAAGATATACATGCATTTTTTTCCAAATACGAGTGACCGCTATGTCTCACTTCTGTGCTAGGCAACTGGGGGAGTCAGATGTATGGGCAATTTTTTTCCAATTCAATGTGACATGTTTGGACCCAGATAAAAAATATACCTACCAAGAAGGACTCCTAATGGCTAATAACTGGGCTCAAATAAAAACAGAGCCTAGCAGCCATTTCTAAACAGGGGCCTCTCACACAAGCCACACTTCAGGGAGAAGCCTGTACTGAACTGCCTATCTCTGCAATGAACTGCCTACCTGCACTGTGTTCCTGCCATCTGAGCCAGCCCTTATAAAAGAGTTCTTGGAACTGTATTTCAACCAATAGGACTGATGCTTTCCCCATCCAATGAGAGCTGTGCAGCTATATCCTCATCAGCACCTTCACTGACCAATCAGAGTGCTGTATTCTGATCAATCAGAGCAGAGCTTTTTGGATGAATCAAATTGTGAGAATTTGGAGTCCTCATTAGCATGAAGACAGACTAATCAGGGCCCAGGGGTGGGGACTTCTTTTGGTATAAGTCAGTTCCTTTCTGCATGATTGAGTGCACTTCCCCTTTCCACCAAGAATGAAGACTGCTTTTTTTCAGCTGGAGCTGAAACCCCAACAAAGTCTTGCTGGACCAGCGTAGAGAGGAATAAATATCTAAGACACAACTGGCTGTCCTCCAAGACCTTCCACTATAGTTAACATTTTCCAAAAACAAACTGGCAAATAACTAGTAGTGGCAAATATAGGGAACAATGATAGTTCACAGGAGCTTCACTTCATATGGTTGGATAGAAGGTATCTCTATAAGAACCTAAGAAAGAATGAGACAACCAGACAAAGGGTTGGTATCAGGATAGAAGCACAACATACAAAAAAAAATCACGGGGAGGGGGGAGGGGGAGGAAGGAAGGGAGAGAGAGAGAGAGAGAGAGAGAGAGAGAGAGAGAGAGAGAATAAAGCAGAGGGTTCATATTTCTCCAAACTTGTGAGTCCAGAGGAACAAATTTTGGAATCCAGAGTCTGCTGTAGGGTGGGAAATGGAGACACTGCCAAATGCTCCTGTATGGAATCAGATTCTGGTAAAATATTAATGCATTCCAACATGTCAAGGATGTAGACACCCAAAGACCAACTATTCCCTTTGGAGCAGGTGCTCGGGTGCTCTTACCACAAGGCACCCACCAGTCATGTGCCCAGGCATATAACTATAGGTTATTGCTGGGAAAGTGGGAATGGGAGACCTCCAGGGAATTCATAGTTAATGGCACACCATCTATATCAGTCTGAAAATGTAGCAGCAGGCTGCCTACATTAGTGTGCTGCCTTTAACCTTTCTTGTTGTTGACAGATGATTAGCAAAGACGTGCTTGGAGAATTATCCCCACTACTCATTATGAATTCACGAAAAGACATATTGAATTAAACATCTGTCAGCTACTAAATTAGAGCCCCCCAAATCCAGTCTCCTGTGTCATCTATATGTTTTTCTCTGAGACATAATGAAAATCCAGTGGTAAAATAAATGAGAATTTCAGAGAGTTGCATAATTAGTTTAGGATTATAGTTTTCAAAACCCATGTAATATGAGCAGAGGTGCAGGTTAGAAATACACACCAACATATCAGTGCTGACTTGTCACAATGAAGTCAGAGTAAAAATATAGGATGGCATTTAAGCAATTGGAGCATAGTAGATGCACAAGCTATCTATTATCCAACAGAATAAACTCAGTGTTTAGATGCCAACATTGCATTACCAAAAGAAATGTGGAGAAAGAATTTTGAAAGGAAAAGATTGAAAATATGATAATGATCCCCCATGAAAGCAAAATCTTAACTAAGACACATCTATTAATAAGCAAATCATGGAGATCAATTTCTGGTTAAATATACTAGTAAATACTTTGTTTTCATAAGAACAGATTGGATGCTTTCATTGGCAACAACTAGAAAAGCTGGAAAATGTATTTTAATGGAAGACACTGGAGCTCTAAAATGCTGGTATGGGGCAACTGTTATAAACATGTTAAGGAACAAAATGAGAGAGAAAAAAGAAAACTAGACAGATGAGTTCAGTATTTGGGACTTTTCCCCTCTAGGCACACCTTCTGATTGTGCAGAACTGACAAGCTGAGAAACTTGGGAGTCCAGGGAAACAGAGTCTGCTATAGGGTGGGAAATGGAGACACTGCCAAATCCTCCTGCATGAAATCAGATGTATTGATACCCCAATCTAGTTCTTACAGCTCTCCTGCCCTCTATTTTAGCAGAGTTGAGTTTCCAAACTTGATCTGTGCTCTCTCCTGATTTTAGATAATATAGTATCAGAATAAAGTCAACTTCTGTTTGCTCACCCTATCTGCACCTTCTTTGTGTGGAACAAAGTCAAGTTTCTGAGCCTGCAATGCTGAGGTCAGACCATAACCTGAGGAACAACAGAAATATTAGGGAGGTGAGGAGACAACCTCTTGGACATAAGTTTCTGGTATAGTAACAAAATCAGTGGTGATGTCGTTTATAGAGATCAAGGACACAGGAGGTGGGGCCATTTTCCTCAATGAGCTTATGGAGCTCTTGAGAAACTCAAGCTGTCTGGAAGGCAAAGGACGTGTACATTATCACTCTGGGAGTCATGAGCTTAGAGATGGCAGCCCGTTCAGAGAAGTGGTTGAGCCCATCCTACTCACAATGGGTGAAGTAGAAAAGGATGATGCAAAACTTGGTTTGAACAATATTTACAAATCATGCCCCTGAAAGGGGATTGCATTGAGAAATGGGAAATTTTTTAAAAAGGGGCTCATGAAAGAAGATGGAGCAAGGTTGAGGGTTAAGATGCCCGAGTGATTTCTGAGATTGTTTATTAGGTTTAGCCATAAAGAGGTCATTCATGACCCAAGAAAGAGAGGCTCCAGGCTGCATTTGGAATAGAAGCTGCACTGGTGTGAACGGAAGAGCAGATTCCTGTTCTGAAAGAAGCCTAGTGGTCAAGAGTGATGGTTGTGGGGGACATAGTGCCACAGGATGTGGGAAACCAGAGCATCATGAAATGCCATGGGAAGTTTCCAGGAGCAAGGGGAGCACTGGCCACATAAGCAGAGGGGCTGGTTGACAGAGTAGAGTCTTTGAGAAGTGAGAAGGTTATGGGAGCCTATGTCACCCAAGCAGAAAAGAAGAAAAGGTCTTCCATGGTCATAGGAGTGAAAATGGCCCTCACTCCTTGTAGTCCCAGAAATTCTCATGGCTTACACTAATTTTAAAATTAGATACTTACTAATTGCTTAAGTTTTGTGTCTACATTGACAAGTAATTTTATAACATACAACAGATGTGACAAAATGTTGGCAGAGATTAAAATCCATAAAACATAATTTTATAGACTTTGGTTGTATTTTTACTGTCCCCTACAGTATTAAAGGGTCTGTGTCAAACAGGCTTGGCCCATCTGTTCTCTTTCCTTCCCCGTCTTCTCACATAATTAATTATTCTGTTCAGCCGTGAACCCAGGGAGACACACACATCTGGAAGGAGGATATAGCAACAGAGGGATAGGGAGAGCAGGAAGAGGTACCTGAGGTCAAGCTTCAACAAAAACAAAGTCAGTTAATATTCCTGTGGCCACACTCAAATCTTACTCCTTCTATCTGATTTATGTTGCCCTCTCCATACTACCCTCCTGAGCACTTGGAGTAGGTTTTAGTTTCTTCAGTTTCCCACATTAGTCATTTTCTCTCCATTTTCACAGCCATTGCCCTGCTGTGGGACCCATGGCTTTACTCATGGGCCACTGTAAGGACCTCCAGTCTTGCTCTTGGTTATGGCCTTTCTCTCTCCTGTTTTACTCTGTGCATCTCTGCCACATGAAAGTTCCCAGGTCTCCTGTGTAATTCAGTTGGGAGACTTACACTTCCCATGTTGTCAGTGAATTTTTAATATGGTCAGGCTACACATCCCAACTGATTTTAATATCCTAGAGGGCTGGGCTATGGCTTATCATTGCTTATTTTCCCATAACACTTTGCGAATGACATCTTTTAATAAAAAGTTTGGGTCATAAGGATGAAGTTGGTCAAGTAACAGAATGAATATAAATGTACCTAGAAAAGGTACACTGGTGGTTAAAGACTCAGACCTGGAATCAGGCCCTGGAGATGAGTTCTGAGAAAATTATCAACCTCTGCAGTGATAAGGTACCGTGACTTTGGCTATTTCCATGGAATAATGTAACTCTACTCACTGGCAAAGTTGCTAGGTTGGTTTTGGTTCCTTTTAGGTGGATTAATGACCCCTATGTAGATCTCCCATATGATGTGTTTTTCCACAAGTGAAGAATGAGGCTAAGTGATTTTTTCAGTAAAACCATGTACAGATTATTCATTAGCTCAATCAATAGACTATTGATCTCTGAGCTTTAATTTCATGCTTTGCATAGAATGAGCTTTTCCAAAACTTGAACCATTAAATTCATTTAAAATGGACAATATGAAGATATTTCATGCATTGAAAATGAGGAAAATCGTTGTTTTTATAGAATGTGAACTAACTAATCTAGGAATCGATATTCTATCAGTGAGAACAGGATCACATCACCTACTATAAGTAAACATCCCAAGTTATTACACTTCCTAACTGCTGTGCAAAACTTAAAGAGAGATACAAGTAACCAAGATCTCCCATTCACATGTTGGCTGACCCTGAGAGAGTGTGCTTCTTGAGAGCAATTTTATCCACCCTGCAATCTCAATGTACAACACATTGGTTAACACTTAGCAGGCAGAACAAGACAAAAAAATGCATTGTAAATAATCAATGTTTCCAAATTTATATTTTGCTAATTTAAAATATAAAATAGCTGCAGTGAGCATTGAAATATTATATATTTGGATGAGCAAACAGACAGATAGAGATTTCAGTCTAAACACACTTCCTCACAAAGAAATGGTGAAAAACTTTGCTTGATTTCATGTTTTGCCCAATGGTCATATGATAGCTGGTGAGACAGATATGTTAAACAGGTCCATTTTTTGCTGGAAAATTTGGCATACAAATTATATTAACATATGCCATAATTTTTAAATCACGACGTGTAATCTAAATTACCTGACTTTAAATATTTGAAATAGGACAGAACTCATATATACATACATTAGTTTCAGAAGAATGATTCTTAAATAAGAGATTCCCAACTATTTAAAGATTATAAAGTCAAAAATAGAAATGTCAAGAAAGTAGAGGACAATGTTATTTACAAGGAATTTCTTGCACATTTGAATGATTGAGTTGCAAAGAATAGTTTCTGGAGAAAAACTTCAACCATTTCTTTGTGACATCAGCTATAGTTTCAAAATGTATTATTGCCTATTCATGATGATTTCATAGCATTGTTTATACAAGCTGTTGCAGCAAAATATACACCCATTGAAGGAAGAGAGTGTCAAAGAACATCCAACCCACAATTTGGAGAATTTAATGTCTTATCTACAGCTTTTAAAGTCTTTGTTCGGACCTAAGACATGTTCCTACCAATTTAATTTGGCATTACCTTTTTAAAATCAACTCTTAATTTATTTTTTACTTTATAAAATGTAACTTAGTTTGACAATTTGTCATCTCATCATGTAAAATATATTTCTGTGGGTTTTAAGAACACATCCAAATATCTTTCATATTATGTAACATTTTATTGGGGAAATTATAAATTCTAACTCGTTATCTTTTTTTACTTGTCAGGACAATGGAGTCTATCTCCTTCTAGATTCAACCCTGAAACCATGCACTAAAAAATCTCAGTCCTTTTCCTGGGGGGTGATGGTGGTGGCTGGAGCTCATGGTTGGTCTTGGACCTGTTAGCCAGAAGATCCAATCCTCAACACTTGCCTGCTCTAATCTATAGCACAGGTATATTTTTTTCTACAGGCTGCACATCGCAGGCCTCATATTACCTGATTCCTGCAAATTTGGATAATGGCTGGCACTGGGGGGAGATTGAAGGTTAAAGAAAGGGAGAAGACAAGCTATTTCAACCTCCTTCTTGTCTACCTTGGGTGCATGTCTGTAATTTTATCTTGTTCTCACTAGCTCAGCTCTTGCCAGAAAATTCCACCATGGTTTTCTTTTCTGCATCATGATCTCAGGTCCTGACCCTCACAGCACTATCCGCTTCTAACACTGAGCCTTGATAAATTGTGTATTGATTCACCTGTTTCATCATTGCTCCCATTTAGCTTCATATCTCTTGCATTGCTGTGTAAACAATTCCACAGACTAACTTTTCTGTCTATGAAACTATAGAGTGATTTCTTTTTATGTGGTCAGGCCCTGCCTAATGCCCACATCTTATCTGCAGACATGGATAGATGAAACTGAAAGTGCTTAGAAATTATGGTTCTGCTGGTGGAGCTGAAGTCGATAAAATAGAGACACCTCAAATAGATTTCACAAGCAAGGAAAACTTATAATGAATAGCACAACCCAAAGTTTGGAGCCAAGAGAGGTTTTTCACACAGCCAGAGAAGAGAAGAGCAAGATGCATCTATCAAAATAGTCAAATGAGAAATTGTTGTTTGTACACTGGGACCTGGGATGCTCGCCAGCTGCTAAGACCTTGGAGACTCCAACCAGATATTTTGCAACGATGCACGCACATTTAGTGGGTTGTAGGCAGTATCATTAAATATCTTCAGAACAAGAGAGTGTGTATCAGCTCAGACGGTGTTATGCAATGGTCATCAGAAAGCACCTTTCCCATTGTTCTGTCATTGTGCTTGAAATAGCACCCATTTGGAATCATGAGACTACTCAGTATATCCCCAGAAACCCTAGTGTCCTAAAGTCTTCTCTGTTAATATCTTACAAGAGTTGTAAAATCATTTTGTAAAAAAAAAGAAAGAGAATAAAACTAAAAGTGAGATTATTCTAACAGTGCAGTCAAGAATCATATACAAAAAAGATTATATAGATAAAGAAGCATGGTCCCAAGAAGAGAAATAGGGGAGTCTATGTGCAAAGTTAGAAAAATAGATAAAAATATGCCTTTTTTCATGATGTTGCCCATGGCTAATGACCCATGAAGCAACTACTACATATACCCCAACACTGAATTGCCAGGAGGAAAAAGCAATTTAGTAAAAAATTATATTAACTATTCTTTTTGGTATAGATCTTCTAAAACTGCCAGGCTTGACATTCCTTTTTTGAAATAGAAGAATTATTTTGACATTAAAATGTCAATAACCAACATTTAATTCTCTGAAAGAAGTGAGGCTAGGAATGAAGATTTGGGGGTGATAAATTTAACAGCTTATATGGTAGTCATTCAAAATCTTAAGCTAGTTTCTCAAATTTTTAATTGAATTTATTTTCTTGAAAACACCACCATAAGAATTAAATTGACAACGATCAGAGATATATATTATATATCTATATAGGTATCTATATATATAAAAGCCTAATATGCAAAGTGTCCCCTCAGGAGTTCGAGTGATGTACACTGACTACCAGGGGGTGGCGTGGAATGAAGGGAGGCCCCTGCTGGCAGTTGGCAGCTTCTAAGGACCCTACCTGTGCATGAATTTCATGCACTGGGCCTCTAGTATAAATATAGAGATATATAGAGAGATATAAATATCCAATCGTGTATATACACTTATACATACATACACATATACACACACATATTTATACACATACATATAATATTTTTATATTTCAAACTATCCTAAATAAATTAAATAGGATAGAGAAGCAATGTAGAATTAAAACAGATTTCCTGAACTCCCTTCCTTCAACTAATAATTCAGACAATAAAATGCACTTTTTAACATTACTATGAGGATTGTGACTTCTCCTGTGTGACAGATATGCTACCCTTCTTTAGTAGAGTGTCTAGCATATAAAATTATTATTCAGCCTTATTTGCTTACAGTCTTTATTTACAACCCCTGTAAAAGCAAAAGAAAGCCTAATTCAACTGTAAACTCTTACCATTGAAGTGTGGGGAATCTTAGATCTCATCCTGCATTACACAGAACAGTTGCAGATCTTAAATAAAGATGTCAATTATTCATGAGTCTGAGATCCTGAATGCCAACTATAAATTATTAATAAACACATGTAAATATTTTAAAACCCTGGTGAGAAACATATTCTGTGAAAGCATCTCTGCAACGAGTGAATAAACACCGGTTTTTAAACCAAAGGGTAGTGGTCACATAACAGTCTTTATTAAAAACTTTGCTCAATCAGGTGAATTGTCTGGTTCAGGAGCTCTTTATTGCTATCATAAAGGCCTGAAATTTCAGTGCCACAGCCATTAGTCCAGTGTGATAACCTTTGCAATAACCAAATCTATATATGGTTCTTTCCGTTCTTGATCTTCTCTGTAATTTTTATTAATTTTTATCTTGAATACAATTTCTATCTGAAATTAAAATAATTGTGAATTCGTGAGGTGTTTCCAGTCTATTCAACATTTTATTATACGAGTAATTTTTTTTTCCTATTTCTGTACTTTTACTATTCCTTTTCCTCTGACTATACTGCGCTCTAGCGTTCTCTGCCCATTCAATCCTACACAATCTTTAAATTTCTACTTCTTGGCTTTGCCCATTGTGAACAATTTCCTGTACATCCCAGTGGGAATGAACCAGTCCTCCCAATTAGTTTATTTCATTTTCCCCAAATGGGGTGTAAACTCAATGAGGATGCATCCCCTCACCTCCCCACAATGGTGAGCTATAGAACACACTGCACACAGAAATGGCTCAATAAATATTTGCTGACTTTTGTTAAATGAATGCTTGGGTAAATGAACTAACACCTTCCACACATTCCTCTTTTTATCTAGGAAGCCAGATAAAATGATTAAGAGCTTCAGCCTTGAAGCCAGAATAGATGTGGATGACATTTGGCTCCCCTTAATGGCTGTTGTGAGATTTAAATAAAATATAACAAGCAAAACCCCAATCAGATTCAGTAAATTGCAACCTAAAGATTCTTCTGGCTAGCCCTGGAGTTTTCATGATACTTTTCTCATTGTGCCTTGTTGTTAAAAGATGTACTTTCTTCATGAGAAAAACACATACTGGACTTAATAGCATTTATTACTGTTTCATTAAAAACAACACAAATTAAGTTTTAAAAAACATCAATGGGTAAGCAGGGTGTGTAGGCCAGCAGTTGAAAATGCACACCCTGGGTTTGAATCCAAGCCTGTTGGTCACCAGCCAGGCCACCTCAGGTGACTAAATTGTTGGTGCCTCCTCATCTGCATTGTAAACAATGAGAGCTCATATTAGTTTCTGGGTTATGGGAATGCTTGGAGGATGAAAGTCAAATTACCAATTTAAAGATTAAGATTGGGTTGCAGTAGAAAGCCTCCTCTTTGCTACCTGTATATACATGCTTTGATACTGCCTTCCACGGGGTCCTTTATCTTGAACCTGATGAAAATCTCTACTGTCTCTCATAATACATCTGGTCTAGTTTAGTGTAAAATAATACTTTCTAATATTTAATTCAGAACCTAATATTTGCCACAAAATTTCAAGTAAAATTAAAGATACACACAGCTACATAAACAAATTGCCCACCTTTTCTCCAGTAGAACTACGAGCCACCTTACACTTGTACTTGACTTGCATCAAAGGTCATATAAGAAGCAATTCTATGGGATCACCCTTTGCAGTTTACATGAAACAGTTAGTTATGAGATCATTTACATGGTTTAGGAATCAACCAAGTATCCCTTATCAAATTTTCTCAGAAGGTGATGTTAGAAAACATTTTTTTAAGTAGATGCATACGTGTCTTAAAACCCATAGTGCAGACTCTGAGAAAGCTGGAGGTCCATTTTGTATTCTTTTCATCATCTATCTCTCAATATGTATTTGTTGCCCTGGCCAGTGCTCTCAGTAGTTAGAACATCAGCCAGTGAACTGAAGGGTCATGGGTTTGATTTCAGGTCAAGGGCATGTACCTGGGTTGTAGATTCAATCCTTGGCCTCAGTTGGGGGTGCATATGGAAGGCAGCCAATTGATGTATCTGTCTTTCATGGATGTTTCTCTCTCTCTCTCTCTCGCTCTCTCTCTCTCTCTCTCTCTCTCTCTCTCCTTCTTCCTTTACCCCTTCCTCCCACCTTTCCAGTCTCTAAAAGTATCAATGGAAAAAATATCCTCAGGTGAGGATTAACCAAAAATAAAATAAAATAGGCATTTTTTGACTTCTTGACTTTGGTATTATTTTTTCTCTTTGTTCAATTTGTACTGCCTTCCTTATGTATTGATTAATTTTTATCTAATTCTCAAATCAAGTACTATTAGATCACTTTTTAATATTTAACATTTTCAAATAGTCTAAGTATTTTGGACAATACACCTTCGTGTAATCTTATTTTAGACTATAATTCAGAGAGAATGTAATTATGGGGACTAACACAAAAAAAATATTTAGGGCCCCATGATGTGGAAGGGTAGATCCCTGTGGCTGCTTCCATATGCTAATGACAAGAAAGGCTGGAATTATAATTACTATCCCTGCTCTTGTTTAATATAGAGATTCTTAATTTAAGGATATTGATTCTGGGCTACCACCTGAGACTAAAGAGCAAATAACTTCTGATATATTAAGCTCCTGCCTCTCAAAGTGGCTAAGTAGCAGGTGGCAGCTTTGAATCAATAGTCTGTGTTCACAATAGAAACTGTAATAAAGGACTTGGCTGGGATGTCTTATGAGAGAAAAAATTAACTTTTTTTTATCCCTATTCCCTGTTCTCACCTCTGCTGCCATCAATAAATATACTAACATTTATAATCTGATTAATACAAATTTTAAAAAATCAATAGAGTACACTGTCAGTTTATTGGGGTGGTATGGGGCATGGTTCCTATGAAGATAGGTCAAGTTAAGAATTCTTTTTCAGATAAAAAGAAAAATCACAAAATCTTTGTCAATGGTTTATCTGAAAATGCAGATGGTAAAACACATTTTTTTAAAATGATATTAATTTGGAAAATTATCAAAACTATGGATAACAGATGAGCAAGACCCAACTCCCTTGAGCCAAGTTAGGCATCTCACATTCAGAAACTGACAGGATTTCTGAAAAGATAAAGTGAAGGCATGGTTAGCTAAACCTTCAGTCTTAAATGATTTATTCCTGGTGATCCTTCAAGGATGAGTTTTAATTTGTTTTTAGCAGACCTTAAAACTTTCAATATAATCTAATTTTATATCTGCTCATGTCTTTTATCTGCTTTTGATGAATACACTTGATTGCATGTCAGATACAAAGAACAACACGGATTCAGAATAATATCTTGTACTTGTTTTTTTGTTTTTTGTTTGCCAAATGCTGTGTTATTCCTTCTGAATATCTTGCTATAAATTCAGACAAATCCAATGAAAACAACTACTTCTTCTTTGATGGCCTACCTATGATAAGTCCCCTAAACATCTAGAGTTTATTCATTCTATAATGTCAGTGAGCAGAGGAGTGAACATGACAGCTGAGATCCCCCATGTGGACTAGAGGAAGAATATAAGTTTAAAACAAATTGTGGTGAATGATAAAAAGGAAACAAGAACCCGAGTTAAAGAAGAAATATACTTTATAAAGAAATGGGCTGGGAAGACTTTTGAAGGAAATTTCATTTAAGCTGGGACTTGAGAAATAGTAAGAAAATAACAAATCAAAGAACGAGGTATGTGGGGTTCTTCAGGGAGAGGCAAAAATATGTCCTGAATCAAGAGAGAGCTCAGTAAGAACTTGAAACTAAAAAAACGATAATGTGACGTGAGACGACTGAGTAAGGAAGAGTAGAATAAAATGGAGAAGGTGGGCCAGGATCAACTCATCCAAATTTCTACAGGGGGTTTTGATTTTATTCTGAACATGATGTGAAACCTTTGAAAAGTTTTAAGTAGACAATTGAAATGATCTGATTCCAAGAAGATTGTCTAATGTGAGGGGAATATATGGAAGAAAGCAAAAGAAAATAGAGTGTTCAGAGCTGCTTTTAATAGGCCAAGAAAAGGATGGGCGAGATGAAAGCAGGGGATTCAAGGAAGTAGGATGATTTGAGATATAATTTGAGAGGAAAACTGAATGAATTTGGTGACCATTGAATACAGAGATTTGAGGGGGGAAATCAGATATAAACAACAGTTTAGCCGTTACATGATTTCCAGAAATGTAGAAGTTTGGAGAGAAAATGTTTCAGGGAGGAATCAGGAGCCCAATATTTGACAGATTAAAATGAGATGACTGGGAGAAATTCTAATGAAGATGTTGAGAAGGCAACTGAAGAAAGAAAAGTCTAGGGTAGAACATTAGAATAGAAAATCATTAATCTACATATAATATTTAAAACCACAGGGAAAAGCAATTAAATGTAAAGATAGGGAATGGGCAGACCAAATCCTAAAAGAATACCAAAGGGGCAATGTCAAGGATGAATGTGAAGCAGGGATGCTAAGACTGGGAGACCACTGGGGTAGGAGAAACCCAGGGAGTGTTGTTACTGAGGTCTAGAGAGATAGTTTCAGTAATGGTGAGTCATCAATTGTTGCAGAAGACCGGAGAAAAACCAAGCCACGCTTAGAGAAAAGGAGTTACATTTTATTATTAAATTCTGCACAGGCCCAGAGAAAAATGTGTCTTTCAAATTCTGGGCCCCCCAACATAGAGGAAACTCTCTTTATTTATACTTTTTCCAGTCCTTTGTCTCCCAAATTTGGAATGAGACTTCCGGGCCTTCAGAGAAAGAAGGCCTGCATGCTGGGAAGGGGCCATGAGACCATTTCTCAAGGCTTGGCCTGGTGTCAGCACTGACAACTCTGTTTGGGGCATAGCTTACGGCCTTTCTGGAATGGGAGTAGTCTTATTTTCCTTATTATTTAAGCAAGCAAGTATTTACAGAAGCCAGAATAGCAGGGTTAAAATTTCAAACAGCAGTTTTTATATAAGATGGATGCTTCAAACCATTTAAAATAATGCTGAGAGGTCACATAAAATGAGGACAAGGGCACCTATGGGTTTGAGCAGTTCTTAATGACCTTGAAAACTTCGATTGGGGTGGAGTGGGACAAGTGGAAGCTAGATTGGGTGCAGAATGAAAGAGACTTAAGTAAATGAGGATTGAGACAAGACACCTCTTTTTAAAAGTTTAGGCATATAGGGAATTAGAGATATAGGACAGTCGTTGAAAATGGAGACAAGGTCAAGGGAAATGACAGAAGAGAAAAAAGCATATTATATAATAGGGATAATTAAGGGAGAATTGATGATACAGGAAAAAGTGACATTAATTGAAGGAGCAATGGCTCTGAGAAAGTGAGATAAAGTGGGCCTATTAACACTAATGAAGAGTCTAGTCTTTGAGACAGAAGACTAAGAAGATGGAGCAAATGCAGGTAAAACAACAGTGTGATAGAAAAATAAGTAAGTTTGAAAATAGGGCATCTATTTTTTAATGAAGTGTGCTCTCATAATCTCCCAACATACTCATGACCACCTCAGAGTTGCTTTCTGGGGAACCAGACCTACCACAGCTGGCTTGAAATTCCATTCAACATGCAGATGATGTTCAAAAGTATACCTTCAGCCTCCACCTCTCCCTTAAGTTCCAGACTTTCCAACTCTCCTTTCAACCTATTTTCTAGAATGAGATTATATCTTAAACTTAATATTTCCAACATGGAACTATTGATTCCACATCTATAAAACCCAATCCTCCACCAAACTGACTCATTTTAGTAAATGGCATCCTCATTTACCCAGAAGCTCAAGCCAAAAATCTAGAGTCAACCTGAACTCCTCTCAATTATATTAATACTAGAGGCCCAGTGCACAAAAATTTGTGCACTTGGCGGGGGGCGGGGGGTGGTCCCCCAGCCCAGCCTATGCCCTCTTGCAGTCTGGGACCCCTCAGAGGATGTCCACCTGCTGGCTTAGGCCCGCTCCCTGAGGGATTGGGCCCAAGCTGGCAGTCAGACATCCCTCTGGCAGCCAGGCAGCCCTCGGGGGATGTCCACTTACCAGCAGGGAACAGACCTGAGCTGCAGACGGACATCCTTAGTGCTGCTGAGCAGGCAGGAGAGGCTCCCACCACCACCGCTGTGCTGGCAGCCATCAGCCTGGCTTGTGGCTGAGCAGAGCTCCCCCTGTGGGAGTGCACTGACCACCAGGGGACAGCTCCTGCATTGAGCATCTGCCCCCAGGTGGTCAGTGTGTGTCATAGTGACCAGTCACTTCCAGTCGTTCTGCTGTTAGGGTTAATTTGCATATTACCCTTTTATTATATAGGATCTCACCCATTGTCTAGTCCTGCCAGCCCTACTTTCCTAATAGATCTCAAGTAAGTTCACTTTCATCTCTGCCTGCACTAGTTCCAGCCACCATGGACCCTGCCTGGACTCCTGCATCAGCCCTACAACTGCTCTCTTGATTCTATATCTCCATCTCAGTCTCTACACAACATCTAGAATCAAGTTGCAAAATAAAATTAAATAAAAATTAAGACATATAGTCCCTGTGCTCCTAAAACCATTCATTTGCTTTCCACTGTGCCCAACCATGGCCTAAAGGATCTAAGTGACCTGAGATCCCACTGCTTGCCTGGCTCCTTTCACCCTTTTTCCTCCCTCCCTCAGCTCCAGCCACACTGGCTTCTAACTGTCCTTGAGCACACTAGCTATGCTTGTCACAACCTTAGGGACTTAGCAGGTTCGGTTCTTTCTATTGGGAAAGCTCTACTTCTAGATCTCTGCATGATCTCTCCTTTTCTGCATCTCTGCTCACCTGTTCTTCTGCATGAAAGCTGACCAAAAGCACCCATCTGAAAGAGCTTCCGTTATGGTCTACCTCCTTCCTTGCTTTGTTCTTCATTATAACATGTGGTCACTACCTGAAATTATGGCATTTTCTTCCTTATAACCTGCCTTTCTCACTAGACCCTAAGCTCGATGGGGGTAGATGAGAATAGATGCACTGTCTCTTGTGTTTATTGTTGTCCTCTATATCTAGAATAATTCCTGGCACAGAAGAGACATTCATTAATATTTGCCAAATGAATGCATGAATAAGTAAGTGATTAGTCCCCACATTAAAATTTTGCTATAGTAGAAGTGAGAATTCATTAAACCCAACCTAGAAACTATCCCAGGCCATGCTGTAAAACTTGGAGCCATGAATTGGTTTTATATTTAAATGTTTTATATTTAAATGTTTTAATAGATTTGAACTTGCCATTTAAGAACTTATGGCCTTGCAAATGGTGACCTTGTGAGCAAACTGGATATAGCCACAAAGTGTAGGGTTACCAGATTAAAAAACAGAAAGTCCACTTAAATTTGAATTTCAGATAAACAAATATATTACATGTAAGTATGTTGTGCACAATAATTGAGGCCCATTTATGCTTTAAAAATCATTGTTTACTTAAAAATCAAATTTACCTGAGAATCCTTTATTTTTATTCACTAAGTACAGGAACCTAGTGAAATAGCCCTGCATCAAAGCAAAACACTTCATTCCTCACAGTGAACCATGACCTTGGCCATCTGCAACCCTGGCATTATTGTGTGGGAGTGCTTCTTCTGTCATTTACATGGAATACCTATTCTTTAATTACTTGCTCTAAACCTCAGTTGTGAAGGGTAGCCAGGCAAATTATATCAAAACCCCACTGAAACAATTAATATCATGAAAAATAACTTAAAGGAATATTAATAATTTATTTTCCCAAGATTATTTTGATTTTCTGTGACACTCTATTAAACACATCCCTAGAACATGTTACACTAGAATTCCTTTTATTTTGGCTCCCAGTGTATTATTATCTTTGAAGGATAAATTACACTTTCATACAATACTGTCATTGTCACCTTGTGGCTTCCCCTCTAGAACTGCTCCCATTGCTAAACCTGGTTCCCTGTTCCAGGAGGTTGGGTACACCTGGGAAACCCTTGTCCCCTGACTTCCTGCTGTGCACAGCCCAGGAGGAGTCCCAGCAGCAGATATGAGGGTGAGAGGAGAAGAATGCAGGGTTTTCATTCCCTGAGCATTCTTTCTATGGGGCTGGCTCATACCAACATCATCCTTCAACTGAGGGACACAGCACTCTCAAGATGGGTCTTTCTGTGTGACTCTACTTCTGGCTTCCAGTAACCATGGCCTCTCCTCACCACTTCCTGCTTACAGGTGATAACAGACAGACCTGGGACTGCACCATCTTGTGGCTTCCTCCTACATCCCTTGTAAATAATAGAATTAAAGAGGAGAAACGGTCAATAAATACATGGGCTGGGATGAGCCATCTGTTTCCTGCTAGGTCCCTGACTAATACACTCTCCAAGTACCAGACAAATGGGGGATATCTTTTTATGTTATCAGGAAATTGACACTGAGGGCATCATTCATGACATTCTCTTATGTCCCTCTCAGAAAATATTTCTCCCTCATAATGAAACAAAGCACCACTACTATTTTTCTATTTAGTTCCTTTCTCTTCTCTCCTAGCCCTTACACTGTAGTATATTCATCTGTCTCTGTGGGTGGTGGAGGTGGAAATGGGAGAAGAAGAACACAGCAGGGAATAGGTAGGCTTGCTCCTCAATCTCAGCTGTGGTAATGGGTAAAGAACTATCTTGTTTCTTTTTGAATAAGCAGTTATTGAATAGTTAGCTATAAATAGATGGCAATATCTATGCAATTAGGCATATTGTCCTTACTCCTTGATTATTAGGAAGCTAAGAAATATCTATCTAATAATATGGTAATATGCAAATTGGTCGGGACACCATCACAGCACCCAGCTAGGAGGCCTCCCTGGGGTGGCTCTCCCCTCTGAGCCCTGTGCAGGATGGGTGTTCTGGCCTGTGAGTTCTGGGGGGAGGTGGAGTAAAGTGCTTTCCCTCCAGGACCCCTCTCTCCCTGGGAGTCCAGCACGGAGGGTGCTCTCCCTGAGAACCTGGAAATCTGCCTCCTAGGGCAACTGTGCAGCAGCTGGGCCGGGCGAGCTGTGGAAAGGTCAACCTACCCATGTGGATGTGTACACTGGTGGAGGCCATGCAACTGCCATAGTTGAAGTTGTCCTCAGAGGAGGAGCGGGGGTAGCGGGGATTGGAGTCGGCCATGTCGAAAGTGGAACCCCAGCTCCCCACGAAATGACATAGAGCACATGGACTTCAATGGTCCTTGGTCACTTCCTGAACAGCAGTCAGCCCCGACCGGGGATCAAACCTAAGTAGGTGCCCTGACAGAATGGAACCCAAACCTTTGGTGTGGCAGAGGGCTCCGGCCCACAACAGGGGCCAGGGCATGCCAGAGGGGTTTTGTTGAGGGGTCCTGACAGGCAGCCCACAGCCCAGTGGGTTAGAACCTCCTCCTGATACAGCAAGGTTGGGGGTTGGATCCCTGGACAGGGCACAGACAAGAAGCAACCAAAGAGTGCATAATAAGTGGAACAACACACTGGTATTTCTCTCACTCCCGTCCTCTTTCTAAAATAATCAATCAATACAAATTAAAATAAAAAATAAACCCTCTGGCTTGCAGAGTTGCTAAAAACAGTTAAAAAGCAAAGTCCCATCCCTTCCCGTTCATTCAACAAATACTTCATATACTCCTTCAATAATCACACTGAGGATGAGTGTTTGTTTGTTTGTTTGTTTGTTTGTTTGTTTTGGTTAATCCTCACCTGAGGACATTTTTCCATTGATTTTTTTTTTTAGAGAGAGTGGGAAGGAGGGAGAAAGACAAAAACTAATGTAAACTAATGTGAGAGGCATCAATTTTTTGCCTCTTGTTGAATCCCCAACCAAGGCCCCGGATTGAGCCTGCAAACAGGTACATGCCCTTGATTGAATCCAACCTGGTACCCTTCGGTCTGCCTGCAGAAGCACTATCCATTGAACCAAACCAGCATTTTTTTTCTTTTTATGTCCTCCTCTAAGGATATGTTTTTTCCATTGATTCTAGAGAGAGAGGAAAAGAGAAAGAGAAACATCAATCAGTTGCCCAAGCAATTCAACAGAGATGGAACCCACAACCTGTGTATGTGCCCTCACCTGGAATCAAACCCATAACCCTTTGGTGTGTGGGATGACACTCTAACTACTGATCCACATTGACCAGGGTCTGGAGGTACACTTCAAAATTTTTTTCAGATCTACCCTGGACAGGTGGCTCAATTGGTTGGAGTCTCAACCTGTAAACCAAAGGATTCCCTGTTGGATTCTAGGTTAGGGCACATACTGAGGTTTAGGTTAGATCCTGGTGGGTCAGCAGGTGCAGAGGCAACCTACTGGTATTTCCCTGTCACAAGGATGTTTCTCTCTCTAAAAATCAATTGTAAAAACATCCTCAGGTGAGAATTAAAAATATACATATATCAAAAATTTTTCAGATCTAAAATTTTATTTGGTTCTTTTTTAAATTTTATTTTTCATTTACAGTTCACATTCAATATCCTATCCTATATAATAAAATCCTAATATGCAAATTGACCAAAACAATGGAATGACTGGTCTCTATGAACTGACCACCAGGGGGCAGACGCTTAATGCAGGAGCTGCCCCCTGGTAGTCAGTGCTCTCCAACAGGGAGAGTGCCATTCAGCCAGAAGCTGGACTTACAGCTGGCAAGTGCAGCAACAGTGGCAGGAACCTCTGTGACAGCACTAAGGAGCAGCGAGCTGAATGGTAGGGAGCAGCAAGCTGGTGGGCAGTAAGGAACGAGGGGTCCTGGACTGTGAGAGGGATGTCTGCCTGCCGGCTTAGGGAATGGGCCTAAGCCGGCAGACAGACATCCCCTGAGGGGTCCCTGACTACGAGAGGGCACAGACTTGGCTGAGGGATGCCACCCCCCCCCCACCCCCAGTGCACAAATTGCGTGGCTGGGCCTCTAGTTAAGATATAATTTCTCTTCTTTCTTTTCCTTTTACTTCCTGTAGTGTGCGTGTGTGCACATGTGAGTGTGTGAGTGTGTGTGTGTGTGTGTGTGTGTGTGTGTGTTTACAGTGTAGGTTTTACTATAGTTTGATTTTTAGTGTCATCTGTCTTGATGTCACCTTTGGAATGAGGACAGGGTCTCCATTAGTGCAGACAGAAAGTTGCCACATCATTTCTTCGCACCTATTAGCACCACAGAGATCTTGGGATGGCACCACTTATTTACTGCTGGTTTTTCCTTTTCTCCTTCTTCCCCTCCACGAGTGATGTACATTTGTTGTATTCCCAACAACAAACAGGCATGTTTATTTAATGCTAATAGTCCCCATAAATGTTCTTTAGTTGTTGAGAGGGCTGCAGAGGGTAAGTTGGTGAGGTGAGATAAAGAGAACAGTTCTTCCTAGGACCAAATTTGGCTGAAGAAGACCCTGGGTCTTCCTTCTCTCCCTAAGCTGACCAGGATAACATTCAACTCCCTGGAAGGAAACATTCCATCCCTTGTTTCCTCCTGTTATTCAGAGGAATTCACACAAGCCTTTCACTCTGTTTGGGTCTTGGAAGTGATGACCTCATCACTCAGGATCCCTCATCCTGCCCTCGCCCTCTGAAATGTCAATCAGGCTGGTGTGGTCACAGTTCTGTGTGTGTGATTGCCCATTTGCACAATGTCATCACCACAGTCCTGGACTCAGTGTTCATCTCTCAGAACCGTAGGTCTGCACTTTAATTCCTACCTGCATGATTCCTGGGTTTGTATGAAGCTTTTCTGGTTTATTTCTGCTTTGACTTGATCACCCATTTATAAAACTTATATTCCATGGGCTCTGTTTCCATTTACAGACACCTTGAAAAGTGGCACACGCCATTACATTTTTAATACATTTTTCAGGAAGGTGAGAATGAGTTTTCTTTAGAAACAAGATTATTACTTTGACATTTTAAAAAGTAAAATATTTACACCCTGTCTGGTGCCTCAGTGGTTAGAGCTTTGGTCCGAAGGGTCCGGTGCAGGAGGCAACCAATCAATGTGTCTCTCTCACATTGATGTTTCTCTCTTCTTCCACTTTCTCTAAAAAAATCAAGGGAAAAAATATCCTCTGGTGAGTATTAATGAACAAACAAATAAAAAAGTTAAATAGTTTTACAATGTGTTAAATACTAAGTAATAATATAAATATATGATTCAAGCATTTGGAATTATATATAACTAGAGGCCTGATGCACAAAATTTGTGCAAGGGGCTCTGCCCTCACAACCCATGCTTCATCTGGAAGGTCATCCAGAAGGCCATTAGGCTGTCCAGTCTAATTAGCATATTATGCTTTTATTATTAGAGATTATACATTTTGACATCATTTATAATTATATCAAACAGCTTGCTTTTTCCCCCCTGAGACCTTCATTAATTGTGTTTGTGTTTGCCTAAGTAGAAGAAATACATTGGCTAAAATGTAGAGCTAATTCCTTTCTCCTGAATCCTCGGCTTTGACTTTTCTTCTGTATCTCTGGGTGCTGCATTTCTTCTGGGAACTGTCCCTCTGCAGCAGATCTTTGAGAGGTTGGCTTGTGAAGGGCAGGCAGATGCTTGGACACTGACATATTGCTTCCAGCAAATTAAAGAAATGCCGTTTAATATTTTACATGTTCACCTCTGAACTTGAAGTTCTGCCAAAGCCGAAGTTCTAAAAAAGATTACTCTAACTCCAGATTTTTTTAGTTACGAGTTCTTTCAGAAATACCTAATATTTTGGACAAATTCCTGAATTGCTAGCTAATCTCACTCCTTGTATATAAAATTTCTTTATGTGTACATTAAATTACTTTTCTTAAAAAGTATATTTGTATATTTCTACTTTATTTAGAAAGTAATTGCAGAAAGGATTCTGGCTTTACACAGAGTTACTAAAGGATATTAAAAGTTTCTAACAATTTCATTTTGATTAACATTTGCTTTGACTTTATAATTCATGCATTGTAAAGCACAGCAGGCATGAGTTTCACTATTTTTCAATGTTGATTTTACTTGAGTATTTGAAGGAAAATGATGGGTTTATACTTGTGTATTTACCATATCTGGTGATTTTTGGAAGTGTAATTTAAAAACTTGTATGGTGATTATGTATTTGTTCATTTCCATTTTCTCCCATCAGATGGTACCTTATGTATATATTGAAGTAAATTCACTAGTTGCATGCAGTTCTGAGGTATGTTATTGGGTAGGATGGTTGGCAAGGATGTCACTCCAAATGCAGAGACATTGACCAAACTCTTCCTCTGTGCAAACACTGTTCTAAGGGGTTACCTGTATTAACTACTTAATCCTTACACAGCATCCCGGGGAAGGTAATTTTATCATCTCTGCTTTTTATCTGGAAAAAAAAATGAAACTGGCTTATTCTTGGTAGCACAGGAAGTGAAGATCATTTGTTCTTGACCATCATTTGTTCTTAATCTTTAATCATTGATGCTCATCATCAATGACTGCATCCATACAGTTTTTATATGAAATATCATTCTTAAGCTCCATCATACATTTCTCTGAAGCTACAGCCAGCTCAAGTGAGAAACACTCATTCATGTAAATGAACTCTGTGGTGCCACCCAACATACATACACACACACTACTTGGCCCTGGTACCATTTTGTATGTATTCTCGTATATGTATGTGTGTGTGTGTGTGTGTGTGTGTGTGTGTGTGTGTAAATACTGAATGGGTCCTCAAAGAAGGATGGGCAGAAAGTGGCCACACCCCAGTCAACATCCTTCACTCTGGACTCCACCAGTATCAGGCCCAAGGGTGAGGGTAAGGGAGAGGGGCAGGGGGGTCCTGGTAGAGAGCCTGTGGATAATCTGGGGATTCTCTCCCAGGGCACATTACTTATCCTAGAGGAAGGTCTATATCCCCAAAACTGATAGCAATTGTGACCGGGTAAGGCAGTCTGAAAAATAAAAACATATCTCCTTGCCCATATCAGATCTTAATGTGACTCATAATTAAAGAACATTTGCATGTTTATTTGCTTACTTATTCACACATTTGATTGGCAAGTTGTCTGCCAAGCCCTTAGAACTGGGAAGGCAAAGATGCATTTGCCCGACCTACATGTTTGGGGGTTGGGGGAGATGGAGCCTTACACATGCCCAGCCGTCAGGAGGTCATGTTTCAATTCCTGGTCAGGGCACATGCCCGGGTTGCAGGCTTGGTACCAAGTAGGTGGCATGCAGGAGGCAGCCGATCAAGGCTTCACCCTCATCATTGATGTTTCTATCTCTCTCTCCCTCTCCTTTCCTCTCTCTGAAATCAATGAAACTATTTAAATTTTTTTTAAAAAGCAGTTGTGATAAAACATGAGCTTTGGGAATGTGATCAGAAAGAGGGAGAATCTAACTTGGAGAAGGGATGTTTCTCCAAAGGCAAGAACTTCTGAGTGGAGTCCTAGAGAATGAAGAGAAATTCACAGGACAGGCCAACAAGGAGACATCACTCCAGGAGAAAAAAGCCACCAGAGCCACACACCAGGAGAGTGTGTCATTAAAATCTGTGTTCTCTTGTACTAAGTCCCTTTCAATTTTCATACTGAATTTTCCTCCAAGGTAGATGCTCTGAAAAGCAATTGTAATGCCCATTAGAAAATGGCAAAGTTAGGGGGTGGGCTATGGGTACTGAAGGCTGCTGTTTATGCTGTAATTTCCCGAGCTCTGATATAAAGACTGGAAATTGCACCGCATAAAATGCTCTCGTGAGTAGCAGATCTTTTAAGGTTTGGATAAGTGCTATATAAAAAGGACCTTTCAGCAAGTTTTATACCCACTTTAAAAGAAATTTAATTGTATTTTTTTAAATAATCACATTGGGTTCTAGGCATCATAAAATCAAATATCACTGAAATAATTTTAGTTCTTTGACATATTTATTGATCAAGAAGAGGTTAACCAGGTCAAGCTCTGTTTGATGTTGCCAGAAACGTGTTCTATAATCATGTGCTTGCATATATATGGCTCATAGATGAGAAACACATTTTTCAAGTGAGGTTTACTAAAATATTCAGCTGTTATTTTTGCATTGAATGTTGACTGTTTGTTCTGAATTCCATTTTCATTACTGAAATGTTTAAATGCTGTGTGTACAACTGTAAAGTGGTCCAAACTCTTCTCCCCTGTGGATAGCACCAGTTTTATATCCCCACTAATAGCTTGAAGATACCAATGGAATGACATCTGTTGCCAGGCTTATACACATTTAATAAAGAGAGAAACAAAACATCTTTTTGTTTGTTTGTTTTCTTTGCAAAAAAAATGATACAAGTGAGGCAGTGCTTTTGAAATTGATCTATATATTGATCATTCAACCAAGGTCATTTCTGCTTTTCCTGATCTTCCCAACATCAAAGATGAACCAGATGATGTAATGTTGAGTATAAACTCTGCAGCAGACCTTTGCTTATTTATCATACTAATTAAGTACTCACTGTAATTTGACTGGAACTGAGCTGTAACCTACTTTTTGTTATGAATGTTTCCAAAAATAAAAGCAAGTTTAAATTGAATGACAATGATAAAGTTTCTGTGATTAACTACGTCCCATATTGAGCAAAAGTAACTGGGTTTCAATTTACAACTATCTCATCTATCTATTTGTGTATAGTCAGAAAAATCAGTACATGGCAATTTTTTGTCAATTCTCAATTGACTTATTCTGTACATTTAAAAGAAACCCATTGTCACTCTGAAACTGTTTTATTAAGTAGACTTTTTGTTGTAAAATACACATAATATAAAGTTTATCATTTTTTAAAAAGTATACAACTTGGAGGCATTGAATACATTCACCACTACCTAGTTTCAGAATTTTTCATCACCAAAAATAGAAATCCTATACCCACTAATCAGTCATTCTCATATCCCCCTCTTTAGCCCCTGGTAACCATAAATTTGCTTTCTGTGTCTATACATTTGCCTAATCTGGATATTTCATATAAATAGAAATACAATATGTGGCTTTTTGTGTCTGGCTTCTTTCTCTTTGCATAACAATTCCACTCTTAGGTATACACCCCAAAAAATTGAAAACAGTTGTTAAAATCTTGTGCACCAATGTTCACAGCAGCACAAAAGGTGGAAACAACTCTGGCGCCAGTGGACAAATGGATAAACAAGATGTGGTACATTAAAAAAACACACACCAAGGAATATTATTTAACCATGGTCATGAAGTACAGACAAATGCTACGGCATGTGTGAACCATAAAAACACGATCTTAAATACATTTTTATAGGTCAGACTTTCACACATGTAGGCTTCTCTCCTTGTTGAATCAGGGTCACTAATTGTGACTGTCACTGGAAAAGTGCCAGGTGGGTTTGAAGTCTGTCACTGAGCCTGTCACGTTGCCATTTTCTATCACCAGGCATACAGAGCTCCACAGACACTTATAAGAAGCCCCCTGATCTACCTGAAACAACAGACAAACCACCTATAAGCTGGGTATTAGTTGAAAGAAAAATAAGCTAAAATGCTGTCCTCTACCTGTCTTTGGAACTTACACAGATGCCTAAAGGATTCAGCTTTATCTACAGAATGAGGAATTAGACCAGGTGTTTGCAAATTCCTTACAACTTTGAAATTCTGAGAAAAAAGGAAAAAAGAAAGATAAAATAGCCAGCTTGGATCTCTATAAAGATCTAAGTAAGTGGAGGTGAGAAAAGTGAGTATCCAGGCTCCTTCAAAGACTGGTCTTGCTAGACTGAAATCAAATTTGTCTTAGAACCAAGTTGGCCTCTTGCAGGAAAGCAGGGTGTTGAGGGCACTGGGTATGGCCCCTCAGGTAGCATACATGGGCAGAGCATGCATGGGGAGTATCACCTGCTTTTGGGAAGCAGATGAAGGAGAGGGGGTAGGAAAGACTTAGAAAGGATTTTGGCTTATGGTCCCAGAAGACATGTCCTGACCTGCAGAAAGAAATGGTACTGGTTGAGGGAGAAGAAGGTGATGAGCAAAATGAGCATCTGCTGGGCCTCATGCATAATTTAATTTGCTCATAGACATATTGGGAGCTACTGAGGGTGGGAGAAAGGCAAACATGAAGATGATAGGTCTCTTCTAATGGAGCTCCCTGTCTTAGCAAGACTGTAGCCACTGGTCACAGGTGTTGTATTCCAGAGCACAGCACAGATATATACACACATGAAGACACACTCACACAATGATGCACACAAATTACAGACACATCTCTCAGCCAATATTAGCACCCTCCATCTATACTCATCACAAACATAAAATTGTGGCTACCTGGTAACCACTTGTTACTATAGGTAATAATACTGATTTTAATATCAGAATCCAACAAAAAATCTCTATCATTAAGTATAAACTTGATACTATGTAAGAAATGAAAAAAGGAGGAAAACCTTAAGTATCTGACACTCTAAGGTGGGCCAAGGAAATAAAGATATTATGATTTGGGAAAAGGAAGAAAAATAATTCATTTATTTTTCATTGTCTTACATTCCTCAAGCCAACCAGTTGCTCACTGACAGGATCCCTTGAACCTGGCCAAAAAGGACAATGTCAGCGTGGCTGTGTCAGCCATGAATGGGAAGGTCTAGGTTCCACTCTGATCTGCTGCTTAAGTGGTTTATGAAGAGAAATCTCAAAGAAAAGAGAGCACAGAAGTTCAGAGTTCTCCC
Source organism: Myotis yumanensis (assembly GCF_028538775.1). Lineage (NCBI taxonomy): Eukaryota > Metazoa > Chordata > Mammalia > Chiroptera > Vespertilionidae > Myotis > Myotis yumanensis. The sequence goes on from NW_027223755.1 coordinate 26,021,042, forward strand.
CATGATAATTTTGGAGCACAGAGGAAAAATATTTGAGTTGGTTGGCTGAGCCCATGATTCCTGTGCTACATGGCTCTGGTTTGGTGGGCAGAGCCACATGCCTAAGACCATGGGTGAGTCTGCACAGGAGCTTCTATCTCCCCAAGACCCACTCCTTGAAAGGTGCTTCCAGTGGGTATTCAGTACCTTCCTGGCCAGGACATGTGGCACCCAGGGAGGTCTGCAAATCCACATTAATTCTGTAAGTTTCAGAATTCCCAATCTGCAAGTCAGGTCCATAACTCAAGTGACAGTGGGTAAAAGTATTAGAAACGTGCACACACTGAGGAAAATAAAATAGAAGACTGAAAAGAAAGATTTGAAGCACAGAAGGCCCACTTCTTCATTGGATGACCACATCACCCTAGAACTTACCCTTCCAGTGGCTTCCCTTAGGAGAGCAGTCCAGGCACTATGGCCTAACTTCTTTGCCAATTAATGAAAGTGTGTGATTTGGGCTACACAGGGCTGATTCTCCTCCAGAGCTCCCTTGCCAGGTCTTAGATGCTGCTTCCATCCCACCTGAGGAACTCTTAATGTTTTATAACTAAATAAACAGACTGTCATGATTCCTCCCACCCTCTCTTCTGTTGTGTTTCTCTAATTTCTATTCTGTCCACAAGGCATAGCTCAGGGTTTATTAAGCTGAGAGAGTTCACCTTGGCTACTTGTAAAATGAAGGAAATAGATTCCATAGATGCAGCCTGAGCCTTTTACAAAATAAAAATTGCATGCCGTGTTGACAAAAGAAGACCCTTTATGAGTACCTGCAGCCGATTACATTTGCCCATCTCTGTTCCTCTTTATATTGCACAGTGTGTTACATCCCTCCACACACACGCACACCAACATTCATCAATAATGCTGAGCTTCAGGTAAAGGTCAGGTGCCTCATAGCTGAGACTGCAATGAGGCACATTCCTCCTCTTAAATGCTATTCTGTCTTCTCAAAGGCATGACGAATGCTGTGTAAACAAGCATCATACCTGTGATGCACACATCATATGGGAGACCCTGTCAATTTAATAGATCATAAGGAAGAACTATTCTGTGGTCTCACTGAAATGCCAGAATACTCCAGGAGAGAAATCATCTCCATGGGAAGATATCTTCTCCAGCTTTGATACAGGAGGAGGGCAGATTACAATTCAGGGGCCTAAGAAAGAAAAGAGACTTGAGGTGAGGGCCTTGGTGCCAAAAAGGCTACTATTTCCTTGACTTCAATCTTGTTTAAGAGTAAACCTTTTCTGAGAATAGTTATTGTTGGCTGCTTCCAGGGTTCAGAAAGTCCCACTTCGGGCGTCCATTTATGTTGGGGTTCAAGTCCCAGCATCAAGAAGGGTTAAGGAATCTGGAAAAGGGGCTGCGCATAGATGACATAGAAATCCAGAGACTAATAAAGAGTCTGGAGATGAGATATAATTTTGAAAGGCATTGGGGGTCAGAGGACCTTCAGCTAAAGGAACTGAAGAGTGTCCCTCTTTGTCTAGGACCCTTGCTTTTATTATCACAATTTGTCCTAAGGCAAGGTGGAGATAATATACTTCAATGGGTAAGGTATCAAAGGGTACAGAGTCCATTGTCAGAATGGGGGAATAGCCTATGGCTGTTCAGGTGTTTGGCCAATAGGAGGCAATAACGTAGATTAAGATGTCTTTTAACTGTCTGGCAGTCACAATCAGTTTCCTATTCAGGTTTGGGGAAATGCCTTTAGCCACTCCCAGATGGTGACTACATGTGTGACTCAAGTCTCATCAACCTTTTGATGAAACTCTTAAAATTATGACATGCTGGAATTTGTTCCCCAGCAGAGAGTAAGCTAACACAAATAAACAACAACTTATGGTCACCAACAACAGTATGGTGATTACCAGAGGGAAGGGGGTTTGAGGGCAGGTGGAAGAAGATAAACAGGGGATAAATGGTGACAGGAGAGTAGACTTTGAATGGTGAACGTACAATACAATGTGAAGATGATGTATTTCAGAATTGTACACTTAAAACCTATATAATCTTATTGACCAATGTAACCCAAATAAATTCAATTAATTAAAAAAAAAGAAAGGGGAGCAGGCCAGGTAGCCTCTCTGAGCTGCAGGGTGCTCATGAAAACTAAGACACACAATGGATATAGTCCATCATTAAAACTTAGCATTGATTCAACATTCCATTTTCATTTTCTAATTACAAAAGAAAATAATTCATTGTAAAAGAGTCTAAAAAATTCAGAAAAATTATAAGAAAAGCAAAAAAAAATCACCTTACTCTTATATAACAAATTCATTTAAAAAAGCAAATGGCTCCCCTCAAATTAAGCTCACAGAAATACCACCCTGATGTTTAGGAGAAGCCTAACCTCAAAGAGTCAGAAGGCAGCTCTTGCTCACAGAATACATCCTTCCCACGCACACACAGAAACCTTCTGTACTGAAACACTCACTGCTGTGTCCTGACTGCTTTTTGAGAGGATTTTTACTCAAGGACACCGCGTGGGCCTGTGTAGTCTTCTTAGTCACCATGAGCATTTGCATATTGGCCAACAAATCTGGGAACTTCAGATTCAATGTATGCTTCTTCCATGGTTTATTGACACCCAATTGGCCATATCTGTTCACTACATTTATTCTTTGTCTATTTCATTTATTCTCTAACTAATTCATATATTTGCTCATTCAACTTCATTTTATAAGTTGTGCTATGTAAACAAGGGTTACAGTGGCCCTCCACCTGTCCACCAGGATAGTTCTGACTGACACCTTTGTCATTATTAATAGCATCACTTTTCACTCTCCAAAGGGTCCAAGTTTGGAAGATAAATGAGTCACCCCAAATGGGTGCAATTTAAATACTTTAAATTTAGAAATGACTTCATGAGGTCTGCATTTCAAAAAATTCCACTTTGGCAATGATATGAAAAAGGAATTGCAGAGGAATCAGACCTGCAGGAAAGAGGACAGTGGAAAAAACATTTCACCAGCTCAATGTCCCCCAAAATGTTGAGGGCTTGAAAGAATGCATTAAAAGTTGAATTAAAAAGGTCAAAAAGAGAGGCAAACATGGATCCAATTCTTATTTAGAAACTATACTCATCGAGAGTTTGTACATGGGAAATCAGGAAGCCTGGAAGATTAATGCTGGATAAGATGAAGCATTCAAATGAGACATGGAATGTAAAACATTGGTGTATGATTCATTGTGAAACTGGCCTGAGAAGAGGTGTAATGATAGAGGGGGATGGGCATATGACAGTGTCATGGTGCAGCTGTACTTGAAGTTCAGAAGGGACATTGGATGACTTTCCCAGAACCAGTTGGAAATGCACCTAAATGGGACGGGGCATCCTGGATAGGAGGTGACATCATTCACTCCCTGTGTACTGTCTTCCCAAAGGTCATGGTGTACTGGGCTTCAGAATGTAGAAAATGACATTGACCATAACCCAGGTATATGGATTACTGGGGCACCTACAGACCCAGGTGAGAATGGGCCTCATCCACACACTGCTCTGAACAGGTGTGGCTGACATGACAGAACTTTCAGCATTAATGTAGATTCAAACCTACCCAGTGCATGCTTCTGAGAAGATGCTGTTACTCAGGACTTTAAAATATAAGAAAACGGTTAGTTGAGAACAATTAAATCTCCCCCAAGATTTTAGTGTGTAACATGTCGCCAGTTAAACAGCTTTTTGCCCACCTAACTGCTCGTAAACAACCTTTGTTTGCATTCATACCAACAAAAAGATCTTTTAATTAGTTCTGGCAAGGTAGGTGGGCTTTTAAAGGATTCTCCTCTATCCCTTGATCTCTCTAATTTTATTGATTTAAAATAAACAGGTAAAGATATTAATACATAGATGGATGGATGGATGGATAGATAGGTGACAGGAGAGAGAGAGGATGGTTGGTGCACAGGCCAAATGTTCTTGTAAATATGTCAATAACAGAACTCTAGCTAACAAATTAATGATATTTGAATTCCTAGAGTGTCTGTGTCTATGGATTGCTTTCAGTAGTTGACTAGGATTGCTTATGGGAAACAGATCTAAAAACTTGGAATTTATGGAGTCTGTTTCACTGGGAAATGTCATGGAAGTTATATAACAGTCTGAATATAAAATAGATACGTTTCATAGCAAATACATGCCTCTGGTAGGGAAATATAGTTCCATATCTGATTTAGGAACTTCCTATATTAACCTGGGAACAGTGAGACCAGGGGTCCCAAACCTCTGCCTGTTCTGCCTGTGTCTGGTGATATCTTTTACCTCTGATATTACTAACAAGGTAATAATGCTAATTCATGGGAGTTTAATTTCAAAAAACCAATCCTTTGTGTTATCTTAAGTCATCAAAAAATAACAATTGCCACCAATACGTAGCTTATATTAAGCTAGAGGCCTGGTGCACAAAAATGTGTGCACTTGGGGGGGTCCCTTATCCTGGTCTGTGCCCTCTCACAGTCTGAGACCCCTCAGGGGATGTCCACCTGCTGGCTTAAGCCCGCTCCCCAGGGGACCAGGACTAAGCTGGCAGTCAGACATCCCTCTGGCAGCCTGGGAGCCCTCAGGGGATGTCCACTTGCCAGAGGGGAGCAGGCCTAAGCTGCAGTCAGATATCCTTAGCGCTGCTGAGGAGGCGAGAGAGGCTCCCGCCACCACCGCTGTGCTGGCAGCTGGCAGCCTGGCTTGTGGCTGAGCAGAGATTCCCCTGTGGGAGCGCACTGACCACCAGGGGGCAGCTCCTGCATTGAGTGTCTGCCCCGTGGTGGTCAGTTGTGTCATAATGACCAGTCATTCCCAGTGGTTCTGCTGTTAGCGTCAATTTGCATATTACCGTTTTGTTATATAGGATTCTAATAAATAAACATTATAAATTAGGTTAAGTCCCAAGATGAAAACAGGGCCCATTATCATCTTCATATAAAAAGGCATTTCTTCCCTACCTGGTTTTCTCAGTGGATAGAGCATTGGCCTGTGGACTGAATGGTCCTGGGTTCGATTTTAGTCAAGGGCACATGCCAGGGTTGCAGGCTCGATCCCCAATAGTGGGCATGCAGGGGGCAGAGGATCAATGATTCTCTCTCATCATTGATGTTTCAATCTCTCTCTCCCTCTCCCTTCCTCTCTGAAATCAATAAATTTTTTTTTTTAAATAAAATAAAGGGTTAATGTATAAAAAATAAATAAAAAGACATTTCCAATATTATGATCTGAACATTTTCTGGTAAGAGATGTGGTAAGTTAAATGTTTCTATTGAGTGTCTCATGACATTTTCTTTGTAAAATGTACATTTAACCAGGTCTATTTATAATAGTGTCTAAAAGACTGAGAAAATGTTGATTTCTTCATGCAACACACTGAGATACATTTAATTACATCTGATTAATTGTGATAAGGCTAGTTTAGGTTTTTAATTGAAACATTATCTTCTTAATAAAAGAAAGTTTTTTTCTAATTCAGAATGATTAAAACTTAAATTAAGCTAATAAAAGTGTTACCGTGGGATTCTGATGTGAGCAATGTGGTAATAAAGACATGATTAGCCAGTGTCTCCTGTGTGTAGGAGGGAGAAACAAAGAAGAGGTAGAAAATGTCACTCTCTGCTCCTTCTCTGGCCTCATCTCCCCAAAGCCTGGGCAGAACCATTATTCTAGAGCTGACCAACCAGATGCTCATCTAAACAAGAGGCTCAAAGGAGACCAAGGGCAGCTGGGAAAATAGGGAGTTGCCGAAAAGGAGACATCAAGGCCTTTTTCCAGATGAGTGCATCAGAGTCAGTCCTGGAGACAGTCACCCTGGAGACTGTGGGATGGCTGTCTGTACCTGTAGGTCCGTGGCTGTATGTGACTTCCAAGGTCTTCTCTGGTTAAAAAAAAAAAAGGCATGATAAACTGAGAACAAGCCAGCCCTCCAAGTCCTGTGTCCTACAGTACTCAAAGCCAGGCTCCGAGGGTCACCTGTAACAGGATCTGCCAGTCACCTATGGACATTCTGAGCCCTGAGGAGGTGGTCATAATTTTTCATCAGTGTGGGTACTGGCTCAGCAGAGTTTTTCTCAAGTCCTCCCATGGGATGTGTCCTTGTTCTGTCCATAACTTGCTATACCTGTAGTTCCCTGTGTGATTTACACAGTTGTCTATGTAGGGTATCCTGTACCTCAGCACCAAATGATGAAGTGAAGTAGTCTAAAAGCATTCCAGGATAATTTGGAGAAGGTTTCACAGAGATGCCTTTATGGTCTTACTTCTATCCAATGCTCAGATTTTATAACTTTAGGAGAGAAACACAAAATAATATATTTATAACAAACAAAGCACAGGAAGTTGAGGAATTGCCATAGACTCAGCATTAATCACCACTCAACTGTTTTCCATCAGCGACAAAAGTAGATTCAAGCAAATCCCACTCCACTGTGTTAGCTGACAGTCCACATCTCACAATTTTATAATCTGTAATGGGTCCTCAAGCGATAAATTTGAATTAGCAAGCTTTCCCACAAGTCTCATGCTAACTTAAGATTTTTGGAAAATGAAAAATAACCTACATTGGTTGACAAGAGTCATAAAAATGGCAAGGAAGACATTATTCAAGACTATTTCAATAGGAGAGAGATTAGGGGGCTTCTTGCTAAATCAACTTAACAGGATTCTTGCTAAAGGGTGAGCAGGTATCAGGGTGAGGATTCTCTCTAAACTGACTTAGCAGAATTCTTGCTAAATCTGGGCTATGCAGGCCTAGAAAGAATGGGGGACAAGGTCAAAACCCAGTCAGCCAGAGGGCTCAGAGCAATCTGATTACATCTAGTGAAGAAGAGAATCTTTGTCACAAGTTAGAAATGCAGCAAAGGCATAACCTATGGGGTCTGGTTGTTTTAGACTTTAAATGGTTCTCTTCTCTTGTTTCTCACTCTCACACTCTGTATAATAATTTCCAATCGCATCAGTATACGTCAAGGTCAGATCAGCCCAACTGCATTGCAGTTTCCCACCTCAGTGTCTAATGATGTAGAGCAAGTGTGCGAGGGCTGTGTCACATCACATCACCACAAGCCAGCACCTGGGCATAGCTGGAGCTCATGCATTTCTGTTGAATGGATGAAACAAGAGGGTTTCTCATTTGCTCATTAAGAAGAGAACTTTAATCACAATTAAATCTATTCTTTTAGGTCCATTTAATCCTCTGTGATTTTATGTTGTGTTACACAAATGTCTTTCACCAACTCATCCGATTCTGGGATGAGCCCTGTGTGTTCTCACTTAGTCCCTTGATAACACGGGAAGGTGCTTATTCCTTATGACAATGTCCAGCTTTCACTGTGAAGTCTGCATCCTTGAGTAGAGTCCCTACAGTAGGAGTAGTTGGTCAGGAGCATCTCCTTCTCTTATTTACAGCAATTATTTTTATGCTTCTTCAGAAGATCCAGTCTGTTGTCACATATGGCCAAGGCCTTCAGGCAAGTGTGAGGGAAATGAGGAAACACCAGCTGACAGGCTCCACAGGGTGGGACAGGTCTCGAACACTGATGATGACAAACTTGCTCAAAATGAGGAGGGCAGGGTCCTCTTTTGAAGGGCACGGGTAATGAAGTGATAAGAATAAAATCAAAAGCAAGATTGATAGTGAATCTGAAGAGGACATTGACACATCTCCATAATATTCTAATTTGTCCAATCAACCCTGTAGTCTGATTGCCAACATGTGACAGAGCATGTGAACATCCAGACTGCACAACCACAAGGCTGAGCTATCCTCAGGTAGAGGACTTTATTTAGTTCTAATTTACCTAGAGAACAGGTTTTGCTTTTGGATGTGCCTTCTCCCTAAGTGCTTATTTCTAAGCAATAGAGTTGCAAGAATGAAGTGGAAAGAATTCAAATTTTGGAGAACGAGAACTTAACCCTATTATTGCCAGACTAGAGGCCCGATGCATGAAATTTGTGCAAGGGGCTCAGCCCTCGCAGCCACGGCAGCTTGCCTCAGCCCTCATAGCCCTGGTTTCATCCAGAAGATCATCCAGGAGGACATCCTGGAGGACATCCGGAAGGTCGTCGGCTGTCCGGTCTAATTAGCATATTATGCTTTTATTATTATACATTCCTCCTTTTACAGAGTACATGTTTACTGAGCCTCAGCTATTCTCAGGAAAGCCCTTAATATAATTAACATAAGAAAGACATCCTAAAGTTCTATTATTTTGAAGTTAGGGCATGAATATAGAACAGAGGACAATAAATAAACCTAAGTCATAAGTACTTAAAGACAAGGAATAATGCAAATCTTGGTCTAAAAACAAAACAGAACACCTCAGAAGGTAGGTAACCATCACTAATAGGAATTTTAGCTTTTGTTAAAAAAATGAAAGAAAAAGAACTTTTGTTCAAAGATAGTTCATGAGCATAACAGAAAGACTTTGGTGATAAGGACTTTGTTACTGAAATATAGAATAACTTTTTAGATTTCCTGTTAAGTGCAGAATTATATTAGCATACTCAAAGGTCAAATTGGCATTTCAAAGGAAGAAAACTAAATTTTAGGCTTTGAATGTCGCTCATTAAAATAATTTGTAGACAAGTTTTTACAAATATTTTTCTCATTCTATAATTATTAACATTGAGCAAACTTTGTCAACATTTTAACACATTTCACTGCTTTTTTCAAATTTATTAGTAACAAGTAATATAAACCAAAACTTACTTTCCTTTATATTTTTCACACTTATTTTACACTTTCAAATCTGTCTTTTTTCCCTCCCATTGGGGGCAACCAGACCTTTACATTTTAAGACAAAACCACACCGATTTCACCTTAATAAACATAAAGATAGCCACTTAATAGATAAATACAAACTTATTTATGTCTTCTATAAATATCTCCTTAAGTCACTGTCTTATTATCTGTAACTCTGTAGGTAGTTCATAGGAACAAACTTTCTTTAAGATATATTAGTTATTGTCTTAAATTATTTTAACAAAATTTCACATATAATTTAAAATATGTTATAGACAGAATAATAACATGATCAGCATCTTTTAAAAGTATAAGATATTTGTAAGTATAAATTATTGGGATTTTAATAATAAATAATTTAATCTTGCACAAACTAGAATATTTTGGTGAGGTTATGTTTTAATAGAGGCCCAGTGCACGAATTCATGCACCAGTGGGGTCTCTCGGCCTGGCCTGCAGGATTGGGATGAAACTGGCTCTCTGACATCCCCTGAGGAGTCCTGGAGTGCAAGAGGGCACAGGCCAGGCCGAGGGACCCCACTGGTGCACGATCGGAGCCAGGGAGGGATTTGGAAGGTTGGCCAGCTGGAAAGGGACCATGGGAGGGCTCCAGGGCATGTCTGGCCCGTCTCGCTCAGTCCAGATCAGCCAGACCCCAGCAGCAAGCTAACCTATCTGTTGGAATGTCTGCCCCCTGGTGGTCAGTGCACATCATAGCAAGCGGTTGAGCAGCCTTAGCATATCATTAGCATATTATGCTGATTGGTTGAATGCACGACTGGACAACCATACACTTAGCATATTAGGCTTTTATTATATAGGATACTCTGTAAAATAGGTGGGAAAGATAAAAAAAAATTTTTAACTGAAATTATCATATTAGCCTAATTTATCCATGGATTCAGTTTGATTTAAATATCAACTGATTTTTTTTCTACATTTTTACACTAAATGTCAAAAATTGTTCAAATGTTGCTTAAATTGTACTGCAGTTTTTTATTTTTCCACATCATCATTTTTTTCTTTTCTTTTTCTTTTTATCTTCTCATCTTGCAAATTATTCAGCAAAACCATTCTTAACTCCTAGCTAAATGTAGTTTCCTTCTGATATGAGCAAATATCTAAAACTTTAAACGTTGGAAGTTTGAGACATTAGAAGTTCAACTACATTTTCTTTTTAATTTCTAGTAATTCTTGAGATCACTTAAATTAAAAATATATCTAAAGCCAACCAGAGCAGAAGCTAAGAAATCTTATAATCCAATTTATTTTCTGAAGCCAGGAGAAAATATTGATGTGTTTGCTCAGAAATACATTTCATAGAAAGATAGCCAAAGAACCCAGTGAAATCTTGGGTGAGCTCTGGAACTCAGGAGGCATTTGTAGATAGATCTGTCACATATGCTATTTTTCACCAGTTGTTAGCTAAACTGTGGTTTAAGTTAGCAGTGCAAATGTAACGTTTATTTTTCACCCTGTTGTCAGCCTGTAGTTGGGTACTGGCATGGACTTCCAGAGGTGAGAGGTGAGAGCTGGTCACTCCTAAGAGCCCTTTGGATTCTCAGGAAGTCAGGGAGTTCCAGAGATATAGACTGCTGCCTTCCCATTCCATCCATATTCACAGCTAGTCACATGACTGTTAACACACCAAGAAGAACTCTCTTCAGTGCCTCCTCTTCTCTCCAAGCCACAAAAAAAGTTGCAAAATGTTTTCTTCCTACTATACACTCCTTCTCCTTTACTGGTAAATATGCTTTTCTGAAGTATATATCTTTAGAATGTTCACAAAATGATTCTTAGAACCAAGTTACCTGAGATGTTTCATGTTTGTAGTAGAGCGCGAGGGGACTACATCTGCTAACTGGCCAAAGAAACAGAGAGGGTTATGGCTATAAATATATGATTTTTTTAAAATCCTTGCCTGGGGATATGATTTTATTTTTTTATTTTTTTTAAATTCAATCTTTATTGTTCAGATTATTACAGTTGTTCCTCTTTTTTCCCCCCATAGCTTCCCTCCACCCGGTCCCCCCCCCCCCTCACCCCCCCCCCCCCACTGTCCTCATCCATAGGTGCATGATTTTTGTCCAGTCTCTTCCCGCATCCCCCGCACTCCTCCCCCCGCCCCCAAGAATAGTCAGCCCACTCCCTTTCTATGCCCCTGATTCTATTTGAGTGAGGAGAAAGAGAGAGAGAGAGAGAGAGAGAGAGAGAGAGAGAGAGAGAGAGAGAGAGAAAGGTCTGTTGACTCTGTGAGAGGGAGGCTTTGGAGCAGAATGAGAGCTGTTCTTGTTAAAGGTCCAATCAAGTGGACCATGCTAGGCTAGGACTCCTCAGTTCACAGGCAGACACGGCTCAATTTTTTGTCAATGCTGAGTTTTATTCATTGAGACAGAGAACCATAAAGCTCCTCCATCAGAAGTTCTGCTGAGGCAGGAATGATATCTTCCTATAGTCAAAGCTAAGTTCAGCCAAAGCTGAGAGTGAAGAAATATAACCACAGAGGCCACCATTTCCCTTGGGTCATACACCCTCCTGGCTGTGAAGAAGAGAACCACCTCCACCTGCAGATAGAGACCCTGTGGGATCTCATAGGTCCTGTGAGGAACTGCTGGTGAGGCTGGACACCCAGACACCCAGACCTCACTAAGACAGAGGGCCAGGTTTCAGAAACTTGAAATATGAGACAGCGCTACTCTTTTTCTAAATCTGTAATGGTTTAAATCAATCAAGCTAGCAATCAGAAGCTTACTATTTGCCAAATTCTTTTGCAAACTATGTAAGCATGCTGCTAAATTCATTCCCCCAAATTAACTTTATGTAGATATTTCATACATCTTCACATTTAAAGTGCAGATTAGAAAAAGTGATTCTCTAGCCCATATGATCAGATAGATTAGTTGGGACTCCCATGCATTTTTGTCTTTTGAGATGTCAAGGTATTTTCTGAGTAAGTCAATCAAATCATTTGAAATCCTTGTGCATTTTATGCTACACAGATAAATCTGAGGATAATTTATTTGAAAAGCAGAATGTAGTCAGAGCAAAAAGAAATGATGATAGCATTGAATAAATTCATTAGCTCAATCAATATCCTTCTTCATTGAAAAGGAAATATTCAGTGTTTAAATCTAACTTCCAAAATCTTGACTTATGGTTCTCCTGGGCCCTAAAGAGAAGGAATTTATGCCATTATAAGTGGCAGTCTCCAGGACATCTATAATTGCTGTTTACACTGTGAGGTGTCCAGAGATATCTGAAGACTGCTTTGCCATGTTATTTCATGCAGACTAATATAGTAGCAATATTAATTATAAACAAAAATTTATTTTTGGCAAACATATTGCAAATCTACTAACTCATGGATAACTTTAGTTCCCAGATTTGCACCTGTCTTGGTGGATCCCAGGAGATGCTTTCCTATTCCAAAATAATATTGTCACTACGACTTAGAAGCAAAATCATAGGAGGCAAGGTGTTTCTCTGTATTAAGTGGCTCAGTATATGAATACAGTGTTATCTCCAAGAGCCACTAAGACCTCTGGGATACCCAATAATATTTTATTTATAAGCCTGTCACTTTCAATATCAAAGAAGTCTAAAGGATGGACCACTTAAGTGCCCACTGCATTTGGGGGTTACAGAGACCTGGGTGCTCATGCATTCAGCTCCCCGTGTTAACAAGAATACATTCTATTGAGCTTGCCATCAGCTCTGGGAGTGCCGTGAGTGTGGGTCTACATGCATATTAAGGAGGTTTTCTGTATTATCTGATGGGAGTGTTGACAGCTACTGACATCTGTGTAGGTTACTCTTGCTGCAAACCTTAAGCCTGCTTAGTTTCATGTCCACAGACTGGAAAACAACTCACCTTCCCTGGGCTCCTGGCAACAGGGTCCTCAGACCCTAGGCTTTGTCCCTGAGCAGAAGCTGCACACAGGGTCACATTCCCTGCACTGCCATCCTGTGTCTGAGCTTCACATAAATCATGACTATTTGTTAGAAAATCACTCTGAAATGAGACAAGTGATTTACTAAAAATAGAAATAAAACTTTCTTTCAAATACCGACTTTTCTATGTGTCTTCTGAAGGACACTTTCCAAATTGGCAAAGACACCCAAATCTCACCAAATTTTGAGAAGTAGGTGGATCTCATCAGAAAGGCATCTATCAATCTTGCATATTGGAGACTAATTTTTCAGGCAGCTAAGCTCATTATTTTAGAACACTTTTTAATCATAATTCTCAGAGTGATGCCTACCTACCTTGCCTCTAAATTTTGGGGGGATATGTCTCTTTTTTAAAAATTCAATTTATGTATCTTTTTGGGAAATGTCTCCTTTTGAATCATATTTGCCACTGTCCTTGAATATAAGTAATAAAATATTGAGTAGCTATTTTGTCTCTGCATATTAAAATTATAACTATAAAGCTGTTTTGATAAGATGAATAACAAGCTAAATCTATTGTTATGCAACAATTTCCTGGAATTGTTATTATTCATGTTTCAAGAGAGGAGTTTCATCATGTTAAAGGTTGCTGTGTCTGATGATGGAGAAGAGAGACGAGGACCTTAATGACCATCTAATTCTCCTTCCTCCTTTCTATCACTGGTGAAAACATGGAGTTGTTAAATTAAATGACTTGTTTGAGGTCTCCAGATTTGGGTTTCATTTTAATATATTTTAAAATGTTTGTGGGAACATTTACCTGAAGTTGTGGCAATAAATGAATCCAGATAAGTTCATTAACTTTCAAGGAGTGATCTCAGCAAAACAATAGAATTTGATCAATCTATGGCTCCAACCAGAGTGACAAGACATCTGTTTTTTTGTACCAAGACAATATGTAACATGTTTAGACCATATCACTGCCCTGTGCGGTGTAGCTTAAGAACTTCTGTTCCCCTCTTTGTAGGTTTTTTATGGGAAATGAGGAATGGAAGTGAAAGATAGGGTAGTTGGTATTCAATAAAACCCTCAAGAAGGCACATAGATAAAAAGGAAATCTGTAAATTCTACCTTCTCATCAGGTGACCCCTTGTTTCATCAATATGGCTCCTGCCCAACCAACCTAGAAGGAAAATGCCATGACGTAAAGGGCACATGCTTCCCAGTCAACTCAGGACTACCGGCTTAAACCTTGTGTTCCATGCATGACAATTTAGCAAGCTGAGAGAAGACTCAGTTTCCCAGCACCTGTCTTTTCTGAGAAGGACTGTCATCTGTCATTTTTCAAAGAAAATAGTGATGATTGGCAGCAATATTTACTGTCCCTAAAGAGGCATGTACTATCTTGGTAAACCTTCTCGCTCATCCAGTATTGAATGGGAAACCAAAGATGATCTTTGAACCACCCTGATCATCAAGGAGAGTCTCTTTTCATGTGAAAGAAATAGGCAGTGAGAGAATAAGGCTCATTTTTTTATTAGAAACTGGGCAAAATGTCTGAGGGAATAACGTGAGCAGGGAATGATTTTATTGATGACTAAACAAGAGCAAACATTTCTGCCAGTCATCACTTACACTGTTAGCCTAAATAGTCAACCTATTTAAGGATTGGCTGAGACGAATCAGGTTTTACTAATGCCTGGGGGACTTTTACAGTCCACACAAATGAATTCTAGGTTTAATGTATAGGTTTTGTAATAAGGAAAAATTATAAGGAAACAGCCTTTCTAAGACAAAGTTGAGGTAAGGTAGCAATTCATATACAGCAATAAAAGGAAAACTGACTTTGGGGTTATGTGAAACTAAATTAAATGTCTCAAGAAAAAGTCACTAAAACTATAAGTGAGCAGACTTAAGGTTAATGCTAGTCAAGCATTTAAAATTAGTTTAAGAGAAAAGGCATGATCAGAGTTAAAATTTTCAGACCAAATAATAATTGCCCCCAGTGGGCATGAAATTTAACTGAACACCCTCATTTCTGGCCAGGAGGGAAAGGTATTGATGATCCACACTCTTGAAAATTAGTGAGCCAAGCTGTAAGTGGATTGGCAAACATTTTTTTAAATTTTATCTTTTTTCTTCTCTTATATACCCCAACCATTTTATCCACTAACCACAATCTTTTTCTAAGTCCCCATGGTGGAAACCTAGAAAGAACAGCAATGCAGACTAGAGTGGACAAGGGAGACCCTACCCATCAGATCCCCATTGCACTCATTTCCACATGGCTTCTCTCTTAGCCCACCCCTGATTTCAAGTGCAGCTGTGGTGGACAGTTTAGTATAAAATACAGACTCATTACATGTTGGTAGAGTCTGACCATGATGGTTAATTTTATGTGTCTACTTGATTGGGCTGTAGTGTCCAATTGCTTGTCAAACACTAGTCTAGTTGTTTCTGTGAAGGTATTTTTTAGCTGTGATTAGCACTTAGATCAGACTGGGATCTTCCTTGTTTTCCACAGTTGCTCTCAACACCACCTCCAGTCCTCGTGCACTCCCTTCCCCACTGCATTCGGTGCTCCTTGCTGCATGGAGGCTGCCTGGCTGCAGGGTCCAGGCCTGAGGAGGAGTGTGATGAGGCAACCATGGCCCTGTGAGTGGGGAGGTACCACAAGGCGTCTGTCCTGGGCACTCGACCAGCAGGGAGGGAAACATCTTCTGACTTGTCAACAGGGGATGACAAGCTAGATTTCCTGCTATTCTACCAGCTCCAGGATTCTCCATTCCTCCTAGTTGTGATACCTGGAGCAGCCCAGACTTGGATCTTCCTTGTTTTCCACAGTTGCTCTCAACACCATATGGGGTGATAGTGTCATCAGAGCTCACTTCCGAGGTTTTCAGAGAATGGAAACTCTGACCATGCTCACAGCCATGTCTTTCAATGATCCATAAACACAGCAAATTCAGAAAAGCTGGAGATTTACCTGGGAGCTAAAGATATTGCACCTCCTCTGACATCTGTGCTGGGCTGGAGCCACAGCTTTGTCTCTTCTCTGTCCCCAGGGGCTGTCTAAGCCAGGACATTGGATGAGGGCAGCAATGAGAGGACTGCCCCATGAAATGAGAATGACAGGCTGGTTGGACTTGGATAGGTGCTGAGCGAGGCCATGTGTCCCAGTTAGCTTCCCAATGGCAGAGTCCACCTGGGAAGAGAATACCCTAAATGTCCTGAGCGTTAGGACACGGGAGAGAGACTCAACACCAAGCAAAAGTCCCTGGGTTAAGAGGACATAGAAAAAGAGAGACAGGCATAGTGGGTACTTGTCCCATTTACTCTGATTTCAACCTCTGCCTCCTCTGGTCTCAGAGGTGTTGCTGGGAGAGGGCAGCCTGCTCTGCCAGCCTAGAGCGGGTGGCACACATGGAACTCACCTGGGATGCACAGCAGAAGGTCCAGTCACTGCCTCTGTCCCCCACCCTACCCCCCAAACTCTGTCCCCTGACACACCCTCAGTGCCTGAAGGCCCCAGAGGATGGTCTGGCTGAGATAGATCTTCCCTCAAGAGCAGTGGTTCTCAACCTGTGGGTTGCAACCACTTTGGCGGTCGAACAATCCTTTCACAGGGGTCGCCTAAGACCATCCTGCATATCAGATATTTACATTACGATTCATAACAGTAGCAACATTACAATTATGAAGTAGCAACGAAAATAATTTTATGGTTGGGTCACACATGAGGAACTGTATTTAAAGGGCCAGAAGGTTGAGAACTACTGCTCAAGAGTGATAAATGCAACACCAAGGTTCCTTAGGAAGGGAACTGTTTAAAATGCAGTAGTGCTCGCCCATGTTTGAAAATGATGTCATGGTCAGAGCACACACCACACATCAGGCCTTGATGGTTGGGGAAGTATAAGATTATTTAGAGTGGCAAAAACACCTAGCCAAGAACCTGTGCCCATCTTTTGAAAAAATTAATCTCTTGGTTCACTTTATGTTTGTGTTTTTATGTTCTTTCATATTTCTATCTGTTGAGTTGTTTTAATTCTGAAGGCCCATAAATATACAGGGCTGCTTTTTTCAATAAGGTTGCTGATCTCTGTCATTAAAAAAAAAAAGCCACCTGGGGTGGCCACATTATGCCACAAGTTCAAGGACAGGACTGACACATTTGGAGCAAGTGTGCTAAATTTCACTGACGGAGGGATAATTTTCTTGTTCCAGAATTAGACTCCCAGACAATATCTCTCAGAGAGGTATGGGGCCACAATGCCCAGCGGGTATTTTATTTCATTACATTAATTGTATTCTCTTCAAATTTACATAATAATTAGAAACATTTAAAACCTATTCAGGGTTAACAAACTTTGAAATTATTATTTTTTTTGATATTAGCAAAAACCCTAAAAAAATAGCACACAGATCAAAAGGTATTTGTGGAAACTAAACCTTAAGGCAAAGTCTCTGCATCCCACTTGGGTTGAACTTGGATCATCCATTTTATTCTGTTGGGAAGAAATCTGATACTAATGACTCTGAATTTCCTCTTGGGTAGAAGATGTCTTTTGATGTAATTTCCAGAAGTTTCTAGTGTGCTTTCTGAGGCCTGACTGGTTTACGGAAGGAGCTTCTGATCATTAACATCCAGGGAAGTGGAGAGAGGACAGGTGGGTGGTGTTTGGATTCCATATTTGTCATACCCTACATGTCCCTTCTTTTGGATTCATTTATAGATGTGAAGGGGTATCTGCTCAGTGTAAGATGTCCCAAAAACCTTTCACAATTACCTAAATAAATCTGAAGTAAAAGTTTTGTTTTTAGGCAACCATCTCTCATCTCATGTGCTTATTCCTTTTTCAGTCTTCTCACAAACTAAAGACACAGAGGCCTTGGTAGTGTATTTTCTACTTTAAACTTCATCAGTGATCCATAAGTTGTTATTTCATTATTAGTCTCTAGCTTAATTTTATTTTAAGCCCATGAAAAACAATCTTTAGTGTAAAGGACTCTGGATTTGGTTTTGGAACATATAGTTGCGTAGCCTGCCATTGTCTGTATTGCTCAAGAGTAAATAATCAAAGGCAAAGACAAAAACAACTAGAACAGCTATTTTCAGGCCTCCATGCTCCTGGTAAGCAAAGCTAATTAAATTTCACCCTCATTCTAAGGCCGAATGCAGTCTAAAAATCCCACCTCATTGTCTCTCTCTTTATTGAACTTTCATGCCTCAGTTCCCTTGCTGACTGTTCTGGCTGTTCGGATTCCCATTTTTTCTCTTGCTTAATTAAACCACACACATTATTCAAAATCCACTTTAGATGTCTTCTTGGGGAGACCATTCACAGTATGAGCTCCCCTTCATCCTGCTCCCCCACAGACTGATGCTTGGATCATCACAGAACTCCAGGTTGCCCAGTGTTCTGTTTCATAGCTGATGAAGAAGCCATATGAAACTTCAGTGATTCTCCTGGGCTTTGTTATGGAGGTGCACAGTAAATATTTTTGTTGCTATTATAATATTTGTTTAGAATATTTGTTTACTCCATTAGAATATGACTTTTTAAAGAAATATGTTATCCTTATTCATCTTTTGTTTTTCTTCTCCTCCTCCTACCTAATACTCATCCTTGAATGTAAGAGGTATGCAACAGTTGACTATTTTTTTAGCTTTCTTTTTTGCATTGCTCATAATTTTGTCTTTAAGTCAGGGTATTCTTTTCTGCCTGCCTATGTGTGGTAGGTGGAATAATACCCTCATGCCCCTGTAAAGATGTCCATCCCTAATCCTGCATGTCACCTTTACTGGTAACAATGACATTGTAGGTGTGGTTGAGGTTACTGTTGGTGAGGAGAAAATTCCCCTCAACCTTTCTTGAGTTCTTATGGATGGAATACTAATAAAATTGGCACAAGACCAGATTAATGGGGGGGGGCGGGAATTAATTCATGCTCACAAGAGATCATAAATAATGCTCTGAGAAATGCTGAACCAGCCAGTTTTTTTTTCCTAATTTTTAGATAAAGAAGCAATAAATTTGTGAATATTTGACAGGACAAAAACATTTAGGTTTGGGTACTCTTTAGTGAAGAACCTAAACAAAGTTTGAGCTTGGGTAGTAAATTAGTAAAGAGGGAACAGAGTTTGTTTATGTCAGCTTTTTGGCCCTGGATTCCTTAACTTTAGGAGCTAGTGATAAGGGTGTCTCTCTCGGCCTTCCTGCAGTAAGGAGGGCACCCTTTGCAGAGCAGACTTATTCCCACTATTGAAGGAGATGAGAGAGGGTGCAATGCCCTTCTTGCACTGGCTGCTTGTCACATAACTTTCATTCAAAGCAATCACTATGGAAGGAAATTTGGGGGAGGCCTTCCCTGGGCTTGAACATTACCAGCCTGGAGATGGGATTATTCCCTGCATCATCGAAGTGGGCTCACTCTAAACACTGAAGCTCTTATCAGTCAGATAACCTTTCCTGGCTCTGGTTGATGGACATCATTGCTGGTTTTGAAGTCTGAGGAGGAGACCAGACACTGGGGAATGCAGGCCGCATCTAAAAGCTGGAAAGGACAAGAAACAGGTTCTCTCTGTATTAGTTTCTCAAGGCTGTCCTGAGAAATAACCACAAACTTCATGGCTTAAAACAACAGAAGCATATTTTCTCAGTCTGGGAGCCCATATTAAAGGTGACAGCAAAATCCTGCTTTTTCCAAAGTCTCTAGGAGTGGACACTTTTTGCCTCTTCTTTAAAAAAATATTGTATTTATTGGTTGACTTGAGAGATAGAGAGAAAGGGAGAGAGAGAGAGAAACCGACTTTGTTGATCCACCCGTGTACTCACTCATTCGTTGATTCTTGCATGTGCCTTGACCAGGATCCAACCAAATGAGCTACCCAGCCAGGCCATGACCTCATCTTAACCTCACTAATTACATCTGCAAAGACTCTATTTTCAGAAAAAAAGGCACATTCTGAGATTCTAGGTGGACACAAACTTCGGGGGTCACCATTCAAATTGGTACACTCCCTTACAGCCTCCAGAAGGAAGGTAACCCTGCCCACTCCTGAGTATTATGTGGTAAGTCCCACTTTGTAATTCAACCTGCAGGCAGTAAAATAATAAATTTGTGTTGATTGTCATTACATTTGTGGTAATTTGTTCGGTAGCTATAGGAAACTGTAGACCATTCTGTCTGGAGTCAGCAATTTTCTCTTATTATCAACCACACACATTATGTTTACCCTGTGCTCTTTTCAATCACTGAGGACTACCTATTCTTAAATATGACAGAAGAACGCAATTCCCTGCCAGGGATCTCTTCAGTAAATTCCAGTAAAGGACGCTGCAAAGTTCTGGGACATCCTCCTGTGCTTTCTATTGGTGTGCACATATGAATGGCTGTGTTATTACCATAAGAGGCATTGTTCTGGGACCATAAAACTGGCTATAAACCTTTACCATCCTCGGAGGTTCTTGGATTTAATACACTGAGCTATTAAACTCTGACTCCCACATACATGTTTTCTCAATGTCAGTCATTATAACTCACCAAATCATGGGAAACAGTGGCAGCAAACTGTCTTTATTCACAGCTAAATCTGAACAATTTAAACAGTATGCATGGACACCTTTGATTTCACACCCAACGCAATATAAGTAACAGAGTGATGTTGCAGAATAGAGTAGCTGTTGCCAAATTATTACTTGTCACTCATTTATAAACACTGCTCAGAAGATACCATAAATTCCTGCTCAGTCTTTACATTTAAGTTGTTCCTTCATTTTAGTTCAACCAAGATATTAAACAGGAGACAGCAAGTAAATCATAGCTCCCCCTGGGAACTGCAGGGACCTGAGATTGGAGAAGACCGTTGGAGAGACATGCTCACACTGCCATGGTGTGCTACTCTGGTGGCTGCACTTCCAAAACTGCCAGGGAACACATGGGACTGGGTCCTTAAGAGATGGCCTGGTTCTAGCCTGTTTATCTAAGGTCAAAGTAATCCATGCTGGGTCTTCATCATTCATTCCTCAATTTAGAATTTTCATATCGTTACCTTCTTGAAATTTGAGGATTATGATATAGATTTCTAATACGTTGTTTCAGTATAAAATGTTTACACTTTAAAACAGAATAGCTCTCTGTAAAAAAAAATTAGGGAAATTAAATTAGGAGGAATTTTGGAAGGCATTATGCTGTTAGGATCTAAGTGCATTTTTGACTCAGAATTTTTGACTGATATCTATAATAATAAAAATGTAATATACTAATTAGACCAGATGTCCTTCTGGATGACCTTTTGGACAAAGCCCGGGCTGTGAGGGAAGCCCAGGTCCCGGGTGCCAGAGGGAAGCCCATGCTGGCAGCCGGGGGAAGGAAGGCCTACTCTTGCACAAATTCCGTGCATTGGGCCTCTAGTACATATATATGTCCATAATATACATATATGTGTGTATATATGTATATGCATGTGTGTGTGTGTGTGTGTGTGTAGAGAGAAAGAGAGATGACAGCATACCTGGCATACCTGTATATATTTTCTGACACAAGGCATTGAATACATTCCACATTTCTGTGTCTGTTGAAGTTAAATAAAATTTCTATATTAAGCCCTGCAAATGAAATCAGAACTCTCACCAAATTAGCAAATGCAGAGCCAAAGATAAATTTCATCTTTGACATATTCTCTTGGGAGACTTCTAGGCATTCAAATATAAAATGAGGAGCAAGATAACCTCCATGGTGAACCCAATTTGCTTTTGTGTCCTAACCAAAGCATGTAATAATCACTTGTGGTAGATGGTGGTCCAGCTTGCTTTATTGTGCAGAAAGAAATGAGACACATAATAGGCAATATCTCAGACTGCCGGAAGCCAGCTCTGCAGGTGTCACAGTGGATGGTGCAGGCTGCTGTTCATTTCACTTGTCCACAGGAGTCCCCACCCCCTGAGACAATGAGCTAATCCGTGTCCTGTCTGTGACACTCAGAACAGCCCTGGCCCTGGCACTCCTACCAGGAGTGGGGGTCTTTCTGAGGGAAGTGGCTATAAAACTAAACTCAGGTGCCAACTGCAATGCAGGTCAGCACCCGAGCCTTGAGGCTATGTGTGGAGAATCAGGTGACAGAAATTAATGTCCCTATGTCTGCTTGTTTCAAAGCTGGTTACCACGCCAAATGATTGTCAGGTTTCCCCTCAGGCTAAGAATCATGGAGTGCTGGGCTCTCCTAGTCTCTGGAGGGACAGGATTAACAGTGCAGCCACTTTATGAGGAACAATTCAGTGGAGGTGTCAGCCATGTCCCTTTGTTGAAAGGCTTCATGATCCCAGGTGGTCTGCAGGCCAGGGATTTTGCCACCTGTTATATAGCGACCAGAGTGAGGGCCAGGGGGCTGAAGATTGGCTCCCAGTACTTGTTTTGCCTTTGACATGTGGCATTAACAAACACTGAGAATTTTTGAATTTTATTTCTCCTCCTTAAAGTAGGGGTAACTTTACTTTCCCTAACTATTCCTTAAATAATTATTTTCCCATACTATTTATTTGTTAGTTAGTTCCCAAAATAGCAATCACATGAAAGTAAATTTCTCTGCCAAAGCGTGATGATGTATTACTATCACAGCCTTTGTATCTCAAAACCAAAAATAAAAATGTCCCCTTTTTATCAGTAAATTTGAAAGCGTCATCCCCACTTCTCACATCCACAGGGGAGTCTGCCAGAGGGAAATCCATCACCTCACCTGCGATGAGGAAGCAGGACGATTCAGAAGGAGGCAGGGCCCTCTTCCCTGGTTTCTAATTGCAGGGGAGGCTCTGGGGAAAGGGTCTTGATCAGAGTTGAACGTTGGGCAAGTAAACTCTTGACAGCCCAGGATATCGCCAATTACTTTCAAAGATACTAAATTACCAGATATCATTTTAACCAAAATTGATTTTAATTCACTTTTAGAGGGGGGTGGTCAGTCATGCTGAAAGTGTATCCATTAGACTGGCTCATCGACAATGGCTGGTAGACAGGTCTTTAAAATAACAATCACTAATATTAATCCCAGGTCTTTTTTCTAGAGACTCACAGCACAATCCCAGCATTGATCTTATCGATCTTCATAAAAACCTTGGGGAGGAAGGAGGAAAACAAACACAGCCTTAATTTTCTGACTAAGGGAAGACACAAGTGAGGCTGGGACCCAGCACGGTGGGGCAGGTGTCTCTGGAGATCTCTAGATTTTTCTGGATAGTGTGAGCTCCCTTCCCCTAGTAAATTGCAGTGTGGCATGAATATTCATGAGATCCAACCACTTACCCTTATCCTATGTATGCTATCACCATCAACAGCTTTCAGGCTTTTAAATTCCACTCTGAAATTATTCAGTCCTTTGATTCTTTTTTTAAAGTAACACTGTTTATAAAAGCGCCCTGGTGCTTACATAATTTGTGGAGGCAAATGTGAAATTAGAAGACTCTGAATTTATGCTCCCAGAGTAGAAGACATCTGCTTTTGGGAAAACAAAAGGACATAAATTCAATATTAGACAAGAATTCCAGTCTCTCCTCCCCCACTAGGGCATTTCAGACACAAGGATTTAATGACCAGCTAGACCAAGTTCTGCTAATTAAGCGTCTGCACATAGAATATAGCGGATTTATTATTTCCAAGCCTTTAATGTCTAATTATTTACAGAACATTTAGCCTAGGGCAGAGAAACCATAAAAGAGTCTCATGACCTTCAGGCTCTTTGTAAAGTGGGTTCCTGGCAGGGGGAGCCTGAAACAGGCCTGCGCACAGGAAATCCCAGCGGCTTTTCTTTCCAACTACTGCACAGCATCAACTTAATTATCTCCCAGCCACGGTGCAGGGGAGATGCTGGGGTGCAAGTCCCATGGATTGTTAGCATGCTACTCTGATTTTACATAATGACTTTTTCTCAGTGTTACCTTCATTGTTGCTGACAAGTGTCAATTAAAGGACACAAAGAAAACATGTATGTTAGAGCCTGAGAGCTAATGTTTGCCTGACCCTACTATTTTCAGCTAAGTAGATGTACTCTCTATGTGTGCGGGGAATGGTATATGCAAACAGACAGGCACATAGTTCCTCTACATCCTCCAAGTTATTTCCAAATTAAAACATAGGGTGTGAGTGGTCAGAGCAAGGAAGGTTCATAGAGAGGCATCTCTATGATTGTGAACATTTTGAACAGCTTTATTGAGTTATAATTCACATACTATAGAATTCTCCTATGTAAAGTGTGCAATTCACTGGGTGTTGGTACATTCACAGATGTGTGCAATTATCATCACAGCCGATTTTAAGATATTGTATCACCTCAGGTAGAAAACCCATACCCTTCAGTTAACACCCACATCTGCCCTCCCCATTTTCCAGAGCAGCTGCACATAGTACATTCCCACCAGCCTTGTATGGGAGCTTTAAAGGGTCATTCAGTTTTGTGTGTTTTTTTTTCTTTTTCATGCCTTACGTTCTATACCACCCATCCCTGACAATCTCATTCTCTCTGAGTGGGAATAAGGCCACCAGGCATCCATTCTTATTCTCTTCATCATCAAACTTTCCTGCATAGACATGGTATTTGAATCCCTTAGCAGAACCCTATCACTGGCCAGAGGCTCCCTGATTAGCCACATGACAGGGAGGACCAGAGGATTACTCCATTTCATGTAAAGGGCTCCCCCTATGGTGGCTCCATGCATTACCTGACTTGCCAAGGTTACCTCCTTCTTTTCCTCTGAGTGGCTCTGTGAGATGAGGCTTCAGAAGGTAGCTTCTTTCTAATTCAAGTTCAGCCAACTCTGTGTGACAGGGACCCAGAGGCATCCTCTCTCAACCTTATTTACCTCATATATAAACATGCTGGAGCAAGAATAAAACATCAGAAGGTAACACACAAAGTAACTGTCCATCCCCATGCGTTTCCTTCCTTTCTTCCTTTCTTCCTTCCTTTCTTCATTCCTTCCTTCCTATAGGATAAGTGTGAGGTCACAGAGCCCAATCTATTTATTCAGCTCACTCAATGAAAAAAGGGCAAAAACTGTGACTCACACTCTGATGTTTTAATTAAAACAAATGAATTCTTTTGGCATACCAGTTTGGGCTTGAGTAATGTTCTTATTTGTTGGAAACAATAAATATGAGAAAATTTAGGTCTCTGGTGGATGGCTAATTAAATTTATTTATTCACTTCTTTTCTTAAATACTGAGATGCCTTTATTACCTTATAGCATTAAATTGTTGGTGTGTTAGTTGTTTTCTAGTTATTACCATAGTCATACTTTGCAGTCTCATTTTGGTAATAGTTTTATAAAACACAAGTTTCTGGCATCCACTGATCTAGACAGTATGTGCTGGTAAATTTTTCTTATAAAGGGCTACATAGCAAAGAGTTTCATCTTGGCCAATCATGGGGCTCTGCAGTGATTACTCACCTCTGCTGTTGCAGGCAAAAGTAGATATAGATGATAGAAAGTTACAGGCATGGTTAGATTTTACCTAGAGGATCATCAGGATGCCACGCTAACTCCTGGACACATGGGAAATGGTTACTGGGATAAGGACACTGTCTTCTCCATAGAGGATGTGGGAAGGACAGTGGGGTGGGGTTGAGGTTACTGCCCTCACATTCATTTACAGAGTCCTTGCTGATAACTTTCTTGAAGTCCACGTTAGAAGATGAATATCAAAGATATTCATTAGATGGGCAAATGGTGGTTTATTAAGTGAGTTACCAAGGAGGGACAAGAATATTCACTATGTTGCATCTACCAGGAAGAGCAACATTAAGTGACTTCAGTGGAACACAGTCACCCAGATAAGAAAGGAAGCCAACTTCTGAGGCCCAGTCAAATAGGTGAGAGAGAAACAGGAGAGAAAAAGACTGCAGATAAGGGTATAAGCAGCCCTTTTTCTGGGGATGACCTAGTGCAGAACCATCAGAGGTGTGTCTTTGCCAATGAGGTGGAGCTGAATCTCCTTGGTAGACTATCTCACAGGAATAGGGGGACCCAGGATGGAGAGGATTTTTGGAAACTGTATGAAATTTTGTGATTCTTGCTGTGGAACATCTAGAGCTTGCTCATCATTCAACTTATGGCAGGTGAGTGGGTTTTGTGGATCTGGCTAGAGATTTGAGCTTGTGAACATATGTTCTTTGTATCATTATCACCTAAAACTCAATGGCCACCTCCTATTGCTAGACACTGTCCTGTGTGTTAGATCTTCTGATATATGTATTACATACATGGTGAGATTCAGTGATAAATATAAGTTATGGCAACAAGATCCTGCCAGATAAGTCAGTCTGGGCAATTGCATCTTGAAAGTAAATGGACTGAACTAGAACCTAAGAAGACAAGGCTGGAGGCTTGGTGTATTTCTTATGATTGCTGTGTAACAAATTACCCCCAAACTTCAAGGCTTAAGCTACCTGAGATTCTGTGGCTTCGGAATTGGTATTAATTTAGCTGGGTGGTCCTGGCTGAGGTTTTTTCATGTGTTTTCATTTAATCCATTGGCTGGGGCTGCAGTCATCTCAGGATTTGGGGGAGGGCTGCTTCCAAATGTACTCATGTAATTGTTGGCAGGCCTCAGTTCTCTGCTGACCATTGGTCAGAAACTTCAGTTCCGTACCACGTGCATCTTTCCTGTGAGCTGCTCACAACATCACAGTTGGCTTTACCCAGACAAGAACAAGCAAGCTGAGACCTGAGAGAGAGAAAGAGAGAGGAAGAGAGAGCCAAAATGAAAGTTGATGTCATTTTTATAACCTAAATTGGAAGGTGACATCATTATTTCATATGGTACTGGTCACACAGACCAACCCTGGTACAACGTGGGAGAGGCTTCCCAAGGGTGTACACGCAAGGAGACAGGACTCAGTGAAGACCACCTTGAAGGCTGGCTATCACACCTGCATTATCTTTGGAATGAACACCTCTCCAGACAGTTTCCAGGCCCAGCTGTAGGGAGGTATTCATATGCTTGGGAACAGATTGAGATGGGTTCCATGTCACTGGGGAGAGTGACAGCCTACCAGCTGTGGGTGATCCCAAAGGCTGCACCAAAGGGCTGCCCATTATCTCTGCTCCCCACAGGAGGCAGTGTTAGTTAAACACACCGACATCAATGTACAATGAGAGCAATCACTCTTCTTGTCAGGTTGAAAACACCCACAGATATGTGGACTGTGAGAGGGAGAAGCTGGCAAAAAAAAAAAAAAAAACAGAAGATGGAGAGATGGAAAATATCTCATTAGGAACACTCTAAGGCATTGGTACAGATAGAAAAATGATATTTGTCAGTCATAAGCAATGTAGACAGTGTAGCCTAACATGTAAAAGAAATCCTCCTTTGGAAAGTTCACCCCGATCACATATGCTAATGTCTCCCTGTGTCAGACAAGCTCACTGGCTTTTTGATAATGAATGTCTGAACAATCACACTCCTTAAAACCCACCCGTGGCTCCTGGAGAAAGCGTCAGAAGAGAGTCTTTTTAAATAGTGATGAGCTACCCACACATCCATCAAGTTATTCCCTGCTAAACAAAGCAGCCACTCTCCTCAATCTGGTTCCTGCATTTCCCTCTGTACTTTCTGTAAGGAGATGAAATGGAGAGACACACAGGCTATGAGGGAAAATTTGAGAAGTGCTTCTTCTGAGGGACCTAGATGCATGTCGCTGTTGAGTGAAAACTCCTAGGACAGCGTGAGGAAGCTCCACTCAGCACTTGGTCACTTTCACTTATGTGTCCCCACAGATGATGCTCAGCAGTGAAGTTCACCATGAATGGCAGGTATGGACCAAGGAGAAATTCACTGGAATTATGGGAGGTTCATATAGATCTCAGCAAATAGCAGAGCCACTGTGACCTGATCTTTCTATGTGAAATAGCCACTTGTGAGTGAGGGAAGAGGAGGGCATTGTGTATTGTGAACTTAAGCTCAAAGAAAGCTGATGCAGACTTTAGGAAAATAACTTGTTTCTAATAGCATGCAATTCAAAGTTCTGAAAAGTTCCTCATGTTAGAAATCTGCTCAGCTTCAAGCAAGATCTATGCCCTTGCTTTCCATCAAAAGCAGCCATCCTCAGGTAAAGCAGTAACCACATGGAGTTGTCAGTCATTAACATCTGCCACGAGTTCCTGCAATTGGACACACAAAAATATGATCTTCAGAGGAGAGATGAATGGGAAGGAAACTTTGGGGGTGTTCAATGTTAAACAACATATTCCATTATCAAAAGCTTTTCTAAAATAGAGGGAAGGTGGGGGTGAGGGGTGGGTAAGGAGAGATTAACCAAAGAACTTGTATGCACATATGCATAACCCATGGACACAGACAATAGTGTGGGGAAGGCGGGGGAAGGGGGTGCTGGGTGGAAGGGGTCAATGGGAAAACTTTCAACAATAAAGATAAATTTAAAAATAATAAAAAAGCACATAAATAAAATATAGATTGTATTGAGCCACATATTAGTCAGAAAGGACTGGGTTGTGGGACATACAGTCTGCACCACCACCAGCAGGAAGATGGTGAAGGCAAACATGTATATTGCCCTGGAGTTGACTGGCTGTTTTGCACATTATGTTTTGGAAAATAAAGATGTAAGTTGTTTGGAAATAATTTACACTGAACAGATAATGGGGGTGGGAAAAGAGGAAGTGGGGGCAGTTCTAAGATAGGTGCACAGCCCAAGGGAGAAATATTTACTACTTTGATTGGTCGTGGGCAATAGTCCTGATCGTTCATGTTTAAGCAGGATGCAGTGGTGTCTGGTGGTCAGCTAACAATCAGGAATGGGAGCAGTCTATTGTTAGTTTGCCCAAAGCTATGAACTGTGTAATTACTCTTGTCTCTTTCTCTCACTCTCAAGCCTGCTGTAATTTAATTTAGGACAGCTCAGAATGCTTCTCTTAGCATGTGTGAGTGGAAAATAAAGAGGCTCTAGGGATCTGGGGCTAAGATGAGGACCCAAATGATAGGGGTAGAAGAAGTCTTTCATAAAAAGGTAGACTGAAATTTCAATTTCAGTCTGGGTCTGGTCTTGGCTAAAGCTATCCACACTCCATTTGCATTATATCAAACTAGAGGCCCAGTGCATGAAATTTGTGTATGGGGGTGGGGTGGGGTGGGGGGAGTCCCTCAGCCTGTCCTGCACCCTCTCCAATGTGGGATCCCTCTCACAATCCAAAACTACTGGCTCCTAAGTGCTCACTTGCCTGCCTGCCTGATGCCCGAACTGCTTCCCTGTTGGCCTGATGGCCCTAACTGCTCTCCCCTCCTGGCCTGATCCCCCTAACTGCCTAAATGCTGTCCCTTGCCAACCTGATCCACCTAACTGCTCTCCCCTCTTTTTCTGATACCCTTAACTGCTTATCTGCTCTCCCTTCCTCTCCACACCTTCAGACCCCAGTGCAGGAGTGCTGAGAGCTCTCTGCTGAGGCCCTGCCCCTGTCCTGATGACCCCCTTCAGGCTGGGTGGCACGGCAGGCCTCCACTGGGGGGGGCTGCCCCTGGCAGCAGCCTCATGTCCCTGTGGAGCAATTCTCAGCCCCCATTCCCCCTCCCCCCCAGCTCCTGCTTGCATGTGCCTCCATTGGGAGTGGCTTCCGCTCCAAGGCAGCGTGACATTAGTGCTGGGCAGGCCTGCGTGCACCTCTGCTTGAGGGTGGGAGTCCTGGCCCCCATCCCCGCCCACCAGCTCCTGTGCGTACACAGCTTGTTGAAGGTCGTGACTGGGACACCATTAGGACCAATTAGCATATTACCTCTTTATATATATAGATAATGCTAAGAACCCCCCCCCCCCCAATTTTGGTGCACCTTCAAATTACCTGGAAGGACTTTTAAAATTGCAAGATTTTACCCTTAGAGATGGTGACATAATAGACTTGGGATGTCCTTTTTGACATCCTTGGTGTTTGAAGCATGAGGTTCAAGGATCGTATTTGGAGAAATATGATTGAGAGAAAACATGAAAGAGTTTGATGGCAAGTTGTCAGAGATCCTAGGCAGGAAGGTCAAGAGAAAGTGCTGCGGTTACCCAGTCATTATTGAATATGGAAAAGTTTCAGAGTCATCACACCTTGAATCAGGTCCAAATAATGTTATTAAAGCTTTCAGGAACATGTCTGATGTTCCAGGCTGAGCCATATTTAGCTATCGTCTTCATCCCGTGAAGTATTTGGCTATGGAAACTTGGTCTGTGCATACACGTGATGAATAAAGTGCTCATACACACACTCAATTTCTTAGTAATTAGGCACATTTTCAATGCTTAGCATTATACTAAAATCTTTTCAAAGCGAAATTGTGAAATAGTGTTTTGACATTTACTCTGGATACATTTGCACTCACTATCAATGATAACAGGTAATTATGCAAGACAAGAAAATCCCAAAGGCTATTTCAGGAAGAATCCTGTTGGAGTTAGTAATTTCAAGAATAAAATTTTCTCTATTATCATAATGATAAAAAATACTATAAATCCCAGACAGTATAAAACAATCTTGCTTTTATACAGTATTTATTATTTTGGTAATTGGCTTATCTTATTTTGCCTAATGTCTACAAGGTTTATCCATGTTGTATTCCATCAGTTTCTTTCCCTTTATGACTGAATAATACTCTATTGTATGGTAGGCCACATTTTGCTTAGCCACTCATCATCTGACGGACACTTGGGTTGCTTGATCTTTTAGCTATTGTGAATAATGCTTTCATAAGTATAGGTGTACAAATATCTCTTAGAGACCCTACCTACAATTATTTGGGGTATTACCCAGAGGTGGAATAGCTGAATCATATTAATAGTCTGTGGCCAGCCATCTCCTTGAAGAGGAAGGCAGAGTGGGTTTAAGGTGATCACAAGAGGATCTGAGTGGTGCTGGGGGCACTGTAGTTCTGGATGCCTCATGCCACATCATGTCCCTGCACAGATTTTAGGGACAACTGGTGGATAGTTCTCATACAGGCTTATAGAACCTCACCTCTTTGCCTCAGTTTTGTATGTGCATGTGTTTATGTTTTATTTGGTATTGTTTATTTTTGTTTGCCTGCTTGTTTGTCTTTCTGGAAAACCTATGTAAATTTTTCAGCTGGAGAATAAGGCAGCCAGGAATGTGGGCAGGAAATTCCTCTGTAGAAACTTTTCACCAGCCGGGAGCAAGCATCAGTGAATAACTGCTACCATGTCCATTCTCCAGAGGGGCAATTTTGAGGTACGTCTGCATGGTCCTCGGAGGGTCCCAAGCATGGTGAGCTCAGTTCCTGCAAGGGGGGAAGCTCAAGAGCACACTGGTCATTTGTTCTTGTCCTTCAGTGTCTCACTCTCTCTATTCTCCCCTCGACTTTCTGCGATCTCCTCCTAAATAAATCACCTGTGCTCAAGCCCTAACCTCAGGCTATGCTTTAGGATCAAGCCAAAAGAAGAACATAGTCAAAATCCCCAACCATTCATGAATGGGTAAGAATTGCCAAAATATTTTATACATAAAGGGCAAAACCGCCAACATGTAATTTTGACTTGTGGATTTACTACCTTCCAAAATTTAGAGCTTCTGTTTTTTGTTGTTGTTGTTGTTGTTGTTTTTGAAGTAGAACTCTGTCCGATGATCATACAGGAGAAATTATGTTTTTCCATTGAACCTGGGAGGGAAGGTAATGGAAAAATAAGACAGAACTACACAAGGAAATCTAACAAGTGAAAGACATTCATTTGTACTTGCTGCCAACCAAGTGAAAGTAGATGGTAGAATAATGACTGCTGTTTCTGAATTTATGCCATAGACACAACCTTGAGTTGCCTAAATCATACATTTATAGAATATAGAGTCACTGGGGCATATTTGGATCAGGATGTAATTGCTCACCAGTTTGTATTTCATGTCTAAATAGGTTGGCTTCTATCAGAGGCTGTGGAAACCTCTAAGCAGTCACACCCGCTGGAAAACTTATTTATTATGTGCGTCTACATTGTGAAATGAAAAGGTCATATAATAAAGATGGTTGATCTTAGTAAGCTCTGCTGAGTTTCATGAAATATTATAAGAGTGAATGCCAAGGAAAATCTTAATGTTTATGAATGTGATGATTTATGTTTTAAATTATAATGATCTTCATTTTAACTTGTTTGACATGTACATAATATGGAGAATTTTTGAGGATACTAGGAATTTTACATAAGCTAGGCATTTTTTAAATACTTTTATTGATTTCAGGGAGGAAGGGAGAGGGAGCGAGAGATAGAAACATCAATGATAAGAGAAAATCACTGATTGCCTGTCTTCTGCACATCCCACAATGGGGATCAAGCCTGTAACCCAGGCATGTGCCTATTGGAGAGTTGAACCATGACCTTCTTGTTCATAGGTCGATGCTCAACCACTGAGCCACTCTGGCTGGGTGAGGCATGTTTTATACTAAATCAATTTAACAAAATAAAAGTTGATACATTTTTATTCCCATCTGCTATGGACTGAAGTGTGTTCCTCTTAAATTCATAAAAGGCCTAACCCATGTGATTGTATTTGAAGAAGGGACCTTCAAGAGAAAATTAAGATTAAACGAGGTCATAAGTAGTGGGGTTTTGACCTAATAGGACTGGTGTCCTTATAAGAAGAGAAACAGACACTATAGATACCTCTCGCCAAGTGCACAGAGAAGTCATGTGAAGAAACAGCAAGAAGAAACCATCTGCAAGCCAGGAAGAGAGCTCTGACCTGGAACCAACCCTCCTGGCACCATGATCTTGGACTTTTAGTCTCTCTTAAACTGTGAGAAACAAATATCTTTTCTTTCAGCTGCCCAGCCTGCAGTATTCTGTCATGGGAGCCTAAGCTGCCTGAGAAACCATGCCTCCTGGGATGTGTGTTTCTGGGCACTGATGCTCTTATTAACCCTGTGCTCTAGGAAGCATAAGAACAATGTCTCAAATGAGGCAGATCAGTAGTAAATGCATATTTATTGCACTGAGATCTAGTCAAGAAATGTCTGTGGAGTAGGCAGAGATGTGAGCTCCACATCTTGGAGTCGAACAAGTCATAGACCTCACTTTTGAGCCTGTGCTTCCCTCCCCGGACTCAAGTATTCATAACACACATCACAGGGACCTGGGCAGGTCACCAGATAACAGAAAAAAGGATCCACTTATGCTGTGGCAGGATTTCTTCTCATGGTCCACGTTTTTAATAATATTGCTTACAGGGATATTTTCATCAGACAAGCAATTATGAGTGAAAATCTAGCTGACCTAGTCAATCGAAGGGATGCTGTCAGAAATCACATTTCCCTTCCCACTGTCTCCACAACACATCAATCTGTGACCTTCCTCAGACAAGCCATATGGTGTTTGTATTCAAACCCCATAACAAGCTTTGACAAAAGATTAAGAGTGATATGTTCCCTCTTTGTGCCTCTCTCCCATGGAGGTGATATGGGTGAGGCTGGGCCACCCACACTCTGCCCCTGCCCATGCCTCCCTTCCAGAGAAGGAGGGTGTGTCACAGGAAAAATCCCATGACATTGAATTGACAGCCACTTATGAGCCTTAACAAATGAAAGGATGGCCCTGTGTGTGGCCACATGTGACCCACCTTGGCCCCTGGGAAAAGTACAATGCACCAATTTGAAACTCTTCTGGGTCCATCCCTGCCTTCACCTCATGTCTCCGCCATATCACATCCAAATGTTATCTCTTCCAGCGCAGAAATATGAAGAAATCTGAGTTTCCATGTCATCTGTGATGTCTTCAAGAAAACCTAGGAGATGAGGTTTTCATCTCTCAAATGCTTGGTTAAACATTATCAAAATCCATCTCCTAGGGAAATACTGTGGACAAAGCCACCTTAATTTGAATGACATCTGGAAATGATTTTACTAACACTTTAAATAAATGGAATCACAGATGGTACAACAGAGGTACCGCACTAAGAGTCCCTTCCCTAACCTCCCCAAGGAATGCCTTGCAACTTAGGACACAGAGAGGGAAAGAAAGAATCAAGGCAAAAGAAATAAAATGAGGAATGGGGAATGGGAGGTTCAATTAGTATCATGAACAATTAAATAAGAAATCTACATAAATTAACAATAAACCACAGCTGCTTTCCCCAGCATAACTCTACGGCGAGTGAAATAAAGTACATTAACAGTCTCTCTGGATCTCCAGTTTGAAACTTTGAGCACAATCTGGAGGGAGGAACTAACAAGACAAGATTGTTCTGCATAATCATAAGGTGGGAGTAACTTCAACTTTCCACAGGTAGTTCAGGATCAGTGAGGGGCAGCTATGAAAACAAAGAGAAAGGGTTCAGAGAGGCTGGAGAGAGTGGGGCTTAAGAACAGAGTGGGGGCCTGATCCCCCCAAGAGACAAGGCCAGGGAAAGAAATGGTTGCTGTCAGGGGAGCAAATGCACTTCCCAGAATCGTCCTCTACTGGTCTGAACACTTTTATAATCATTTCTACACATGGTAAGGGTATGTTCACAGTGCTTTAGGCAATGGCAGAAGAGAACACTATCCCATGTAGGGTAAAGCCTGAGATCAAGAGAAAGCAGAAGCCTCAGGAGCCTGAAGACAGGTGACACAGGTCATGGCAATGACCCATGGATATGCTCTACAAGGGAACAGAGACATCAACAGGAGCTTGGAAGGGGAGTATATTCCTTTTCTAAGGCTGCTGCAATAAATAACCACAAACCTACACACATTTCTTATCTTATAATTCTGCTGGCCTCACTGGGCTAAAATCAAAGTGTTGACAGAGCTGTTTTCTTTCTCGACTCTCTAAAGGGAGAATTCATTTCTCACCTTCTCAGGCTTCTAGAGAAACCCACATCTGTTGACTTTTGGCCACATCCATCTGATCTCTGCTTTCATCTTTCTCTCACTTCTTTCACCTTCCTCTTATTATTACACTGGGCCCACTCAAATAATCCAGAATAATCTTCCCATCTCGAGACCCTCAACATGATCACACCTGCAAAGTCTTTTTGCCATATAACTTAACACATTCATAGGTTCTGGGATTAGATTGTGGAAATCTTTGGGGGCCATTGTTTGACCAACCACAGAGACCTTCCCAAAGTGCACAAGATGCTATCCAATGTGTGTGATGGGCATCCGATTTAATTAAAGACTGATTAAATTTATGACAAGATGTGCAAGATTAAATTGTGTTCTGGGCGTTTTTGAGGATCCAAGGAAAACCTGATGTGAGTAGGGCACATTTTTGAAGCTCTGTGTGCCACCCTAGAGGTTACCATCCATGTTCACATCCATGAGCATGTTATAATCTCCTAAGAATGTTTCAAGGTCAGCATGCAGGGATAAGGATCACCATCACTTCTCATGCAAACATGCCCACAGATGGTAGATTGTAAAAATATTTTATTAGAGATATTGTATAGAATTCAAAGGAATTTAAATGATGTTTTCATTTGTACATATCACATATTCTCTATGTGCACATTCTATTTTTATATATTCACTAGAGACCCAATGCATGAAGATTCATGCAAAAATGGTCCTTCCTTCCCCTGGCTGCTGGCACTGCCTTCACTCTGGCCGGAGCCACCTTTTTGCCTTTGTTCCAGCCCGGAGCCGCCTTTCCCCCTTCCCACACTGCCCAGAGGCCCCGAGTGGCTGGGGCAGTGTGGAACGCCTGCCCTGGCCGCTTGGCTCCTATGTATGCAAATTAACCCACCACCTTTGTTGGGTTAATTTGCATACTCACTCCTGATTGGCTGGTGGGTGTCGTGAAGGTACGGTCAATTTGCATCTTTCTCTTTTATTAGTGTAGATAGTATCTTAGAGATAAGTTATGTACTCCACTTTCCATTAAAGTCTTGTCATATATGCATATCTGGATGTTCCCCTCCCCTACTTCCAGTAAGCACTGTTGTCTCCTCACTGACATTTACATTCACAAACTTATACATTATCTCCTCTGCTTCATGCTTTTCTATCTTAAGAGCATTTTGTAAAAATTCTGTCAGCTTAATGAAAAACATTTTATGGGCCATATAATGTTTCTTGTATATCTGTGTTTTTTTTATGTCTCCCACTTCTTTGCTAAGACTTTCTATCTTTCCATGAATGTTAACAACATTTGCCACTCACCTTAGAGCATTGATGATAGTTACTTTAAGGTCTTTGGCAGATATTTCCTACATCTGTGCCATTTCGACCTTGACATCAATTGAATGCCTTTCCTCATGTAGTTGAGAGTTTCCAATTTCTTCATATTCTGAGTAACTTTGGATTGTATCCTGGACACTTTGAATACTATGTTATGAGACTTTTGGGTCTTGTTTAAAAGCCTGTGGAGAATGTTGATATTTCTTGTTTTAGAAGGTGATCGTTGAGTTCAGGCTGTAATTAAATCCAGGCTTTTGGGCTGTGAAAGCCTTCACAGCACTATAATGACCTAAAGCCATGTATGTGACACAAAGTCTAGAACGTAGGCAGTGTTCTGTCCCTTCATTCAGTTCTTACGTGATTTTGTATGCTTCTGGTGGGCCCAGGAATTGGTAAACAATGTATGTGGTTGTTTTATAAATTCTTCTCCACAACCTTCCAGGACATTTCAGTTCCTAAGGTTCTCCTTTTAAATCCTCTACTCAAAAATCATCCCACTTGCTGAGTACTTCCCAAGATCATGCCCAAAATTAAAGCAAGTGATGAGAGAACATAAAAAAAGGAAACAAAAATATTTACCCACTTTCTTAAGGCCAAAGCTTTTCTGATTAAAAGGATGATTCTCTCCTTCACAGATTAGGCACCTGTGGGTCCCCCATTGTTGTCACTCCATGGAATACATCTGTGTCCCTCAAACCTGAACTATAAGATTTTTCCTAAAGCTTTTTTTTTTTGTCCACCCTGATGCCTATGTGAGGCCAGAAAACATGGTAAACCTGCCATCAATTTGATGAAATTATGGGCTTCAACCCCAATCAAACTGGTAATTTTTATATCTCAGAGTTCTCAAATCAATGATCCCTGCATTTTGTCCAGGTATTATAGCTGCCTTCACTGGGCAAAGAGGGTGAAGTGTGCATACTCATCTTACCTACAACTAGATTCCTGACTAATTAGTTTATCATCCCAACTTCACACTTTGGGATTCAAATAATTCCTATCCTGTAAGTGAAAAAGAACCTGACAAAGTTTTCTTATAGACATTAATGAATTTATTTATCATGTGCTATTCATTATTCCCCCACTTTTACAAAAAAAAAGAAAGGAAGAAAGAAAGAAAGAAAGAAAGAAAGAAAGAAAGAAAGAAAGAAAGAAAGAAAGAAAGAAAGAAAGAAAGAAAGAACTCAGAAAAATAGCCCATATCCACACAGCTCAGATGCAGTAGAAGGGACTCAAACCTGCACCTTCAAATTCTAAGTCTAGCATTTTTAGTGCCACTCCTTGAATTCTTTGTAAGAAGTAGAATCAGTTGGGACACGTGCTCAATATCTCCATGATCTTCCTCCTGGGATGAAAAATCACAAGCTTTGCATAAAACTGAATTTTTTTCAACTAGACTTGAATTAAGGTGATGATGATGATGATTTAAGAGTTTGAACTGGGTAATGTCTAAAGGAGGAATTATTTGTAGAGAAACATGTGTATATATCTTCCTGCAGACATCCTGTATCATTATATCCATTAAGATAAAAATATAACTACTATCATACTCAACTTCTCAGATCTTGACGTTTATGTATTTATTCTTCATATAACCACTCTAGCTTTTCCTTAGGGAACTTTATAATGAAGAGTATCAAGGTCTCAGACTGGGTTTATCAAACTGCATTTCTCTAGCAATTTTATGTCCTTGGGGTCTGATGAATAAGAAAAGAAGTGAGATCTTTTATTTTTTTTCATTTAAAGAAAAAAAAACATTACTGAGAATGGATGACTAATGGTAATTTTAAACTTCTGAAACAGACTGGTAAAATTAATGCATACATATTTTCCAATATATATATTTTTTCATAAATATAATCTTTTCATATTGAGAAAAATTTTCCACTAAAATTGAAAATGGAAATTCCAGTTGTTTAAAACTCTGAAAATGAAAGGCCTTTCAGCAGAATTCCCCTGATGAAACATTGCTAGAGGCATCTGGTGTTTCTGAATTTTAATAATCCTTTTTGCAAAAAGTTTTCTTTTCTTATCACCCACACTGAATGTGAGCATTTGTTTTCAAGTTCTCACCTCACCTCAATGTAATCAGAATAATAAACATGGTAGCTCTGTCTTTGGGCCCAATGCTTAAGAAGTCCACCCTGAAACCTTCCACATCCTTTGTAAAATACTCCCAGAAGCTGCCACAGCTTTGGAAGCTTCCAGTTAGTCTTTGCATCCTTTTTCCCTAAAATGATAAAACTGAAAACTGTATTCAAGAAAGAAAAGACACCAGTTTGGCACACTAATGAGTATCAGATTTGGCACTGGAGGTACAAAAGCCATAAAGAGATTCAGGAGAACCTTTGCCTTAATAAGCCCTGTGCTCTGAAAAATAAGAAAGGAGAAATGATTCCTTTCTTTTTCCCTTCATCTCTCTTGGGAAGAGCATCAGTGGTCACAATGGCACCAGTGCAGAGCAGATGGTCTCTTGGGAGGGTGGGAGGCAGGGCCTGCTCTCCCCCTCTGCCTCCACACGGTGGGACAATATCTTCAATGGTAAATCCATACCCCACCCCTTCCAAACACCCTCATGGTACATGGTAGGAGCAAGTGTCAGGAGTTGTGGAGCAAAGCTATTAATGTTGTTAACTTAAAAATAAAAGCTAAAGTGAGAGGTAACAAGTGTTTATTTGAGATAAAAAAAAAAATAGCTGCAATCTGGGGGCATAGATTCAGGCAGAAACCCAAGTAATGTCCCAATTATGAGGTGAAAGCAAGAGGTTTTCATGAGAAAAGAAATGGAAATAATTACATGAATAGAAGTTGAGATTTCTATGGATGTTGACATGCTAGGTTACACTTTAGCTTTTACACAGCTGGCTACTAATTCTGAAGGATGTCCATGACAACAGTGTTGTGGTCAGCAGGTCTGCTTTCCTGATGGCCTACAACACTTATTTGTAAGATAATGTTAGTTTGCCTCAGTCTGAAGGTTGTTTGTCCAGGACAAACATTCCAAAGGTCCAAGGAGTTAAGAAGTGCAAGGCTGTTCCTTTGGAATGGCTGCTCTAGCTTCATTGTAAAATGGCTCCACTTATGTCAACTTTCCACAAAGTAAATACATTTCTCAATGGTTATGTTCTCCATTATAAGTTCTGCTTTTCGTTTACCAGAGAATATAGTTGCCATGACAAATACAATATGCATGACAATGGAGTTGCTAACTATCCAGCAGATGTGAATAACTATCATTACATTTGTACTTTAAGTAAATCTAATACAAATTTTAAAATGTGTCTGATTGCAAATTAGATGATTTCCAAAGTCCTCTGTAATTTTAACATTTTATGATTCTACAAAGCAATTAGGAGAAATATCTAACTAAATTATAACATATATTAATAGTATAAATTATATGTTGACAACATATATGATTATAATCATATCCTATCTAATAATAGACAAACATGATAATTGACTATACCTTCGCTACACCTCCCATTGGCTAATCAGCATGATATGCAAATTAACCATCAACAAAAATGGTGGCTAATTTGCATACTGCAGGCAGGGCAGGAGAGCACGAGCCGTCAGTGCACTGCCATCCAGGGCAGGCCCGGCCCCGCCTTGCTGCCTGGGACCCCAATCCGCGGGTCCCGGGGTGGCAAGGCAGTCCCGCCCCAGAAGCCCCCAGGAGCTGCCTGATATGGAAGTAACTCTATTAGTAAGCACTCAGAAAGTCAGCGGCATAAATGCACCAATTAAAAGACAGATTATGAGGGTGAATCAAAAACAAAACCCACTTTAAATATAAAGACACATATAGATTAAAAGTAAATGAATTAAGCTGCATCCTGTTTTGCTCAGTGTATAGAGCAAATGGACTGAAGGGTCCCAGGTTCGATTCCAGTCAAGGGCATGTACCTCAGTTGCTGGCTTGATCCCCAGTCCCTATCAAAGCATGTGCAGGAGGCAACCAATCAATGTGTCTCTCCTTTTCCCTTCACTCTCTCTAAAATTCAATGGAAAAATATCCTTGGGTGAAGATTAACAAAAAGTAAATGGATCAAGTAACATTAAAGAGTTTATAAGAAAAATATATTCTGAATTTTGTTAGTTGTATGATGGTTATGTTTAAATTATTAACACCTAAGAAATTGGGTGAAGGGTACATATAATATGCTGTAGTATTTTATAGTTTTTTTACATGTATGAGATTATTTCAAATTAAAAAATTAAAAAATAAT
This sequence comes from Myotis yumanensis, assembly GCF_028538775.1. Lineage (NCBI taxonomy): Eukaryota > Metazoa > Chordata > Mammalia > Chiroptera > Vespertilionidae > Myotis > Myotis yumanensis. Next base: position 26,061,081 of record NW_027223755.1, read on the forward strand.
AAAATATTAATTGAAATGTATCTGCATTACATGAAAAATCTCCTAATTGCTTCTAGCATAATTTATTAAATTGTACTAAAATTTACAAGGGTTCAATTAAAAAATATCTTAATTCTAAATCATATAATAGAAAATATATAATAGTGCAGTTATAAGCACTTATCTGAAAATGAAAATTTAAAGAAGTGAATTTAAAGAAGGGGTTAGCCAAAGAAAATATATGCACAACCCATGGACACAGACAACAGTATGGTGATGGCCAGAGAGAAGTGGGGGGCAAGAGCTGGGTAGAGGGGGCAAAAGGGGGGAAATAAGGACATCCTATATAATAATAATAAAAGGCTAATATGCACATTGACTGAACGGCAGAATGACTGGTTGCTATGATGTGCACTGGCCACAAGGGGGCAGATGCTCAATGCAGGAGCTGCCCCCTGGTGGTCAGTGCACTTCCATATGGGGAGTGCCACTCAGCCAGAAGCTGGCTCATGGCTGGCCAGAGCAGTGGTGGTGGCAGAAGCCTCTCCCACTTCCGTGGCAGCACTAAGAATGTCAAACTAACGGTTTAGACCCGATCCCTTGGGGGCCTAAGCCTTTAGTCGGATATCCCCCAAGGGCTCCCTGGCTGCCAGAAGGATGTCTGACTGCAAGCTTAGGCCTGATCCCCCGGGGAGTGGGCCTAAGTCGACAGGTGAACATACCCCAAGGGGTCCTGGAATGTGAATGGGCGCAGGCCGGGCTGAGGGACCCCTCCCCCCACAACGAGTGCACAAATTTTTGTGCACCAGGCCTTTAGTATACTAGTGGCCCAGTGCACGAAATTTGTGCATGGGAGAGGGGGTGTTCCTCAGCCCAGCCTGCACCCTCTCCAATCTGGGACCCCTCGAAGGATGTCCTACTGCCAGTTTACAGGGATCAGGCCTAAACTGGCAGTCAGACATTTCTCTCGCAATCTGGAACTGCTGGCTCCTAACCACCTGCTTGCCCCCAAATGCCCCCCCTGCCAGCCTGATCACCCCCCAACTGCCCCCCCCTGCTGGCCTGCTCACCCCCACCTTCCCTCCCCACTGGACTACTCACCCCCAACTGCCCCCTTGCTGGTATGCTCACTCCAAACTGCCTCCCCCCCCCCCCCGCTGTCCTGATCACTTCCAACTGACCCCCACTGATGGCCTGCTTGCCCCCAACTGGCCCCCCTGCTGGTCTGCTTACCCCCAACAGCCCTGCCCCCCACAGGCCTGATCACTCACAACTGCCCTCCCCTCTTGGCCTCTAACTGCCTCTACCTTGGCCCCGCCACCATGGCTTTGTCCAGAAGAACATCCGGAAGGTCTCCTGGAAAGTCTCCCAGTCTAATTAGCATATTACCCTTTTATTAGTATAGATAGAGGCCTGGTGCACAGGTGGGGGCCAACTGATTTGCCCTTAAGGGTGTCCTGGATCAGGGTGGAGGTTCCCTTGGGGTGTGGGGTGTGGGGTGAGGGGCCTGTGGTGGTTTTCAAGCCAGCCATGCCCCCATGGTGTGAGGGTCCCCACTGGGGGGGCGTGGCCAGCCTGGGTGAGGGGCTGATGGCTGTTTGCAGGCTGGCCATGGCTCCAGGCAACCCAGGCTCCCAGACCCTCCTTGAGCAGAGGCCACAGCGGCTTGAAGCAGGTATCTGGGATTTATTTATCTTTTATAATTGAAACTTTGTAGTCTTGAGTGGAGCCCACAGCCGGCCAGGGCAGGCAGGAAGCTTGGCTTCCTCCATTGCCAGGGGCAACCCAAGCCTCCTGTTCGCTCCAGCTCTGTGGCTGCCACCATCTTGGTTGGGTTTATTTGCACACTCGCTCCTGATTGGCTGGGGGGCATGGCTGGTGGGCATGGCTTATGATTATAGCAGAGATACGGTCAATTTGCATGTTTCTCTTTTATTAGATAAGATAACCAAATTATTATATATAATTATATATGTAACTCCAAATACAGTACATATTTACCGGGACTGACCAGCAGAACCTGAGCAATGAATGAATGGATTACTCTGACACACGTTTCTGTGAAAGAGAGGTTAAGGGACTGCTTGGCCAAAACCCCCTTTCACCTGCCTTCTTAGGCTTTTATTGTAACAACAGTTGAACTAAAATTAACCTCTAGATACAATCAGGAGGTAAGTATCCTTGAGAAAGCACAAGCTTCTACAAGGTTGGGTCTAAAGACTAAACATAGAGATTCCAGTAAAACACCTAGGGGCTTGGACTTCTTTGGAAAAGTCAATGCAGAGGCTGCTGCCTTTGACAAGGTCCCCCTAGAGGCCCCCAACCTTTCAGAGAATCCTCCTTACAGACTTTCCAATCAAATCCCATGCTTCCCCCCACATATATATATATTATCAATATATATATACACTAGAGGCCCAGTGCATGAAAATTCATGCACTAGAGGGGGTCTCTCAGCCTGCCTGCACCCTCTCACAGTCTGAGAACCCTCAGGGGATGTCCTACTGGAGGCTTAGGCCTGCTCCCTGGGCCTAAGCCGCAATCTGGCCTCCCTCTGCAGGAGGTGACCAGGCTGATCAGGGGAAGGCAATGCCCCCATCATGCCACTGCAGCTGCCACTACCAGTTGCCACAGCTGCCTGAGCCCGGGCCTGGTTCTCGCAGTGGCTTTGTCTGGAAGGATGTCCAGAAGGATGTCTGGAAGACATCCGGTCTAATTAGCATATTACCCTTTTATGTGCTTACATGTGTGTGTATAAAACTCTGAGTATTTTTATAGTGTTTGACTACTTTATAAAATTATTTTGAGTGGTTTATTCTACATATCTAAAACACTTATTTCTTAAATTTTATTGAAGTTGAACTGTTCATACTGATTCTACAGTATCAATGAATAAAGAATCTATTCAGCAAAGGGAAGCTTTCGCCCGCTCAAATTATAACTTCTGGATCAACTGGAACTTTAATGCTGAAATTTAACTGAGTTGTTAATCAAATTTTATTTTAAACTGTGGTGAGATTGAGGAGAACCCGGATTTTTATTTTAAAATTCAAAATACTGAACCATTGTTATGATAATCTAGTTATCACTTAGAATTTATGAAGAAAATGGATTATTAATGTTGACACTGTGTCTATCACATTGGATGCCATTACTCTAATATTCAGGGAGACAAACACATTCATTTATCAAAAGAATTGATCAGGTCAACGTGCTGGAGAAGCAATCTCTGTGCAGGACTATGAAGAACAAAACTGGCAGCTCGCTCCGTTTGGCAGGGGTCAGTCCATGTGGAGAAATGTTTGGTGTTCCTCATTGAACATTACAGGGAAAACTCATTTTCTCTTGATTATGACAAAATTACTTCTGTTCATTACAGAAGATTTTCAAGTAAAAGAAAAATATTAATTTACCTATATTCCACTATCCAGATATTATCACTGGTTATGGTTTGATGATTTGGTACTTTTCTTATAAGTACCTTTCTATAGAAAAAAATATATATACACATATACATACATACATAGATTTACATATATACAAGGTTTATATTTTGAAGGTGGAGTTTATCTAATTTGCACTTTGTGGTTACATCTATAACGTAAGTGCTCCCAGCCCTGAAAGAACGCAGCCTGGGCGGGACAGGAGGTTGTGAGCCACTGGAGTCACGGGCATGAGTTCAATAGCGCAGGAAGAAACAGTATGTGTCTTCTGTGTGCTAAGCACCTGCTGTATTCCTCAGTCAGGACCTTCTATTCCTCTGTGTCCCTCCTTTCATCACCCTGTGTCTTCTGGTTCAAAGCCAGGGTCATCAGGAAGCATGAGCCCATCTTGCAATACCGACTCCTAAATGTGTCAGCTCATTTGAAAAGTACAGTCTTTCTCAAAATTAAGCCCAGAGCAGGTTTTTATCAACCTCGTTCTTCCATGTCCAACTGGTAATCATCAGCAGACCTTAAGACTATCCAGTTAACAGGGGGGTGCATGTGAAGCTTCTGGATACAAAGAGGAGCTATTCCGCTACCACCGTTTAACACACTGATGAGTAGGAGCCTGAACACATTCAACAACAACAACAGCAACAACAACAGAAAGAATGAGAGCAATTGATTAAATAACTTTTTATTGATATGGGGGAAATTTTCCTGAGGGGACCCAAAATTATATAGAAAGAATAGAAAAAATCACTTCTGTTAATGAGAAAGCAACAATTATTTTACTAAAAAAAACAAAACAAAACAAAACAAAAAAACACAAAAAACCACCTTCAAAGGCAGCAAAGGAAAAGCTGAGCCTCAGAAACTCTAGCATATTTATTCCGCCCAGCCCTTGGCTGCCCTGATTCCGGTGCCCCTGAGTGTAGAGTGGGTGATGGGTTCTCCTCTGTGGGGAGGGGCTTATTAAACATCCCCCACACTGAACAGTACTTGCTGTGGAGCCCCATGCACACAAATGTATGACCACCTTACAGGTGAGGGCTGTTACTACGATTGTTCTCCAAGGACTTGTCTACGTACCTTCCCCCCAATCATGGAAGCCTGTCTTCCATAGCCCCATTAGATATGATCAGTCTTTCTAAATTGCAATCAATTCGATGGATGAAAAATATGTCCTTGTTACTTTCCTTCCGTTTCCTTTGCTATCAGTGGACCAGATATCCTTCCACCTGGGCAATGCCCATTTAGATATCTGCTGCTATAGCTGTCACGTGCTCTGTTCTTCTACCCGTGAGGTTGTCTTTTTTATTTTTTTCTAAAAATAGTAGTAATAACTATCTTCTGGACACTTACTATGGCCCAGGCACAGTGATGAGGGCTTCATAGACATTTCAGGGTGAGCAAAAGTATGTTTACAGTTGTCTTTTAAAATTATAATTCCCTGATAACATCAGATGTTAGGCATAGTTTTATATGGTTATCACCATATGTATACCTTCCTCAGTGAAGTGTCTGTTCAGGACTTTTGACTCTTTTACTTATTGTTGAATTGTAAGTGTTCTTTGTCCATATTGGGTAAAATCTCTTGTCAGAGAGTCTTTTGCAAATATTTTCTCCCACTCTGTGGCTTGGTTTTAATTCTCTTGACAGTGTCTTTCTCAAAGCAGAAGTTTTTAATTTTAATGAAGTTCAGCTTATCAATTATTTCTTTCATGGATCATGTCTTTCATGTTGTATCTAAAAAGTCATCTCCATACCCAAGGTCATCTAGATTTCTCCTATGTTATTTTCCAAGAGTTTTCTAATATTTTTATCTATGATTCATTTTGATTTAATTTTTGCAAAGAGTATGTATTTATTTTTTGTAAAGCGTATGTAGAGTTATTTTTTTGACTGTGGCTGTCCTGTGGTTCCAGCCCCATTTGTAGAAAGGACTATATTTTCTCTATTGTTTTGTCTTTGCTACTTTGTCTGAGATAAATTGAGTATATTTAAGTGGGTTCATGAATTGCCTTTCTAAGGGACTTTAGGAGCACTTTATGCACTTTATATGAATCTCTTATCAATTGTACATGTTGCAAATCTCTTCTTTTAGACTGTTTCTTATTTTCACTTTGTTAGTGAGAACTCTTAGACAGCAGATTTTAACTTCTAATAGCACAATCTGTTAATTATTTCAATTCTACCTTGCATAGAAAGGCATAGATTATAAAAATATTGTTCTATTTTTACTTCTTACATTCCCATCATTATCTTTTTACATTATGTTAATCTACCTGATAGTCATTTTTTATATGATATAAAGTAGGAAGGTATCACACTTAATTTTTCCCAAATTGATAATCAATTTTTCTAAAAGACATAAGACATAGTTCATATCTTTTCTGCTCTACTACAATAAAACTCTTCTTACATACTTATCATCGAAAGGATAAGTTCTTCACTGATGCTTATCATGGGTTTTAGAGTGTTTCTACCTTTCATATAAATTTTATAATGAGCTTGTCTGGCTCCCTGAAAAGCATTTTTCTCCCTTGAGGGGCATTGCATTAATGTACAGGTTGAACTGAGAAGGACTGCCAGGTTCAGAAGTCAAATGCTCCACTCCAGAATGGCAGCAAGCCTCCTCAGGGGCTCGTATTTCTTTCATGTTCCCCAGAAATTATTACAGATTTCACATGCATTTCACATATATCTAGAGGACTCTTTCTTTACTTTTATTATGGTAGGATTGTAAAATTCTTGTTATAAAATGTTCTAATTGCTTATCCCCACACAGAGATGTTATTGTGTACAGTTCTGATAAGTGGCCGCTCTGCTCAGTTTGCAGAGGGCTTTCTATTCATCCTCCTGCTTCCCTGGACACTGAATTAAATGGTTGGCAAATGCCACTTTCTATCTATCTATCTATCTATCTATCTATCTATCTATCTATCTATCTATTTTTATTGCAGTGGTTAAAGCATCCAGGTCAGTGGTGGCCCTTAGCGGGAAGAGCAGAAATCCCTGGTATGCACGTGGCTTTAGTGGGCTGCATCTGTTTTCATGCACATAGAGCACTTAGTGTGGGATTCTAGCCAACAGCCTGTGCCAGTTTAAAGAACGCTCCTTGTTTCCTATGTGGCCAGGTCCCTTTGAAAGAATAGTGGTGATTTTTATCCCACTCTATTTCAGCCTCTGAGATAATCACAGGCAGGTTCATTTTATATTTGAATATGCTAATGTAATTAATTCCATTAGTGGTTTGGCTAACCTTTTAATAACCTTGAAAGGTAAGTAGGGTTATACCTACTCTTGCAGATCACCATACTGATGCCCAGAGAAGGTAATTAACTCGCCTGTTCAGTGTAGAGCCAGGATCCAAGCAGGTGTGTTTGACTCTAAAGCTCATGAGCCAAAACGGCATAGAACAGATTCCACCTTGCTTTTAATTTGGACATAACCACAGTAGGATCTTATTTCAATCTGCAGGATCTAACTAATACATGTAAAATCAAATGCAGGAAAAAACTCCCTGTAAAAAGACACACACACACACACACACACTAGTAGTGAAATACCAAGTTCCTACGAGCTTGGGTGAACTGAGTGGCATTTAGGCTCATTTACTTTCAGATTAATCTCTGTGCTGTCTTGAGGCTGTGTTGGTGTCTCTCACTCCTCACTTGATTTTTATTTATTGCTTTCCACTCAGTCGCTTTTTTTCCAGAGGTGGTGCGACAGGGTTTACATCCATGATCACATTCATTAGCACGCCGGCAGCGGCAGCACATCCACCCCACGATGCCAGGAGGCCAGGGAGCTGCGGAGGGAGCAGAGATTTATTGACACAGTGTTAATTATCTCGATGGCCTTTTGCAAACTGAGGAAGGAAGACTTCCAGGCAGCCACCTCATGGTCTTCAGGCAACATTTCCTAGTCATCATCTGTCTGTTTCTCGCCTTCCTCTTTTTGATGTTCACTCTCCTGGGTTTTCTCAGAAAAATTCAATTCCTCAGCATTATGGGTCTCAGATATGAATTGCCAGCTTCTGAACAGCAGGCAGCTGCCTGAGCCTTGCTCCCAGATCCCAGAGCTCAGCTCTGAGATGTATAAGCGCTCAGATCTATGCCATAATAATAAAGCACAATATCCAACACAGTGCTGAATCTCGAGATGCAGAGCAGAGATTTTGTTTTTCCAACTGTAGCTTTACCAGCAAAACAATGCACTTATAGGAGCCCAGTCATCTTTTCTCGGGATTTCTGGTGTCCCACATTCATGTCACTGACAGTCTCCAAAACATCAATTGTCCTGCAGAGCCTGAGCACACAGATGAGCCACTTGTTCTTGCTCTCAACAAGCCAGCACTGCTCCTGGACCCCACGTTCAGCCCTGCTGTCACTACTTTCGATGGTCTCCCACTGCCAAGCATAGGACCTTACTGCCAGGCCAAAATCTGCCCTGACCAGATGCTATCTTCATTCCTCTCCCAAGGCTGCTGAGCACTGCTGGAGAGGCCTGGGGTCTCCTGAGAGCGATTTCATTGATACCATGGTGTTGGGGCAATGCCTCACTCACTGAGCACTTGCAGAGCCCCTGTCCTGCCTGCTCATGGCTAAGAGGATGTGGAGAGCAGAGCATCCTGCCTGGGACTGAGAGCAGTAAAGGGATGGGAAGTGGGGAGGGCATGAAAGGAAAGACCTGGGACAACCTCCCGAAGTGCAGTCAAGGAAGCTCTCATCCAGGATTAACTGCTGCACCCCATGGTGACAGACCTGCAGGTTCTTGGCCCCTACATGAGCCTCTACACACAACTGCAGAGGGCCTTGCAGCTGCACCTGAAAATACCAGCCCCCTTTCTGCCTCTTCTTTTCTCTGTTTCAGAGGCAGAGCTTCCAGATGCAAAGCAACCAACATGTAAATGGGTGTTTTTTGAATCAGGGCAACCAGGAGAGAAATAGTCTACCTCCAGCCTTCACACCGACCCGAGCAGTCCTCTTTCTACAATATTCTGTCATCTGCTTGGGTAACAACACCACATAACCCCCTCCTCCCCAGCCCCCGCCATGAGCAAAAACATCCCTTTAGATTTTTAGAAACTTCTCCACGAGAAGCACTGATACTGTCAGTGGTGGGGTTTGCCCTCCTGCCTCTCCATCTCTGTGTGTCAATGGAAGCTCTGCCCCACGTGAGAGACCACCACCCCAGCCTCCTGGGCTGCTTTCCTGCTGAGTTTCATGATGAGGTAGCAGGGGACCCAGGCCCAGTGACCCGTCACCTTCCAGTGACCACCCCATCCCAGGCAAAGGATGCGCAACTCCCATTTTCTGGGCGACTTGCTAGCCTCCTTCCCTGAGGATTTATGACACACCACAATGCAGGTTACAAACATGTCTTGTCTGCGTTATTTTCCACATCCTCAACATTTTTGCTTTTCTTTCTCTTGTTACAGAAGAGCAAAGAAAAACCAAGCACGCTTCCTAGAGAAAGAGAGGGACCCATTTATTAACACCAGTGACTAGTGGACTCCGGGAAATAATTTTCAAATCAGAGTGAAGTAACATACAGAGGCTTTGCTTTTTATAATCTTCTGGGGTCTTTGTCTTGCAGATATGGTTCCACCCCCTTGTGGGCTTACAGGAAGACCCCCAGGTGTTGGGGTTCCCAGGTCATATCAGATGATCTGTCCTAGGGCCAGCAATAACAACCTTCCCCGCCCCCTCCCCCCAGGGCTGTGCATTGTTCAGTTTTTGTGGCCTGACAAGCCTTGCAAAGACCAGTTTCCTCCTCACTCTCAGTGTATTCTTTAGAGAATGACAAGCCATGTGAGCCCATTGGCCTTGCCCATCTCTATTTTTAAATCCTGGAGCCTTTCTCTCCCTCTTCCCTTCCAGGGTCCCTATCTCCCATGTGCAGAGAAGAGCCACCCTGCTCCCTCCTCTCAGCTCAGGGTCAGACAGCACTTCCCAAGGAGTGCGGCTGGTCATATTAATGGTGGAGGGGACCCCACTTTGGCTGTGGACAGTGATTGTGGAGCCAACTGCAGGATGTAATTTGGGAAAAAGCCATAACCATGTTTTTGTTTCATTCTGGAAGTTTGCCCACTAATAAAAATGCTGGCTAAGCAAGGAGCGTGGGGCTAAATATAAGTCAGAATTTATGCACTGGGGGAAATACCAAAGCAAGAGGCTTGGCGGCTGACTCTAATTTTTGCTTTCAAAAACGTGATGTCGTTTTGAACTATTTTTCTCATTATTAATTTATGGAAGAATCATGAAGAGAAAATTCATGAAGGCAAGGACTGTCAGAGCTGAAAAAAAGGCCTAAAAAGTCTCTATTTCTGTTTCAATTTACTTAGAGAGACAGGCTTGAGGAGGAGAAGATAACTGCACCTACATCACAAGCAACCCACAGCCATTTTGCTCCAGGACCAGGACTGAGTTGCAGCCCGGAGTCCATCTCTGGACACAGTGCCCTTTGAATCATTGGCTGTGGGTATGGCTCCTCCCACTTATCTTGCCAGCTTATCTATAGTTTTTACCATCTAAAAATAAACCATGAGCTGGAGGATACAGGCGATCTTTGTATTCTCTTTCTGCTTAGTTTAATTCAAATGTCATCTAATATTTGAAAGGCAAAGCCTGAGATTTTAAGGGAGACAGTGGTAAAAGTTTTAAGACAATTTTAGAATTGTCACAGTTGATTAAAATCTTCACTGGATCCCTTATTATTTGTACTTGGGAGAGCTTGGGAGAGTTTCTTTGATAGACAATAATCTTCTTCACCTATCTCCCTGCAAGGCTATCACTACCTGGTATGGGGTCCACTGCTCTGCCTCTATCTGGATGGTCTCAGAACCCAGGAGGCTGGATTGTATTAGGTGTGATATATTTTGGGGAGCAACATTTGAGGGATGGAATAAATCCTCATTGTTTGGTATTATTGCTCTCTGGAAAATGTCTTTATTCAAATCACTTCATTAGTAAAATCCAGCTATTAAAAACAATTTCTTTTGATTAAAAAAGACATTATTCTTTATATGAATCATTTTTTTTACTGGCTATAAAATTACCTTGGGTAAGAATGTAACGAGTAGTTGCAATGTGGGGAGGCCACAAACACAGGGAACTGAATTATTTCCATTGCCAAGAATGAACAAGACACAAGACCAAAATCATGTGTTTGTGGTTTTTAACAAACATCATGGACTTGTTGATGCAGTGGGTCCTCTTCCATGGCTGTTGTGCTCTGACATCATGGAGACTGGATAGAGAGGCGTCCCTGGAAGATTGAAGTTACTGACACCCTCCCCCCTCCATGGGCCACCCCTTTTAAAATTTCCCCATGTGTTTCTAGGCATCTTTTTCCCATAATGATGGAAAGAAGTGAAGAAGTGATGCCGGTGGGTTGTCAGTTATTGTTAGGATATGACATGCATACCACCCTGGGGTTTCTCCTCACATCCCCCAGATTACCCCAAGAGAGGAAATGACCTAATACTATACATGAGAAATCACCTATAATATTTTTGCATAAGAATAGTAATTTTTAATAGTTTAAGAAATAAAAGGTAACTTCTATTTAAGTAACTACCAAGACTAATAAAATGCAGTAACTGTGAACCATGATGAAGGAATCCCCTTCTTTCTTAGAGGGACCATTCATAGAATATTTGACCTAGGAGGTGTTACATTCACACACACTGCCTTTAAAAATAGCCCCCTCACAGTGGTGTTCACCTGTCACCCTTCTCCCAATACACCTGTACTGAAACAGCCTCTGGCACGGTCACAGAAACCAGAGTGGTAAACCTAAAGAACTTACTTTAGTCCTGACCTTTCTTAACCCCCAGGATCTGCCTGGGTCTCCCATTGGCTGACCTCTACCTAAAGCTAAAAGCACAGGAGCCCACTAATGTGATCCATGCAGGCCAGCTTTTGGCTTGGAGTTGGGTAAAGAAGGGTGGAGGCAGGTTTCAGGGCAAACTGCTACTCACTGTGTCTTCACATTCTCCTGGCCTCCCTCTTAATATCTTCTTCCTCTGCACATCGAAAATGGTGCCCTGTCCCAGAGTCCTGCTCCCTCCAGGAAGAGTGCCCATGCCATGAGGTCAAACTACAGTCAACCCATCTCTCCCCAGTGTATCCAGGTCCTGCCCTGTTTATGGAACCACCATCTGATGTCTCCATCCTGAAGACCCCCCAACACAACACCCCACTGCTACAATTAGTGCTCCTGACTCTGCTTGTGGCATCTGCTATCATAATCCCCACCACCAGACCATCTTGGTCTTTAGGTGGGACTTACCTTAACCTCTGTCTTCTCCCCCAGCCCCACCTCTTTCCGAGAAGCCTCACTGCACTTCCACTGCCCTGTTCTGAGTTGAGGGACCTTTTCCCCTGAGTTGCCACCACTGCCTTCTGACTGGTCTCCTGACTCCAGGCTTTCTCCAGGCAGTGCAGCCTGTCTCTATGCACAGCTCACATTTTATTTCTTTCTAAAGCACATCTACACAGCTCACATTATGCATCACAATATACACCGAGTAAATGGGAATTGTGAAGAGTTAAAACAATAGACAAAAATGCTGTACTATTTTCAACTTAATTATAGTATAGGGATTAGAGTGAAAATAAAAGTTCTTGTTCTCACCAACTCTACAACTCTATCAGATGGAAAATAAAAACATAAACACCAATGAGCTGCACATTATGCCTAGGAAGGGTGAATAAGACCTGTATGGGGCCATTATCCACACATCCCTTCTAAAGAATGAGCTTAGCACTGCTGTTCACTTCATTCCACATTTGCAGGAGGGAGAACTTCAATGTTTAACAACAGCTATTGAGTGTGATGACACCCATGTGCCCAGACTCAGGGAGGGGCAGATATAGGCCTTGAATTCAGCTCTCCAGGCTGCTAGTTTAATGAGCACTTACAAATCTCTCTCCCTGTATTCTTCAAGAAGGACAGGCAAAAAGGAATTGTAGGATTCTTCCTTTTGACCACTCAGAAAGCTTTCTCCCAATGAAGAGACCCCTGGCCCAGGGTTCTTCTCCATGCGTTTATTGCTGATCCAGAAGTGAAAAGGCCGGAGTTGTCATGGAAACCAAAACTGGCAAATCAGACAACTCCCCTATTTGAATCAGAGGAAATGAATTCTCTCCTTAAGTCCTGATGGGCATCAGAAGTCCTGGCTGGGACCCCCCTCGTTTCCTCCCTCATGCATTGTCTCAGCTCCAGCAGTCCCCACATAACTCACAACCTGGTCTCCCAGTAAACACTCTTGGCATCTCTCACCATGTTCTTCCACAGTCTGCAGTGTTTAAAAACGCAAACCTTATCAAGTCACTTCATCCCCTACCCTGGCCTGCAGAACCTTGCCCTGACTTTTTGAGCATCACCTCTCACCTGCTTACTGCACCCAGCAATGCAGGTCATCTTTATGCAACTCATCCCCAACCCTATGCCATAGGCCATTCACACTCAAGACCCTCAGCATAAGACATTGCCAGAAGTGAGCCATGATTTTTTGTTTTGTCCATCCTTATATTCTTGATTGGTAGTAGAATTCCTGGGCATGCGGTGTTGAAAGCAATAAGAACACACAGAGTTGTGAGAGGCCCATAATGGTCAGACTGAAACCGAAGGTTGGGAGGGTTTGGCTCTATGAAGGGGTGGTGCCTGAAACCCTAGGGGTCCTGGGACAGGTCAGAGAAGCTGGAGCTTTTCTGACAATGTCTGTGTTCAGTGATAGTAACACATGTCAACTGAAGTTTAGCTTAAAACAGCGACCCATCTGCACAGAGGGGTTTTATAGTTTTATAATCAATGATTGCAATGCCACCCAGCAGGTGTCCTTGTGTGCATGCTTCCCTCACTGGACTGCACTCTGGAGAACAAAGGCCTTATTCCTTGTTAGTTCACAGACAGGATCTGAACAGTAGACGGTCAGCAATTGTTTGATTGATTCCTTTGCTATGTGATAGCTTTATGTTTTATATAGTAAACTCAGTAAGTGTTTATATGTTGTGCTATGGATTTAATTTGGAGCTTACTTGTAAAAGTAGACTTTAAATGTTCAGGCAAAGTCATTTCCATTTCTCAGAGAAGCTCATGTATGGCAGGAATCAAACAGATAAAGAGGCACCTGGTTCCACTGTCACCAGGTGCTAGGCTGGTAGATCCAGCCTCTATGGTGCTTTCCTGGAATTTTAAACCTCCGAAGGGTGAAATGGTGATGTATATGGACAGCTCTGAGTCATTTAGTAGATGTATTATTAGTGGTGCATCTCTAACAGTAATGTGACCAGGGTGTGCACAGGCAACCTTATTAGCATACACTCTGACTCTAGTCATGACTGGAACAATTAATCACACAAAGCTGTAATCCAGACTTCCAATTTCCATGGTGCTATCTATTAATTTTAAATTCATGCTTTTTCCTTCTGTCAGTGATCTTGAGGTGCTTTATAACAAGAGAATAAACATAAGTACATAATGTAAGAACATTCTTGGCATTTTTTTTAATGAATGAGACACAAAGACAGCTTCCATCTCTGATGGAAATGTGGACGCTGAGCTACACAGAGAGAGCTGTGCTGAGGAGAGAGAACCCTGTGGTGGGCAGAGACTCCTGTCACCAGCCAGGCCCCCTCAGTTACTTCCTCTGATCTTGGGTAAGCTGGCCAAACCTTCCGTGCCTCAACTTTATTTTGTTACTTAGAGAACAGCACAGGCGATTTTCCTCCTTTGTGGTTTCTGTAAGTATCCTGTGAGGTACATGCATCAGGCAAGGTCCTCACACAAATAGTCACGTACTCCACAGGAGTGATGGGAAAAGTGCTTCATAAAAGGACTATTTACAGAGGGGCAGGCACGATGTAGGGCACCCCCAATGGTGTCCTGCTTCATTCTAAAGGGTGAGGCACAGGCGAGTTAGAAACCCAGGGACAGATAGAGCCAGAGAGATCACTGGCAAGAGCTTGGACCTTCAGCAGTGAGTCATAGAGAGGGTATGTGTGTGTGTGGCGGGGGGGGGGGGGGAATGGTTCAGGAATAAACATCCTGACCCAACCCTGCTCCCTTCTCCTGACGTGACCCAGTTGTCTCCATTGGATGAAGACAAATGGAAGCCAGACATCAGGGAAGGCTGTTGACAAAGCTCATAAAGGTCAGGCTCCTGGTGCAAATGGAAAACATCCAACAAGATTATTTTTAAAACAAACAAAACACAAAACTTTCCAGTTTGAAGTAAGAGCCTAAAAACAAAATAAAGAAAGTCTATAATGTTTTGAGCACATGTGGATTCTTCAATTCACAGATCTTTGGCAGTTTGAAAACTTGTTAAGATTTGAGCATACATGTTTATTCCTCATACAGAAGGGGACCTCTCTTTCATTAAGCCATCAGCACCTGGCTCTGGAAATGGGGTACTGTCAGAGTTGTCCCTGGACAAGAAACAGGGTGAGAGTGTTCCTTCTCAACTTGACCCCTCCCAAGACAGATAACAAATTTCCCCTGAGTACAGGAGCAGGCAACAGAGCAGCAGGGCAGACCCACCCTATGAAAAGTCCTTGTCAGGAGGGCCACCTGTCTTCCTGGGTAGTGGGGACTTTCTGCTCCAGCTTTGGGCACTGAAGTGATAGTGAAATGCTCAGTAGATGTCGACGTGCATCTCATTTTTAAAATTATATTTTGAGAAGTTCATTATAAAATGAGTTTTGGTAAAGAAAATAATATTTTTATCATTTCTGCATATTGTTGTGGTTGTTAGGTCCTCAAAGGAGAAAACCAAATCCAACAAAATAGGAGATTGGTTATAACACGCTCCTTGACCTTTCACCTGTAGGAAAAAAACCAGACACCCCTCAAATGATAGGAACATAATTCCTGAAGCTGAGGGAAAAGTCCATTCATTGACTATTCTTAAGATCTCCCAACATTGGGGCAAAGTGTGTTATTGCATCTAAAACATTAGTAGAGATAACCTCACATTTTACCACATCTCTTTAAAGAGCCTGGAAAATCAAAATGGATAAATACCATGGCTAATTAGGAAATAATGAATATTTAGTTCTTGATTATATATTTTGATGTTCTTGAGACCAGAAATATACTGGCATTGCATTATAATAGAGTCTATTTTTTCTAAACTATACTATAAAACTTACAGATTATAAAATATATGAATTATAAATTAATACATAAAAACCCATTCTAGGACAATTTGCCTCGGTGAGTGCCTTGATTACCTTAATCTCTTAGTTAAAGCTGTGTACTTAGAATCACAGCTAAATCCAAGCTGACTGTCCAGGACTGATGGGGCGTATGTTGCCAGCCTTATGTCCCTAAACTTTAAGCTATTTGTTCACGTTCCTGTTCTCTTTCCTCATGTAAAGAACAAAGATATGGTGCAGGGAGAATGGCAGGATAATTAGGGCCCATGAATCATTTTCAAAAGAGTTTGTTCACTTTAACACATTTAATAGGGTCCGACTCTTATTTTACATTACTCTCTACTAAAGCATAATGAATATCCCTGAAAAACAACTAAATACACCCCCCCGCAAAAAAACACACACACAAAAAAAAAACTACAAGATTATCTAAAATATCTGACATCTATATCATCCCGGCACTGAGCACCTACTGCCTGATCAGAGAAAGGAAGTAACTTGGAAAGAGGAGTCCATTCATGCAAAGACCTGTTGCCTTCATCTGTGTGTACACATCAGTTGTCTATTTCTATGTAACAGATAACCACAAACTCAACAGCTTAATAACAATATTTTATTTTTATTTTTATATTTTCTTAGCTTTATTGAGGTTCAAGTGATATACAAAAATGTACACATTTTGTGTACCCTCATCTTGATGGGTTTGGAGATATGCATATACCCATGATGTTTTCACTACAATCAAGGAACTAAACTTATTCATCACTGTAATATTTAAAGCATACTTTAATTTTTAAGGTTTTAATTAGGCAACACTTTGAAAGCTTAATAATATTTCATTGTATGTATATAATACATTTATTTATTTATAAAACTAGAAGTGCATTTCAGTTTATTTTCAGACTTTCTATAGCTGAGAACTCTCAGGTAGGGGAAAAGTTGTTCAGTTTTCAAATCTACATGGTCATTTTACTGGGAAACTACTTGAGACTTCCACTAAGAAAGAAAAGTTGGAAATTTCACTTTCTTGGTGTTTTATTTTACTATTTTAGTCTCGGGAATATTTAGCACATAACTCAGATTTTTCCTAATATATACATTCTGTGTGTGCATTACTTCTTATAGATGCCACATTGAAACAGCATCCTGATTATCTCCAAATGATAAAAACAAACAAACAAAAAACTAAAGTCAAAAATACCAGAGAGCAGAGTCATGAAGCTCTTTTGAGCTTATTTTAAACTCCAAAGTGACCTAGCTCATCCTTTCTGGGGCATGATAAGGCACAGCTTGTGCAAAGAAGCTCCAAACCCAGACACTAATGTTCGACTTAAAGCTGTTAAATCTGGCTGAGGAGCTAGTTTGGAAGACAAGAGTACGCTCTTCACTTGGGAAAGCCCATCCTTGTCAACATTGATGTCTCTTATCGTTTTTATAAACATATATGTAGCTTGCAAATATTTTCTCCCATTCATTGACTTTACATTTTGTTGATTAGTTCTTTTTCTGTGCAGAAGCTTTTTGGTTTCATGTATTCTCACTTGTTTGTTTATTTTTGCTTTTGTTATTGTGCTTTTGGAATCATCGCCAAAAGAATCAACCAAGACCAATGCCCAGGTGCTTTTTCCTGATGTATTTATCTATAAGCTGTAAGTTTTCGGACCTTACATTTGTCTTTCATCCATTTCAAGTAAATTTTTGTGATTAGTGTTACATTTACATTTTTTCTGCATGTGAATATCCACTTTTCTCATCACCATTTACTGAAGAAATTGTTCTTACTCCACTGAGTATTCTTGGCTCCCTTGTCAAATATTATTTTACCATACATATGTGAGTTTATGTCTGGATCTCAATTCTGTTGTATTGATCTCTATGTCTGTTGTTCTGCCAGTAACATACTGTTTTAATTACTGTAGCTTTGTACTATGGTTTGAAGTCAGGAAGTGTGGTGCCTTCAGCTTTGTCCTTTTTTCTCAGAATTGCTTTGCTATTAAGGGTCTTTGTGTTATACAAATTTTATATAGTTTATTTCAGACCTGTGAAAAATGATATTACCATTTTGATAGAGATTGCGTTGAACCTATAAGCTTTTGGTAGTATGAACATTTTAACAATATTAATTCTTCTGAGCTATAAAAATGGGATAGCTTCCCATTTCTTTCATCAATGTCATATAGGTTTCAATGCACAGATGTCTCACCTCTTTGGTAAAATTTATTTCTATATGTTTTACTGTTCTTGAAAGTATGATGCAAGGAGGAGATGCATTGGTTTCTAGCTTCTAAGTCTCTGCCAACAGGGTTCATGTCTCATGCATATATTTTTGTCTTATTATAAGTCAAAGTATATTGTCATCTTAAGGAATTATTTGCATAACACATTCTTAATGTTATCTAAAAAAGCAATGAGCATTTACTTTAAAAGAGGTTCTTATCTCAAATATTGCCACCATTATTCTTTGTAAAATGGTAAGGTGAAATGGCAACTTGTGTGAATTTTGACTGTGTTTTACCACACTGTATGTCACAAATAGTGCAGGCTTTCTTAAGATTAAATTTGAAATATTTTAAATCCTATGTTCATGGAAGTTCTAAAAAGGCAAGTGGGATAATACCAAGCATGAAGTCAACAAGAAGCCAGAGCACCTCAAAATCTGATGATAAAGGATGCCATCCAAGTAGAAAAAGCCAGAGCTTAGTTGCAGCCTATGGTACTTATCTTTAAAAAGTCCTGTTAGCATTTGAGTAACAGAGATAAGCATTATAATAGCAGGGAAGAATCTCCACAGGGAAATACTCTATTTATAAACTAAGTACAAAATGCATCTACTTATGCTCATTTTAATGTCTCAGGTAAATGTTTCCATAAATTCCTTGGAGTCCTTTCATTTTCCATTTACCCATTCTGCAATGTAAGCAATCTTTTTATAGACAACAAGCTTTCACGATGCTCACTTCAATTGAAAATATTCATTTTACTACTGGAGTGATCTTCTTCGGTTTAATCTGCAAAGAGAGAAATTCCAGGTGAGAAAATAGACCATTCATTTCCAAGGCTATCCAGTTTCCAATCAGTCAGCCCACTAAACCAGACATGCTCACCCTGTCTGCTTACTGGCAACCAAACCCAAGTCTGAGACAGAATCAGCCTTGTTCTCATTAATATCTAAGTAAAGCAAACAGCCAAATTAACACTCTAATTATGATGGAAGTCCTATACTTGGCAGAATCCTACAGAGCTATTCCCTTTGGGTTTAATTTCTAAAATTGGTCATCTGGCAGACACCAGTGATAGCTGTCCCTGTTTGGGTTGAGGACAGTGACCTTTGAAAGATTACTGACCTCAAGGATCTACTTGACCTCAAGGACCTTTTGCAAGCACAAAAATGGAGGTCCTCCAGTCCTCTTTGCGCCATCTCTCACCCTCCTGCTGAATGGATTGCAGAGCATATTAACAGAGCAAACCCTCACTCAAGGTGAGGGAAGGATCCCTGTGGAGAAGACAAAGGGCCAATAAGCAGTGTGAGCAGGGGATAAGATGCAAACCTCAGAATCAGATGGGAGACCCTGAGTGTGGGTAGCAAGGTTGAGAGCCCTGTGACCAGGGACAAAGTAAGGCTCCCTTAGCAGTGCCAGGAAGACTCCGATGGGACTTAATTCAAATCCAGACACCTGGTGGACAAAAGAAATATCTCTGTGCAAACAAGTAGAGGAAAATACACAGCAAATACACAGACACACACAAACACACACACTACATATACCATGCACACAACACAAAACTCATTCTCACCACAAACACATACATACTACACACACACACCACATAGCATACACCATGCACACCACACATATACTACATACAATACACTTACACATGCACATGCACACACACTAAATTATTTGAGATGAGCTTAGAATAGAAAGTTCTAAAGCACATGAAGGAAAGCAAAGCAGGGAAGCCCAAGCAAGCTCTGCAAACTTGACAAAGGGAAGCAGTCATTCTAAAGAAAATGCGAGTAATGGAACAGGCTTCCAAACAAAGAACTGGCATCCAAAAGCCATAATAAGAACAAACCAAGCAGAATATATTTTTGAAAGGTCAAAAATAAAATTTCAACAAGATAAATACTGAAAAATAGACTAGCCAGCATGGCTCATTGGTTGAGTGTCGACCTATGAACCAGAAGGTCATGGTTTGATTCCCAGTCATGGTTGCTTGCTTGATCTCAAGTAGGGGGTGTGCAAGAGGCAGCCAATCAATTATTTTCTGTCATCATTGATGTTTCTATCTCCTTTCCTCTCTGAAATCAATAAAAATATATTTAAATAAAAGATAAATACTGAAAAATAGAAAAACATCATTCAAGAATTAAAAGGTACTGACCCTACTGAGCTATAAAGACATAGAAAATATAAAAATGATCCTAAAAGATTAAAGATAAACTGAGAACCTGCAATATTTACCTAGAGTAAAAGTCGAATGAAATGGTGAAGCATTTGAGATGATAAAGGCTTAGACTTTCCCTCAAGTAAGAAAGACATGTGTTCACGTGTTTTTGTATGCATGCCAAAAGTGTACATTCAGCAAGGTACATTTAAAAAGGCTGTATAGCATGCTGGTGTGGCTCAGTGGTTGAGCATCTTCCCATGTACTAAGAGGTTATTGGATCAATTCCCAGTCAGGGCGCATGCCTGGGCTGCAGGCTTGATCCTCAGTAGGGGTCATGTAAGAGGCAGCAAGTTCTTGTTTCTCATTGATGTTTCTATCTCTCTCTCCCTCTCCCTTCTTCTCTTTCTGAAATCAATAAAGACATATATATTTTTAAAAATCTGTACCTAGTTCCAACATAATAAAACTGAAGAATATTCAGAATATAAAGTTTTTAAAATTAAATTTATTGGGGTGACATTAGACATGATCATATAGGCTTCAGGTGTGGGTTTCTATTTTACAAGATCTGTATATTGCTCCGTGTGTCCACCACCCAGTGACCTCCTGGCACTGCTTCTCCCGTCACCATATACTAGGACCCCTTTCTTCCCCCACCCCCTTTCCTCTGGCAACCACCACACTGCTGTTTATGTTCATGAGTTTCAGTTTTATATCCCACATATGAGTGAAATCATATGGTTCTTAGCTTTTCCTGACTGACTTATTTCACTTAGCATAATATTATCACAAAGAAACTATAAAAGCCTCTAGGAAAGAAGAAAAAAATTAACCCACAAAATACTGGTAAGCTCTTAACTAAATATTAAAATTAACCACCATCTTGAAAACTCAATTAAAAGATTAAGTCCATCTATTAGAGCAGTGGTTCTCAACCTTCTGGTCCTTTAAATATAGTTCCTCATGTTGTGACCCAACCATAAAATTATTTTCGTTGCTACTTCATAACTGTAATGTTGCTACTGTTATGAATCGTAATGTAAATATCTGATATGCAGGATGGTCTTCGGCGATCCCTGTGAAAGGGTCGTTCAACCACCAAAGGGGTCGCGACCCACAGGTTGAGAACCGCTGTATTAGAGGATCCAGTTCATGTAGATAACATGAATGTCAGCGATAAAAGTCTCAAAGTCTCAAAAATGCAAATCAAAACGACAATGTGGTACCATCTCACACCTGTCAGAATGGCTATCATCAACAAATCAACAAATGACAAGTGCTGGTGAGGATGCGGAGAAAAAGGAACCCTCTTGCACTGCTGGTGGGAATGCAAACTGGTGCAGCCACTGTGGAGAACAGTATGGAGTTTCCTCAGAAAACTAAAAATGGAACTCCCATTTGACCCAGTGATCCCACTTCTAGGAATATATCCTAAGAAACTAGAAACACCAATCAGAAAGGATATATGCTCCCCTATGTTCATAGCAGCACAATTCACCATAGCTAAGATTTGGAAACAGCCTAAGTGCCCATCAGCAGATGAGTGGATTAAAAACTGTGGTACATCTACACAATGGAATACTACGCTGCTGTAAAAAAGAAGGAATTCTTACCATTTGCAACAGCATGGATGGAACTGGAGAGCATTATGCTAAGTGAAATAAGCCAGTCAGAGAAAGATAGATATCACATGATCTCACTTATTTATGGAATATAATGAACAAAATAAACTGATGAACAAAAATACTGAGACAGAGAAGCATTGATCAGACCATCAAACCTCAGTGGGAAGGTAGGGGAGGGTTGGGGTAAGGGGGAGAGATCAACCAAAGGACTTTTATGCATGCATATAAGCCTAACCAATGGACACAGACAACAGGGGGGTGAGGGCATGAGTGGGGGAGTGAGGGGGGGGGGGTGCTATAGGGGGATAAGGACACATATGTAATACCTTAATCAATGAAGAAAAAAACAAAAAAATGCAATTCCAAGCACAGGACCATTTCTCAGAACCATATGTTCTTGTCCAGGAGTATGCCTTTGGGATCTGTTCATCCTTTTCTCTGTCTACACTCTCAAAGTCTGCAAATGTTTGGATTTACACATCAACAGCCATCGAATTTATTCTTTATTCTTGCTCCTTGTCACCCACCACCAAGGACATATGACCACAGAGGCTCTATCTTCAACCTCCACTTGGTAAATGCTCATTAAATCATGTGCGCCAATTCACACAGCTAGACAGTGTTTCCTCCCAGCTGTGTCCAACTGGGGACACTTCTTTCTTGCCTACCTGAGCTCCATGGGCAGGTTTTGTCTCAAATTTAGGTTGCTTAGAGTCTTCTCCATCTCACTGTATCTCAAAATATGAAAAAAAAACCCATGCATTGCAATACTTCTATTCAATAATAATGAGAAATTACTGAGTGTGAGACATTCACAAAACCCATGAATCCCCAAACATTGTGTGAGGTTTATAACATTAAGACAGATAGTAAGCAATGTAATTGCTCTTTCTTAAGGAAATGGACTTTAAAATTTGGTCTCTTTATAAGATAAACCATTATAAAACATTTAAACAAGCAATCTAGATCTTAATGAATCAATACATTTAAATTTCAAAAGAAAATATGCTGAGTTTAAACATTTTGGCTTAAGTTGCTTTAAGGATTACAAATATCAAATTTCCAATAGATTGGCCCATCTCCCAGATACCAAACTATGAAGCAAGTAGGAGATTTTGGCAACAACCCTTTCTTAACATTAATAGTTTGTGAATTACTTGAATTAAATTGTGATTAGCTCTACATCAGGATGTTCACTACTTTCTGCCATAGCAAACATCCCCTAAATAATTTCTTTATGCTTGGAATCCATGCATAAATTCTGCTGAAATAATTTAATTTGAAAATCTTAGGTCATCCCTGAAGTAATTTATACTCATGAGAAACTGACATTTTTTCATTTGAATGTTTTTTTGATAACTAACATTAACATGATCTTGTGTTGATAAATGATACTTCAACATATCCACAAATATTTTACCCACAGGCCTGCAGATGCATGAAAAGAGAGTAGAGCACTCAAAAACAACCTACCACAATCAAAGCAGCATTTTCTCTGAGCTGGAAGAGTCTCTATTCAAACGCAGATGCTTTAGAAACATAATTGTTCTGTGCTAAGAAATGTCAGATGAAATATATAGAACCACTTCCTGTCCTTCCACTGTTACCTCAGCGACACGCTGTCCTCTAAGAAAAAGAAATGTGTGGAGTGGAGAGAGCAGAGGCACAGTGTTAGGGATGTGGTTGGGTCGAGGTCTAACTGTCCTACTTTCAAGCTTTGTGACCATGGCCCAGTCACCTAAAAACTGGTTCTCACTGGTTCTCCTCTGTCTGCAAAGTGGTCAAGGTACCCTCTTTGCAATCTTATTATCTTGCAGAGAGATAACCCATACGAGAGCATGTGGAAAGCTGACAGCATGGCTTAAATAAAAGTCACCAGCATCAAAACTCTAGGAAAACCGTGGGCTGGCTTTGATTCTAATCCCCACACTTGAGGTAACAAGTGCTCCCAGGCCAGGTGCAATCTCAGTTCAGAATGCATTACCAAAGTATGCAACTGCCTTCTGCAACATGAACAGGCATTGTTTTGTACACTCAGACTAAGGTGTCATTAAAGCCTTCAAGTACGGCAAGCCAAAGAAAATCACTACTTCTTGTAACTAATGGGAGGTAATTGGAGCCAATTGTTATCTAACCTGCAGCGTGAGAAAAAACATCCCAGGAACTCACAGACTCATGAATGAAAAAACAATGTTTTACTGAGATTTGGAACAAGTTTTCTATTCATAATTATCACAGAAAAGCTTTGCTAATACAGAAATTGTTATCATGAGTGGAGTATTGGGGTGGTGCCCTGACGAACTCAAAAATTACATGGCATTGGCCTTAGGGATAAGATAACTAATGTAGGAAGCTGAACAGGTGGTTGTCCATGTTGTGTGGTGACAAAATAAAATTTGGTCAAACTATTACCTTTGATAACATAAAGGCAAGAAATCACTTGATGAACTGAAATGGGCAAAAAGATCATGAGGTGAATTTGGTAGTAGGAGTTCATTGTTATTACTCTATTGGAAAAGGCCCTACAGGAAAGATTTGAACTCAGAAAAAAACTATGGTGTTTCAAGGAGAAATAGAAAAAATAGGTAGAATCCAAAAATTTCGAGATTTTTAAAATAAAACTATGTGGGTGCATATTACACTGAGCATAAGGCACAGTGTACCTACCTCTAACCATTTCTAAGGCATTTAAAAACAATACCACAATTTTGATGATAGAATATTCAAGGGTCTTGATATATTTATAACGGTATGGAATTGAGCTTCTATTGGATATCTATTTCCAAGACTGCAAAAATAATGTTACTTTTCTATCTCCATACTTGGAGACTTCTGACTTCAAGAAGTGGTAACAAGGATCTGCTTTGCAGACATTTACTGAGACCTGGATCCCCTTTGATTCTGGTAGCCCAGCTACCATTGGACTTGCCAAGTCAGAAGCTCTCAACAGCCCAGCCACTCCCAGACCACAGATCACTGACTTCATTCTTTGTCTAGCCTGACAATGCTCCCAGACATTCTCCTAGTGTTGGTCTTTTGTGTAAACATATGTGACGTTTGCTTCTCACTTAAAATTTATGAAGTTAAGAATTATGAAAATATGCAGGTATATAATATATGGTTGCTGATGAAATATCTCGTGTGGGATATTGATGTAGATAATGATACTTGAAGAATTAGTGGAAGAGTTTTAACATTAAGAAGTTATGAAATAGTGATGTGTGAGGAGCCACCAATCCAAGTGAAAAAGCATGTAAGACATGGGGCTTGATGGAATCCTGGAAGCACAAGTAAATTGCATGACCATGTGGCACAGACACTCATGGAACTTACTCCTATTACCTCCTCTCCTAAGACTTCACGCAGAGTTTCCTATGATTGGTGACTGAGGAAGAACAGTAATAATCAGGTCTGGTATAGACATAATTTTTACAACATAGTGGTCCCAATCAATGGTTGACAGCTACAGCAAATGGTATCACATAAAGATGTCCATAGAAGATCAGGGTTAATGTAAATTCTTCCCATGGCCAGAATGTTAAGCAAAATAATGTTTTGTCCACTTTTTCTAGGCTGACACATAGCACAGAAGGCATCCACACTGGTTTACAAGCTGTAGCCATTGGGTTGGCTGGATGTGTTACAACACCTGGTCTGAAGAAGAAAGAAAGAAGATGATTTGAGTTTGCAAAACAGATTATGTACCTTGATCTCCAGAGCATTACCTCAAATGAAGGTGACATAAAAAGAGACTTTTAATCTGTTATATTAGACTCCAACTTTCTAAAAAAGTAGTAAAACTATTCTTGATAAAAGGGAGCCCTGGCCAGATGGCTACGTTGGTTGGAGAATCGTCCCATGCACCAAAAGGTTGAGGGATCGATTTCTGATCAGGGCACATACCTAGGCTGTGGGTTCAATTCCCAGGTGGGGCACAACAGGAGGCAACCAATCAATATTTCTCTTTCACCTCTCTCTCTCTCAAAAAAAAAAACAAAAACAAAAACAAAATCAATGAACATATCCTCGGGTGAAGCTTTAAAAAAAACAACACAATTATAGTAACCTAGGGCTAATCTCAGCATGACTAGATTCTTATATTTAACCTTTGAAAAGAAAAAATAATAAACTATATAGTATTTTATCTGAAGCAGGAAGAGGATGATTTACATGGCATCTGTCAAAGGAGAGTTTCAACTACATTCTTCAGAAAAGATTCGTGGGCCCTGGCCGGGTGGCTCCGTTGGTTGAATCGTCTTCCCATGAACCAAAAGGTGGTGATTTCATCCCATCAGAGGGTGTATGGGAGGCTACAGATGGCTGTTTCCATGCCCCCCTCCCTCCATTCCTCTCTCTAAAGGTCAATAGAAATATATCCTCAGGCAAGGATTAAAAAAAGAAAAGATTCCTTACCCATAAATAAAAACAGGCAGTTGAGTGGGATGGTAAATAGTAAAAACAGACGCAATTACCTCACAATGACCAATAACTTCTTCCAGCAATATTCCACATTCCTCCTGTCCTGTTTTTATGTTCAGAAAGCAGACTTCTTAACATAATTTACTTTTCTACAGAGCAGTGTTATTCAACAGTGCACTATTGGTATTTGGGCAAAATAAATCTTTGCTTTAAGGACTATACCCTGAAATGTAGGCTATTTTGTATCTACCCATGGAGGGACAGAGTGGGAAGTACTAAACTTCAGCCGAGAACCACTATAGAGTTTCCAATCAACTCTGATGTTATTATTTTTATTGAAAATCAATCAACTTGTGCCCTGATTTGCATACTTCCGGGTGTAATGACCAAGAAGTTATGAACTGGTAAGGCAGCTAATGAGATTCCAAGCTGTAATGACAGACATACCTCAGAGGTGCTGCAGGTTTGGTTCCAGACCACTGCAAGCGAGTGGTAATCTTTTTGCTTGTGGAGGGTCTTGTCTTTAATCTGTAAAAGAAAAAACCTCAGCATCTGTGAAGCACAGTACAGCAAGATGCAATAAAATGAGGTAGGCCTGTATTGTTCTCTGAGCCTTGCTTGGGAGGCCAGAAGGTCTTCCTCAAATGAGGGCCCTTGGGCAGACTATGCATATTTTCAAACTGCAATAGCAAAGCAATCTCCCAATTTTCAAGTAAAATTTTATAGTATGCCATTTCTAATGTGATTTTCAAAAGATGGGTTACATTATTTTCCCCAGCCAGTGTCTCTCACCTCATAGCATTCACAGTAGTTTTTAAGACATCCTGATTGTTTGCAATTAATCCTTTGCTGTGATGTCAATTTGATTCTCTCTCTTTTCCTTTCCCTATTTTAGGCTTAAAAGCTTCTGGATTTCTGTCAAGGCATGCCTCTGAAAACAGAGCAAATACCAAATGAAGTTAAATCATAGGACATTAAATGTAAATACTGCAAAGATAAATATTTTCCTTTGTAAAACAAAGAGTTCCACATAAACAGGCGAAAACTAAAATTTTCATCAGTTAAATGAAATAAAAAATAATCACCTTTAGAAAGAGAGAGAGAGAGAGAGAGAGAAAGGAAGGAAGGAAGGAAGGAAGGAAGGAAAGAAGGAAGGAAGGAAGGAAGGAAGGAAGGAAGGAAGGAAGGAAGGAAGGAAGGAAGGAAGGAAGGAAGGAAGGAAGGACCCCAATGCAGTTAAATAGCCTCAAGTTTTCAGGAATCCAGGTGGAAGTCTTTTTCTAGGATCCCCAAAGAACTGGGTGCCAAAGTGAGAGCTCCAAGACCCAGTACACAAGTGCAACTCTCAATCTGCTTTGTACCCCATGATGATGTCCTGTGAGTTAATTAGGACTTTGTGAGCTGAGACCCTACTACCAAGTGGCATCTCTTTTAAGGAAATGCAATCTGAGCAACCATCTTACAAGTATGTTCTGAAACAAGGGCTATTTTTTTTTAAGTAGCTTCATTCAAATATAGGCAGTCCCCTTCTTCTTTCGGGGAAATTGTTCCTGAAGATAGGGTAGATTGTGACATAACAACACCCCCAAAGACAGAACAGAAAATAGAGTTATGGGTAATGACAGAATTATACAGGTAAATTGTAGCATCCAACCTCTAGATGTCAAGTGCAATTTTGGTGTCTGTCTTGAAAATGATGGGTAGTTATGACAGCAAAACCAAACACTGCTTCCATCTCAGAAAAAATACAATCCTCTTTGGACAGTAATTGGTATCAGCAATTCTTGAGGTCCTGAAAATGGAACACTGAGGATTGCAGGTGTGGATTTCTTAGTGCCTGATTTCTCATAGCCTCATAGCCCACAAGCACTGCATGAGTTATACTGGGAACTCATGCAGGATGACTAACTCAGGACACAAGCAAGCTTTACAGCCAGGCTGAGCCACTTGTCTGCCAGGCTCTTGCTTTTGCAAGTCATGATTTAGGAGTATTGGCAACCAGAGTTAGCTCTATGACACACGAATTCCTTTTCTTTACATCAGTAGATCTCTGAAATAAACAAGGTGGGTAGATTTACAGTGATGCATGGCATGTTACCTCATAGCTCACATGCTATTCTGTGCTGGCCAATACTGGTACACCATCTTAATGATACATGGTCTTCTTTATTTTCTGCACACTTGATTACATTTAAAATGTAATGTACTCTCTTCTCAGTATTGGATGGAATCCTCAAACTAACAACCTTTAAAAACAATGAGAGATATTTAACATATTGCTTCATTACTCAGAATGGTGATATATTCTGTGAAGACCACAGAACTGGAGGCTACTGTTGACCTCCTAATTTATTAGAATTCTATCAATTCAGGTGTGTGTTTTTTAAAGTGAAAAACACCTACATTTAAACTTTGATGAACACATTCCCCAAATAAAACAAACTTCCTTCAACTACTAATGTTTAAAGATTATTGTAGTCTATGTTCATGAGGTTTTTCTCTCTTTTTTCTTTTTTACTCAGTTCCTTCAGCACCCAGTCCACCAACCCCCGAGAGCTGTCAGCCTGCTCTCTATGAGTCTGTTTCTATCTTGCTTGTTAGTTCATTTTGTTCATTAGATTCCACACATAAGTGAAACCATATGGCACTTGTCTTTCTCTGACTGGCTTATTTTACATAACATAATGCTCTCTAGGGTGGTGATTGCCTGGGAGCAGGGGGTTAGGAAAGGTGGAAGAGGGTATGGGGGATAAATGGTGATGAAAGAAGACTTGACTTAGGTTGGTGAGCACACAATACAGTTACAGAAGATGTGTTGTGAAATTGTGCACCTGCACCTGTATAATTTTGTTAACCAGTTTCACCCCAATAAATTCAATAAAAATGAAAAAAATATTGTAGGCTTTTATTTCTAAAAATTTTTTAAAGCCATAAAGCAATGAACATAGAGGTGCATATATCTTTGTGAAAAAATATTTTAGAGTTTTCGGGGTAGATACCTAGAAGAGGGATTGATGGGTCATTTGGTAGCTCTGTTCTTAATCTTTTGAGGAACCACCATATTGTTTTCCATAGTGAATATATCAGTTTATATTCTTCAACCAGCAGTGAATGAGGGTTCCTTTTTCTCTACAGCCTATCCAACACTTGTTATTGCCTGTCTTGTTGATAATAGCCATTTTAACAGGTGTGAGGTAGTATCTCTGAGTTTAGATTTGCATTTTGGTAATAGCTATTGAAGTTGAGCATATTGTCATATATCTGCTACCATTTGTCCTCCTGGGAGAGGTGTCTGTTCAGGTCCTCTGCCCATTTTTTAATTGGATTGTTTGTAGTTTGGTATTGAGTTGTATGAGTTTTTTTTATAAATTTTGGATATTTACCTCTTGTTGGAGCTGCTGTTTGCAAATACCATCTCCCATTCAGTTGGTTGCTTTTTTGTCTTGTTGTCAGTTTCTTTTGCTGTGCAACCTTGATAATATTAGGCTGAAGGAAGTCAGTCAGAGAAAGTTAAGCACCGTATGGTTTCACTCATATGTGGGATATAAAACTGAAACTCATAAACACAGACAATAGTATGGTAGTTACCGAAGGGAAGGTGGTGGGGAGGTAGTAAAGGGTAAAGGGGTACAAATAGGATGATGGAAGATGATTTGACTTTGGGTGGTTAGGCAAACAATGCAATATACGAATCATGTATCATAGAAATGTACACTTGAAACATATATGACCCTACTGACCATTGTCACCCCAATAAATTTAATTTTTAAAAAGCCACAAAGCATCAAATTTAATTTTATGAAATGTATGGTTTTATAATCATATAAAGTATTTTAGTTTGCTATTTGGATGATTCCATTTTCCCCTCACAGTCATCTGTTCTCCCAAATGGATTTTTTTATAGTGGCAATTTTAGAAAGTCTGGAACTGCAGGTCCCACAGAATATGCCCTGCACCAAGGGAGGGTCCAGACCATTGAGGAGATTACTCCAGCACTGTCCCCAACTCCATGACAGTTGGGGAATGTCACTCAGCTCTGAGTTTTCTAAAATGAATTATTTTTCTCAACTGATTTCAATATAGAGTGTATAATAAAGGTTCACTTTCTGGCACCAAACAAAAACAAATTCAAGATATATATTGCCCATTTTCCAATTATACCCAGAGTCCATTTTAATTTCTGAAAAAAAACTATTCTAAGCATGTTTCTTCTTTTGCCAGTGCTCCTCAGATTTAAACAAATTGCTTCCCCTTCTCCTTTGAAAATATTCATGAGTTGTTTAGAGTTGTTTTGTATAAAATGTTCCTTCTTCCTTAGTGACTCTGTGGTTTAGGCTGAAGTGACTCCGACAAAAACAACAGTCCCCATAAGTGTGGTGACTGGGAGAGGGAGGAAAACTGTCAAACATAACCTATCTCTTAATTCTGCACTAGGTAGAGTGCTGGAGAGGGGCCAGGAGAAGCAAAACCTTCCATTTGTGGAATCCTTGGTTGATTGGTAGCTACTTGTATGAAAATTAAATATCATATGCATTTGACCAATCTGTTCATCTAAAATAATTTAGAGCTTATTCCTTCCCTTCCTCAACTCCAGGAAACAGTGAGTAATGTGGGTGCCCAAGAATGGGTGGTTGACATTCAATATTGCCTACTCAGGTGCGTGATTCTGCCACGCACGTAATGCTTCCGACCCCCAGAAGTCTAATCTCTGCCTGTAACGGGTTAACTGGTATGAGGCACCATAACCACTTCGTTAAGTGGAACAAAGAAAAAGCACCAGAGAGGGAACAAATGCATCTATGAACAAAATATTAGACACAAGATATAGAAAGAATCCATTTATATCATTTGCATTTTACCTTTCATATGCACACATATCTTTCTTTCATTTTAAAGTTAAAAAAAAAGTTAGACCTTTTTAAGTTTTACTGGGCAACTTTATAAGTTATAGAATGAGGTCTAGGGAAATTTCAAGTAAATGATAGTGTAAACTTAGAACTTTTTTACATTTCTGAAAACAGAGATCACCACTAGAATAGAGCTAAAATAAAGATAGAGATGACTTCATTATGTATATCACCAAAGAACACAATTTCCTTCTTGGCTTGACCATGTGTCTCTCACTCATACCTATCATTAAAAAATAGCTTATTTTATTTGTAACTGGCAAGATTTGGGAGCAGCCAATATGTATTTCATTGGGTGAATGAATAAATAAATGGTGGTATACTCAGATAATTGAATATTACTTGGCAATGAAATAAAATGAGCTATGAAGCCTTTAAAAGACATGGATAAAACTTAATACATATTTCTAAGGGAAACAAGCCAATCTGAAAAGGCTAAATACTATTTGATTCCAAGTATAGAACATTCTGGAAAAAGTAAAAATATGGAGACAGTAAAATATCAGTGGTTGTGAAAGTTTCAGGATGAGGAGAGAAAGAAGGAGGGGTGATGCACAGATAATATTTAGGGTGGACGATACACATCATTACACATTTGTCAAAACCCATGGACTATACAATATAAAGAGTGAACTATAATGTAAACTGTG
Organism: Myotis yumanensis; assembly: GCF_028538775.1. Taxonomy (NCBI): domain Eukaryota; kingdom Metazoa; phylum Chordata; class Mammalia; order Chiroptera; family Vespertilionidae; genus Myotis; species Myotis yumanensis. Next base: position 26,092,654 of record NW_027223755.1, read on the forward strand.
GACTTCAGTTAATGATAGTGTATTAATATTGCCTTATCAGTTTAGAAAACGTATGCTCAATACAAGATTTAATAATAAGGAAAACTGTGTGGGGAAGAAGAAGAATATAGGGGAACTCTCTTTACTTTCTGATCAATTGTTCTATAAACATAAAATGGCTCTAAGAAAAAGTCTATTAATTCAAAAAAACAACATAAAATTGGAGCTATAAGATTGATGCACAAAGCAAGGGAGGGAATAAAGTCCATGAAGTAACTATGCAAATAAAAATCAAGACAAGGAATGAAATTAAACAAGCAGCCATTAGATGAGTATCAAAATTCTGTGACATCTGGCTGGAAACTGTAGTGTTTGAGTGTGAACAACCACATCCAGCAACTAGTGGAAACAAGTGTGTGTATCAGCAAAAAGACACCAGTGAGATATCTGAGGTGTTTCCCCAAAACACTGGAAGGGAAAACTTTGCATGAAGCTGGAGAATCTTCATCATCAGTTTGGAGGAAAACCAGTGAAATCTGAGTTATTATAGTCTGGCAATGCCATAGGTCCTTGAGGCTATCAAGATCATGGGGACACTGGTCATTCTTCCATAAGACAATCATTGATATTTATTAGAATTTAAAGCTTTCAAATGCTGACTACATCCATAGTGATTGTGTGGATGGGGTTCAGATTAAAAGGTGTCAGCACATTTCCATGGACACAGGAAAACCATGAGGAACAAGAGGAAGCTGTATGTCAGAATAAAGGGTGGGGACACCCAACATAAGGAGAGGACCCAAGAGTGCAGAAGAGTAAAGTACCATATTCCATTTGAGTCTGGTCCTATAGGGTCAAAATCTCTCCTGACACACCTACTTACACACCTTCTTACAGGACTTTCTAGAGCTTTCCTTGGTTATCTTGGAGAATAACTGCTTTCTGTGGCCAGAAAAAGACACAAGGACTCTGCAGTAACTTACATTATTGACATATGCCAGACAATAGATGAAGACAGTAGGAACATATGCACTAGCAGGAAGAATACGCAGGAAATCAGGGGGTCATGGCAGACATTCAATAAGGCCTGAGTCCCACCGTGTCTGAAAAATTGTAGCAATTTAGCAATTTGGAAGACTGTCACTGAAAAAGAGAGAAAAATGTTTTTGAGATTTCCAGCTACTGCTGCTAACCAAGACAGGGCACTAGCAATGTTATGTTGTTATTCTAAAATCACATCTTTATTGAAAAAAGTAACAGTTAAGTAGGGAAATAATAAAAGAAGACAAGAAAACAGACAAGCTATTAATTTCTAGCCCAAGTGGAATGGTCAGTTAGCTGTAGCAACGCTGTTTACTCAAAGGCTCAATTTTAAGCAACTTCAATTTTGTGTTAGCAAATAGCCATTAGATTGGACAATTATGCATGAAATATATAGTCCTTCCCTTTGTTTTTCTTTTTCATCTGTGTGCAGTCGTCATATATGTCACATGTACAATGCTTTCCTGTGATCTGCTGATCAGTGTGTGTGTGCTGTGTAACAAATTAAACATAAACTTAGCAATTTTAGAACACAATTTCATCTCATGGTTCTGGAGGTCAGAAGTCGACACAGGTCTCACTGAGCTAAAATCAAGGTGGCAACAGGCTATGGTGCTTCTGAGGAAGAATTTGTTTCTGACTTATCTGGATGGTTAGTAGAATTCAGTGCTTTGCAATAGGACCAAGGCCCCCTTTTTCTCACTGGCTGTCAGCTGAAGGCTGTTTCCAGCTTGGAGAGGCCATCTGCAATCCTTGGTTCCTGGCCTCCTTCCTCTATCCTCACAGCCAGCAATGGTGGGCTGAGTCCCTCTCATGCTTTAAAACCCTCCTGCCTCTCCTTCTGCTAGTACATACTTCTGATGATTCTTCTGCCTCCCTCTTCCACTTCTAAGAACACACATAATGCGTGGAGCCCACCTAGACAATCCAGATTTATCTCCCTATTTTAAGATCTGCAAACTTAATTCAATCTACAAAGTTCTTCAGTTACATAAAGTGTTGACAAATTCCAGGCATTAGGATGTGCACATTTGGGGGAAATTATTCATCTGGCCACAGTTCAAGTGAAAGCAACATTGGTGTGTTTCAATTGTTGTATCAAAACTCACACACCTGTCCTTGCAGATTCTTTGGGCTCCAACTCATCTTTTATGCCTCTCTTTTCTGCTCACAAGGAGCACTTATTTATAAGATTAAAAAAAGACAAAGTGCTCTAACTCTTGCTGATGCCCCTGTGCATGGTGATAGCTGCACAGAATCTAAATAACCCCTTTCTCCTTCAGATTCTTCACAAACTAAAAGCTACATCCTGGACATTCTCCTAACCTCTCCATCTATGGTCTCTGCATGGTCCAGGGCATAAATCTGTTGACTGGTCAGAGTCTTCGGCTTTCTGTGGAATGGGCTTCTGCTTATGGACACAGAGCACAGAGGAAATGGCTTCATTGACTTGGAGGGATCACAACCCTCTATTGCCCAGTTGCTGACCGCTTATTTATAAAATTCATCATGGACATCTCAATGGAAAAAAACACATACATTTATACTATGAAAGAAGAACCTTTGATTAGTGCTTTGGCTCATAAGGCCCTTGATGCATTTTTCACACCCAAATACAGTTCGTTAAGAGCAATACCAGTGACCTGAGAGTGCCCAGAAAAAGGATGAACTGCTCATGTTCTGAAATAAATTGCAAACAGTGAAGAGAGAAAAGATAAAATCATAGATTGCTTATGTGCTTGGAATTTACATATTTATATGACCTAAACAAGTCAAGGCCTTAAAAGGGAGATAAATGCTTCCCCATCTCACTTGGGAAAGTGATGGGAATTAGGGGTTAAAAGCAAGGCCAGAAAACTCCCATTGGAAAAGGAATCAGGAAGCCTCAGTAAGGAGGAATGACAAAAAAAAGTAAAATCATCAGGCTCAGGACGAACCTGAAAAATAGAAAATTCTATTAACACAAGGGTATCTCAGATGCTACTCTTTCAAATACACAAGTCCAAGATCCCTGCCTCCAATGGAGAATCCCCTCAGCTATGCAACTGGACAGGTGTTTGGGACTGCAGCCCAGCACCATGTCCCACATCACATTTCTCTCTTCCTTTCCACATGCCCATATTATATTGGACAGGCACACTCTTTCTTTCTTGAATAGTACACCTTTCCCCACCACATAAACGTCTGGGTATCCCTGAGATGGAGAAGAATAAGAGGTACATCCTTTCTGGTCTGTTCTTGCCAAAAATGCGAAACCTTCATTGAACCATGTGTTGAGGGAATTCTACGAAGTGCCTAACCAGCAAGGTCACACAGGTACAGGATGGAAAGTACTTAATGCAAAGAAACTGTGTGAATGCTCCATGGGGCAGGTATTTGGGATGTAACCTCTGTAGCTACTGTTACTGTTGTTTATATCACAAGAATCTTGCCTTACAGGAGCTGATAAACTACCGTAGTGGAGGCGGGGAGTGGGGTAAAACCAGCTACAGAGAATTATCAATGGAAAAGGCTGTTAGATTGCTTGTTGCAGATATAAGTACTATGTAGTTCAAAGAAGAGGAAGGAGAAGTGACATTCAACTGTTCGATTAGAAATGTGGGTTAGACATTGTTGGATGTACAGAAGGCTTTTTGAAAGGAGTGAAGCAAACTTGATCTTGGCCAGAAAGATGAATAGTATGAGTTTGGGGAAGAGCAAGTTTCTAAGAGATAAAAAGACAAGGCAGTCTGGAGGTGTCAAGGGCAGCCCAGTAGAACAATGTGAGTTCAGAGGATAGCAGCATCTCCTAACTGGCAATGAACAAGTGGGGTTAATAGTTCCTACCTTGTGTCATGTATTAGTATCCTGTTGCTACTATAATAAATCCCCACAAATTTAAAGGCTTAAAACAACACACATTTTTATCTTACAGTTATGAAAGTCAGAGTCCAATATGCTGAAATCAAGGTGTGTGGGCAAGACTGGATCTTTCTGGAATTCCAGGGGAGAATGTGGTCCTTGCTTCTTCCAGCTTCTAGAGGCCACCTGCATTCCTTGGCTCCTGGCTGCATCACTCCCACCTCAGCCTCCATTGTCCATCACCAGTGCCTCCCCCCACTCACCCTCTTGCCTCCTTTTTATAGGGGACTTTGTGATTACATTTATGGCCCATTCAGATAATCCAGGACAATATCAAGCAGTGAGGTGGAGGAGAATTTCAGAGGACCCCAAAATCAAGCCTTGTGAATTAGACTTTCTATAATGAGAAGCCCTCAGGGAGCAATTGAGAGAATTTTAAATGGCTTCCAGTATAAGAAAAGACAAGTTTAAGAGTAAAAATGTGAGGCTGTCATCTGCATGTTGGCTTGCCAGGAGGGAAAGAGTCAAGGAAGCCAGTTGGGAAACTTTGGACTCTGTAGCGAAGACTTGGGAGTGGAGTCAGCCAGAGGAGGGAGAGCAGTCATGCTGGGAGGTGAGGGGTGAAGATAAGTCAGGGGTGGGTCCAGGGATTGGTGACCCCCACACACTGGGACAAATATAAAGAATTTGAGAAGGCGGTGCTCATTGTTCTGTAAGCTGTATCAGCTGCCAGTTGGACTACAGTACTTACCTAGCTTTTAATTTTCTTTGTTTTAATTTTTGAAATCCTATAAAGGGACATACCATACTTAAAAATAAAAACAAGAGAATCTTTTATTGATCTACATTTGTTTTTCATTTCCATCAAACAGGGATAATTTTGACATAGCCACCATGAAGATCCAATAAGGGAATGTAGAGAATAATGCTTAGAAATGCTATGCATACCAACTAATTTAAATAGGAAGTTTGATAAATGGGTAACATTGAACACTGGTCAATATTAACACAGATCTCCCCTTTGGCAAGCACCTGACCCACCCAGATGTCTGTGACATTGAGTTGCATACACTTTGATCATAAAATGAAGGTGTGTTTTTTTTCCCTAAGAAAGCTTTGACAATAACTATGTAAGTTATAAAACACTAAACTTACATAATAATAAAAATTATAACATTTGATATAAAGGCTTTAAAACCAAGCAAAACTCTTTTGAAATACAGCATCTATATTTGCACTGACTGCAATGCACTTCTTTTTTCTCTTCTCACTTGGGTAATACCCAACCCGAGCACACGTTACTTGTAAGTCTCAAATCCAACTCACTGTGGGATCGTGTTGTAGGTATTTAAGACCATCTAATTTCTTTGGTTCAAATACTTTTAAAAAACGTTATCACTTCCAGCAGGTACCTAAATCGGTCTTCTGTTTCATATTCAGATGAAAATCCAACAGGCAAATGAAAATGTCCATGTGAAAACCCAACAGGCAGAACTGCAGAAAATAATCCTTATTCTGTCTTTGGGAAATAAACATGATAAATTCAGCTTAGTTCCTCAGCAACACAAATTACTTAGCCAGATTTTTCTTCCACTTATTTTTTCTTGGTAATATATACGTTTATTATCTCTTCTCTTATATTTTCGTACTCTTTTATCTCTTACAATAAATTTCAAATATAAGTAAGCCTTGAAAAAGTGAAAAGATAGTCACTGTGCTTTTTTTTTTTTTGGTATATTGGTCTAGAAATTCTGGTTCTAGTTATTGTGTTCTTCACTTTAAATCTAAATGGAATATTTGACTCAACCAAATAACAAATAACAAAATTGAGACATAATCACTTTTTGCTTGAAGTGAGTAACGCCCCTCCTGTCTTTCTCACCCTTCCCACGCCCAGCCCGGCAGGGCCTCCAAGACTTCTGTGTGACCACCTCCGTAGATGCCTGAGAAAGGACGTTTGCGTCAACAGCCTCCTTCTCAATAAGAAACGTATTGTCTGGTGCCTTGACAACCTGAAACACTTTGAAAGCTAATTCCTTTTTTTTTTTTTTTTTTGCCTACTGTATGTACTCAGCATGACTCAGAAACCCAGGCATGTGGGCAGAACAGAGGCTCTCAGAGTGAGTCCAATCTGGAGGAAAATGAAAGAAACGGAAATGAGAATAAAGCGCATCTCTCTGGAATAAACCTTACTCTGTTTAATCTCATTTAATACAAAGAGAGTGACATAAAAAGAGAACGCTTCTAATGCTAGAGCAAGTGCCTGCAGTAAGGAAGCTTGGAAGTGTTCCCTTGTTCCTTCCTGCATTTCCTTTACGTGTAAGAGTGTTTTTCAGAAGTCAAACCAGAAAAGCAAAATCTTCCATTGGAACACAAAAAGAAATGTTTGTGTTTTTAAAGTAGTCAGAAAAGGTTTTGTTTTCCTCTTTCCTTCAAAAACTGAAAAGCCCTTCAAAGGCATTTCACTCCCAATTTTACATCACGTGAGCTGAGTTGGGGGGGAGACAGAATCCGAGCTTGATGAGGTGGACAGCAGGGGTGACACAGGGGCCCAGACTGAGCATCCTCTGTGCCCTTCTCTCCTGAGACAAGACTATTAAGAACCAGGAATGGCCCAGGGAGCAGAATACAGAAGATGTAGCTCAGTCCAAGTAGCAGCTTGGAGGAAAACCATGGCATCCACACAGCAGGAGTCTACAAGCCCCTAAAGGAGGATCTCCAGGCAACTGTCTGCAGGCAGTGGAGACACAGAGGGCTTCACGGACGTGGGACCCGTGTGGTCACAGAGATGAGGTCCGAAGGGCCTGGCACCTGGTTTATGCTCTGCCGTGGCCATCATGAAATTCATATTATGAACAAGGGCTCTGCTTCTCATTATGCCCGGGCCCCACCGATTGTGTAGAAGGCAGGAGAGCAAGAAATCAAGAGCAGGGGTGCAACTCCTGACTTTGGCCAGCTCTGTCATGGGGAGCAACTGGCATGATTTTCTAAGCCCTGTTTTCTGTTTTTAAGGCAGAGGTCACAATATTGCAGCACTGTGGTCTAATGTGCTGAATGTAGGCGGTAAGGCACGAAAAGCACACAGCAAGTTGTGAACACCTAATGGGAACTGTCACACCTATGGCTCAATTATTATTTGCTGACGTGAACTAAATAGCATGAATTTAGAGTGGGGCAGTTTGAAAAAATCAAGAGTTTCACCTTAATCACTTATCTATTATCTCCACATGTTTAGACGATGCCTAGAAACCATATTTTTTCTTTTATATGAAAATATATTCTGAATTATTTAATCTAAAATGTCCTAATTAAATGTTCACACTCAAATGATTCTTTGAAGAAATAAAATAATTAAAACAACCATGATTTTTTGAATTAAGAAGAAAGGAATCAATGGAAGCATTGGGTCAATGGGTCCTTTCAGTGGAGGATTAATTACTTTCCTGTGCATGGATAAGAGCAGGCCATCTTGGTTTTGATAAGTAAATCTTGTTCATTCAGTGCTACTGTTCAGAAAGAGCTGTACGTAGGCAAAGAAAGCAGAGCAGAGCAGACCATAAGTTGTGCAAATGATGTCATTCTCTGACATTAGTTATCTTCTTATTATTGTTTACCTGGATATGATCTGGCTCTTTATGATTGAGATGTGTGTGTGTGTGTGTGTGAGTGTGTGTGTGTGTGTGTGTGTGTGTGTGTGTGCGCGCTCTAGTAAGTCTATTTAGCAGAGATCTATCTTCACTTTGGGAGCCATAACAGAAGACTGTTATTTGATCTTGGAAAATACATTTTAAAGGGAACTCTCAAAGCTACAGAGTGGCTTGCCAGTATAATCTGCCTGGGGCTTTGCATGGCTGGTATGGCTCATCTTTATGATCCAGAGGCCCTGGCTCTCACTGAAAGACTTGTGGGGAGTTGGAACCCTAGGCATAGAAGGTATGGAAGGCTTATCTGGATCCACCAGGATGTGCTCCTGGTTCTGGTCCAGATCCCATCAAATCTCAGTTCTCCAGATGTTTGATCTAGCGGTCTGTCAACCTGAGATTAAATAAGGACTCACAAATTCAGATTTGCTGTGGCTACATTCTGTGGCTAATTATGAATTATCATTCTTTTCTTTTCTCCAAATGACGCTGTTTTGTTCCTAAACTAATTTTTGGATGGTGGTAAGGTTGACCTTAAGGATAAAGCAGTCCCATGACTCTAAGCGTGTGAACATTTAATTCTATAATGTCCCAGGGCAGTGTACTGTTCCATCATTGTATCTTAATGCCTACTGGCCCCTGGTACACCATAGGCACTGCACCAATCAAACCTCAGAGAATGAGTGAACAGTGCTACCTTTGAATATATACCTTTTTTTCCCCCTTGCAATCTGTGTTTTTCTTCCCATCAATACATTCCTCCTTTCTGGAATCTTCTCTATCTTACACTTTATGTAACTGAACTAAATGTTAACATAGGGAATTTATTGATCTGGAAATTGGTATTTCCCATTACTATTTTGAAAACTAGGTAAGTAGAATTATTTTACTTTTCTCTTAAACAGAAACTAGAACTAAATTACTTTTTTATTTGCATGATGAAGAAAGTGATTGTGCATGTGTATGTAAGACCCTCAAAGAAAGCTTCCCACTTCTTGTAGAATGTCTACACCTTTGATTAAATACTTTCCAATAATAGAAGAGGAGACAGTTCTGTTTGAAGAGTCTCTTTTCCTTAAGAACTGGGCAGTCTTATACATGTTAATGTCACCACAATCAGTGCATTTTCTGGTCAAGGGTAGGCAGTCATTTAATGTGATGAACTGAATGCAAATTGTTTTATTGTTTATTTTTTAGTTGTTTTTTTTATTTTTAGTAAAGCCTTATTTTTATAATTTGCTTTCACAGTGAACTAGAGTTAGAAACAGAAAAAAAAAGGATATTCAACCTGTTAAATATTTCTTCTTCCACATTATGTAACTAGCAGAAGGCTATTCATCTTCACTGCAGTTCAGAGGTTAAAAATAAAAACTTTCCAAAAGAAGCAGTGACTGCATTTAAATATGAAACACAAATCAATTAGTTACAAATTATATTTCTAATGCATGAGATTAAAAATAAGAAGTCAAAACAGAAGTTGTTCATATCTCTAAAAATGATAGATGCTGGCAAAACAACACTGTTGTTTTTAGTTTTCCCTTTATTTTTATTTTTTTTATTTTTTGCTAGAAGAAAGGACCATTAGCTAATGGATCCCACTGGTTGCTGTGTACTTTGCGAGGCTGTGTGTATTCACCATCTCCATTTTCATTAGTAAAATTACATGAACCTCACAGAGGATAAGGAATGGGCCTTGTATAACTTTTAGAGCAAAAGAGAATCTAAGAGCAATTTAATTTGGGTGAGCAGAACATAATGAGGTGCAAACAAACTAATTTATCCCTAAAGCTGGTAAAGTAATGTTAAAGTTGATGTTTTGCAATCAGCCAAGTGTTGGAGCTGTTGTTTTATGATTTTCATTGTGAAAGCCATGGGATTTGAATATGCTTTTCAGATGCCTAGAAACCAGGCAACACCTTGATTCTGATCCAGGGCAGGCCTGAGTTTGCCGAAAGCTGGCTGATACCTCTAGATTGCCAGACTAAAAATATTTTTTCAAAGACAGATTTCAGAAACACCAATTTATCTCCATGGCCTTTGTGCTAATCACTGCACCAGGAAGGCCTCCATGTCCTGTTTCTCATGAGGACAGGTGCAGCTCTACTTTGCCAGGCAGCTGCTGGGGGCTCCTCCGCTGGGAGACAGGAATCTGAAGGAGTAATTATGAGCAATTCTGGGGCCTGGAGGAGAGGCAATGCCTTGGGGCATTGCTGATGTTTAGTTTGAACACTTGAATAGCCAGGGGCATTGTCAGGCTCTATCAGACACCCTTTTCAGGGATAGCTGCAAGTACGTGGACCTGCCAAATGATAGAAAACTTGTTCTCTTTCGTTACCCAGGATCTCTGACCAAATGGCAGGTCTGTATCTTCAGGGAAAGTTACTCTATTTTTTTAAGGGGAGAAATACCTAGAGGTTATTATGCATCCAAAATACTCTGAGATTTATTTGCTTATCTGTACTTTCCATAGCATTGTGGCAAGGAAAATTAATGGCATATATGTATGTAGTGCTGCAGTAATACTGAAAATATGTGAGGGTCCACAAAGAAATTAAGCTTTTCTTAAAATTCCACAGAGGTATAACATCATAGTTGTCTCCTTCTAAATCAGCTGGATGGAAGTGAGTGGGTAGGAAGAGTATGTTCTCTTGGATTAGACACCACCTCCTCTGGTTGCCCTTCCACATGTCCCAGTGGCACCCAACCTTGCCCAGGGCAGGCATTTCATGGCATTGAGTCCTAACTGCCCAATTTTTCAAATCTCCTCCGGTACTTACATTTCTAAAAAGCAGGTACTGTGACTTATTCAGTGTTGTGTTTTAACTATAAAAGGAACTACAGAATAGATAATCAATAAATATTGGTTGAAGTGAATTTAAACAAGGGGAATAGGGTGAGTGGAGAAATTGAAGGCTTTGTAGGGAAAATCAGAAGGGAAACAATAGCCTTTGTGTTCAGCACAATAAATAACACATAAGAATGAAAAAAATATTGGTTATTGTCCACATTTAAAGAGTAAATACTCAGGAAGTTCTATGGATTATTAGCTACTTGTTTTAATAAAATGCTCTGCAAATACTATGCCGCTTGCTGTGCTGTCTCTCTTCAAATGCCAACCCTCAGTTCTGTTTCCTCACCCTTTGTCTCCGCCATTGACTGAACTATAATTTGGAAATGTTGATATTCAAATTCTACTAAATTGTGGAAAATAAAGAGGGAGAAATTTATGCATACTGGAATTTTTCAAGGAGAGAGGAGCTTTTGTTTGGGGAATGAGATAAATAGATGATAGCTATACATAGATATATGATATATCTCCTAGGAACCCATTTCTACTTTAATTTTAAAAGCAATTCAGAAAAAAAGGAAAGACCTGTAGACCTCATGATAATGTATTATGAAGGGAGTGAAATGAAACAGAAGAGATGGCATTAAACCATTGAGGTAAAAAGTATGCAACTGAGCCCTGGCCAGTGTGACTCAGTTGGCTGGAGTGTCATCCTGTAGATTGAAAGGTGGCATGTTTGATCCCCAATCAGGGCACATTCTGGAGGCAACTGATTGATGATTCTCTCACATTGATTATCCTCTCTCTACTTTTCTATCTCTAAAATCAATTTAAAAACTTTTTTAAAGTATACAATGAGGGTTTGGAATACATTAGCAAAAACTCAGCCGTCAGAATCAGATGAGAGAGAATTTGAAGAGCTGGCTGGAGTTAGGATGTGTTAGGTCCAACATTCAGTGGAAAACAGGACCTAGGAACTATGTAAGGGGGGAGAACCCAAAGCCTAGAGAGACAGAGAGTGTTCAGGAAAAGATCAGCAATGAGGTAAATCCCTTCTCCCATATTCACCATGCTGCAAAGGCTTCTACAAGGTAAGAATTAGTGTTTGCAAGGCTAATCTTGGCTCTGATAAAAGCAGGTGAATAGGTATCTGAATATCTGGTGAGGTGACACCTTTGGGGGAAGTGACAGGTACCCCTGTGGAAGATCAGCAGCAGTGGATGATAGGGGTGGGATAGGGAGGCTGTGAAGAGTGTCTTGCAAAATTCATCCCAGAGACCTGTTAAATGGGAGAGTCTACATCACATGTTGACATTTTTTAGGACAATAAATATCTTAATAGCAATAACAAAAAGAAATTCAATATAAGAAGAAATAGTCCTGGAAGTATTTGAATGTAAGCAACAAAAAGATATTTCACTAAGACAGAAAGCAAGAAGCAAGTAACAAAGTTTTAGGCCAGATTTAAATTGAATATTGTACGATAGCCTTTTTCAATAAAACATTTGGATGTTAAATTCAAACTAATAGAGCAGAAAGAACTAAATGATTATGGTAAAATACAACAGATCTCAGGTACCTAAAAATATCTCCAAATAAGCAGAAAGGCTCTGAAGTCGAAATCCATGTCAGCACTAGTTACAGCTTAGTACTTATGAGCCCTTCCATACAGCAGTTTCTGCACTGGCTTAGCAGTCATCACCACGACTCCATGAAAGCAGGCCCAAATAATTGCTTCAGGAGACAGACCTGAAAATATTTAGCTTTCTTAGATGTCTACTCAGTTTGAAATTAATATTGTGGTCAATGAAAGCAATTTCTATGAATGCGCATTCAGCCCATAATTTATTTTTGTCAGCTCTTTCTGGAATTAAATGTTCTTAGCAAATTTTCCATTTAACATGAGCATTTTAATAGGCAATTCCAAACTATATTGGTGAGAAACCAGATATATTTTAATAATCAACCTTTTCCCAGCAAAATTTAGCGTGGTATTACTTGCATAGTTGAAATTAGGGACTCGGAGCTCTGTCCCCTGACCTCCTCCCTCTCCCTTCCTCCTTTTCCACATTGTGAAACATACTCAGGCTTTGGGTTTGATTCTAGCTGAGACAGCCCAAAGATCAAAGCGTTTTCTTTTCAATATGCAGTATCTATTGACAGTTGAAAATTATTCAGACTTGTTCTGGTCATTTGGCCATATCATCTCTGAGCACAGTGCAAAAGGGAGACTGTGAACCTCCATGTTTTTCTTCCACCGTGGGAATCTTACTATTATTTTGAACTTAATGATCTAGTCAGAGACAGCATGTAAGTTTAATTTTGTACTTCATTCAAAGAGCATTAATTAAACAAAGTTGTAGTAGAAAATAATATTTCAAGTAAATCCTCAAAGATTAAAAGCAGTGTTTTTAAGCACCTTCAAGTGTCTAGAAGCATCTATTTACTTGTAAACACTCCGCACACTAATTGAAAGCCACTCTTGTTTCTTTATTTAGGAATTTTCTTGTGAACCCCTCTGAGAGAAATTGTTTCAAGCATGGTTTTATCTCATATTGTCACATGTTAAAGCAACAGATAATTTTTCTTGAGAATTTTCTATCATTTGACTTCCAACTAGATCAAACATGGGCCATTGGACAAATATGTATTAATTCACTGTGTAAATGCATGTTGAGGACCTGCTCTATATGGGGGACAGGGCCAGACACTTGGGTACCTGGGGAGGGTAAACTTGATCACCTCCATCTTCATCTGACTTGCAGTAATTCCATGGAAAAGGCTCCAGTGGGGAAATAGAGGAAGATATGTCTATATTCCTCAAGGAGGACATAATCTATGAGAAGAGTGAAATACCTATGCACAAATTATTAGAATATGAGCTTAGCTTTATTTTTTGCAAATAGTTCTCACTATTGCCTAGCACTTCCCACTTATTAGTTTTTCTGGTTCCTTTGCAATTCAAATGAGATGGGTTCTTCTAATATTCTCATTTCCAACCTAATTACCTGAGGCCAGAGAGGGTGAGAACCATGAGTGCTGGCAGGGAGCAGGGTCCAGCGCTAGTGCTCTTATCCTTCATATGACACTGCCTGTCTTCATGCAATAAATGGCCATTGCAGAGGTTTTTAAACTTTGAAGTCTAGGATCTCTTGCTCCCTTAACATTTACTGAGGGCTCCTTAATTTCATATGTGTAAATAAAACTAATCTAAACTTTGCCAAGAAAATGTGCATGATTAAAATTGATCTAGATTTTAACTGCTACCACTAAGAATTGCTACTTGTAATGCTTATTATTAACTAGAGGCCTGGTGAACAAAATTCATGCATGGGAGGGGGGGTCCACTTAGCCCAGCCTGCACCCCCTCTAATCCTGGACCCCTTGGGGGATGTCCCACTGCCAGTTTAGGCACAATCAGGCCTAAACTGGCAGTGGGACATCCCTCTCACAATCCTGGACTGCTGGCTCCTTATTGCTCACCTGCCTGCCTGCCTGGTCACCCCTAACTGTCCACCCACCACCAGCCTGATCGCCCCTAACTGCCCCTGCTGCTGGCCTAGTCACCCCCAACAGCCACCCCCCTGCCAGTCTGGTCACCCCTCACAGCCCTCCCGCCGGCCTGGTCACCCCAAGCAGCCTGCTTGTTTAGTTGTTTGGTCATCCCTCACTAACCCCCTGTCGGCCTGGTCATAGGCAGCCATCTTGTGATAGTGTGAGGGTTAATTTGCATATCACCTCTTTATTATATAGGATACTGTGACCTTTTAGACCTAGCTGGTTTGGCTCAGTGGATAGAGCATCGGCCTATGGACTGAAGGGCCCTAAGTTCAACTCCGGTCAAGGGCAGATGCCTGGATTGTGGGCTCAGTCCCCAGTAGGGAGCATGCAGGAGGTAGCAGATCAATGAGTCTCTCTCATCATTGATGTTTCTATCTCTCTCCCTCTTCCTTCCTCTCTTAAATCAATAAAAATATATTTTTAAAAAACTGTAACCTTTTAAAATATTTATTTATATATTTTTAAATTGCATAATAAATCTATTACATGTTATCTAACATACATAACATAATTCTGTCAAAAATCACTGTATTTTTCAAACAAACAATAAAAATGGTCAGAAGATGGAATTTTTTTTACAGTTTTACAAATGTCTTTACTGTCTTGCTTCATAGAAGACAGCTGGATTCTTGAGCTGCTTCTGCATTTAATCTATTGAGATACCACAAATCATGTACCCTCTAAACATTTCCACTGCACACTTGTAAAAGGATGAGTTTTAGAAGTAAATAATGTTTTATTATTATTGTGGAAATGGTTTCGACCTTGTAAATCCCTCAAAGTTGGGATTCCCAGGCCACAGCTTGAGAAGCAATAATTTACTTATTGGTACTGTGTTGGAGGTACTCTGCATGGGGAATTAAAAAGAGGCATCAAAAGTCTCAAAAGCAGTAAAAGAAAATTGGTGTGTTACCCCAAAATTTCAAACAGCAAATTTGACTGGATTTTATCATGAATATTCACCTAACCAGCACCTGGATTCTACCATTAACATTTTACTATACCTACTTTTTTCCACAGATACAGTCATCATCTATCCTCCCTCCATCCATCGGACTATTTTATCTACCATACATTTCAAAATATATTGCAGACATCAGCACACTTTCCAATAAAAACTTTAGCATCTATAGGATTAACTAGACTCAATATTTGTACACGGTTCTTCTTTTAATGTAAATTTTACCCATAATGAAGTGCTAAGAGTACATGCATTGAGTTTTGATAAATGCATACAATCTGTAACCCTAATACTTATCACGATGCAGAATATCACCATCACCTGGAAAGGCTCTGGGTCAACTCTCATCTTTATTCCCACTGGGACAACTGCAGAGTTTAATTTTTTCTAGCATAGATTAGTTTTGTTGGGGGTAGTACTTAATATATATAACTAGAGACCCAATGCATAAATTCATGCACATTGAAAGGAAATTAATTAGAAGAAATATTTTAGAGGTTGGGGAGGGACCGTCAGAGGGCTCCAGGGCATGTCCAGCCCATCTCGCCCAGTCCCCATTGGCCAGACCCCAGCAGCAAGCTAACCTACTGGTTGGAGCATCTGTCCCCTGGTGGTTAGTGCATGTCATAGCAACTGGTCAAACAATCAACCAAATGGTTGATCGATCCGTCGGACACTTAGCATATTAGGCTTTTATATATATAGATGTTCTCTTGTAGGAAACTTCTTTTAACCTACATAATGTTGTTTTCCGACAATCCAAGTTATTGCATGTATTAATAGTTTGTTCTTTCTGCTGAGCATATTGCCATTTTGTGCATGGACCAGAATGTGTTTTTTCCTTCTTCTACATTTACACCATTACAAGTAGATTTTATTACAAGTAGAATTACAAGTTTTGGTCAATTTCAAATAAAGCTGCTATGAACACTTTTGTACAACTCATTTCCCTAGAGTGAATGCTCATTATGGAATGGGGATGTTTAATGTTCTAAGAAAACTGCCAGAACATTTCTAAAGTCATTGTACCATTTTTCCCCATCAATCATGTATGAGTTTTTATTGTTCCTGCTCTTCACCAATATTTGCTGTTTATTTTTGTTTGTTGTTTTCTAGTTCCGGTAGGTTTGTAGTGGTCTTATGTCATTTTCAATTTGCAATTTTCTGATGAATAGTGGTGTTGAAGACATTTCATGTGCTTTGGCCACTTGGCTTCTGACTGAGAAATCTGAAAGGCTTTATGGAAGAGATGGAAGAGGCATCCACAGCAGAAATTAACTTTGAAGACATGCCAGCAAATGGGGAAAAGGGCAGAAATGATAAGGCACCAGGAGTTTCCAGGGAAGGTAGAGGAATTTGGAATTGGCTGGAGAGTCATGGGAAAGGTCCTCAAGGATAGTCCATGATCTATATGAGGTCATGGAGTGTATTAAATGAAAAAATTAAGGATCTTAAGTTTATTTGGCAATTCAGATATTCATTTGCTAAATAAAATGTTGAGCAGAAGAATTAAATGATTGTGTTTTCCCACACACAAAATAGATAGAGGGGCCAGTTAACAGAGCAGTCTAGATGAGAGAGGTGAATGAGAGTTTGAGGGAGATTGGAGTTAGGTGATAGCATCAGAAGTAGAAAGGAAGAAATGGATGCAGGGCATGAGGGAGGATTCATTACAGGGGGTTCAGGTCAGCATAGAGAGACTTCATGACACTGTTACTTGGATGTTAGCACAACTGGAAATGGTAGAATTACAAGTTTATATCTTCTTTGTCAGGAATGCTGCTCAACCCACACTGCCACAGCTGCAGAAAATAGAAGGATAGGTGAGGAGCAAAGCTGAAGGTTTATCAGCTAAAGATAATAGCAGTAGCACTCAGAGCTGGGAAAGCAGCTGGAAATATAAAGGGAAAATCCTGGCAGCATAAGAATCATAGGAGTGAGATCCAAAATCAGAGCATATGTTGCCCGAATCCCTGGCTGACAGTTAAACGATGCATGCTGGGAAAGAGTTTCAGAGGGACTAACAGAAAGATGAAGCAGTAAAGAGAAATCTGCTCCTGTGGAACAGAGTGACACAGGGCCAGATCAGGAGTCTGATGTCCTCCTCAACAAAGCTCGTCTTCCAGCTCAGTGGGCAGGAAGCCGGAAGCATCAGAGCACAGAATACAAATTCATCAGGGCAGCTGAGAGTAAGCAGTGTTTCTAGAAGCACAAAGCTCACAGAAAGGGTGAGACCCATCTTTGCCCAAATCCTTGACTGACAATGAAATTTTATGTCAAAAAAGAAGTAAAAAACTTACCTAGGTCAGGCTAAAAAGGCAGCACCAGGAAAACCTAAATCTATTCCACACCATCTTATACATAATCATTTGGACCCCCAAAAATGTGTCTTCTGCGGGTTAAAATAAATTGTCCTTTTTCCTCAACTACTAAAATAACTTCTTACCACATCTGAATTGTATATCTTATACTAAACTCTATATCACAAACATGTTTTAAATAAAGCATGTAGTCATTTATCTGGAATCTGTAGACTATCTAGTCTATGCTAGACTAGGGTCTTCAATAGAAATACAACACTCACCATATATGCGATTTCAAATTTTCTAGTAACCACGTTAAAAAATAAAAAAGAAGCAATAAAATAATTTTGAATAATAGATTTTATTCCAAATATGTATCCAAAGTGTTATCATTTCAACATGGAATAAATATAGCCATTATTTATATTTTATATATTTGTTTCTGTTCTAAGTCTCTGTGATCCTGTATTTTGCACTTCCAACACTTTACAAGTGAAAAGCAGTTCCTCGGTCACATCCGCCATATTGTAAGTGACTAGAGGCTGTAGTCCTGATAGCACTAAGAGCTGTGATTACTATAGATATATCAGAAATCAAAGTAGAGATGGTCCTGTCCATAGGACACTTAGCAAATCATGAAACACATAGAGAAGGAAACAAAAGATGATGAAATGAGCAATGCTGGGATTTCACAGGGCACTGTAGGGACACATTAGAGGGTGTCTTACCCAGGTGTAGAGCGGTTAAGAACCAGCTTCTTAGAGTACATGGCATTGAGGATGGGCTATTTATCCAGGCAAAGGTGGGAGGCAAACATTTTACAGACAAAGATAACAGCATGTGTGACAACCAAAGGTTAGTGAGGATACGGTCCATGGCTTCATATAAGCCCATGACTGAGTTGGTTGAGTCTAGTGCAATGCCTCATCGTAGAATTAGTACTGCAGAGCAGGTGGTCTTCGTCAGTGTTGTCAGACCCCACATAATACAGGTGTCTCCAGAATCCATGGGGAGAGGAGAGGTGATGTTGTTCCATCTGAGTGAGCTATGCGGATTCCTGGTGAGGGATGCCATCAAGTTGGGTTTGGCCAGACAGTTGGCCAAGGACAGAGAACAACTGAGATTTTAGCACATGTTTTCTTTATTACCTCTCTCAAATGGAAGATCACTAGGTGTTTAAGACAATTATTTTATCTGCTTGCAGAATATCCTTTAACAATGTCAGAAATCACTGAGAGAACAATAACTACATAAATTGCAATATGATGTGATTTTCCATGACACATCTTATTTATCCCTTGGTTAGCAGTAGCCTAAACTGGAATGTCAGGGGCTAGATCCTGGTCCAAATTGAGGAAAGGTCTTATAAACTACTTTGAAAAAGCATTCTGGCCCACTTATTTTAACATAATCTAAAATTGTGCAGTAATTGAGAAAAATGAAAAGCATTTTGTAATTCACTATGGAATGAAAAGTGGAGGAGAAATAATCCATTCTAGGTCTAAGGAGCTCTCAACCTTGAAGGTGATTAAAATCATTTCATGTGTTAAACCCCTCAGTCATTTCCTTGAAGATCTTAAGGCTATTTGACTTCAAAATCCTATTAAAAGTTCATTCCCTCTACTCTAAATCTGCCCCATTATCTTGATTCTCAGATATATGATTTATCTGTTCAATTATGCCAAAGAAATATTATTTTTATAATAATCAGGTGAATGCCTAGTCAATCCATACTGCTAAATAAAATTTAAAACTATTCTGTATCTTTCTGAAATATATGATATTCATAAAAACCACCATTAATAAAAGGTTTTGCTCAATATTTGTTCTTTTTATGTTTGTTTATTTGTTTTTAATCCTCACCCAAGCATATTTTTCCATTGATTTTCAGAGAGTGGGAAGGAGGGGAAGAGAGGGACAGAGGTGGGGGTGGGGGGAAGAGAGAGACACATGTGCCCTGATGGGGCTGGGGATAGAACCTGCAACTCACCTACGTGCTCTTGATTGGAATCAAACCTGCAACCCTTCAGTGTGCAGGCCGAGATTGTAACCACAAAGCCATGCCAGCCAGGACTCAAGATTTGTTTTTTTTAAATCCACATGGAAATAAGTGTTTAAAGGTAGTTAGCATCTCTATATTTTTGGCCTATGCTAAATACCAGTTTGAAATAAAAACCCATGCCAGGGCCAAGGGCAGAAGGGAGGCCCCAGTTAAGTAAGCTGGAGGGGAGCAGGAGGCTCCATTCTCCAGGACGACCTTGTGGTGATGCAAAGGCATGAAGACAAAAGAGCCAGGGCAGCAGGTGCTGTGAAGGGAATAGAAGAGTGATGAGCCCAGGCTGTCCTTTCCCATCAAGGTCCTCATTCATTCCATTGTGTGTTTGAAATTCTATCTTGCTGCAAAACATGGAAATTGTGCAATTAGAGGCTCCCAAAACAATATTGCTTTACCATGAACATTCAAACCATCCTGGATCACATGGCTGTTACGACTGGAAATGAGACCCACAGCCCAGGTTCTGGACAGAGGCAGATGCCAGGTAGATAGTCCCTGCAGCACACTGAAGTCTTGGATCAGGGTCATCAGGGGAACATTTCAAAAACATTGACCATTTATTTTCATGCACCTTGTGCTGAGAAACAGTCATTTTCAATCTATAAATATTAATTCATTTTTATTCAGTCTTTATACTAAGATCTATCCATCCATTATCTATCTGTCTATCTACCACCTATCTGCCTGTCTATCTAAATTTGTCCCTTTGGCCCATGGAAATAGTTTGTGGGATTTAATCATGTATTCACAAACATTGCATTTACATAGTGTACAAATCATGAAAAACTGGTTGACTAACAAGCTGAGTGTCAATCATGCTCCTTAGGCACCACTATTATAAAGATGTTGAGACATTGACAATATATGAAAATTGTTACTACATTGCTTTTTTGCTCTTTGGGTTTTGACATCAAGAATTCTAGCTTCACCCTGTAATTTCCTATGTGGCTTATTGTTGTTTCTAACTCAGTGTGCTGCTTGTACTTAGAAGAGAACTGTGTTCTATGCTGCACAACTTAAAGAATTCAATTCAAAAGACAAGCATTCAAAATGTAGCAGGCATTGTGAAGAACATGGAAGGGCGCTGCAGGAGCTAAAAATCCACAAAGCAGGAGCAGAGGAGGAGGAATAGTCAAGCAGAAGCAATAAATGTACCAAAAAAGGGAGCGTGCAGGGCTATGATGGGAAGGATGCTGGCCTTGGCCTTGGGATGTTTATGAAGCTCAGGCCTTTGGAAGATGAGTTGACTCACAGGAGACACTGGTAATTTAGAAAAGGTCACTGCAAGCAGAGAAAGGCAGTGGGGGCCAAAGAGTGGTACTGAGAATGGTGAGCATTTCCCACTTAGGAAAGCAGGGCATATGAAAAAGACAATGGAAAAGTCGGGTGGTTATAAGGGGAAGAGGGATAAGAAAGTTTTTTAAAAAAAAGTGAGGTGTTTTTCTTATTGATTGCTACCGAATAAATCACCCCAAAACTCAGTGTCTTAAACTGCAACAACCAAAACAAACAAACATGTTACTATGTCTTATGATTTTTATATTTGGTTGGGCTCAGCTGGGAAGTTCTGCTCCACACAATTTCATCTGGGACTGTAGACATTTAGGGGTTTAACCAGAGTGGAGCTTTCAAGATGGCTCACACATGTAGTTGATTGCTATTGCTGCCTGGCTGCTGGGAGCTCAGCTATATCAGAGTGGGGCCTCAGTGTTCCTCCATGTGAGACTCTCTCTCCATGTGCTACTTGAGCATCAGAAAATTCGGGTAGTGCAAATAAATTAAAACTATAATAAAATACCACTATACTTATATTAGAATGGCTAAAATTTTAAAAATTGGCCATACCAAATGTTGGCAAGGATGTGGAGCAACTGGAACTCTTATTCACTGCTATTGGGAATGAAAAATGTTACAACCACTTTGGCAGCTTCTTCAAAAGCATAATACAGCTCTTACATGATCCAGCCATTCTACTTGGTACTTCTATATATATTTTCCCAAGACAGTTGAAAATATGTATTTCTACAAAGACTTGTAAACAAATATTGATATGAGCTTCTTTTTAATTAGCAAAAATTGGAAATAGTTTGAATACCCATCGACAGGTAGATGTATAAAAAACTGTTACATCATTATAATGAAGTACTACTGAGCAATAAAGAGGAATGACCTATTGATATACACCATGACTTGGAATAATCTCAAAATATTTACTTATGCTGAGTGAAAAGAAAGCAATAGAAGAAAACAAGTATGTTTACTGTATATAATTTCATTCATATATAATTATACAAAAGGCAAACTAAGTGACAGAAAGCAGAAAATTGGTTACCTAGATATGAGGGGTGGGGAGAGGCTGGGAGGGAGGAAGGGGCATGAGGAAATTAAGCAATGATGGCTTTATTCATTATCTTGACAGTGGTCATGGTCTTAAAAGTGTATTCATGTGTCAAAACATTATCAAATTGTGCATTTTAAATACATGCAGTATAAGAAATGTCAGTGATACCCTATAAACTTGTTAAGCATAAATAAACACTGTACATAAAGAAAGAATTTTAATTTTGTATAATATCTATTATTCGCTGCTGACCACATCTAATGTGTTTTTATTGTAGACTTAGGAAAAATTAAGAAAGTGCAAGGAAGAAAATGAAAATATAAATCATTGAACTACTCTAAAATAACAACCTTTTAAATTTTCTATATACTTCTTTTTCTTTGGTTGTATATACACCTTTCCTACAAATTTCATATTGTGAGATAAATATTGTTATGCATAGAATTTGCTCTTGTAGCTTAATAAGTAAACTAAGCATTTCACCATTAAGAATCCTTTACAATGTGGGTTTAAATGAGTTTGTAATATACTGATATTTATTAAACCAATGTTTTGTTTGATCTACAAATTGTTTCTATTTTCTGCTTTTGAAAATATTATAATACATGGATTTACATATACAACTCTGAACATTCCTAACTATTTTCTAGCAAAATACTTAAAATGTTATTTTACATTTAGAAAAAAATTGCTTACTCAAAATATGTATAAGGTTCTAAGTCTTTTTGTCCATGGTGCCAAATTTCAGGAGGGTTAATTTAGAACAAAATTACACTTTTTCTTATTTAAAAAAATCAATGTCTGACCATCATTTTTCTATCCTCTCTCTCTCTCTCTCTCTCTCTCTCTATATATATATATATATATATATATATGTATGTGTGTGTGTGTGTGTGTGTATATATATATATATATATACATATGCAGTAACATATATGCCACACATATGCAGGAAAAATACAACAATTTATATTTTAGAAAAACAGAGTAAAATAAGTTGACTTAGTTTCAGTTGGGATCATTTTATTATTTATTGAAAATCAAGATTGAATGTTAGAAAAATGAACTATTTTTTAAGAGCTGCTTACTATACACCTAAATTTCAAGAAATTGATTCAATATCTAGTTGTTCTTATTGCCTTTTTTATTGCTGTAAAGCACTCAGAAGGCTAACACTGTTAGTATGACTTTTGTTAAAGGTGTCAACTGACCAGTGAACAGGGACAGTAACTGAATTTCCTTCACTCAGCTGTGATTTTCTTAAGACTGGGAGAAAGTGATAATTGATCCTTATAGGGAGCACACAAAGAAACAGCCAGGGAGCACACAAATAAATTAGCATCAAGGCCACAGGCTGAGGTGCTAATTGACTCAGTGGCTATTTCTTGTAAACCTGAACCCCTAGACATGACCTCATCAGCTAGGAACTTAGATTCTCTCAAGTGGAGCCTCCACCTCCAGGGAGCAGTGAAAGAAGTCACATGAGCTCTCTCTTCTCTTTGAAGAGCCACTTTCACCTTTAACTCGGTTCCTTTATTTTACTTGCCAAGAGGAAGAAGAAGGGAAGTACAAGAGACAGGCAGGGCCAGTCAGCATGGGTCTAACAGAGCCACCAGCTCCACCTGTTGCCAGTACTCTGTCTGGCCTTCTAGAAGACGCCATGAGCACTCCCAAAGGATCCTAAAAGATAAGGTCATCAAAAAGGACCTCATCCAGTGGCATACTGAACACAGCCTGCACAATGGGTCTTTCTAGTGACCTGGCCACCTCACCTGCCAGTTCCTGTTCCATCAAGGTTGCCCACTAGAGCCTCCCAATGATCTAAGAGCCTTCACCAAGCTCCTAAAGTCTCCTGAACATACTCACCAGAACCCAACTGAATACAAGGTTGGTCTACTGTGTATGGGTGCACCTGAATAATCTGAACAGTGACCAGGAATGATTTCAGTGCCCAATTGTGCATGCTCCACAATCCTATTTGCACCTGATCCCTGCAGCTGATGGTCTATAATGGAAGGCAGGAAGCACTAAGGAGGGGAAGGTACAGAGGTCCTTCATGGGATAAAATGAAGCAGTTGTCCAAAGTTCATCCAAAGATGGGGAGACACTTGCTCCCCCCTGGAGTGGGGAGCAAAGTTGAGTGCTAATTTGGGGAGGGTCCTAAGTGGTATCCTTTGGGTGCTCCAGTTGGGTGCTCCCAGGCATTGCTGCAATAGAGGACATTTTGAGCAGAAAGACTCTATCTCTGGTCCTGTGCAGGGAACATGGCACTAACTATCAAGGCTAAGCATTACTAATCAGATGGCACCTAGCTGCTTTGCAGTAAAGAGAGGAAAGAGAGAGCATAACTCTCCATTTTTTCCTGGTGAGGCTCAGGAGGTATGTGTGGGGCAGCCTCCAGATATAGGTGTTAGGCTTATGGTGTATGTAGATTTTACCTCCCAGAAATGATGACTTTACCAGCGTTGGTGCAGGGAGGTGCATTACTTTCCCCTTTCTATCCAGTTCCACATGGGTGCAGATGCAGGATGCTGTGTGTAGTTGGGACGAAGAAAGCCCACTTTCCCTCTTTCCTTCAAGCTGTGTGTTTTAGCCTTTACATTGAGCACTCAGAATGGACTGTGATTGTTGTTGTTTTTTCTCTTTTCTTTTGGGATCATTCTGCTCTGGCTGAGCTCATTTAACAACTTTATCTGAATCTTTTATTGAAGGTGAATTAGACCGAATACTTATGCAATGCAATTGCCTTGAATCAGGTTTTTCTAAATTCACACTTGAAAAGATGTACAGAAATTCCTTGCAGCTCAGGAAGATACCCATTGTATGAGCTATGTGATTAGGACATGAGATGATTTGAGAGGAAACCCAAAGACAGCAGTGCAGAAAGACCTCATGTCTGAAAAGACAAAAAGAAAAAGCGGGCATAGGGCAATTTAAACACAGCAAACTTTCTAACTCCTTACTTACACTGCAGAATCAAAAGCTTAGACACATTTAAATGGAATAAAGTAGGCCAAATGCTGCCCTGAGGCTGACATGCTCTGCTCCCACTGACTTCCTAGAAACCCTGTTTATTTTGTTCAGGGACACTGAATAGCTTGGGTCTGAACTGGAGCACATTGGCAGATAGTCAATGCCTAAATCTCCAGGACTTGACCTAGATGGCTTCTCGGTCATGACCATGACACTCTCAGCCCAGTATGGTTGCTACTAAGACCACAAAACCGAGCTGAAGCAGACCCTACATTTGGCACGATCATTATCACCATCTCAGGAATTCCTTAGTGTCAGCCCCTGTCTTGGTCCTTCACTTTCTGCAGCTCCTCACAGCTGGGCCCCAACCTCAGTCCCCTCCCCTCCACTTCCTGGGTACTTCCTGCATGTGGGAGAAAGTCAGCAGCCTTTGTTTCAGTATCAGTTCAGACCCAACCAAGCTTAGATTGGATTGTAAGCAAATGAAATTTATCACAGGACTGGGGTAGAGTGCCACTTTCTCTTTCCTTAAGTGTTGCCCAGTTTCCCAGCTAGCACTTTGGTCCTAGAGATTTGCAGGTTAGACTTTTAATCCAAGTACATGTATATATGAGACACATCTAAACTTAAAGATACACAAATTGTAACAGTAAAAAGACAGAAAAGTAGAAGTAGGCAAATGCTCATCAAAAGAAAGCTGGGTTCACTGTATTATTAGCAATTAAGATAAACTTGAAGGCAAAAAGCATTTAGGCATAGGGTTGGTCATTATAAAATAATTTTTAACATCAGTTTAAAAAGAGAATTCAACTATTTTAAACATCTATAAAATGTTCCTCAATATAAATTCTACCATCAGAATGTGATCGTCCAACAGAACTTTCTCAGTTATTGTCAGGTCAAACATGACAAAATGATCAGAGATATAGAAAATTTGAGCAACACATTTGGGATGATTATTTTGTGTGTCAACTAGACTGGGCTGAGGGATGCCCAAGTTGTGGAAAAACATTATTTCTGGGTGTGAGGGTATTTCTGAAAGAGATTTGCATTTGATTCTGTAGACTGATAAAGAAGATTGCCCTCATCGATGTGGGTGGGCATCATCCAAACCACTGAGAGCATGAATAGAACCAAAATGTGGAAGAAGGGCAAATTCTTCGTCTCCTTGAGCTGGACATCCATCTTCTGCCCTTGGATATTGGAGCTGCCAATTCTCAGGACTTTGGACTCAGGGAATCACACCACTGCCTTCCCTGGTTCTCCGGCTTGCAGACATGCATGGGGCTTCCTGGTCTCCCTGAGTGTGAGCCAGGCCCTGTGATAAACTCCTCAATAGATACCCTATTGGTTCTGTTTCTCTGCAGAACCCTGACTAATAAAACAATTAACCAGCATGTTTAATGAACTTTGTAGAATTCTGCACCCAAAGAATTAAAGAATGACATTACTCTCAAACACACACGGGACATTTTAAAAATTTGGCCATGCACAAGAACATAAAACAAGTCTCATCAGAGTTCAAATACTTTGTATTGTACAGATTATGGTGTGTGACCATGATGCAATTAAGTTAGCGTGTGATAAGAAAAAGAAAAGTCCTCTACATATTTCAAAAATAAAAAGAAGCATTTTTAAATTATTCATGGGTCAGAGAAGATGTTATAATAGAAATTTAGGAATGCTTAGAAATGGATAATGAAAATACAACATTAAAACTTGTGAGATGCAAATAAAGTAACATTGTTAAAAGGAATGATTTAGTATTACACTCTTATTCAAAGAAAGGAACTCTAAATTTTAATGAGTTAAAGATCCAACTTAAAAAGTTAGGGGGAAAAATTTAAAAAGTGAATCACTGAATAGACCCAAATGAAGCAAATGTAAAGAGACAATAAAGAGGAGAGCAGAAATCAATTAAACAAATATTTAAAAGAGAAGATAGAGCCAACAGTTGAATTTTAAAAGGTTAATAAAATAAGTAAGATCTAATAAAACTGATAAACAGAATAAAAGAGAAGGCAAAATAAGCAATATTAGGAGTGAAAGTGGACATACCTACAGCTACAACACATTAAAATAAGCATACACAACTTTACACCAATGATATTGAAAATTTAAACAAAATGGAAAATTTCTAGGCAAACATATCTTGGCAAAACTGAATCCAGAGAAAAGTCTGACAAGCATTAAATGACCAAATAAATTGAAGTAATAGTTAAAAATCTTCCTGCAGAGAAAGTATTAGGTTACCGTGGTATTACCAAGCTTTTAATCTTACATGAACTCTCCCAGAGCACAGGAAGAAAAAATGTCCCTCAACTATTCTGTGACTGAAGGCGAAACGGGAACAGTACGCGTGCAGGAACACACACACACACACACAAAAGGGGGAAAATTACAGACCTAACTCACTCCTAAACCCAATTTCAATATTTTTTAAGTAAAATATTAGCAAACTGAATCCAGAAGTGTATTCAAAAATGATAATCCATATGTATACAGGGCACTTACTGCAGGAATTGAAGTAGGGTTTAATATTAGAAAGTCTATAAATGTTATTCACATCATTAAAAGATTAAAGGGGGGAAAAGCAAATGATTTTCTCAATAATTCCCTATGCTGTATTTTACATCCCTGTGAATATTTGGTAACTACCAATTTGTTCATTTAATCCCTTTATCTTTTTCACCCAGTCTCCCAATCCCCCGGCCCTCTGGCAACAAATCCAAAATGCAAACAGCAGCACCTAAAATAATAAATATAACTCACATGTACTATGTATAACAGATACCACTGTTAAAAATTCTATTTATCATGTTAAGTCTGATTATCTTGTCCTCTTTCTCTGTCAGTAGCATTTAAATACAGAGCCAATGCTGGGAACAATTCCTCCCGGGGGACTCCATGGTGGTTGGGCAGACTTCTGTGTTCCAGGAGCTGGTGTGTGGGTTCATTTGTCTCACTCCCAGCCTAGACGCTGGTGCTTGATGGCAGCATCCATTCCTTATTCACTTTTGAATGTTCAGAACTAGCACAGGTCTGTTTCCTATCACATGCTAAACAGTATGCAAAAAGTGAATTACTGAACATACAAGTATATGAGTGAATATCATTTTTAAAATGTCAGCAGTACCAGATCAGATTTTATCAGTGTGGCATTCTACTTTAATACATTTAAGATACAAAGTATCAATTTCTACCAGACTGAACAGAGTTCTATGCTATAAAATATTATTTTCTAAGAGTCATAGCTATCATCTCACAGTTAGAGCCCATAAATATTGCTCATACATCTTCGCAGCAAAACTTGATCATTTCTTCAGGACAGGTTCTTCAACTTGAAATCAGAAGAGTTTTGAGGTAACACCCCATGTTGTTCAAAAGATGCATTTTATGATTGATTCAGGAAGCAAATGAACAGTATATAGATACCCACCTGAAACTTAGAAATTAGCATTCATCACTTGTTAAGCAGCATCATCTATTAACTCGTCTCACAGAAGCCAAGTCATTGTCTTCATTGCTTCAGCTTCTTTGCTACACTTTGTCATACAGGAAAGTTTTGTGGGTTCTGGCCACGAACAGCTCCAGGTTCCTCGCTCAAGAGCAAGTAAGCTGTGGCCATTCCACAGCCTTTGGATTGCCGGGCGCCACACTTCAGGACTGGCTGAGGATCCATAAGCACAGATTCTGTTACCCAATACTTATTGTCTGATCAAAATAAGACTCTTTCTCTGGAACCAAAGGTGCGATTCTGTAAGGAAGCTTTTAGGAGCTAGGGCCAAACTCAGCAGGAGGGACTGGACAATGACACCAGGGCACCACTGACATCGGATGAGCCCTCGTCTGACCCAGGCAATTCACACAGGTACTGTCTCACCATGTCATATCCTGAGCAGTAGATTCATCATTCCCATTTCAAATGAGAAGACTGAGACTGAGCCATGTATCTCATTAGCAGTATTTAGAGCCAGAATCCTAACTGTGGAACCTCTGATTGTAATTCTCTTTCTCTTACATGACATGGAGCCCAATAGGATGCAGGATACCTTCTAATGAACTTTAGTTTGCCGAATCTTCCTAGCTCTTTCTAAAACTTTCCAGTTTGCCATAATTGCTTTCTGTTTGAATAATAATGCCTAATCACTGCTTATTGATTCCTCCCTATGTGTCTGACCTACAGTAGGGAGGTGGGAAGCATTGATGAGTGGGGTAATCTACAAGGAAGGAAGAGGGAAATGATATCAAGGTTAGTGAGCAGAAATGAAAGAAGCTAATGAACTAGGAGCAAACTGCTTAAGTCAGCTAGATCTTGAGAAGAAAAACAAAAGGGGAGAAAGCATTCATTTCAGCACAAGATTATGTGTAACCAGGAAAATTAGAAAAGTAACTAAGTGGACATAAAGGTCTGAAGCAGAGCTGACCTCTGTGTTTTCCACTCCCCAAAGTCCTATTAATAGGACTTATGGCCAGGTTTCCCTTATGAGCTATCCCACACTTATGCCAGGTCATGAGTGATGTCATAGGAGAAACAGAAAGCTCCTGTGAGCTGAAGAAGCACCTGAGCACCTCTGGCCTCCTGCTGCTGTGGATGATGATGAAGCTCTGTGTCTGCATGAATAAGTCATGCATTGCAACACCTGCCTTGTTTCTGCCATCCACACTGGTCTCGTGCGTCTGGTACCCTGGACTTGAAAAAGTGGCTACTGATGCTCTGGGGGCTGTGGTAGAGCAAAAACCCTAAAAAGAGGCTGCTGACATGTTTGCTCTGCTTCTCGGTCATCTCAGTTCAGGGGGCGGGCAGGGAAAGCAGGCCATCCACAGCATATTATCTCAGATTAGGTATCAAGATGCCATTCTACAGATAATGAAGCACAAAGATGTTAAGTTGACCAAGGTCACACAGGAAGAAATAGCAAAGCCAAAAACTGTAGGGTGTGTGCTCATAATAACCAGGTATAATTATAATAACACCTATAATAACAAATACCTTCCCAGTGCTTATTGGAAGCCAGGCCTTGTTCTTAGCACATTCACGCATGGTTGCACTTTATAAGCTATGAGGTCAGTGTCATTATTATAGTACTTGGAACCATTTCATAGATGGGAAACCTGACTCACAAAGGAATTAAATCACCAGCCAGGGTCACCTGGCTCTAAGAAGAACTTTGCCAGGAGGCAGAAACCTTCAGCCAGGCAGTGAAGGTCAGTGTTTCTGTCTTTATGAGTCAGTCTCAGGCCCACACAGTCTACCCCAAAGGGTCTCCTGGATTCTGGGGTGTGATCAGCCCTGCCACAGGCTTCCTGATCCTTCCATCTACAATGATCTTGGGGTTCACCACCCACCCCTAGCACAAGGAATTGTCAACACAAGAGCATTTGCAAATCTTGCCTTGCACCTTGTTGACAGTATCTTGCTCACTCCTACTATCATGCAATCTGCAGTGGGTCAGGATGAAGGTCACATGCGAATGATGTTCCCCACCTTCCTCTCCCACCCCAGGACATCAGCAGCACTGATGGCACTATTCAAGGGTCCTGTAAAGAGCTTTCTCTCCTCTGCTATGGACCTCTGTCCTCTCTACATCTTATTTTGGTGAAATGTCTGTGGAGTTTCATTGAGGAGAGCCCTCACATTTCTTCTTTCGGTTTCTAGAACCTCAACACCTGAAGTGTGGCCACCTAGCTTGGCCTTCTGATGACCAGGAAAATACTGGGCTGATCACACCACAGAATCCAGGAGACCCTTTGTGGTAGACTGTGTGGGCCTGAGACTGACTCATAAAGACAGTAAAAGATGAGACTTAGGAAGGTAATCACTGGGGCCAGGCAGAGGGTCCACCTGCCGAGGGGTTTCTCCTGTCTTTGTCCACCCACCCACAGCAGTTGACACCCTTTCTTCCCTCAATGCCTTCTTCAGATGCCATTTTCACAAGATCAATGAGTTTTGCTGAGCACAAACAGTCTAAGATGCACCAAACAACTATCCTTTGGAGGTCCTTAAACAGCCCACATGTGTGCTCTGAAGCGCTGATCTATTTTTTTCTTCCATGTAATGTGCATGTCACCTCCTGTGCACCAAAGTGGGAGACAATAGCAAAGAGAGAGACAGAGAGGGCTTTAGCTACGTACAATCTGGTCAATGCAATCAGGCAATCGTGGTAAGCATACAATACAGGTAAAACACTGTGCTCACAGCTTGGAAGAGTCCCCTGTCCCCTCTCCTACCCTTCCATCGAGATAAGCTAGTATCATATAGAAAATTGGAAGCCACCATTGGGCAAAAAATTAATTGACTATTGGTTTCTTGATTTATTGACTATTGGGCTATCCAGATATGGGGAGCAAGTAGAAAAATAAATGTCTGAGAATTAGCAGGAAACCCTTTCAGTATGAACAGAAAGGATGACTAAGTGGGCCAGCAACATGGGAAGACAGAGTAGGGATAGGGAATCCTCTTTGAGCAGCAGAATCTAGAAACAGGTTGACTCATGGCAGGGACGGTACAATGTGTCATGCAGATTCTGTTCTCTGTGCTGATCCCTCAAGCTCTGATACCTTTGAGGGAAAGAGTATCAGACACTCTGGGAAGGGGCATATAGATTCCATGCCCCAATTTTTCCAATGGAGTACAAGCTCATACCATCACCCACAGAAATTATAATTAACAAGGCTGCAGGTTCTGCTGATGGAAACCACGCAGAATCCTGGGCCTGGTGAGTTGGCTGATACAAGGATCTCTTCTTCTGGTTTTACACCACCTCTAGAGGTGATGGTGCCTAATTAC
Organism: Myotis yumanensis; assembly: GCF_028538775.1. Taxonomy (NCBI): domain Eukaryota; kingdom Metazoa; phylum Chordata; class Mammalia; order Chiroptera; family Vespertilionidae; genus Myotis; species Myotis yumanensis. The sequence continues at coordinate 26,123,929 of NW_027223755.1, forward strand.
AGAAGACTTGACCAGTTCAGGTGCCATGCTGAGTGGTTGATACATATGGTTGTGTACACATCTCCTGGAGACCAAATCCCAGACAGGCATGGCTCTGTAGTGAGGGAGGGTTTTGAATTGGACCTGAGTAATTCTAAAATCCAAATAAACTTCCAGACCGCCTTCAAGAGTGATGGATGAAGGGCACTCTGATTAGACTGCTTGCTTCCTCTGAGATTTCTTCCTCAGTCGTAAGCTTTGTTCTCTGTCCAAGTTTCTGCACTGACTTTGATCATTTGCACCATACATTCTGACTCTTGAATCAACTCCCTGTTTTTATAATTAGGTCTCAAGACTATACCATCCTTCTCCAAGGTTATATTTCCACTAACTTACTAAGGTTAGGTCTCCTTGTGAGTGCAGTGTTCCATCCTTATCAACATTATTTCTCCCTGAGGAAGGACTTCATGGTTATCCTGTGATTAGAAGGGCATACATGCTCATTACAAAAAATATAGACAAAGTATAAAGGATATAAAACTCACACATACTCACACATATACTCCCCCATTTGCATACACCAATTCAACCTTTTTAATTTCATGGCCCAGATAAACTAATTGCTGAAATTCTGAGGCACATCAAAAAAATATTATTTTTTTTTTGCCAATCTGACAAAAAAATAGGTATAATTTTAATTGATTTTAAAATAATAATAATAGTAATTACCTACCCTTTTGCTCCAAAGTGACTTTGTAAATAATCAGGTCTCTATGCTTGTATATAAAGATTTCTGGTACCAAAAATTAACCAATGTGATGTGATCAGTAAGATGCAACTCTATTATATGACCTATATGTTTATGGGCATTCACACTGGATGGCTATTGTGTTGACTGTTATCGCTCTTTTTATTTAACAATTTAAGGGAAAAGAGGTCAATGTACCTGACTTAGTAGTCAGGCATCACATGTTTTAAAAGTTCTTGTGCCACACCAGTTGCAAATTGCTGGCATACCACAACTCATACATAGTAAATACCTCCCCCCCACACACACACACACAGACATGCCCACTTAGATATACATATGTACTTACACACATGTGGGTGATACATTCACATATACTTTCATGCACAGTGACACACACACTACACATTAAAGCATGTTTATATAAGGGATCATGCCATACTCTTGTTTGCATGTTGGTTTTTTACCCATTTTTATCTAACAAAATATTCCCAAGTCTGAAATATATATAAATAAGCACCCTTATTATTAATAGTGGCACAATATCTTATTTTATGGATATACCACTGTTTATTTATTGAATGTGTTACTTTGGGACAAAATGTGTTTATTTAATATTGACTTTTATAAACAAAATCTCAATGTGCATCTTTGCAATGTGAACTAATATTTTCACTAGAAAAATTCTAAGGAGAATAATTAGACCTGTGGAAAATAACATTTTATTTATGTATATCTCCAAAATGGTACAAGTTAGATTTCCTGAGTATTGCATAAGATTGCCTCTGTTTCACATATTCATCAGTAATGAGTATCAACATTCCCATTGCCAAGCTAGTTGTGGAGAGAAGTGGGATTCCATTGATGTTTAAATTTGTTTGTGCTTAATAAACATCACTGGGAAGTATTTTTCTCTTTGCCCTTTGGACATTTGGATTTCAACTTCTCCAAAAAGACCATTTATAAACATTTCTTCTGTTTTGTCTTTTTGTAGCTAAACATGTATTCATGAGTTCTAAAATTATTTCAATAATAATAATACTAACCCTATTCCTCTGATATTACAAACACTTCCCCTGGCTTTTCACTTATTCATCTATGTGTTTATGGAGAGTCTTCTGCTTCCAATCTAGATGGAGAATCATAGGCTGAACTTACTCTCCATCCTGAGGAGAAAAGACTGACACAATCGATATATTAAACAATGGTTTTCAAAGCACTGGACACAAGACAACACAGGTCAGAGATAGCTAAGAGACAGAAAGCGAATGCGGTGAGCCCTGTTATGGCTCAGCTTAATGTCCAGACCAGGCACAGAGGCTGCAGAACAGGGATAGACACAGGCGGAGCTCCAGCTGAGGACAGACTCTGAGCTCAAGGAGTTCAGGTGTTCATGGGGCAGAGTTCATGCCGAAGAGAAGACAATGCAGCGATCAGCGGATGGTATGCTCAGTCATTTGAATAGTAATTACATATGTATGTGAGGAAACTTCCAGAAAGAAGTGGTAAAAAAACCAATAGGATTGGAGGTTACAGCATGCAGGTCTCCCACAGGCTGGACACAGGGCCTGTTCCCACCAACCACAGTGGAAAATCTCATCATTCACAGAATATCCATTAGAGCACTAAGAAAGGTCATGACCAACACCCAGGGGAAATTAACCCTAGACCAATGTTATTCTGACCCCACCCAGGTAAACTTACAAGCAAGTTCCAAAAGGACTTCACTCTCTCTGGCTATTTACACTGCCTCCAAGAATGCAGCTCAAGGGTACTTACAGAAATACAAAAATATCCAGCCTAAGGTAAAATTCACATAAAAAATCACCACTGCAAAGAAGTCGGAAAAGACAAATCATAATGAAAAGTCAGTTGATCAAAAATGGCTGAGAAATAGAATTAACAGACGCAGATACAGTCAAAATAGTTATATGATTGGAGAGCAAATATTCAAGAACCTGCAAAAATGATGAGCATGTGAGTAGAGGCATGGAAATTATAAAAAACACCAAATCAAACTTCTAAAGATGAGAAGTACTATACATGATATAAGCAATACATGGGTGGCATTAATAAAAGATTAGACATTGCAGGAAAAAAAAAGATCAAGAATCCAAAGACAGGAAAACAATTAAAAATGAAACCCAATTAGAAATGAAGAATTTTTTAAATAAATAATGGGGCAACTTTAAGTAGCCAAATATCTAACTGGTATCCAAAGGAAAGGAGAGCAATGTGTGTCTCAAGGGGAGGAGCGTTTCCAAGGGAGGAACAGAAAATTACTCAAAGTAATAACAGCCAACGTTTTCCCAAATTTGATTAAAATTGCAAATCCAAAGATTCAGGAACCCAATCTTAAAAGCAATCGGAAAGAAAAGGTACTTTAAAGACAAAGGGGGGGACAAGAAAAAATTTCCTATCAGAAACAGTAGAAACTAGAAACACAGGAGAGAAACGCCTTTAAAGTACTTAAAAAACTGTCAACTTATAAATCTTTACTCCCTAAAAATACCTTTCAAAAATTACAGAGAAATAAGGATTTTTTTTAGATGAACAAAAATGGAAAGAATTGGTCACCAGAAAAATCACACTGCAAGAAAAGTTACAGATGTATTTCAAGCAAAGAAAAAATGGTGCCAATTGGAGGTCTGGACCCACACAAAGGCATGGGGAATGCCAAGAATGGCAATTCCATTGGTAAATGTAAATGGTTTTTACATTTATTAGTTACACATCTCAAAAAGGTAACTGACTATTTAAAGTAGAAATAACTGTAATGTACTGTGGGGTTTACAACATTAATAGAAATGAAATATATGCAACAGTAATCCAGATTCCAGGAGGAATGGAAGTATACTGTTGTCAGACTGCATGAAGGTAAAATGTACATGTTATTTCCCTTTTCCCTTTCTTTCTAGGCTTATTTTGAATAATTCAATATTTTATTATGTTTCCTCTATTGTACTGTTATTTCCATATTCCTCTATTATTCTTTTACTAGCAACCCAAAGATTGAAATTTGCATGTCTGACATACAATTTAATTCAAATTATTATGTTTACTATTTCTATGATAGTGCTAAGAGTTTAGAGTGCCTTTGAGTGTATTGCTGTCATATATTTAAATTACACATATATTTTAAATCCATTGGATAGTATTATTAATGTTTTATACCATCAATATTAATTTATACTCATGTGATTCACCCTATCTGCCTGCCTGCATTACTTTCCCCCCCGACTTTTATCTATAAGGAGTATCCCTCACTGTGAAGAATTCGCCCTTTAGAGTTCCTTTTAGTAAAGATCTGCTGGTAATTATTTCTCTTCATTTTGTGTGTCTGAACATATGTTTATTTTGCCTCATTTTTCTAAGGGTGTGATCACTCTGCAGATAATTCTAGGGTAGCCATTATTTTCTTTCAGCACTTTAAAGACACAGATGTAATTCTATTGTCTCCTGATTCCTGTTCCTGCTGAAAGTCAGCTTTTAGTTTTACTGTTGCTCCTTTGAAGTGTTTTTTATTGTTCCCCTCTGGCTGCCTCTTGGATTCTGTCTTTTATTTTTTTATGTTTTTGACTATGATATATCTAGATGTTTGTTTATTTTATTTATCGTGCTTTGTGATTTATTTTGTTGTTTTTGTACAGATTCTTAAATCTGTGGGTGGATGCCTTCTTTCAGTTTTAGAACAACTAATGCTTCTGCCTCATTTCTAAAAGCCTCTCTGGAATCTGAATTATATGTTTGACAAACATTTTTCTTTTTTGTACTTCTTGTGTTCTCTTTTCTCTGTTTTCTAAAGCTTCTTTCTTTCTCTCAATTATTTTAAAATATATGTTGCTGTTTCTAGACCAACAAGAACAGTTGAATGTAGAAATGCATACAGAGTTTGGGTGTCTTAATTCAAACACACACTCTTCCATTGGTATCTACATATATAAAAGCCTAATATGCAAATTGTCCCTACGGGAGTTTTACCAGGAACCCAATCACTCTCTATGACATGTGCTGACCACCAGAGGGAAGCACAGAATGAAGGGAGGTCCTGGCCACCAACCGGCAGCCGAGGAAGGGAGGCCCTGGCCAGCAGCCAGAAGGCCCTGATTAGCTCTGATCACTGGCCAGGCCTGAGGATCCTACCAGTGCACAAATTTCATGCACCAGGCCTTTAGTAATTACATAAAGCTCTCTCTCTCCTTTTTGCTGGGGAACACTTTGGTGTAGCTTATGATCTTGTGCTTCTCTTCTGTATCTGTTACTTCTTGCTTCACCTCTTGCTGACTCTTCTCCTTAATCACTAGATTGCCATTCCCAGTCACACCACTCCTTTTCAGGAACAGTTTCCATCATATCCCCACATGATGGGCTTTCCTCTCCACTTTTCTACACACTCCTACTTGATTGTTTCAGCATGGGCTCAGGGGTTCATGTCCTAAATCTGGCTATTTATTTGAAGTTTATAGCATTTCTACCTTCTAATTATACTATAGGGGTGCATTATAAATAGCATTGTTCACTTTTCTTGTGCAGTTGTGTGTTGTTGTTTTTTAATTTGAAAGTGTGTGAAAAGTTGTGGATTTAAATGGCACCAACATTCTGTGGGCTCTCTTCAACCAGACACTCGAGGTGACTATTGAGAGTTATCTCAAATAGAAGGATCCACACTTATTTCTGTGAAAACCTTTTGTTTATAATGTATTGCCATTTTCATTGTTCTGATTAATATTATGTCTTTGATCTCAAGAGAACATTTATTTTATTCCTTCAAGACTCTCTGGTCAAGGGCAAGTCAATGTCCACAACACCTCTTTCTTGTGTATCCTTTTCTCAGATGCAACTTTCTTTATATAATCGATGGTTCATGCTCTGCTATGCATTCTAATCCCAATATGTTGAACAGTTTGTGTAAATACTAAATTTTGGACTGTATCTCCAGAGATTCTGATTCAGGGAGGCTATTGAAGGGCGAGAATGTCTAAATTTTGAATTGGTATCCCAGATGATTCTGATGAAGGCAACCCTGGGACCACTCATGCAAAAACACTGACATTGACCTACCTCATGGGCCAATCATCAGTAAATGAAGATGCCAGCTCTATGAGATTTGTGCCAGGACTGCCCAAATAATCTTAAGGCATCAGGAAGCAGGCAGGAAGGCTGGGAGCACCAAACATGATCTAGTATTTAGTAGCAGAACTTTGCAGATTTCCAAGTTCTTGAAGAACACAGGCAGGTGCCTTATAAATATCATCTTTTTTTCAAAGATCAGAATCCATGGTTCAGAGTCACTCAACCAAAACTCAGGTATAATGATGATTACAGCTGAGGACATAGGAGTCAAATTTCCAGATCAGAGACTGGCGATTAGAACAGAATCTGTACCTCGTAAAACTCTCCTGATTAGAAGGATTGGTCCTGAAGTCAAGGATATTTTTTAACTCCTGGTCAGGAGAGATCCACTCTGTAGCTACAGTCAGAGATGCAGGCAGAGGGGAACAATAAAAAGCACTGTTGTCTTCCAAAGGAGCAACAGAAAAACTAAAATGAATGTTTTCTCTTCATTTTAACCTATTTTCTTTGCAAAATGCAGACCCCTTTTATAACCTCCAGAGATTGCCATTAGATTCCAAAAAAAGTAATGTCTAAAATTGTTCACATGGATATAGAAAGTGCCAGAAGAAAAAAAATAGACCTGTGGTCTGGAAGGAACCCTTGTGAGTAAAAAATATTCTTCTTTGGAGAATGTGCCTTCCTTTCTTATTCCACAAAAATAAGATCTGTGTTGGTTACGCAAGTATTTCAGCTTCCCGAGCTCCTTGTTCTTGAACATGAGCTCATGATTACCAAAGTTGTACACTCCCCACATTCCCACTAGTGAACACATTAATTTAACTTATTCATTGGAGATTACAAAGCTTCGTTTGAGATCAGGGTCTTTCCAACCGGGCATGGGATGGATTGGCTTAGCAATTCGGGCATGGTTAATAAAACCAGGAACCTTGAAAGGCAAAGCTACTATCAGAAAAAAAATTACAAACCGTATCTTCATTAGCAATTGATGAAAACTTCTCAAGCACTTTCCGTTAATGTTTAACGTAAAGTGTGCCTGTCAAGTATACTTTTAGAAGGCGATCAAGGGACTATGTCCACATTATTTAAACAAGCTTGTGAAACAGCACATGGAACTCTGTTTATTCATTCATTTTACCAAGAAATTAAATTTTACACACCTCTTAGATTATAGGAACAGTTTTCTTGTTAGAATTGAAGTTTCCTCGGATCCAGGGGCAATTCTGATTTAACTCAAATTAACTTTTATTACATTACAACGTCACCTTTGGTCTTTCCTTTGCCTCTGCAAGAAATCATTATTTTTCTCAGGGATTTAATTCACTTTCTTTACAAAAGAATTTTTCTTGAGAAAAAACAGGCCAGAAGCCTTGATCGCTGGGAAAATCTTCACTTTACTTCATTGCACCACAGCTATTGTTGCAGCTTGATGATAGAATCAAGAGCAGCAGTTAGTTATTTATAATGTAAAAATCTCAACACACTGAATACTTTAACGAGTTGCTCCTCCCAGTGGCATTCTAAAGCTGTATTTTCTTTTGAATCCTTCATATACAGATAAGGACAATGTAACCAGAGAGGATGAGAAACTTGACCTCCCATCCAAGAACCTGCATGTATAGTCCTTGCTCTTAACATTAACTTCCTCACATCACTAGTTCTTGAAGGATATACTGTAGCAGCTCTGAACATTGTCACTGTTCAAGATAAACTGGGCCCAAATTAGTCCCAATTTCAGCTCTAAAGATCTGACAGCAAACACTATTTGTATGTGGTTAACTAGTAATTTTTGTGATGCAGCTTTTGTTACTATTCAGGGTGCTATAATTAATACCATTCTGGTATATCAGTTTTAACACATATTTCACTACAAGCAAAAGTTGGCAGCGTGTTAGGGGTATAAAAATAAGCAAAGGAATAAACTATTTTTAGACTTCCAAGAAATTTTGAATTAAAGGTAATTATGCAAAATATATGGCAGCAATCAGGACCACCAGATCATAATATGCTTAGGGAGATGCAGTCCACATACTTGAACCCACTGGGAGGCCAAAACAAGTGAAAATAACCCAGAAAAACAGCCCCTAGAGTAGACTCATCTACCAAGGACACACTTTCAGAGACCCTCAGGATAACCATGGCGGAGGTCCCTGTGAGACCACTATTACCCAAAGATGTAGGGTACATAGTGGGAGCAAGCTTGTGCATTATTTAATCTTTTGGCCCATGGCAGCTATATTATTATATTACCACTAGAGGCCCAGTGCACAAAACGTATGCACTCAAGGGGGGGATCCCCCAGCCTGGCCTGTGCCCTCTCACATTGTGGGAGCCCCACAATTGATTCCCCAAAAGAGGTAGGCCGGAGCCAGTGGTCCCACCTCCATGGTGCAAATGCGAGGCCATGGGAAGCCCATCTTCACTGTGCACACAGCCATCTTGTGATGGTGTGAGGGCATCATGCATGAGGGCATGATGACTACTTAGCCTTTTATTAGTAAGGATATTATATTATATTATATATGATATATTATATAATATTATCATACTACATTATATTATACTATATTGTTAGGAGAGTGATTTGGGCTAGGGTTCCCCACCTGTTTCTCTGCTTTCTAGTCTCAAAAATCAAGTTCCAAAAGTCAACATTTTAGTAGAAAAATTTTTCTCAAAAGCTGAGCTAGCATATTTGAATTAATATGATCTGCACCAACATTTACAAAGTGTCCACAAATCTGACTCAGGCACCAGTATTGAGGCTGCATGTGTATTTATAAACTAGTGGCCTGGTGCACAAATTCATGCACATTGAAAGGAAATTAATTAGAAAAAATAGTTTAATATCGCTATTCGTCCTTTCTCTATAATTGAAGTGTCAACCAAATTCATGATCAACAATGACAGATCGAAATACACGCGTGCAATTGGCACCAGTGAAAGCTTTATATGTATCACCCATGTGCAAGTCAACTTAGCCTTTTATAGATACAGAATAAACTTGCTTAATTGGATCTGCTTTCTGATTTAGCTAAACTTTTTCCAGCCCAGTGAAGCACCCCAACTTCTCTTTCAGATAATTGTCAGCAACACAGCAGTAAATATGAACACGAAGCAGATTATTATTGTAGATCACGCAGGGAGAACAAAGGGTGAAATATTTAACTGCAGCAGGGTTTGACTATATTCTGCACAGTGATAAAATCTGAAGTTATTTTCTAGGTCCACCACTTCTTACTTCTTTTCAGTCGGGTCAAGTTTCTAAGCTTTCTAAATCTCCGTTTTCCACTTAATGAAAAGAAAATAGGATTCCACCGAGTCTCCTATGTACCTACTCCAGGACTTCTGTGAGGATCAAATGTTATGAGGCACGGGAAAACACTTCACAGGCATTTGGTTAAAGTGTGAAATGTTTCCACGTGGCTATAAAGTAAGTCATGTTCCTGGGCTGAAGAAACTGCAAGGAGGCTAGTCAGTAGGGAGAGGAAGCCAGGCATTGCTACGTGACATCATTACCCAGGCAGTCGGACACTAAGCATATTAGCCTTTTATATAGATAGATGTTGCTGTGTATCTCCACAACAATGTGTGCATGTTGTTATCCCAGATGGCAAACAAAATGAAGATCAGAAAGGGGGGAACTTTCCCAAGTAGCACTGATCACAGCAGTCAGAGCAAGAATCTGAGGCCCTTTTCTGACTTCTGAACCCAGCCTTTCCCTGAGCATCATGATACTACGTTCCATGAGCTCTTCCAGGCTCTTCACACGTGGTCACAGCAGGTGAATCTGAAACAGGGGCACTTCAGCTTCAGAGCCCCGTTGAGAGCTTAAATTTTCTGTGCATCAATTTCTATTCCTTCCTTTTAGCTCAGACTTCTTTTGTCTCTGAAAAGGTAGATTTGATTTAGTCTGTGCCATTCCTCAATAATCGCTCCTCATCAGGAGATTTTTAAACGGTCACTGAAAGAGGATTCCTCAAAGGCCTTGGACAGGCTTGCCTGGAAAACCCGGTGGAAGCTAAAGTTCCCATGTTTCAGATTCACCAGCCAGAGCCACGCTAGGAGAACCATCACCCCATCCTGGTGGCTCTGCAGGGAGAGTGGGGCAAAGGGGTCATGAGCTTAGAGGCCCATATTTGCAGATGAGACTCTAGGTCCCCAGTAAGACCCAGGAAAGAGGGCCTTTTCCTTCTTCTTTTAGTCTACAGCCATGCCTCTCTCTTGGTTCATTTTGTCAGCAGCTTTAAAAAATAAGAAAACAATGATGTTTTTCTACCTCTCTCCCAAGAGGCACGGAGCAGGTCAGGTCCTTCATGGTGGAAAATAAACTCCCACATAAAAGCATAACCTGTTTCCTAGGGTGGGTGCAGGACTCATTTTAACGGTGTGTGCACACTGCAAAGAAAATTAAGAGCAAAGCAGCAGGGATCCCAGAGAAAGGTCTCAAAGAGCCTGCCTCCCACCTCTCTGGAAGGTGGGAAGGCCCTGCTAATGCCAATGGTGGGGGGAGGGGCATGTGTATTCCTGACCATTGCAGGGCCTTTAAGCTCTACTTCAACTCTCTCTCTCTCTCTCTCTCTCTCTCTCTCTCACACACACACACACACACACACACACACACACACGCACACTTCTAGATACTATATTATATTACATCATACATGCCCTGCCCCTTGCCTTTCTATGCGGAACTTATGAGCAAAGAATAGAATATAGTTAGAGCTATCAGTACCGAGTCACAAGAAACTAATAATAATGGAGTCAAGACCCAATGTAAGTGGCAGGCCTTATGGATGTTCAGAAACAATAAGAAAGGCCCAGACCCACAGCCTCTGCTGTGAGCGGGCTGAGAGGGGAGTGGTAACAAACCCATCATAAGCAGAGCTGCTCATTATGCCCACCCTCCCTGAGGGACACCGGACACAAGCTAAAGCTCTGGGTCCCCAAAGACAGGTTGATCCAGGTGGCTGGAACTGCTAACAGGGACTTCATCTCCAGTGGATGCTTTTAATAGTCATTTCATTGCCACTTTTAATTCCTGTGATGAGAAATAAAAATTTCTCTGGTTAGATGTCTGCATAAACCAGAAGGGAGAGAGAAGTCAGGTCTAGAACCAAGTGCCCTAGTGTCCAAACAGGTGTCACTGTTCCAAAAATTCTGCTCAGAACCTAAATCTAAGGTTCAAATGAGAAAGTTGGGGTGATTTCTTTATATTTCTTCTGAGCCAGTCACTGAAGTGTCAGGGTGTGCACCCTTCCTTCATTGACGGGTTTGCTTGGGTATAATGACAAAGGCAGGTGGCAGAGATGGGCAGGAAGACCACAGGATAGGAGTTTAAAAATACAGCATGACAAAATCATGTCATAAAATATATCTAGACTTAATTTAGGAAAAGAGTCCATTTATATACACATTTCCAAGCGACCTTTATTTTTAGATTTTCTTCACTGTAAAGTGAAACCATTTGTGTCCCCTGCACATTATTAAATAGAGCCTGAGAAACTGAGGAAGTCACTGTGACCCAAACTTGGTGAGGAAAGAAACTCCCCTGGCAATGCCCCTCAAGGCATGCTCAGCACTCAATTGGAACTTGCTGTGAGCACAGAGAAACTCAAAATGAGGATAACTTAGATAGCCACGAGAAAGCGCTGGGAGACCTTTGATGTGGGACAGGTTAAAGGAAAATATGTGTGACATTTCTGCCCTCCCTCTGAGTGGATTAGGGCTCTGTGTCCTCCTTGTCATCTACACCTGGCACATCCTACTTTGAGCTCCAAAGCTTTTCTGTCACTCTTGTTTGTTCCACTGCACATCACGCCATCTGAAGTCCCAGCCCTCAGTGCTGCTCAGCAACCTTTTATCTACCAGATCCTGAGTTTCTAGAACATTTTTTTTCCATTGGCTGCTGTATACCTTACTTTCTTTATCAACCCAACCCCCATGCAATAGCCTCATTCTCAAACAGCCTTAATTTCTCTTTCTCAGGAACACGGGTAGGAATTCTCTTTTTTCTCCTCACTTGTAAACTTATTTTTGTTCTTCTCTCTTTCCTTCATATTCCCCCTTTTTTCTCTAAGTCAAGTTCATCTTTCTGGGACTTGATCCAACCAATTAGTCTCTCTCTCAGTATTTTCATCCTCTCTCTCCTAGTACAGAATTGGCTTCTTCACTTTGTAAAGATGCTCAAGTCTTCACATCTTTTAAATTAAAACACCTGCTCTCATCTTTGCCATAGATTTTGAGTTTTGTCAGAGGCAATATTATCACCAATTGAAAAACCTTCCCTCCATATGTAATACCCTTTGTAATACTTTTAGCAATAAAATAAAATAAAAATAGAAATGAGACATCAAAAAAAAAAAAAAACCTTCCCTCAACCAAATCCCCCAGTTGAGTTTCATCTTTATCTTTACATTTATTTACAAGAATGCTGGATCAGTCAGGGTCTAGTTGAGAAAACAGAAATTATGTCACCCATCATAACAGTGGTAACTAAATGCAGAAAACTGATTAGGTTTGGGGGGTTAAGAAGGTGAAAGGTGGACCCAGAAATGGGAACTGCAGGATCAGCCAACACCCCCAAAGCTGGATAAGAAAGGAAGAGTTTGGCCTTGTTAGGTAATACTCTTCTTGGACTGCAGAACCTTGGGAGTGGCCCCATAGAGCTCAAATTATGGGGAAACCTGGAGACTGGCACCAGCAGCTTGTCAGAGTGTGGGTCATTGATGAGAAGATTAGATTAGGAAACTAGCAAAAAGGGAACAAGTCCCTTCTTCCCCTCCAGCCCTCTAATCTGCTTCTTGCCCTTTGAGCAGAGCCCAGAAGGGAGCATGTGACACAGGAGAAAGGTGGTTTACAGATACTGGGAGAGTTTGGAAACAGGACAATGGCTTAATCACAATCCAATCATTGGCTACTACTCAGCATCTATACATACCCTTCTTCCTTTGTGTGAACTTGGGTACACAAATAACTTTATATTGTTACCTAACAAAACAGAATTATCCATCACACATACCACACACATAACACACACACAGGTGCTTTGGTGGGGTGTCAGTCAATTTTAGTGGACGGAAGTCAGGGACTATGAATTCCCTCCCATGCACCCTGGGAACTCTGTGTGCACCTCTAGTGTGGACTTTGACGCGGTATTTGTTTTGTCTCCCACAGACCTGCCTCCTGAGAAGCCCAAGGGGCCGTGGGGCAGGGTCTGCTGCTATCTCTGCCCCAGTGCCTTGTCCTGGCTCTGGCCAGTTGTTCCATGTGGCAGATCTCCTTCAGGTGGCATCACCAGCCACCCCGGACACACCTTCCTTTTACAACAAAGCCAATAAAAAGGATGCAGGGCCGAAACCGGTTTGGCTCAGTGGATAGAGCATCGGCCTGCAGACTGAAGGGTCCCAGGTTCGATTCCAGTCAAGGGCATGTACCTGGGTTGCGGGCACATCCCCAGTAGGAGATGTACAGGAGGCAGCTGATCGATGTTTCTCTCTCATCGATGTTTCTAACTCTCTATCTCTCTCCCTTCCTCTCTGTAAAAAATCAATAAAATATATATTTTTAAAAAAGGATGCAGGGCCCAGCCAGTGTGGCTCAGCTGGTTGAGCGTTGTTCCATGCACCAGGAGGTCACCGGTTCCATTCCTGGTCAGGGCACATGCCTGGGTTGTGGTCTCAATCCCCAGTGGTGGGCATGTAGGAGGCAGCTGACTGATGTTTCTCTTTCATTGACATTTCTATCTCTCTCTCCCTCTCCTTCTCCCTTCCTCTCTCTGAAATCAATAAAAACATATATATATATATATATATATATATATATATATATATTAATAAAGGAAGGGGTTTAGGCAGCATAGGGCTCAGGGCTGCAATAACTAGAAAAAACAAAGTTTCTAAGATTATATGCTTAGGGCTCAGAGAGCTGACTTGGTGGAAGTGTCCAGAATCTTTGAGATCTGCGCATTAGTCTTTTTGACAGCTGGGAAAGTGCCCTTATCAAGCCCTGCTTCTTCTTTCCTTTTCTGCCTCACCACGGAGGTAGGGAAGATCTCTGTTAGCTAGTGCCCCTAGGCCTCGGTGAAAATGTGAGGCAAGGCCACACTCTGGTGTCCGGTTCCACACTCCAGAGCCCTGCCTGCTGTTCTGGCAGCCTGGCTTTTTACTTCCTCTGGCTGCTCCCTGCCCTTGTGCCATGATCTATTCAGCTCCTCTAATCTCCCTGGGTGCTGAGGCTGACAGATGTCTGATGGGGCCTCAGAGTCAAAATGAAAATAAAATAGATCATCGCCATCCCTGAAAAGATGCAAACCCAAGGCCCAGCTTCACCAGCATCTTTAGCTGCGGTCAGACTAGATGATACGGGGGCTCACACCTCACACCCTCCTCCTCCACAGTGTGTGTGTGTGTGTGTGTGTGTGTGTGTGTGTGTGTGTTGGTGCATCTGGAACCTCAGGAAAGCCTGATAGGAGGTCCCTGATCTTTGTCATGGGTGATTCTTGGGGCACTAGCCTGCACCGCAGCACCGGGCCCATCAACAGTCCCTGAGGGTGCCCCATGGAATGTGTGGCTGAGCCTCGTGCATTTCCTTTCAGAAAATGCCGACTTTCCACATCCTTCAGGGCCAGGAGTGTATAATATTTCCACGCTATCTGGCTACTTAGGAGAGGACAACAGAAGAGGGGGAAACCCTGCACAAAATGTATTCCCACAGCCCAGGAGAACTGGCAATTGTCTTGAAAGAGAAAACACTGGAATGCTCAGTTTTCATTGTCATCACACAGATTTATATGTGCAAGATCCAGAATTAAATTTCCCCATAATCAGAAAACATTATTCAAAAAGACCACTGGGCCCCTAGGTGGCCCTATGGAGCCATTTGCATATCTGTTAAACACAGCAGCAAAGAGCAAAAAAGAATGAAAAAGTTCAATGAAAAATTATTTCTATTTTTCAAGAATGTTGGATAAATATTTAACATGCCCAAAATATCTGCCAGTATTGACCACCCACCATGCCCCTGAGGAACAAGATGACATGACAACCCACAGAAAAATAAAAAATTCAAGCCTGCTGGGTAAGTATCAACCATATTAATGAGATGATGCCTGAAGGTGCCAATTTAACACAAGCAGTTGCAGAAGGTGAAGTTACTTTTCACACTGAGTAGCTTGACTTTAAATCATGTGGCTGTTTTCTAAATTAATTTTGCCCATTTTCAATTTCTAGTGTTCTTATGCATAGACAAAAAGTGAAGTCTCTATTTATAGGTGGGCTTCCTAACAGAAAATCTTTGCAAACAGTTAAATGATGCAGGTTTATATCAATATTGTCAAATGCTTAAAATGGAAACCAGATCATTACAATAATTGTTAAATATTTTCTGCAATTCAGAAGTCAAAGAAAAGCTTTTGGAAGTTCATTTTGATGAAGGAAAAAATTATTGTCCATATTCTTGTATATACATTAAAATTCAGCACTGAACCTCTCTTTATTTTGTGCAATGATTTAAATTTTGAGGGAGCAAAACATCATGGTGAAAGCAAACTTGTATTGAAATAATGATCTGTGAATCAGGAAGAGGGATCGCATAAGACACCAAATCTCCTGACACCTTTATCTTTTTTTTAATATATATATATATTATTGATTTTTTATAGAGAGGAAGGGAGAGGAATAGAGAGTTAGAAACATTGATGAGAGAGAAACATCGATCAGCTGCCTCCTGCACAGCCCCTACTGAACTTAAGTCAGAGTTATGTTCCTTCTTGGAGGTTCTAGGGGAGATTGCATTTTCTTGCTTTAAGAAGCCACCTGCATTTCTTGGCTCCCAGCCCCATCTTCTGTCTTCAAAGCCAGTGATGACCAATACAATCTTCCTCACATGACACTGCTCCAAGGCTGACCTTTCTTCCTGTATCACCAACACTTAAGCATCTTTGTGATAAACATTGGGCCCAGGGTAATCCAAGATAATCTCTCTTGTTAAGGTCAGCTAATTAGCAACCTTAATTCTAGCTGCACTTTAACTCCCCTTTGCCAAGTAACATAACATATTCACAAATTCCACAGATTAGGACATGAACATCTTTGAGGGCCATTCTCCTGACCACCATATGGACATAGAAATCAAATAAGGGATAGCACTGTGAGAGTGTTGACTGGGAGGGACATGGGCTGTGGGGGTGGTAGAAAAAATATTCTAAATCTTCATCTGTGGGGGTGTTTATACAGGCATGTTAATTTTAAAGAATCACCAAGGTCAAACTGTACATATAAGATTTACACACTCTATATCTGACATATGTCTATAAAGAGTTTTCAAAGAAAGAGATATGTGCCTTTGAAGCACTGCAGTCATAAATCCCAGTGACCTGGAGAAAGACTGAATGTTTTGAGGTCCACTGAACAAAATTGGAAAATTCTAAATCCAAGTATTCAGTAATATAAGGCAAGAAAACCTCAGCTTTTGAAGTTTTTTTAAATGCAAATTTAAATGATCAAAAACAAAACTAGCAGAAAAAAAGGACAATGAAATTTAGTCCCAAAGAGGAATTAAGCAACTCAACAAATTAAAACATGAGCATTTATATGGTGTTCAAAATAAAATTTTGAAGTTTTATGGGGGCCAGCTGGTTTGCCCTGAAGGGTGTCCTGGATCAGGGTGGGGGTTCCCTTAAGGCATGGGGCGGCCTGGGCGAGGGGCCTGTGGTGGTTTGTAGGCCGGCCACATCTCCATGGGGTGAGGGTCCCCGCTGGGGGGGCGTGGCCAACCTGGGTGAGTGGCTGAGGGCCATTTTCAGGCTGCCCACAGCCCCTTCAGGGTGAGGGTCCCCGCTGGGGGGCGTGGCCAGCCTGGGTGAGTGGCTGAGGGCCATTTTCAGGCTGCCCACAGCCCCTTCAGGGTGGGGGTCCCCACTGGGGTGCCTGGCCAGCCTGGGTGAGGGGCTGAGGGCTGTTTGCAGTCTGGCCATGGCCCCGGGCAACCCAGGCTCCCAGACCCTCCTTGAGCAGAGGCCACAGAGGCTGGAAGCAGGTATCTGAGATTTATTTATCTTCCATAATTGAAACTTTGTAGCCTTGAGCAGAGCCCACAGCTGGCCAGGGCAGGTGGGAAGCTTGGCTTCCTCCATCACCAGGGGCAACCCAAGCCTGTTCACTCCAGCTCCGTGGCTGCCTCCATCTTGTTTGGGTTTATTTGCATACTCGCTCCTGATTGGCCTGTAGGCGTGGCTTGTGAGCGTGGCTTGTGAGTGTAGCAGAGGTATGGTCAATTTGCATGTTTCTCTTTTATTGGATAAAATTACTCATTTATTTCAGCCCTTTGTATTCAGCATGTCTCTATCAAAATAAACCTACTTTTCTAAGAAAATAGAAATGCTTTTGTTTTTTCACAGCCCACATAAACTTAAACCTTGTTTATTTGGCCCATGTTATCCTTTGAGTTTGACATGCCTGACCCACAGGAAGGAATGGGCTGGGGGAGAAACTGGGATGTGATGCCATCTCTCGGTGGAAATCAAAAAAGAACCTGTATTGAGTCCTGAGGTTGAGAACAACCTTTAGAGTTGCCCAAAGTTGAGACATCCCTTTGCCCTGGAATCCAGGTCACCACAGAATGGGTGTGACCTTGGGCAGGGCAGCTTTCCCTGGGAGCTGCCGTTTAGTAGCACATGCAGCACCTTCCATTCCAGAAGGTGGCTCCAGGCACTGTCACAGCATCCACCACAGTCATGCAGGGCTGACCGTGCACAGGTTATGTGCCCAGCACAGGACACAGTTCTGGTGACAGAGAAGTTTGTTTTTCTCATCCACATACAAGCATCTCTAAGTAACTAGTGGTAGCCCTATTTCCATTTACAAAGAAGATAGCAGAAGCAACTGACTGCACTGTCCACCCAGGTGCAGTCAAGCTTCTTCCCTCCTTGAGCCTCTTTGGTGGGACTAACAGAACCTCGGCTTTCTATGTATCCTGATGGGCTGATGAAGAGCTTCACGTAGCATGGTCCAGAACCCAGTTCCCCCAAAAAAGATGGAAAGTCTTCAGCTTGCTTGTGTCTCTCTAGGATCTGCCTTCCTCTGCTCTGGGGACTTTACAGAGATGGTGGGTGAAATGCACAAGACATCCACCTCCCTGATAGACAGTGGCTAAGAGCCAAGGCAGGCCTGCAAATTAACATGGGCCACAGTTCCTGGTCATAACAACTTCTGCTTTTCCACCATTCACCTGCCTCTTGCACAATAACAGTGTCCGGCCGGTTATAATAGAGTTCCATCATGTTATAATCACATTTAAAGCCAGCAATTTACCAAAGTGCCATTTAACAAAATGCTGTGCACACAAAAATGAAGAAATGATGAATTATCGTCACAAAGGAAAACCATCAAATCCCCAGAATAGCCTGTGCTGTAAAAGCTGCTCTCTGCCGCATATGCTTCATCTGCTGATTCATTCTCCTTTCAAAACCTGTTCTTTCAGAACATTTTTGTGTAAAAGAAAAGAAAGCCTAATTTTCCAAAGCAAATATGGTAATTTGGTAAATATTGTTTTCCAAAACTCAGCACTATAAATCCCATTTATCGATCGCAAGCAATCAAAACCTTTCACATTTTTTAGAGTGATGCTTCCAACCCTAAAACTCTGACTAGCTTTTACTTACAGATCATTTCTTTTTAGGCCAAAGTTGCCAATCATCATGGATTATTTGGATCAGAATCTAAGGAAAAGTTTTACATCAGAAAGAGCAGCCAGGAAAGCATTTGGTAGGCTGCAAGCTACTTTAATATGAAGTATTGGTGTTACTCCCTTGTTAGTAGGAATAATTATGGTGAGACCACCACCAAAAAAGTGGAAGGGGAGATAAGAAAGTCTACAAGCATGGCACAGCACCTTTCACATCCATTGCACTCTATAAATGTTCACTTATGTCCATTTAAGTTCATTGAAATAAAGTGAATAGGTTTAACACTCGAGGTTCCCATACAAGATTCCCTGACCCAGCCAGGGGAGAGGATGGAACCCTGGGATGACCTCCCCTGCCCATGGGGATCTCCAGCTCCCAGGAACTAGAATTGTAGGTCTGAGGCTCCTGATCTAAAGTGAAAAGAATCCCCCACTCCTGGACACAAAACAAGTCTGACTGCTGCCTTGCTAGCCCCAGATGAAGACAGTGCTATAGCCCTGGGGAGTGACCTGTGAAACTGGCAGAATTCATGACATAAGGATTCAGAGTTGCAAGACCCCACCACACATGAGGTACTTTCTTTTCCACGGTGGACAGCTCCTGCTTGACCCTGGACCAGTGGTTCTCAACCTTCTTAATGCCGCGACCCTTTAATACAGTTCCTCATGTTGTGGTGACCCCCAACCATAAAAGTATTTTCGTTGTTTCTTCATAACTGTTATTTTGCTACTGTTATGAATCATAATGTAAATATCTGATATGCAGGATGTATTTTCATTGTTACAAATTGAACATAATTAAAGCATAGTGATTAATCACAAAAACAATATGTAATTATATATGTGCTTTCCGATGGTCTTAGGCGACCCCTGTGAAAGGGTCGTTCGACCCCCAAAGGGGTCGCGACCCACAGGTTGAGAACCGCTGTCCTGGACCCTGATCAAACTCTCCTGAAGCTCAGATGTAAAGCTTCCCCCACCCACCTCCTTTGTCAATGCTAAAGAACATACTTGATAAAAGGCACCCACCAACTCTTAGCAATAATAAATCTCAATAACTCTTTTTTAATTGAATTTATTGGGAAAGCCTAATATGCAAATTGTTCCCTCAGGAGTTCAACCAGGAGTTCGGGAGTTCTATTGCTCGCTATGATGTGTGCTGACCACCAGGGAGTGGCGCAAAATGAAGGAAGGCCCCAGCCAGCAGCCGGAAGGCCCCAATCGGCCCTGGTCACTGGCCAGGCCTAGGAACCCTACCTGTGCATGAATTTTGTGCACCAGGCCTCTAGTTGGTTAATAAAATTATATAAGTTTCAAGTGTACAATTCTATAATACATCATCTGTATATTGTATTGTGTGTTCATCACCCAAATTCAAGTCTCTTTCTGTCACCATTTATCCTCCCTTTACCCTCTTTAACTCCCCCTCCCGCCTTTCCCTCTGGTAATCACCATACTATTGTCTCTGTCTATACAGTTTTTTGTGTGTTTTTTTAATCCCTCCATCCTTTTCATCCAGCCCTCTGACAGCTGTCAGTCTGTTCTCTGTATCGATGAGTCTGTTTCTATTTTATTTAGTTAGTTATTTTGTTTATTAAATTCCACATATAAGTGAAACCATATGGTAGTTGTCTTTCTCTGACTGGCTTATTTCACTTAGCATAATACTCTTCAGGTCCATCCATGCTGTCTTGAAAATAAGAGTTTGTTATTTTTTATGGCCCAGTATTTTTTTATTGTGTAAATGTACCACATCTTTTTTATCCACTCATCTACTAATGAACACATGGACTGCTTCAAAATTTTGGCTATTGTAAATAATGCTGCAATAAACATAATGCCTAACCCTTCTTTCTCCTTTGTTATAAAACCTATAGATGTACTTCCTCTTCCACCATTGACAGCTCCCATCATTCTGGTTTATTTCTTCTCTGGTAAATTTGCTTGGCATAGCTTCCATGGGCCCCCTTCTTATACAAGCTTGCTTTGGGCTAAAGGGAGATTCTTAGTCCAGTGAGAACACTGTGCCTTACAATTCTGCTCAAACTCCATCGGTCAGCCTATGATGATATACAACGCACAGGAAAAACTAAAGAATGGCAGTCTTATCACAGGTTCACTCACTAAGATAAATCCAATACTACTAAATTTCAATTAAGATCCCCTTTGGAATATGCTATAATAGGTTTTGTGTATATGTATAATAAATTTCATACATATACCTACATATATGTAGAAATATACATAGTGATTGTCTAAATCCCATTCAAATAAATAAGCAAACCAGGGTGACTGCTCTCACAGAGGCCCTGAGCCATCATCCAGTCCACTGACTTTCCTTATCAAAGCTGTTCCATGCCCTGAGAGTCAACTTTGGGACACTATGCATAAGCAGTGGTTCACTCTCAGCCAGGAATTTAAGTTGCTGTGCAGATTCTCTGAGGTGAATTCTTGAGAAATGTCCAAGAGGTGTCATAAGAAGAGATGTTGGTTCTTCATGACATCTGGGCCTTGGAAACCCCACATGGGTCCTGGAGGTCCTGAGGGAGCTGCCTGTCCAGGGAGCACAGAGAACCAGGTGCCCTTTCTGCACCTGCCACAGCCCAGCTTGTGGCTACTTTCAGAGCCAGCCGGTGCACCCACATCCACATGTGGAGGATGTTGAGAGAGACCATGCCTCAGGCCACCAGTCTTTGGATGTCCTACCAGTCAGGGCTGCGGTGGACATCCGGGAGCATGGCAGACATGTCCACTGTGGTGCTCCAGCGGGAAAGGACTTGAGTCAAACATGAGGCCATGGGACCCAGAAATGAGCTCCCATTTGTTTTAAATGAGGACCACAGATAGGATGCCTTGCCTTCACCCTTCAGACTAAAGGCAAATGTTTACTTTATTTCTACAAAACACTACACTTCAATCTTGTGATGTATAGGCTTGGCTAGATCACTAATCTCACCTTACCCTGAAATACCACAAACCTGTGCAGCGGCACATCACACATGCCCAGGGAGACCTCTTCAAGCCTCTGGGACTGATGCCTTTTGGGAATGACTGCTGATCTGATGTTGCCTTCACGGGGCAGCGGGATGTTCCTCTCTCTCTCAAAGGCAGGACACCTGCTGTGAAGGTCTCAGGCTCACTGAACCCCAGGAGTGGGGATGTGCTGGAACGCGAGCCCTCAGGGGCACAGCATCCACAAAACGCCTGCCCTCACTTTTTCTGCTTGTGTCCAAAGCAGCACAAGGACACTTAGGGTTGTAAACTTCATAAAATGCCTGGCTTCCAGGTGCCACACAGGATGCAAAGTCAAAAATATTCATACAGCTGCAGCACTCTGTGGGTGGGAGTTGTGGGGAAGAAAGGACTGCCTCTGAAGAATAGAGGCTCCCAGAAGGTTGTGTGTGATTCCCACAGGGTGGTTTCCCAAAATGTAACCAGACATATAACATCATGCCCATGAGACTGTATGCATTCAGTCACATATAAATGCAACTCATTGTTTAAGGTTCCATTGTCATTATCTATCATTGGAGGCTGCTCAAACTAATACAAAGGAAGCCTGGAAGCTCCTTTTGCATACTGTAGGAATAGAAATGGTGATGTTAGGAGGTGTTTCTAACAGCGCAGTCCCATTGTGAAGAGTCAGAGACTCGTGGAGGTAGGTGATGAAATGTGCCTTTGCTTTTCATTTAGTTCAGGGTTAGCTGGGATGGAGACTGACAGATCTCAACTGTAAAGCCACCAATAAGCAAGCGTCAGCTACACTCAGCTTTCAGACAACCTACCAGCACCTCTTTCTCAAGGAAAAAAAATGCACCTTAGAAAAGAATGCACATTTCAAGGACCACCAAACACATTGCCACGCCAGTTGCCACGGTGAGTCACACGGATGCCTGGGGCACAGTCATTAACCTTCCTGGGTCTGAGAGATGAGCCAAGATGCTGACGGCAGCTGTAAAGAAGGAGTCTTATGATTTCGGTAATGGACCCAGTTAAATGTCAAGGGAGACATTTGGCAACATCATGAAAAGATCTGTGAGGAGAATCACCGGTAGCTGAGAGCATTGAGCGTAGCATGGATTAATAGCTGCTGGCGATGAATCCCACACGTTGAGCGTAGCGTGGATTAATAGCTGCTGGCGATGAATCCCACACATTCCTTTTGAAATCAATATCACTGATGCCCACAAGAGTTGCTGGCTGGAAGCAAAGGCAAAGAAAGACATTCCTGGTTCATTTCTTAACATGTCCTGCTCCCTTGTTTAAAATACTTGCTGTGTGGGCTCTGACTTTTATTTAATAGTGAGTTCTCAAAAAAAACAAAAACAAAAATAAAACACAAACACACACACACACACAAAAAAAACCTACACAAAACAACAGCCTTTTAATTAGTGAATTCTTACAGAATGACATGTATGCATGGCTGCAGGTATGAAGGATCACAAGTTTAATTGTAAGAAATGGAAGAAGAGACCAATTGTTAGTAACAGGAAGCTTCGTTCCAAAATAAAACTGGCTACAAATAATTTTTCTCCTTGTTTCTGATTTTAAACATAAATTTAGCTCTTATTACAAAATAGCATATGTGCATGGTGTACATACAGACGATTAAGTGGAAAATAGTGAAGATGAGCTGTAGCTATAACTCAGGG
Organism: Myotis yumanensis; assembly: GCF_028538775.1. Lineage (NCBI taxonomy): Eukaryota > Metazoa > Chordata > Mammalia > Chiroptera > Vespertilionidae > Myotis > Myotis yumanensis. The sequence goes on from NW_027223755.1 coordinate 26,147,065, forward strand.
ATGCTCAGTGTTATAAATCATCTTTCTAATGTTTGTTCCATTAATTATTTTTGCAAACATTCAATTGTATTTTACCTACTGTTTGGTAAAGTTTATTACTTAATATGAAACAAACATGTTTTTAATATTAAGTAGTCTAGTAAAAGAAAATAACTGAAATTGTCCAATAAAACATATTCAGCATCTGATGGACAGATGCTGCAGCCTACAAAAGGGCTACAAAAATAGTATCTGGAACAATGTGTGTCTTTGCGCCCCCCAAACTCTTAGCACAAAGCAAAATGCCTTGCACTTGGTAGCAGTCCAATAAATACAACATTACATGTATCAATGAATGAATCACTGAATAGTAACTATTTAAATAATAAAAACTTCTAATGGTTTGAGCTTCATTTGCCAGCTCATTTCATGAACAATATATGTGATAAGGTGGGGGACAGACCAGATGGCTCAGACAGCGAAAATGTGTCCTGAAAACCAGTGTCATTTTTTCACTCTTCAGTAGATCATTTTCAAATAGCCAGTGAGAGTGTTTAGGGAGTTTGTTGGCTAGTGTGGTTTGTTCTGGTGGTTTTTTTCTTGAGTTCCAGCGATGGGCAGTGCCTGAAGGACAGATGCTGCATTCAACCAAGGCTAGTGGTATGCTGTCTCCAGTGGGATTGGTGCCACTTAGAAAAAGTATCGTAGGCAAATGTGAGGATTGATTTGGTCAAGACAACTGTGTCCTCAAATGCACTTTTGGTTTCCTAAAGGCCTGAAAGCCGAAACTTGGTGTGCACCCTGACCACAGAAGGTCTGGGTGCCCAGACTGAGGATGCCCTCTTCTGTTCCAGGGCATCGATCTGGTTGCTGCCTCCCTCCCTTACTGGGACCTTTGGGAAGAGAAGCTACTGTTCTAATTTCTCAACAAGAGAAAGGTTCAGCAAGTAGGAATTTTTTTATCAACGAGGTTGCTTTATCCCATCTAGATTATTCATCACAGTGTTAATGATCTAGATATGATGAAACAAAATGTAAGCTTTAAACTTAAACTAAAATATAATTCTCCTCATGCAGACATTCCTCAAAAGAGTAGACATATTCCCAATGACTGTGTTATTAGCAAACACTCCTGGACCCTAA